>NC_086098.1:150980673-151590132 GCF_963921235.1 Mobula hypostoma
CGATTGTTATTCATTCTGGTCCTGATGACTTATTAATCAACGGGAAATCACGATGAGGATTCTTCCATTTATTGCAGTGTGTATTAAATTAAAATTAACGCTATGAGAATATTACAACGACAGCTAAAATTGATAGGAAGTATAGAGATTTTTAATAACTTACTGATATTCAATTTGTTATGTTGTCACGGTCGTTTTAAGTTATTTTATTTAGAAATGCATCTTGGAACAAGCCTACCGGCGCAACGAGCCTCGCTGTCCAGCAACCCGCCTATTTAACCCTAGTCTAATCGCAGGACAATTTACAAAGACCAATTAACCCACTAACCGGTACGTCTTTCCGGAGCACCCGCGGGAAACCCACGCGTTCATGGAGAGAAGGTGCAAACTCGTTGCCGTAGTAGTGTCGCGCGAACCGCTACACTAGTGTGGCGCCCTCTATCAATTCCCTATTAAGTTCTCTAATTATTAAACGGCAGAGGCTTGGCATTCAACAATTGCACAGAATGGAAAACGATTCGGATTCTGATTCAGATATTGCTCTTCCCTAATAAATATCCTATACGATACAGTCACCGAAAGGCACAATTCCTATCATCTTATATACAAAATAAACAGGTTTTATTGATGCTTCAAGCATTTGGGGGGGTTTGGCAATTCAGTGTTCACTCGCGTCAGTTCTATTCACTGATCATTGTTCCTTCCTGAATCTTGGTCGCTCTGATCGTCAGTAAAACACACATCCACGTCGCTCTCATTGCTGTGGTCACTTTTCTGCTCGGCTTCGTCCATTTTGCTGTCTGCTTTGTGAATATTTTGCCCTGGGTGTCGAGATTTCACATGCCTCTCCAAATCCCTGCGACGCACTAACACCTTGCCGCAGAATTCGCACCTGTAAGGCGTGTTCCCCTCCGCATGCAAGCGGATGTGTTTGTTGAGGTTGCTAGGGTCTCCAAAAGGTCGAAGACAAACTTTGCACTTCAAAGGCTTGTAGCCTGTATGTGTCCGCATGTGGATTTTAAGGCCGTATTTACGGGAGTAGAGCTTGCCGCAGTATAAGCAGAGGTGCCCCTTTTTGGGTTTGCCGCTGGAAGTGGTGGTGGTCGAAATGGACTCCAGTCGGGACCTGTTCTTTTCCGCAGCGATGCTGGTCAGTTGTTGGGTGTGCATTGCAATTTCTCGGTCTATGTTGGTGATGGAGCCAAGGTCCGGATTCAGTGATGGGGCGCCAAAGTAGGTGACAGTCTCTGGGTACTTGACCAAGTTGCTGAAGTGGAACTTCAGGGGGTAATAGGGGGAGCTGTAGAGGAATTCGCCATTGTACACGGTCAAGGGCATCAGCGGAATGTTACATTCCCCGGGGAAAGGCTTCACGCCTTCAAAGGGAGGAATGGCGAACCTCTCAAAATGGACGCCGCTTGGAATCGTGGCGCAGCGACTGGGAGACAGACTGGTGTGGAGGCCCCTTTCAACGTGTTTGAAGGCCGACGTCTCTTCAAAGTTGCTAAACAAGGGAAAGCCTCTGGTGCTATCACTGCAGGGCAGTGCGGGGGCCGGGGGCTCTATTGAGTGGATGCATTTGGAAGGGTGACTTCCCACCATGGTCTCGCTGGTAGAACGCGGTGGTTTCATGCCGGTGAGCAGTTTATTGAAGGCCATTCCATTTGCCTTGCTGCTACAGTCACCGCTAGGCTCGGAAGATATTAACTTTGATAATCCCGTAGGTTTGAACGCGGATCTAATCCCAGGATGAAAGCCCATCGCATTGACTATTGAAGAAGTCTCACTGAGAGTGGTTAGAGAAGCATGGCTTCGGGCTGAACTAACGCTCATGTCCAAAGCCCGGTCCTGTTCATCCACCGACCCCGCTGACTTCTTAGTCAGGGAGGCTTTGGCCAGGAATGGCGAAACTGATCGTTTACCCTCCTCTGCAGAGACGGGAGAGATTTGATGGCCATTCCTCAGCGTTGCTGAACTGGATATGTCTGCAGTCTTCGGCGATCTGCTGAAAGTTTCCGAGATTCGAGTATGGTCGTTGTTGATAAAACCTCTGCCGTTACTCAGGGTACAGTGGAAGTGTATATGAGCTTTTAGCGTGTTCGGATACTTAAATGCTCTCCAACAGTACCAACAAATATACCGCTCTTCGCCTAAGGAACAGAAAAAAAAACACACTAAGTTTTAGAGTGAAATTGCAAATGTTTTTACTGGAAAGACATACGGCAAAGATAAACGTTAAGCATAAGAGTCATTTAACACGAGTATACATGTGCCTTTAGAACAGAGACGAGGAGGAATTCCTTTAGCTAGAGGGTGGTAAATCCGTGAAACCTATTGCCACGGGTGGCTGTGGAGACCCAGTCTTCGGGCGTATTTAAAAGGGCGGGGGGGGTGATAGATTCCTGATTAGTCAGGGCGACAAATGCTGCAAGGAGAAGGCAGGAGAATGGGGTTGGGAGGGATAATAAATCAACCATGATGGAATGGCAGAGAAGACTAGATGGGCCGAATTGCCTAAAAATTTTCCTACCTTACCTTACACGGCTTTCGAATTCGAACACGGCTCATATTTCAACAGTTATGTGAATAAAGTTCAAAGTAAGTTTCCTATCAATGGATATCAAATGCCATCTCGGGATTCATTTTCTTGCAGGCACCCACAGGAAAACAAAGAAATAGAACAGAATCCACAAAAAAAACTGCACACCCAACAAGACCGAAAGCATCCAATGTGCAGAAGAGTATATTGGTACAAAATGGTACCAATTCTACCAATTGTACAAAATGATACAAAAAAAATTTAAAAAGTAAACAAAAAATATATAGAAGTAGAAATAAGCTGCACGTTGCAAAACAAAAGGTCTGATATTAAGGTAGGCCAAAGAGCAGTTTGCAATTCTTGTTCACACCCTCTGCCTTATTCAAGATTCACAAGATTGTCTAATGGCCGTTCTTTCGCACACAGGTGTAAAGGAGAACAAAATTATTGCAACTCCGGATCCAATGCAGCATAAAGAAACACAATAAATGTAAATATAAAAGTAATCCTATGAGCACAGTACATAAGGTCATGAGGGGTGCGAAGGCGCTGTTGGGGAGGCGTGTCTGATGTGGGTTTACTGGTTATGGGGATGGTGCGGTGGGTCAGTGAGCGGAGTGGTTGCTCAGCCTTACTGCTTGGTGGGAATACGGTACTGTAACTGCTTTTTTAGTCTAGTGATCCTGGCGTGGATGCTGCGTAGCCTCTTTCCTGATGGTGCATGAGCAGAGTGAATGAGATCCTTCATGACACTGCTGGCCTTTATGTCAGACACCTTCCCGTATATATGTCCTTGGTGACGAGTGGGCTGGTGCCGGTGCTCGTTGGGCAATTGTAGCGCCCGTTGTGGAGCTCTCCTGCCCGCCGCCGTGCGTCTGCACAAAGTTGCAAACTTCATCATCAGCACTAGCCTAGCCAGTGAAGATTGAGGATATCCTCAAAAAAGCGGCATCCATCAATAAGGACCCCCATCATTAAGGACCCCCACCACCCAGGACGTGCCCTCTTCTCATTGCTACCATTAACGAAGAGGTACGGGAGCTGAAGTCACACACACTCAACGTTTTCGGAACAGCTTCTTCTCCTCCACCATCGGATTTCTGAATGGACAATGAACTTATGTAGACTACCTATATTTTCCCTTGCCGTACACTAGTTATTTAATTTTATATACTGTACTGTATATCTTATTGTAACTTATATTTTTATTGTACATCGCGCAGTACTGCTGACGCAAAACGACAAGTCTCACGACATATGCCAGTGATATAAAATCTGACTCTGATTCTGATGCGCGTAAGGATGCTCTCCACTGCGCATCTGTAAAAGGTCGAGAGTATTGATGTGCACCAGGCCGAGTTCTGTGACCCAACCCAAAAACTTTACAAATTAAACGGTAGTAAATGTAAAAGGAAGTCAGCGGGACAAACAACTCTGTGGGGTGATGTATATGCATTTCTTAGCCCGGTTATTCATTATTCTCTTCTCTAAGGAGGAAACGTAAGCCTGACCAGGCATACACAATCTAGACAGTTAATGTTTTGGGCTTTACCAGCCTTCGAGGTGATAACAGCTGTTCCTTGAAATCATGGGGCGCTTGAAACAATGCACTAAGCCCATCTGTTGATGCTGAAGAGAGGAGGCGTTTAGCAAGGAGTAGCACAAACTGCCCAAAGAGCAATATATATATCATAAGCTTCTCATTAAAGTGGGAACAATGTCCAGAATATTAACGTGGGCTATTCAAAGACAAACAATTCCTTGAGGTGCCCTCATTTGTAGATACTGCAATGAAAGAATGGCGTCAAACTGTTCATTGTACAATATAAAGCAAGGCTCTCAATCTTTCACCATCAGCTCACTCTTTTATCTTTTTACACAAGAGATTCTGCAGATGCTGGAAATCCCGACTAACACACACACAAAATGCTGGAGGATCTCAGCAGGTCAGGCAGCATCTATGGAAAGGATTAAACGGTCGACGTTTCGATCCTGATGATGAATCTCGGCTCGAAACGTCAACTGTTTAATTCTTTCCATAGATGCTGCCTGACCTGCTGGCTTCCTCCAGCATTTTGTGTGTGTTTATCTTTTAGTTACTTTTCCAAAGTTTCGATTTCACTATAACTATTTCCCCTTTATTCTCTTTAATTTTATTTTACTATATCTGTTCTCGTTATCTATTCCCCTTTAATGTTGTTCCCTTCTCTCATCTTTTTGTTTCTTGGATGCAGTCCCAACATATGTGCCCCGACCTAATGCTTCTTCATAGAAAACTTTGCTTACGGCCTATTCCCACATCTATTAGAGTCCATGTTATTTTGTAACTGACAAGCCTCTATTGCAAGTATACAGTAATTACAATTAATTTGACGCATTGTCGATTTTGATCGTAACAATGTGCACATATTGTGTACAGTTGGAAAAGTTCGATCGATCTTTATTCTGGTGTTTTAAAATTGTAAACATCTGAATATATTCGTCTTCTGGTGCTTTGCTGAAAATTAGCACGAGACAAAATCATTTCGTCTTCCTAACTCGCTGGTATTTTTGTTCTGACTGTCTCACGAAACGAAGACATATCACACAGCAGACATAAGAAATATCAGACTTAAGTATTTCTTACAGAAACAGTCCAAGTGCACGGTTTTAGCTCTTTCAGCGGCAAGCTTGTGATTTTCAATTGTCATCACGTTGAAAGTTTCAATGGCATCGAATAAATATATAATAGCAAGTTTCGGGTCTGTTTCGGTTCAACTTAAATGCTCGCTTTCAAACTCGCACGAGTACATGCATAACAATCGACATATAAATGCACTTTTTTCTAATCAGCTTGCGACAATATATTTTGCAACTCAGTCGTTCACCTTAACTAGGTATGAAAACGTAATCTTCAGTATTTGATTAAAACCACACTTTGGAATCTGTTATCAATAGCTTTTAAAAATAATTCGTATGATGTACTAATTAAGTAAAGATTAATGCTGTATATTACAAAGTTTTGAAACTAGCACTATCTCGGAGAGCACGGCGCCGGGGCCGTCAGGGTAGCGTGGCGATTAGGTGTCGGAGTGCGGAGGATAATTCCGGAGTTCACTGTACGTGCTTCCCGTGAACATGAGGGATTCTTCCAGGTGCTCTGGCTTCCTCCCACAGTTCACTGTTGGTTGTGATTAGACTCGGGTTAAAATGGGCAACTTGCTTGGCAGCGCGACTCGATGGGACGAAAGACCCTGCTCCGCGCTGTGTCTCCGATAAAATAAATGATTAACAGGTTATTTATCGAATGTTTCCTGTATTAAACAAATGGATAGTGGAAAGAAGGGGCGGTGAGATCAGAGGCTCAAAGCTTTATTTTAAAACGGTGTGCAATCGTTAGTTACAAGTTGTAATCTCTATTCTAAGAAAAAAACAGAAACGTTAAATGGTGTAAAAAATGCAAAACAATAAAACGGGTATTCTCAAGTGTATTTTAAATTGTAGAGAAGTCGAATGATAGATATTTTCACTGGTAGCCAACGTTAAGGAGTATAGATACCATCTGCAGCCTAGTTTAAGGATTACGGATACTGTATCGAGTGCACAGTCCAGAGTAGCAAACACAAAGTGCTGGAGGAACTCAGGCCTCGGCTCCGAACCTCGGTTGTTTCTTCATTTCCATTCATGCTGCCCGAACTGCCGAGCTCCTCGAGCATTTTGTCTGCGTTGCTCTGGATTTCCAGCGTCTGCAGAATCGCTGGAGTTTACGAGTGCACAGTTCAGTGGTGTATATGACTAGTTCAGTTGTCTGGGTTCAAAGGGAGCAGTGGTCTCAATGATCGTATCAGTGTTCTGGGGAAATAATTTTATGCGACCTGCAAAAACCCTTTAGAGGAAACAAGTTCTTGGATTTCTACAAACGTACTCTTGGAGAGCATTCCAACTGGTTGCATCATGTCTGGTACGGAGGGGCCACTGCACAGGACCGGAAAAAGCTGCACACTCAGCCAGATCCATCATGGGCACCAGCCTCCTCAGTATCGGAGACACCTTCCAAAGGCGATGCCTTAAAAAGGCGGCATCCATCATTAAGGACCTCATCACCCAGGACATGCCCTCTTCTCATTACCACCATCAAGGAGGAGGTACAGGAGCCTGAAGACACACACACAATGTTTCAGGAACAGCTTTCTCCCCTCCCCAAGAGATTTCTGAACCGGACCTTACCATGTTATATTTTTTATCTTATTCTGCACGACTTATTTAATAATATAGATAATTGTTATTTATAGCTTTTTTAATGTATTGAACTTTACTGCTGCCGCAAAACAACAAATTCCACAACATATGCCAGTGATATTAAATATGATTCTGATTCTGAATTGATGTTTACAATTTCAGTATTACCATATCAATAAATTATTGATTAAAATATCGATTCATTGCACGTTGAAAGGTCGCTTTGGAGTATTTTAACTACACCTGTTTCTTTCAGGTTTATTAGAAGTACAGACATTACACTTTCTAATGGATCGTATCTCCTCAACAGCGTTGAACTGCCTGTTATGGCGTATTTACAGTGTATTACAAAAGAAGGAAACTACACCAGTCGTTTTGCGCCGCTGTGCGCTTGGTCCATTATTATTCAGGGTCCTTCATGCACATCCAATCTACACTGGATTAGAATAGGTGGTCTTTAGCGTTGGGATGGGGCCGTACGTCTCGGAAGAGGTTCGTGCGTTGATTTTTTTTGGCGGGGGGGGGGAGATTCTGTAAAGCTTCTTGTAATAATTGAGGAGTTGTGTTATCAGAATCACAGTCAGGTTTAATATCACTGGCATGTTTTGTGAAATTTGTTGTTTTACGAAAAGTACAATTAAAAGAAACCGATAAATTGCAGCATATCTGTATATATAGATAAATGAATAAATTAAATACGTAGTACAAAAAGAGAGCAAGTAGAGAGCGAAGTGAAAAAAAAATAGAGTGAGGCAGTGTACTTGGGTTCATTGTCCATTCAGGACTCTGATGGTAGAGGGGGAAGAAGCTGTTCCTGAAAGGTTGAACGTTTGTCTTCAGGCTCCTGTACGGTAGCAATGAGAAGATCGTAGCCCAAGCAAGAACTTTAGTAACCCCCATTACCTTACAACTTGTATTAGAGATGACAGAGGTCTGGCCACCCTCACCTCCCCCGTCAAAAATCACTAGCACCCTTTGAAAAGGGAGACTTCAAGCTGAATTCAATATTGGATGTATTATGCGATTGTTCCTTTGAAGAAGACAATATTGCGCCCATCCACAATTTGGAGCCAATTGTGCCTTCTAGTTAATGCACCCGAAGTCCATCCCCACCACACCTCTGCACGCTCGCTGGAACCTGATACAAATAGTCTTTGCCCCATTTTATTTCGCATTGGCCAATTTCGTTACACAATTACATCTATATTTTGTTAATATTATTGTGTTCTTTAATCCTCTGCGGGTTTTTTTTTGGGGGGGGAGCTGCATCGGATCCGGAGTAACAACCATTTCGCTGTTCTTACACTTGCGTACAGGAAATCACATTAAACAAACTCTAGTCTGCTTGCGTCTGTTATTTACAGATGTTGCATGATGTGGAAACATCATTGCTCAGAACGGAAAAGTTCATCGTGGGGCAGTACAGTATATGATGTCACATACGTACTTTAATTAATAATTTTACTTCCAAATTTGAAATGTATAACGATGCAATTACTAAAACATGGATCGCCCTGTATTACTTCTCACAGTTATTGGTTCGCTAAACATTTCTAGAAATGAAGACTGGTCATATATGAAATAACCAGCGTCGAAGGGGTGGGAGAGGGCGAAGGTCAGCCAACAGCTTCACAGATTATTAATTATACTTTTAATCTAATTTTCTTTGAAATTACATAGGTTTCACGTCAGTACGGAAGATCGTAAAAGCTCAGGATCAGTCCGTACTGCCTGATTTATTGCCTCCCTCAGCCCCATTCTCCCTGTAGCTGTGAAAAAGACTGCGGAAGCTGTCAAAACCAGAACGGCAAACGCTGAAGACACTTGGAGGTTCCAGCAATGGCCGCAGCCATACCTGCATTCTCCACGGTAACGACTCGTCCTCTGTAAGGAGTTTGCTCGTACTCCCTGTGGAGTACGTGGGGTTTTCTCCGGGTGCTCCGGTTTCCTCCTATAGCCCAAAGGCGAACCGGTGAGCGGGTTAATTGGAAATTGTCCTTTTAGGGTTAGGATTAAATCTGGAGCTGCTGGGCGGCGCGACTCGGAGGGCCGGGAGGATCTATTCCGCGTTGTATGGCTAAATGGATAAATAAATAAATTCTGCTGATTCCAGTCCGCCGAGTCCTTCAGGGTGCTGCAAAAACGGCAAGCCGCACGGCCAACTCAAGAGCACAGCTCTCAAAGGGCTATAGCAGGCTGCGGATGGTAGTGATCCTAGTCCGGAAAAGAAAAAGTATATTCAATAGAATGGTTAGTAGTTCTGTTAGCTGCCCACGAAATATCGCCGTGTCTCTCCAGCACCATCGTCGCAGCTGGGAACATACGGAAGTCACCGTCACGGACGGCTAAGGCAAGATAGTGGGCACACGTATTTAAAGTGGAGGTTCATGGGTTCTTGATTAGTCCGGGAGGGAAGAAGGCAGGATAATGGGGTTGAAAGGGAAATTCAGTCAGTCATTAATGGAATGGCGGAGCAGAATCGAAGGGCCGAATGGCGGAATTCTGCTCCTACGCCTTATGGATTTACGAGCCAGGCAAGTGCTCAGCCTGATCTGCTGAATGTTGCCCAGATTTTTCTGTTTTCATCACTGAAATCCCAAGTAGTCGCTCCTCCCGAAGATCTCAACAAAGCAGTAAAAATTGCATTCGATTTTAACAAAACCTCAATCAAGATCGTTAAAAATACACCTTTCAAATAGAAAACAGAAGCCAAACTTGTTCGGCCGTATTTATAGGTCCATTTCTCGGCAGATCAGTGGATGGAGTTTCCAATAAACTCGCGTTTACTTTGACCTAAGTACAACGGAGAATTTCCCACTCAGTGTGAGTATTCGGCTGGCCTTTCTCAAGGCCACGCCAGCACCACTACGAGTTGCTGCAGCAGATGACTATCAACAAAAACGCAAGAGATTCCGCAGATGCTGGAAAGCTAGAGTAACACGCACACAAAATGCTGTGGGAACTCAGCAGGCCAGGCAGCATCTATGGACATGAATAAACAGTCGATATTTCCCCCTTTCCAGTCCCGATGAAGAGTCTCGGCCCGAAACGCCGACTGTTCATTCATTGCTGTAGGTACTGCCTGACCTGCCGATTTCCTCCAGCATTCTGTGTGTGTCTTTCTCTACGACTATAAATACCCGTGATTCGCGACGACCCTGATATTCTGGGGCACAGATTAGAAACTCGAGTCTGACCAGCTATACAGAGCGAATAGTTATTTTCAAAGGAAATTCCAATTACTGTAAGTTCAAACCGAACATACTCTTTAATAAATTACCCAGCATAATCGAGTTCAGACTACTTCATTGGACAAAGTGCTGTTGACTCTAACACAGCAATAGAAGTGAAAAGAACAATACCCCTTGCAGTTCCACCATGGGATTAATTTATCTTCTGTGTATATTAACAATCAATGTGAACTTATTCAGAAAATAGATAGAATGTTCTATTGCCGAACAACTTCACATGAGTTGCAGAGACTGCAGTTTTGCCAAATACTACCCTGGTGCCCACATGTTCGGGGGCAGTACGGACATCTCCCCCTCGGTGCGGCGCAATGACGTTACATTGCATCTAAACTGGAAATGGATAACACGGTCTGTTTCCGCCACTTTCCCTTCTACCTCTAACGGACTTTTCGCCGAAAGTGGACCTCAAGGTAATATGTGGTGACACACACGTTAAATTTCATCCAATTATAAAATTTACTTTGGACTTCGAACTTCTCGTCCTTCTTACGAGAATTGCGATTACCCCGCCTCTCCTGAAATTGGGGGGTGAGAGCGTTAAAATAAAAAGAATTTGGCTATCTGTTGTAACCACACTCAAATAGATAGATAAAATACACCCAGTGCTTAATATATATTATATTAAGGTATTATCGAATATAAATATAAACTGCTCTTCCGTCGATTAATACGTAAATGTTAGCGCTGCTCGTAGATATAAAGCAGTCACTTGTAATTTTGCGTTTACGTGTTTATACACACAGAAGATTCGTGCAAGAGAATTGTTTCTTAAACCTGTGTGCGGAAAAACTGCAGAAATACTTTCGAAGCAGTATGCACTTCTAGTGCTGCTCTTTTCTATTACTGTTGTGCAGCGAGGGCTGAGAAGGTTGTCCCTACCTTTTTCATCGTGAGTCGGTGTGGCTGTGGTTGGTATATCGAGCCACTGAGCTAAAGAACTGGAATACCAAGCAGCTAACTCCTCTCCAGGCTGGATTTCCCTCAGTGTTCGGTAAAATATCTGCGGAAAGGAACGGATACCGACTCCTAACGATTAGATGTTACCAAACAGGGTTGATGGAAACTATATCTGTGTCCCAAATACAGCGATGTTGATGTACCTGTCCCCCCGGAAGGTCGGTGATGGCTTCTAAGTTCTGCTCTTGGATATGCCTGGCTGGTCGGATTAACTCTGTCCATTCCGGCACGGAGTCGCCGGCTTCATCAACCAAATCCCCTCTAACAAAACGCACCTGAAACACGTCCACAGCATCGCAATTTAGGACAGAGCATTTTTAGATTCCTGCTTTATCTCTCTAATATTCGTTTCACTTCGTTGGTTATTTGCAATAAACACTCGCATCATAAAATATAGAATCGTGTTCACAACACTTGGCATATAAAAACACCCTATTAAAGCAAAAAAAAATATGGGAGCGCGTCTTTATCTTTAACATGCGGTATTGTTTTAAAATTAGTTAAGCAACAGTGTGTATGCTAGGTGTTTTCGCCAACCGAAAATGTTAGCTTTAATAAGACAATACTAAAGGATATGTGTGACCTGACGAGAACGGATGGTGATGAGACCAAAAACCACCGAGGGTAGTGGTGCGCGTACGTGCGTCTGTTTCCCGGTGTGTGAGTGAGTGTGCGTGAATGTGAGTGTGAGTGTGTATATGTGAGTGGCAGTGCGTGTGTGTGTGTGTGTGTGTGTGTGTGTGTGTGAGAGAGAGAGAGAGAGAGAGAGAGTTGGAGTTTCTGTAATCCTGGGTTGCTTATGTTTCATTAAGCGACACAAACGTTGGAAGATTTGAACCTTACACTCAAACAAACGAACAAACGCCACTTACATTGAAGCGGAATTCAGCTGTTGTTAGATAGTGTTGAAAGCTTTCTCACATGGTCACTGAGCGTTTCCCGGTGTTTTTAATTGTATATTGTTTAAAATTCGAATTACTAGCAGTAAAAGATAAGTAAGCAAATCCGATGTGCTTATCAATCAATAATTATCTTCTTTTGCACATTGGTTGTTTGTTTATGTATAGAGATTCAATAGTATTATAGTCTCTAAAGAGAAATGGACAGAATCAAAGGAGGGAAATTTGCAATGATATAGGGGCAAGGGCGTAAGAGAGCAGGACGATCCGAATTTCATAAACTCTAGTGTATTTCTTTACTTCCTCTAAATGCCTGCAAGAAAATGAATCCCAGTGTAATGTATGGTGACGTGCACGGACTTCGGTAATAAATGGAGTTTAAAAGTTTGAAAATAATTACAGATCCGAACTTCGGAGCCTGAGAACAGTATTCGTGTTAACTTAGTTGAACCCTACAGATACTAAGACTATGGCTTTGCCGTCCGTCAAGTCTTTCCATTGGCCGGCGAGGTAGTGATGACACCTGTTCGTGTTTGACAGCTGACCGATGGAGCGGTCGAAGTTAGCGGCGCACTCAGCGCTTATACTGTACTCTGCCCCTCGAGAGCTCGAACACGCTGTCGGACGAGCAGACATTGAAAATAAGCACCGTTAATCATGCGCCGTGAAGGAGAGATATTAACAAAATATGGGCGGGGCAAATGGTCGCAGGGTGGGGGTGCGGTTATCTATTAATTAGGCAGAGTGGTCCTTCCTCACGGAATAAAATGGAAACAGACGAGAAATAAATAACATTGTTTGTCAGGCCGTTTAAAAAGGATTTAACAAATTAAGAATCTGACCGTGACGACACAGCAGCTACACCTGTTTAACGAAACTCGTGGTTATATGTGGCATAAGACACTGAATAACTTTTCCTCTATATACTCAAATAAATAAATCTTCCTCTGCATATTCCTCGTTTTAATATGCCAGCACGGGGGAGTAGCTTGTATCATTTACGATTGATTGTGTTAAGCCTAACAGTCAAATCATAGACAAATAAATACGGGTTTATACAAGGGGGCTGTGTCCAGCTAGTAGCAACTGTTCCGCTAAATCTCGTCGCTAAATGCATAAACTCAATTTATTCCAATATAATTTAAATCAAGATAAAGGTGGAGAGTATTTCTGTGTTATCAGGGATATGTTTAAAGCTAGCGTGCAACGATTTGGATGGAAAATAAATAAGTATCTTGCAAACAACATTTTCCATTTAGATTACGGATCTCAACAAGACAAAATAAATTAATTGAAATCTGACCGTTCGGTTAATTGTAGACTATAAAATTGAATCCTTCCACCGCACGCAGTTGTAGAAATTAGATACAATTAAAGCAATCTGTCAATAACTTTAACAGAAGTTCACACTGTATGGTAATTTGCAAGGAAAATACAATTAACTAACAATTAGCGACTAAACGATTAGATTGGGATCCATGACAATGGACAACTGAAAACAATACCGGGAGAACTCCAGGGTCAGTAGTTCTTCCTCTAGTGTTTTTTATAGATGAATGAAGGATTTATTTGAAATACTATTTTGCCTGATTTAAGAGTGCGAACAATACATTCTAATTATAATTTGAAGCTGCTGTCCAACTACTCGGAAGTTAGCGTTTTCTCTCCCGCTCTCGAGAAATGAAAAAGGAAAACTATATATTAAATATTTCTGTTCGGCAACAAATGCATTACCTTTTTCTTGTTGCAATGCTCCTTGCGATCGGACATATATTTCCCCAGCTTAAAAATGCCCTGTACGGGACCTAGACGGAGCCCGGCCGGGATGATGCTTCCCGCGGTGACGGTGATCGCCGAACTCCGGGGGGTTTGCATAGCTCCGCGGGAATGCAGAGAGGGGAAAAGAAGGGGCAAAGGGAAGAGGGGTGGGTTGATAGCGAGATGAGACAGATATGTGTGTGTGAGCGGGCGAGAGAGAGACAGATAGAGAGAGAGAGGGAGAGAGAGGGGAGGGAGGGGAGAGAGAGAGAGAGAGAGAGAGAGAGAGAGAGAGAGAGAGAGAGAGAGAGAGAGAGAGAGAGAGAGAGAGAGAGAGAGAGAGAGAGAGGAGATGGACACGCACTGGTCTCCGCCTGTGAAATGACGCGCCGGAGCCCATGCGCTGCGCTTTTTCTATCCAAAGGGGGGACCGTTGCGTTGGAGCGGAGGGCAATGAGTGCCTCAGTTTGGTGAGAGAGTTTTGGTGCGATCACAGCTGCGAGCCGCAGCCCAAGAGGGTCAGAGAGACACACATGGAGACTTTCCCTACCCAACTGAATAATAAAGTGCTCGAAACGGCCAAGAACAATGGCCTTAGCGACCTTCCCGTTCCTAAAATCCAATTTGTCAAGAGAGCAAGAAAGGCGATTGTGAATCAAAGGTCTGGCGGGTCCATTAATCGTCAGCTTGTGTTATTGTCCGGCAGACAGTTACGATATTTTAAGTGACAAATTCACTGTATAATTTCTCCATAAATTTTACCTTCTTTTATTGCGGCCAACAAAACTTTGGGAAAATAAGTGACTAAAGTTAAGTCTACTTGGCTGATTCCTTTCAGGTTAAATACACTTCAAAGATTTTTCTCTCCCTCTTGTTTTTTTTATTTTCTCAGAGGAGTGGATCTCAGTTAAACAAAGAGAGGAGAAATGTTTGGAGGACTTGTTAACTTCTATTGACTCGGCGTGTGCCGCATAGAAACGGGGCAGGTACTTGATGGTAGAACACCAGAAAAGTAGCTATCGTCTCGGGATAACTACCATCTCCATTTGTCCACCTCCTGCGTCAGACTGTTGCCTCTACAGTTCACCGAATTATTTTAACCCAGTCATTCCACATAAGCGTTGCCAATATTGAGCTATTTCGGAAATTAATTGAGTCTATCATTTGGGAGTTCAGATAGGATCACTCTTTAAAACGGTGACTTTGCGCGTTCTGAGCAACTTGTCTGAGGGGAAGGGACTATTTAAACCGCCCTTTTAATTAAACACACAACAAAAGCTTTTCGTATATATTTTTTAGAAATAAATATGTGATATCTTATCTCATATATGAAAAACAAATTAAAGAATTAGTAGTTCTGCCTCGGAGTGATCGCCTCACGCTGTTTATAGATGACCGTTACTACATTCCTTTTGAAAACTGTTTTGGGTGTAGTCGTTTTAACCGTGAATTAAAATTGACAACAGTTTTACATCTGGTTTTCAGGCGAAAGTTAACGAAGATTTCGTTTACGAACAAAAAGATTTCTTCCTTTGGTTGCCACTGCACACAATAAGTTAACTATAAAACACTTCAACTGTTTAATCTGTTATTGAAGTTGATGCGCCTTCTATCCTTTAAGATGTGTGTTAAATATTATACATAATATTTATGTATTAGTTCCCGTCGTTTTATTTGTGAAGCAGTTTCCCCTGTTTTTCACGCTCTTTTTACTATTTCCACTTAAATGTGTTTGGTTATCTTTATCGTCGAGCAAGTTCCCCTGTAGGACATTAAACATCCCAACTTGTTACATCAATTATGGATTTTATTTAAATCGAGGTATTTTGGGGACTAACATTCAATATCGCGTTAAATTAGGTCTACAATTCAATAGTATCATCCCAAAATTCTCCCATTGATCGGAATTGGAAACTGTTGACTACAGCCTTCTGATATGGTGACATATATGTACTTCGGTAATAAATTCACTTTGAACTTTGATTTACTGTACACCTTGCACGTTACACGCCAGCATTGAATGTATTAGATAAAGCAATTAGATAGCGAAATGGCTATTTCACATATCCGGTCGACGCATAAATCTTTGCCGAATGCCCCGTTCGTGATCCCGCGACTGAAATGCACATCAGTAACAAGTTTAAACATTGCCATATTATATATTTAATGTTTCCACGTGTTACCTCGAGGTACGTATATTTTATTGTGAAAATGATAGCAACCCGGTTAAGAGTCCTTTCAAACGCGCTGTGAAATCGTCCGAGAGACCATATACAGCCAATTCGCCATGCTGCAGAAAAAAAACTTTAATGATTAGGGTAGGTTATTTAACAAAGGTTTTTGGTTTTGTTCTTTGCTTGCCATAAAAAGTATATTAACTGACAGCATTCAATAATCACAGTATCAGTACAGATTTCCTTTAACGCTATGTTTATAGCGTTTATATCAACCATCATCAATTCATCAAAAATTATAATGCCGGACGAAATGCCATCTATACTTCAACAGAATTCATCAGTGCTGCAAACAAATTAAAATAGAATCGGAAACATGTGAGATTGCATCTCGGTAAATTTAATCTCTAGATATAACTGATAAATTATTCAATGTATCCGTTGTTATATAACCATAATTTATATGGAATTGGATGCAGCTACTGTTCAGTTTCAAGATTGTTTAATGTCATTTCCAGTACACAAGTGTGAAGGAGAGAGAAATAATTGTTAGTCTAGATCTGATGTAGCTAAAACACACACACACACAATAAGATAAAGAGCACGATAAGTTAAAAAACATAATACGTATAAGTACATAAGATAGCTTATATACATAGATCGATTGTGTGTCCATAAAGTGACGCTAGTCACAGGAGTGTCTGTACATAAGGTGAAATGACAGGAAATGATAAAGTCGTGGAGCAGCCGGATTTATTTTTAAAAAGCAGAGCCTGACCTTCCCGATAACTCTTCGTTGGTGTTTATCTCGATGGCGCAAGTAAAAGGAACAAGAAGTTAGGGGCAATAAATTTAAGCCATGAAGATGCCCCCGGTAACCTCTGGCCTGGCGACTTTAGGATGACACCAATTGGACAAGGAGAGGTAGATGGCTTTGGACTGCAAGGTACCCCACTGCTCTATTTGTGGAGCCTTTCCATACTTTATTTAATGATCTCAAAGCGTGAACGACACGCGAACAATTTTATCAATAGAACCATGTAAAACCTGACTGGGAGGAAAGTTATTTATTAATGTTCGCCAATTGTGACTGGTTCCCAGCCGGGGAAAAAATAAAAGAGCCTCCTCTGAAATCATTCACACCAGCCCGGTATTTTTTTTCCCAACTCGGACTCAAAGATGTACCATCCCGAGTGAAATAAATTGGCCAGAGGAGAGGGAAGGAACACGTTTTCTTTTATATTTTCCCTCCCGAAAAAAGCAAGGGTGAAACCAATCTAATGTGCCCATTGGACCAGGAGCAGAGTGAAAGACGGGGTGTTCAAAGTAACGCAGTGTTCGGAGCAAATGGGATGGAAAATTAAATGAAATTAAATAGCTTGAACGACTGTATTGTGTCTTATAAAAGGACACATTAATTACATGGTTTCAGCTTTATTCCAGGACAATGTTGTGGATGGGGGATAATCAAAACATTCCAGGGCTTGTTGTCACAGAGTCTGAACTGGCGGCAAACCGAGCCTCAACGAAAGATGATAAGGTTTGCCCAGAAATATACTTTGATAAGAGACCCTGCGGCAGCTTGAGCTCTTCTTTTTTGCGCGTGCCGTTGAACTGCCATCGCCATCGAGAAACATTTTTGGCATAATGTTCTTTTTGACTTAACAGGTTGCCGGATAATCTGCCATGAATGTTGAGGAACAACAGACGTCCAGAACCACAGCAGCTTGGGCCAATGCCCCACCAGGGAGCTCCATTCAACACATCAAAATGCTTCTGGCTGGGGAAGGTTCAACATTACATTCAAACCAGCATGAATGCCTGTATATAGAGCCAACTTAATCATTGGCGAACAGCGGAATAAATCTGAAGATCTTGCAAACCCCCTTCTTTAAGGCATTTTTTTCCTTGATTTAACCCTGGTGCAATGTTGCTGCCTCCCAAGATGCTTCCCAACTTCAGCGTTTTTTTTAAATGTCCGTTTTATTAAACGTTAAATGATTTTGATTTCACGGGCTGTTTTGAATGAAGTAAGTTGCTGTAACACATCGAAGGAACTCAACGTGGTAAGATTCGAAAAAGAACATCAACTAGTTAGGAAATCCATCCTCATTATAGTCCGACCTAAAACGTGTATCGAGATAAACGCTAGTTTAGTGATCCAAAACAAAAAAAAATCAAGATTTCGGTGGTTACTCATCATCACAGAAGTTAATTGTCGGGTCATCTTTTTTGAACTACGCTCCAAAAAATGTGGCACTCAATACTTAAAACTATAAGGGATGCGTACTTTAAAACGCCAGCTCAAAACCTATTTATTTAACCTTGCTTTTATCTAAGGTCGTTTTGTCTTTTATTTTCATTCTTGAACTTTATCCCACTGTAAAGCGCTTTGAACTACATCGCCTGGGTGAAAAGTGCTCTATAAATAAGAAATTATTATTATTTATTAAGATTTTGCCAACACATAGGTTAGCTATGAAGCCCGCCACAAGCTACTTGCAATTTAACACTAATTAATCTAAATGTTCACGTCTGTTAAAGGAAACTTTCTCTTCCCATGCAAGACAAGTAGTCTAAAATTAAGATTTAACACCCCTCCCCTACCTAAGTTGGAAGATGTCTTTATGCCGCGATTTCAGTATGCAAGAAGTCAACTGACTTTTTTTTAAACAAATCTCTCTAACTTTTACGTCGTTTTCGGTTGACGTGTCGAGGATAAAAGACCAGAGATTTGCGGCTGAATTGCAATGTTTCGGTGTACCTTATAAATTCATACCTTTTCTCACTCGATCGCATTAGAATGAGTTCTCCACTCAATTCGATTTTCCTTGCTGTTGGGCACATTTAGGACAGACCCTATTTACGAAGTTCATTTCTAGGCAAATGAATTCAGAGCCTGGGCGCAATGAATAGGACCGTGTGTCAGCCGCCCCTAATTGGGATTAAAGCACTCGGGACCATATGCACAGAATGACAGAAATTCTCAGGTTTCATTATATTACAGGACAAGATCAGTAACCAGCCAATTTCCAGCCATCCTGAATAACACAACAGTCTAAGGCTTATTTGTTGCTTTACCTATGCCGTTGTGCAACTTTATGGATTTTGTTATATCATCCCTTCGATAAAATAGACATCGGATTTTCTTGTTCCATTATAGCTCTATTACAGCGCTATTACAGCTCAGCGTCACTTTTACGGACATACAATCAATCTACGTATATAAGCTATCTTACGCATCTGTATTTATTGTGTTCTTTATCTTATTGTGTTTTTGTGCTGCATCGGATCCGGAGGAACAATTATTTCATTCTCCTTTACACTTCTGTACTGTAAATGACATTTAAAAAATCTTATTTGGCCAAAACAGCGCGCGAAATATATCTGAAGATACAGGCTTTGGAAATGCAGCTCCTGTCAAATTATTCCACGTGCACCAAGCCTATCTTTAAAAATAGCATGATAAAGGGTCTGGGCCCGACACCCCGTGGACTGGGTGTTGCTGTGGATTTCCAGTATCTGCAGAATCTCGTCTTTAAAATTTGCATGGCCATTTATTAAATTTACTTGAAATTTGTAGACGAAAGCTTTTTGTTTTGTTCCCCGAAAACATTTTGAAAGGAGAGGGGAGAACGAGATCATTTTATGCCGATCCCAGCTACAAAGTTTGCGGGATCAGCAAAGCCGCTCCGAACGGAACGGGCTGCTTTCAGAACCCTGCTTTGAGAACCACTTGACGAGGCGTCGATCAAAAAGGCGCAGCAGCCTTTTAAATGTCAATGTGCTGTAGACCAATAAAATATGTGATTAAACTAAACAACTTGACTGACACGTAGCTCTATAAAATGGGGCCCGCTTGTTCAGCCAGGAAGCAACTTGGAAAACCTCTGAAGTTGGACTTCGGGTTTTTAACCGGTATTTGCGTTGAAGCGATTTGTACAAATCAGATGTCAACATCAGCACATGAAGTGGTGACGCGGTGAATTAAGTTAGCGCTTATAGTTTGATTATGTGATCAACTTGACAGACTATTCAACCATCTCGCGAGTTCACCAACTATTAAGCAAACTTCTCGCCTACACGATTCGACGCCCCACCTCACCACCGCATTTCGTTACTAGAATCTGAGTACACACACACAAAATGCTGGAGGAACTCAGCAGGTCAGGCATCATCAATAGTAAACAGTTGTCTTTTAGACCCTTCATCAGCTTGTGAATCTCGCAAAACCTACGCTTCATCCCTGAATGACATTCAGGAGCAGCACGGTGGCGTCGCAGTTAGCGCAACGCTATCACAGTGCCAGTGACCCGGGTTCAATTCCCGCCGCCGTCTTTAAGGAGTTTTTACGTTATCGCCCTGACCACGGGAGCTTCCTCTGGGTGCTCCGGTTTCCTCCCACATTCCAAAGATTAATTAGTCATATGGGTGTAAATAAGAGACATTTGGCTCGTTGGTCCAGGAGGGTCTGTTACCGTGTTGTACCTCTAAAAATATTTTTAATGCTCTGTCAGTTATTGATCCAAACACTTGAAAATCACTGGAGCAATCCGATTGACTGGTGTTGGATGAAAAGATGGCAGTGGATGTTGGCTACATGGGACTTTAACTAAGGCATTTGACAAGATCCTGCATGGCAGGTTCGTCAAGAGGGGTTCAGTCGTTCGCCATTCGAGACGAGTCAGAAAATTGGATTAGACGTTAGCTTTCTGCGAGAAGCCAGAGAGTGGTAGTAGATGGTTGCCTCTCTGACTGGAGGCCTGTGACTATTAGAGTGTGCATGGATCAGTGCGGGGTCTGTTGTTGTTTGTCATCTATATCATCAATCTGGATGATAATGTGATAAACCAGATCTGCTAATTTGTGGACATCACCAAGATTGGGGGTGTAGTGGACAGCGAGGAAGACTATCAGGGCTTGCAGCAGGATCTAGACCAGCTGGAAAAATGGGCTGAAAATTGGCAGATGGGACTTAATGCAGCCAAGTGCGAGGTGTTGCACTTTGGTAGGATCAGCCAGGGTAGGTCTTACACAGTGAACGGTAGGGCACTGAGGAGTGTGGTAGAACAGAGGAAACTGGGAATACAGGTACATAATTCAATGTAAGTGGTGTCACGGACTAATATAGTCAGAAAGAAGGATTTTGGTGCATCATAAATCAAAGTACTGAGTTACAAGAGATGGGATGTTATGTTGAAGTTGTATAAGACATTGGTAAGGCCTAATTTGGAGTATTGTGTGCAGTTTTGGTCACCTACATACAGGAAAAGATGCAAATAACATTGAAAGAGTACAGAGAAATTTACAAGGATGTTGCTGGGTCTGGAGGACCTGAGTTATAATGAAAGATTGAATAGGTCAGGACCTTTTTCCTTGAAACCTACTGTAGAAGATTGAGAGGAGATTTGATAGAGGTATACAAAATTATGAGGGCTATGGATAGGGTAAATGCAAGCAAGCTTTTTCCACTGAGGTTGGGTGGGACTACATCTAGAGGTCATGGGTTAAGGGCGAAAGGTGAAAAGTTTAAGGGAACAAGTGGAAGCTTCTTCACTGACAGGGTCATGAGAGTGTGGAACAAGCTGCCAGCACAAGTGATCCATGAAAGCTCAATTTCAATGTTTAAGAGAAGTTTGGATAGGTACATGGATAGTAGGGGTATGGAGCACCATGGTCCCAGTGCAGGCCAATGAAACAAAGCAGCTTAAATGGCTCAGCATGGACTAGATGGGCTGAAGGTCCTGTTTCTGTGCTGTACTTTTCTATGAATCTGCGACTCTAAATATAAATTCATATCGACTGCAAATATAACTTAACCTGTGATAATAAATAAGGCAGAATAAAATTGGAAGGACTTAATGACACATAGTTTTATCAAAAATGTAGTTAGGAATGAAAGAATGTGGGGAGCCAGCATTTGGAGTTTATGTTCATCGGTCTTCTGACCAGTTCCATTCCTGGAAAATACAGATCAAAACAGATTTAACATTAAAGTTATTTCAGACAGAAAAATTATTTGCCGAGATAATTGATAAATTGCGATCATATTGACAGTGAGAAATCTTTCCTGGTCAGAACTGGTCATAGATAAATGAATGGGGACAATCTGAAGATATCAGTTGGTGCTGGAGTAGACAGGAATCAGACTATTCCCCTTATATATTGACTTTTGGGTAATCAATATATTCCCAGAGGGAATCTCATCCAGGAAAATGGAAAACCAGAAACGATTGTCCTGCATTTTTAAATGTGTTTACTAGTCTATCACATGGGATGAGGTGGTTATTCTTAAGTAAATGGATGTAAATGACATGTCCTTTCAGATCAACATATTCAATTGGATATTGGATGCACTTGAATTAAAAGGATAATCTTAAAAGAAGAGATTCTGCAGTCGCTGGAAATCTTGAGCAACATGCTCATAGAAAATGCTGGAGGAACTCAGTAAATCAGGCAGTAATCGATGGAAGGGAATAAACTGTCAACATTTCAGGCTGAGACCGTTCTTCAAGAAGGAGGTAGAAGCCAGAATGAGGAGAGGGGAGGAGGGAGGAAGAGTGCAAGATGGCAGGTGATAGGTGAGACCAAGTGAGAGGGAAGGTGGGTGGCTGGGTGACGGGCATGACGTGAGAAGCTGGAAAGTGATAGGTGGGAAAGGTAAGGGGCTGAAGAGGAGGGAATCTATTGGGATAAAAGGAAGAAGGAAGAGCATTAGGGGGAGGTGATAGGCAGGTGAGGAGAAGGGAATGAGTAAGAATGGAGCCAAAACAGGGAATAGAAAAAGAGAGAAGGGGAAGAGTAGAAATTACCAGGTTAAAGAAATAGATGTTCATGCCTAAATTCTAAACAAGATTTATCAAAAAATTTTCAGGAAAAATATCGGATTTTCTAGATACTGGAATCCTAAGAGAACCCACACAGCCTTTCCCTAAATTATTTGTCCTGGGCTCCAGAATGCCAGAGATTATTTGAAAGGTTCATCTGTACTTGTTCTAACTCACATTTGCAACTTTCATAAAAAGATTTAGACGAGACACCCTTACGGGCTTAAGCCACTGATGAAGTTCCACACTTGCAGTCGTAAAAACTATTGGCAAACTTCCCTTTAGTCAGGATATCAGAATTATCGGCATAAACTTAGGTAAATCTTGACCCTATTTCTCTCTTTGTCGTATGAAAGGTGAGTCAGAGGAACAACATTCTAAAGATAAAAATTAGCTTTATTTGTCACACGTACATTGAAACATACAGTGAAATGTGTTGTTTCAAATCAAATCAGCAAGGATTGTGCTGGGGCAGCCCGCAAGTGTTGCCACTCTTCCAGTGCCAACAGAGCATGCCCACAACTTACTAATGCTAACCCAGAGCACCCGGAAGAAACCCACACGGTCACAGGGAGAACATACAATCTCCTTGTAGGGAACAGTGGGAAATGAGTGCCAATCTTACGGCTGGTGCTGTGAAGTGTTTCGCTAATATGGTGCTACTGGGTATTTCTCCTTTCTCTGTTCTGTTGTCACCGCTGCTGCCAGTCTCAAATCAGGCTTTTATTAAAGATTAGATAAAAGGTCAGAGCAACCTGTATTATTTAGTTTAAAGTTTGTGTGTATCATTAACTTCCTTTTTTTAACCAGTGTATTTTTATGGGAATGACACTGAAACCAATATGTGCTCCACTTGGTGGTGCCCTTTATTTATTTAGTAAATCCAGTTTGCATTCTGGTTTTTTTGTGTATTAAAGTTTTTTTTAAGCTTTAATCCCCTGCTAGGTTAAAACAAACTGACTGGGAATGAGCATAGATTTAGATTTTTTTTAGAGATACAGCACAGAACAGATCCTTTCAGCTCTTTGAGCCGTGCTGGCCAGCGGCCTCCAATTTAAACCTAGCCCAATCACTGGACACTTTACAATGACCAATTAACCTACTAACTGGTACATCTTCGGACTGCAGGAGGAAACAGGAGTAGCCAGAGAATGCCCACATGTTTCACGGGGAGGATGTACAGATGTAGGTTTTCACAAATAAAACGGTGGAGGCAGTTTACGTTTGAGAAAAACCGTAGCAACTCACTTATTGTAGATCCAAACACTGAACACAAAGCGCGGTAGAAGTAATTCACATAATCATGTCATCATCTCAGACCAGCATCTTACAGTGAAACTCCAACTCAATGTCAGTGGTTGTGGATGATGTACATTTCCAGCGATTATGTTACCCTACACAGTCCCCTCCCCCACACCCCGCCCCCCAGAATTCACTAAAACCAGCATTGTGAGCCTGTCCGGGGCATTGGTCCTCTGTTCCATGGGTGGAGGAACAGCAGAAGCCTCTGGCTCATCCTGAGGTGTGTTGACACACCCATGGTCATGGCATGACAGCAGAGGAATCATAGCAGAGTCCTCCAAATCTTGGTTGGCCACTTTAAGATGATCTGCCAAAACACATTCAGGTTTACCTGTCTTATCAATGATAAGAGCCTTTTCTCTCCATTCCAAAATGCAGAGCAGGCCATCGTAAGGGGGCCTAAGGGGATGTGGGTGTTGATCTTGGCAGATGAAAACAAACAAAGTGGAACATAGGTCAAACAAGAACTCAAGAGGGAAAAAAATCAACCAAATGTGGCAAGAAAGATGGGACAGGGAGGGGAAAGGAAGGCATTTATATCAAATACAAAAGAGTGTTGCAGGTACTAGGGTAGGTAATGGATACAGAAGAG
Organism: Mobula hypostoma; assembly: GCF_963921235.1. Lineage (NCBI taxonomy): Eukaryota > Metazoa > Chordata > Chondrichthyes > Myliobatiformes > Myliobatidae > Mobula > Mobula hypostoma. Next base: position 151,005,191 of record NC_086098.1, read on the forward strand.
AGGGAACTGTGTGGACAAGGTTAAGACTGGGCCACTGTACGTTAAAAAAAACATTGAAAATGATAGGGATAGAGAAACATCAGACAGGATTTTGTGAGGATTGTCAGGAAGATGAGTCAGTAGAACACGTAGTTCTGGTTGCAGGAAGTATGGGATACAGAGAAAGATGATGTGAATTAATCTAAGGGAGTTGGGGGTGCAGGAATTCACAAAAAATTAAAAGGGTTGCTGGGCATGGGTGAGAGAGCACAGGTCAGGGTATTTTTAGCTTTCTTAAGGAGTACAGGGGTTTTTTATAGGATATGACGGATAAGTAGGAATAGGGTGCTAGGATGGCCGAAGACGGGAGGATAAAGTGTGGGTTAGGGTACGTGTGTGTGTGTGTGTGTGTGTGTGTGTGTGTGTGTGTGTGTGTGTGTGAGATTGGGTGAAGGGATTTAGAATGTAAGTCTATTGCACACTCTGGAGCAGAAGCTGGCGGTAATGCACCATTAAGCTGGGTGCCAACCGCCATAAAACAAGACAGAGAAGGAGAAGAAGCACCCAAGAGTACTGTGCTCCATGATGGGAGGTAGGAATAGGTGCAAAGGAATTGAATTTACTGAGGAGGGTAGAACGCTGTTGTGAGGCTGATCAGATGGTTGTGGCATCAGGAATGAAATCACCTGGCACTCATAACAGCTGCCCATATGCCAACTCAGCCGTGGGCGACGGTAGGTCCTCTTTTGGAGATGTTCTGAGCCCCAGCAGGACCCTCGGGTGATGATCATGCCAACACTCATCAGACAGAGAAGCCTTCAAGGAGCAGTGAAACCACTCGCATAGGCCATTGGACTGTGGCTGATATGCCGTGGTGTGATGTAGCCTAACACCAAGGTTCTGGGCCGTTGCAGCCCAGAGGTCTGATATGAATTGGGGATTGCAGTCACAGGAAATATCAGATGGGGTGCCAAACCCAGCAACCCAGGTGCTGATGAACGCCAGAGCCATGTCCACGGCCATTATCAACGTTGGAGGGATGCTCTCCGGCCACCTGGTGGTATGGCCCACCATGGTAAGAAAGTGCGCAAAACCGCCGGGGGGTGGGGGAAGAGAACCAACAAGGTCCACATTGACACGGTCAAGCCGTTGCTCAGGGACCTCAAAAGGTACCAATGACACCTGAACATGACGGTTAATTTTTGCCCGCTGGCACTCCCCACAGGCCGCAGTCCAATCACGCATGTCCTTTCTAAAGCCGCGCCAAACAAACTTCAGTGCAACCAGTTTCTCTGAGGTCTTCCGGCCCGGATGCGAGAGGCCACATATGGAGTCAAAAACAGTCCGACTCCAGCTTGCGGGCATTATGGGGCAAGGGCGACTGTTTCAGACATCACATAGGAGAGAAATCCCAGCTTCCCCAAAATTAATGTCCGCCAACTGCAGACCCATGACTGCTGTTCAGTAAGCCTGGACACAGGGTCAGTAACTGATCAGCAGCCATGCCGGCATAGTCAACCCCTATGTGTATGGTCTCAACGGATGGCCATGAGAGGCAATCAGCCATGGCATTAATTTTCCCCTTGCTATGTTTTATATCAGTTATAAACTCGGATATGTAGGCCAGGTGGTGTTGCTGCCATGCAGATGAAGGGACTGATATTTGGGCCATCACGTGCATGAGGGGTTTGTGGTGAATGAACGCTGTGAAATGGCGACCCTCTAAAAGGACATGAAAATGGTGGACAGCCAGATAGAGACTGAGAAGCTCACTGTCAAACGTGCTGTACTTACTTTCGGAGGGTTGGAGCTGCCGGCTGAAGAATGTGAGCGGCTGCCAAACGCTTCTGACCAACTGTTCGTGCACAGCACCCACAGGGTAGTCTGAGGCGTCAGTAGTAATGTAGTGGGTGCACTGGGGAGCGGGTGCGGCAGTAGAGTCATATTGGAAAGAGCTCGTTTGGCCCTGACCAAGTCCACTGACCAGTCAAGCGCTTGATAGGGGTATTGTCTAAGTGCACTATACAGGAGGAGCATGTTTTCGGCAGCTCATGGAATGAAGCGGTGATAGAAATTCACCATTCCTAAAAAGTCCCATAATTTTTTAGTAATGCAGGGCAGTGGGAAATCCGTAATAATGGCTACTTTTGATAGGTTGGGTTTCGCACTTTCTGCGGAGATGCAATGGCCGAGACGGTCAATGGCTGCCAACCCAAACTGACATTTAGTCGGGTTAATAATCAACCCGTGTTGGCTTAAGCACTTGAAAAGTATGCAGAGATAAGATATGTGTACGGGTTTGGATACATTGGCAACAAGTATGTCATCAAGGAACACAAAAAGAAAATCTAACTCTTTTACTACAGAGTCCATCAGCCGTTGGAAAGTCTGTGCTGCATTTTTCAGCTCAAACAGCATGCACAGAAACTCAAAGAGGCCGAACAGGGTTATCACAGCTATTTTGGGAATGTACTCTGAGCACACAGGCACTTGATGGAAGTCCTTAACTAGATCAACTTTGGAAAAATTTTCCTCCTAGTCAAACTTGCCCAAAGACCTGTATGTGTGGGACCAGGTAACGACCGTGGGTGGCGGCCTCGTTAAGGCATCAGTAACTGGATGGGCAGCAACCACCATCGGACTTAGGGACCATATGGAGGGGCGAAGCCCAGGGGCTATTTGGCCGGCATGCAAATGCCAAATCTTTCCCTGTTGGCAAACTTAGCCTTTGCAGTCGCCAGCTTTTCTGGGTCTAGCCTACACCTGTGGGCATGGACTGGCGGGCAAGTTGGAGAAATGTGGCACTCTACTCCATGTTTTGGGATTGTCGTGGAGAATATGGGCTTGGTGAGGTCTGGGAATTCGCCCAGCAGTCAAGTAAACTCACATGCAGTGGTGCTTGTGCTTGCCAGAGTCGTTGTGGGGAACTTACTGGGCAAGCAGGGTAACGACTCAAAGTCCTTGACATCCACAAGCCAGGAGTTCTTAAGATCAACTAACAGTCTTTGAGTAGACAGGAAATCTGCACTGAGCAAAGGTCTAGCCACTTCAGCCAGGATGAAATCCCATGTGTAACATCGCCCACTGAATCTTGCTCCAATATGCTGATTCGTCATCAGCTTTGATCCAGCCAACATCAGTAATGTCATCAGCAAACTTAAATATGGAATTGGAGCTGTGCTTAGCCTCACAGTCATAAGTATAGAGTGAGTAGAGCAGGGGGGGCTCAGCACACAGACACATGGAGCACCTGTGCTGATGGAGATTATGGAGGAGATGTTGCTGCCAATCTGAACTGCTTGGCTCTGCAAGTGAGGAAATCGGGGATCCAGGATCTATCCAAGTTTCTATCATATTATAATCAACGCCTCACAAAGCTTCCTCTACCTTAAATTCCCTAATCAAATCTGGTTCATTACACAACACCCAATCCAGAATTTCCTTTCTTCTAGTTCGCTCAATCACAATCTGCTTAAAAATCCATAGACATCTCATAGACATTCTAAAAATTCCCTCTCTTGTGATCCAGCATCAACCTGATTTTCTCAATCTACCTGCATATTGAAACCCTCTATGACTATCGTAACACTGTCCTTATTACATGCCTTATCTATTTCCCATTGAAATGAATATCCCACATCCTGGCTACTCTTGGGGAGCCTATATATAACACTTATCAGGGTCTTTTTATAATTGCAGTTTCTTAACTCTACACAGAAGAACTTTACATCCTCTGATCCTATGTCACCTCTTCCTAAGGTTTTGATTTCATTTTTAGGGAGCCATCCCACCCCCTCTGCCTACCTGCTTATCTATCGATACAATGTGTATGCTTGAAAGTGAAGCTCCCAACTATGATCTTCTTTCAGCCACATCTCAGTGATGCCCACAGAGTCATCCCTGCCAATCTCTGATTGCTCTACAAGATCATTTACCTTATTCCATTTGCTACATGTATTCAAATATAACACTGTTTTTCCATACACATTTTGAATTTTCCCCCACGTTACATTTCATATCATCCCACTCACTGCAATTTTGACCTATCGTCTGCCCAACCTTCCTCACAGTCTCATGACACGCTGCACTGACTTGTATACCATTTGCCCCAATGTCAGCCCTACCAATCTGGTTTCCATCCCCCTGCCAAATTAGTTTAAACCCACCTTGACAGCTCCAGCAAACCTGCCTGCAAAAATATTGGGCCCCTTGGGTTGAAGTGTAACCCGTTCTTGTTTGTACATGTTATACAGTACCTTCTCCAGAAGAGATCCCGATGATCCAGGAATCTGAAACCCTGCCCCACGCACCACTTCCTCAGCAATCCATTCATCTGTACTATCAGACTATTCCTGCCCTGACAAGCACGCGATACTGGGAGTAATCCAGCGATTGCTACCTTGGAGGACCTGCTCTTCAGCTTCTTCCTCAACTCTCTATACTCACTGCGCAGGACCTCTTCCCCCTTTCTACCAATGTCATTGGTGCCCATGTGTACCATGACCTCTTGAGAATCTTCTGCATCTGTTCTGGGACATCCAGGACCCTCACACCTGGGAGGCCGCACACCATCCTGGCCTCTCTTTCACAGGCACAGAATCTGCTGTTCATTTCCCCAACTATCAAGTCTCATATCATGACTTTACCCTTGCCTGCTGAGGCTCAAAGTTGGCCACAGTGCCACGAGCCTGGCTGCTGCTGCTGTGCCCTGATGGGTCATTTGTCTCCCCCCACCCCCGCCATCAAAGGGGTATACTTGTAGCTGAGGGGAAAGGCCACAGGGGGAACTCCACACTGACTGCTCACTCTCCTTACTTCTCTTGGTGGTCACTATTCTGCACTTCGGGTGTGGCCACCTGAGTAAAAGACACCTCCATGAAGTTTTCAGCCTCCTGGGTGATCCTCAGTGAATCCGGTTCCAGCTCCAGTTCTTTGACCTTGTCAGTCAGGAGCTGGCTGCACTTCCTGCAGATGTAATTACCTGGGAGAGTGTTAGGTACCCTGAAATCCCGCATCTCACAGGAGGAGATTTCCACGGCCTGAACTACCATCCCGCCTGCACTTGTTCTACCCCTAACATCTCAAACTTAAGTTCTAACCTGTGCCTATTCTTCACCCAAGCCTGTTAACCCAAAGCCTGGTCACTCTAACATTGGCTAGCTCCAACATTGGCCGCTCCACTTAAGCCTCGTTTCTTTTTATTGGCCTTTGCTAATTAACCCTGGTTACTATTAACCCAAGCAATTTCCTGCTAGCCCTATGCCCAACACTCTTCCGTTCGCAATCCTTGTTGGAGATTTAACCACAGCCTGTCTTCTTAGATGTGTTGGAGAATGTGGGGAGCATTCTAACTGACTGCATCACTGTCTGGCATTGAGGGGCCACTGCACAGGGTTGCTGCAGAGGGGTACAAACTCAGCGCTAACCTCCCCTGCATCAAGGACATCCTCAAAAGGTGATGCCTCAAAAAGGCAGCAACCATCATTAAGTACTCTGCCACACAGGACATGCCACCTTCTGACCTCTACCATTGAGGAGGAGGTACAGGAGTCTGAAGACACACACTCAACGTTTCAGGAACAGCTTCTTCCCCTCCACCATCAGATTTCTGAATGGACAATGAACCCATGAAAACTACCTCACTATTTTCTTCCTCCTTTCCTTTTGCTCTCTTTTGTCACTATTTGATTTTATTTTATATATATTTCTTATTGTATTTTATAGTTTTTAAAAATGTATTGCACAAAAACTGCAAATTTCACAACATATGCCGGTGATATTAAACCTAATTCTGATTCTGAAATATTCCATTTTCACTTCTGAAAATTCCCAGTCGGTATTGATCTGCGGCCTGGAACTGGAATCTCTCTGATAATCCACAATTGTAATCCCACTGTACCTGTTCATTTCTCTTCTAATCCGGTGCTGCATTCACACCCTGCTCCTGTTCGATAGATGCAGCATCTAACCTCATGTAAAATTGTTCATGCCCTCTAGTGCCACCAGTTTTGGTCTGCTACATCTGTGTTTGCACTCTTTCTAAACAACGCGGATGAGCTTAGAGCGTGCATCAGTACTTGGAGCTATGATGTTGTGGCCATTACAGAGACTTGGATGGCTCAGGGACAGGAATGGTTACTTAAAGTGCCAGGCTTTAGATGTTTCAGAAAGGACAGGGAGGGAGGCAAAAGAGGTGGGGGCATAGCACTGTTGATCAGGGATAGTGTCACGGCTGCAGAAAAGGAGGAAGTCATGGAGGGATTGTCTACTGAGTCTCTGTGGGTAGAAGTTAGAAACAGGAAGGGGTCAATAACTCTACTGGGTATTTTTATAGGCCACCCAATAGTAACAGGGACAACGAGGAGCAGATAGGGAGCCAGATTCTGGAAAGGTGTAATAATAACAGGGTTGTTGTGGTGGGAGATATTAATTTCCCAAATATTAATTGGCATCTCCGTAGAGCAAGGTATTTAGATGCGGTGGAGTTTGTTAGATGTGTTCAGGAAGGTTTCTTGACACAATATGTAGATAAGCCTACAAGAGGAGAGGCTGTACTTGATCTGGTATTGGGAAATGAACCTGGTCAAGTGTCATATCTCTCAGTGGGAGAGCATTTTGGAGATAGTGATCACAGTTCCATCTCCTTTACCATAGCTTTGGAGAGGGATAGGAACAGACAATTTAGGGAAGCATTTAATTGGAGTAAGGGGAAATATGAAGCTATCAGGTAGGAACTTAGAAGCATAAATTGGGAACAGGTGTTCTAAGGGAAATGTACAGCAGAAATGTGGCAAATGTTCAGGGGATATTTGCGTGGAGTTCTGCATAGGTACGCTCCAATGAGACAGGGAAAGGATGGTAGGGTACGGGAACTGTGGTGTACAAAGGCTGTTGAAAATCTAGTCAAGAAAAGAAAAGCTTACAAAAGGTTCAAAAAACTAGGTAATGATAGAGATGTAGAAGATTATAAGGCAAGCGGGAAGGAGCTTAAGAATGAAATAAGGAGAGCCAGAAGGGGCCATGAGAAGGCCTTGGCGGACAGGATTAAGGAAAACCCCAAGGCATTCTACAAGTGTGTGAAGAGTAAGAGAATAAGACCTGAGAGAATAGGACCAATCAAGTGTAACAGTGGAAAAGTGTGTACAGAACCGGAGGAGATAGCAGAGATACTTAATAAATATTTTGCTTCAGTATTCACTACGGAAAAGGATCTTGGCAATTGTGGGAATGATCTACAGCAGATTGAAAAGCTTGAGCATATAGACATTAGGAAAGAGGATGTGCTGGAGCTTTTGGAAAGAATCAAGTTGGATTAGTCTCCAGGACCAGATCAGATGTACCACAGGCGACTGTGGGAGGCAAGGGAGGAGATTGCTGAGCCTCTGGCAATGATCTTTGCATCACCAATGGAGACAGGAGAAGTTCCAGAGCATTGGAAGGTTGCAAATGTTGTTCCCTTATTCAAGAAAGAGAGTAGAGATAGCCCAGGAAATTATAGACCAGTGCATCTTACTTCAGTGGTTGATAAGTTGATGGAAAAGATCCTGGGAGGCAGGATTTATGAACACTTGGAGAGACATAATATGATTAGGAATAGTCAGCATGGTTTTGTCAAAGGCAGGTCATACCTTATGAGCCTGATTGAATTTTTTGAGGATGTGACTAAACACATTGATGAAGGTAAAGCAGTAGATGTAGTGAATATTGATTTCAGCAAGGCATTTGATAAGGTGCGCCATGCAAGGCTTATTGAGAAAGTAAGGAGGCATGGGGTCCAAGGGGACCTTGCTTTGTGAATCCAGAATTTGTTTGCCCACGGTAGGCTAAGAGTGGTTGTAGATGGGTCATATTCTGCATGGAGGTCTGTCACCAGCGGTGTGCCTCAGGCATTTGTTCTGGGACTCCTACTCTTTGTGATTTTTATAAATGACGTGGATGAGGAAATGGAAGGATGGATTAGTAAATTTGCTGATGACACAAAGGTTGGGCGTATTGTGGACAGTGTGGGGGGGGGTTGTCTGAGGTTGCAGCGGAACATCGATAGGTTGCAAAACTGGGCTGGGAGTGGCAGGTGAAGTTCAACCCAGATAAGTGTGAGGTGGTTGATTTTGGTAGGTTAAATATGATGGCAGAATATAGTATTAATGGTAAGACTCTTGGCAGTGTGAAGGATCAGAGGGATCTTGGGGTCCGAGTCCATAGGACGCTCAAAGCTGCTGTGCAAGTTGACTCTGTGGTTAAGAAGGCATACAGTGCATTGGCCTTCATCAACCTTGGGACTGAGTTTAAGAGTCAAGAGGTAATGTTACAGCTGTATAGGACCCTAGTCAGACCCTACTTGGAGTACTGTGCTCAGTTCTGGCCACCTCACTACAGGAAGGATGTGGAAGCTATAGAAAGGGTGCAGAGGAGATTTACAAGGATGTTGCCTGGATTGGGGAGCATGTCTTATGAGAGTAGGTTGAGTGAACTCGGCCTTTTCTCCTTGGAGCAGCGGAGGATGAGAGGTGACCTGACAGAGGTGTATAAGACGATGAGAGGTATTGATCTTGTGAATAGTTAGCGGCTTTTTCCCAGGGCTGAAATGGCTAGCATGAGACGGCATACTTTTAAGGTCCTTGGAAGTAGGTACAGAGGAGATGTCAGGGGTAAGTTTTTTTACGCAGAGAGTGGTGAATGCGTGGAATGGGCTGCCAGTGATGGTGGTGGAGGCGGATACGATAGGGTCTTTTAAGAGACTCCTGGATAGGTACATGGAGCTTAGAAAAATAGAGGGCTACGGGTAACCCTAGGTAACTTCTGAAGTACGTACATGTTCAGCACAGCATTGTGTGCTGAAGGACCTGTATTGTGCTGTTGGTTTTCTCTGTTTCTATGTTTAAACAGAAAACCAGCAACAAGTTACATGAATCCCGATGGAAGGTCTCGGCCAGAGATGGCAACTGTTTATGCCTCTCCATAGATGCTGAGTTCCTGCGGCATTTTGCATGTGGTACTCTACAGGGTCTCATGTGTTTGTAAGTCGAAGCCCTCATTGTACCTTCCTTTAATTTAGGACATTAGTGTCTCAGCCACCGTTATCCCTTTCCCAAACTATGTTGAAACTTACAGAGTGACAGTTATGATCTCCAATGTGTCCCGCTGACACTTTAACCATCTGCCTGGCTCCATTCCCTCAGATTACGTCCAGTACTTTCCCTTCTGAGAGTGTTACTGAGAACAGCTCAACCATCTAGTTAATATATATAACAAAAAAAATCATGTTGCAAAAGAAGTATTTCTTATTTGTTATGGCTTATGCACATATTTGTGAATGAATGTTCAGAACAACTTCCATAATAATGATCATAAAGTGGTTTTAAAAACACCCTTGTTTACATAGCAGACATGATAACTCCCAACATGTGACTTAATGTTGGTAATATTGTACTGGGTGGGCACAGGGGTACATTCAGCCAGAGACTCATTCCAATGAGATGCAGCACAGAGCGTCATAGGAAGTCATTCCTGCCTGTGGCCATCAAACTTTACAACTCCTCCCTTGGAGGGTCAGACACCCTGAGCCAACAGGCTGGTCCTGGACTTATTTCCTGGCATAATTTACATACTACTATTTAACTATTTATGGTTCTATTACTATTTATTATTTATGGTGCAACTGTAACGAAAACCAATTTCCCCTGGGATCAATAAAGTACGACTATGACTATGTAATTTTATTTAAAGAAGAAACACCACAGATGATAGTCATTACATTTTACTTTCATTACATTGATCAGTAAGGGCATCAAAGCTTACAAGGAGAAGGCAGCACAATGGGGTTGAGAGGTTAATAATTTAGCCTTGATGGAATGTCAGAGCAGATTTGCTGAATGGCCTAATTTTGCTCATATGTCGTATGTTCTATTACTCAAGACCATGTCATTGAAATTCTATACTTTTGAATTTAAAGGAACATACATTAAGGAATTCAAACCATTATAAAAAATGCTGGAATTATATTGAATGGTATAATAGCATATTTACTAAGGAACCCAACGTATTATAGCAAATGCTGCTTTATGATAAAAAGGAAAATCATAACATTAGCAATCTCACAAGTTTGTCTTCTCTATACCTTACATCAGCTAATCTAACAGTTCGAATGCAAGAACAGGAAAATAACCTGCCTTTTGATCAGGGGTTCACAAACTTTTTATGCCAAGGACCCCTACCATTAACTGCGGGGTCCGTGGACCCCAAGTTGGGAACCCCATTCTGGAGTATAAAAGTGCAAGTATAATAAAGAAATCTGTGTTTATATAGTTCATTAGTCACTGATCTTAGTATTAATTATACCAGTCTAGATTTTTACTATGCCAGATAGAAATACAGATCACAAACAAGAGAAAATCTGCAGATGCTTGAAACCCAAGCAACACACACATGTTGCTGGAGGAACTCAGCAGGCCAGGCAGCATCTATGGAAAAGAGTACAGTCGACATTTCAGGCTGGGACGCTTCATCAGGACTGGAGAAAGAGATAAGGAGTCGGTGTAAGAAAGGGTGGGGTGGGGGGAGGAAGAATCACAAGGTGATAGGGGAAACCAGGAAGTGGGGGGGGGGTTGGAGTAGTGAAGTAAAGAGCTGGGAAGTTGAAAAAGATACAGGGTTGGAGAAGGGGAAATCTGATAGGAAGGGACAGAAGGCCATGGAAAAAAGAAAAGGGGGAGGAGAACCAGAAGGAAGTGATAGGCAGGTAAGGAGTTAAGGTGAGACAGGGAATGGGAATAGGGAATGTTGAAGTGGGTGGGGCATTACCAGAAGTTCGAGAAATCGATGTTCATGCCATCTGATGTCTTTATTAGTGAATGGAAAAAAAGAGAAAGAAACTTAACTTCAAGCTCGCAGAATGAAGAACTAATTAAACTTAGCTGTTTGTCCTTTGTGCATCTTCAATACAGCAACATGGTAGCATAAGACATAGGAAAACAACTAGGTTATTCGACTCATCGAGTCTGCTCCGCCATTTCATCATGGCTGATTTATTATCCCTCTCAACCCAATTCCTCCGCCTTCCCCCATAAGCTTTGACACCCTGACTATTCACTTCCATCTTTAAATATTCCCAGTGCCTGGCCTCCACTGCCACCTGTGGCATTGAATTCCACAGACTCACCACCCTCTGGCTCGGGGTTCACAAACTTTCTTTATGCCATGGACCCCTCCCATTGACTGAGGGGTCCGTGGACCCCAGATTGGTAACCCCTGCTCTCGCTAAAGAAATTCTTCCTCAAAACAACAAATTTTGCAACATAAGCCAATGATAATAAACCTGATTGTGATTCCTTGATGTTAATATTGCATTAGACTTGTCGGCCTTACACTAATATGCGGACTTGAAGCCTCGATAATTTATCCTCACTGGAAGCTCGTACATTCCAGTTGTACCTTTACAACACCAGTGATTGGCGTCCAGTTCCCATCGCTGCCTGTAAGGGGTTTCTGCATTCTCCCTGTGTCCACGTTCGGTTTCCTCCAGGTGCTCCTGTTTCCGCCCGCAAGCAGAAAGGAAGGAACTATTTTTGTTTAATATTCTGATATAATTTTATGATTTTGTTATCCTAATGCAGGCTTTGCTACCAGGAACCGCATAGAAAATGGCGGACAGCATGCACCTAGATTTCCCAAACATTGGCTTTGGCAGTGAGGCACCGTATGAGTAGCACAAACACAGTCAAGTATCTCATCCGTGCTTGTTCAATAAGCTGTTATTTCAAATGGAAGCAGACACGATAGAACCAACTGTTTATTGTCCAGATTCACTCATTCAGGTTTATACTATGATTGATATTACCATTATTTTTATTTTATTTATTTTATTCGCGATACAGCACAGTAACAGGTCCTTCCAAGCTCACACTGCCCAGTTACATGCATGTGACCAATCACACTGCCCAGTTACATCCATGTGACCAATTACATGTGACCAATCACACCACCTAGTTACATCCATGTGATCAATTAACCTATGAAATCGTACGTCTTTGGACTGTGGGAGGAAACCGAAGCACCCGGAGGAAACCTGCGGGGAGAGCAAACAGACTCCTTACCGTCAGTGTCAGGAATTGAACCTGGGTTACTGGTGCTGTAACAGTGTTTCACGAGCCGCTACACTACCGTATAATTAGTATCTGATGAAGTCCGTGAAAATGAAGTGAAACATAGTGCATCATTTTTAACATTGTTTTACACCTTGCCCTGATTTCTTCTCCTCTGTCAGGAGAGGAAGATGAGATTTAGTTCTTCAATCTCAAACAGACATTTTAAAATCTGTTTATAAATATGTTATTTAACTAAAAGACAGAAAACATTCTTCAGCCTTTTACATTTCCTGAGCTTCTCACTTCATCCCTCTTCCCCAACCCACCCAACTTATTATTTTGGATTCTCCTCCCTTCCTTTCTAGGCCTGATTGAAGGGCCACTGGCCAAAACATTGACTGTTTATTCCTCTCCATAGATGCTGCCTGACCTCCTGAGTTCCTCCAGCATTTAGTGTGCGTTACTTTGGATTTCTTAAAGTTGTCATAGCTGGGGTGGGTGGGGGGGTGTGGTACTGGGGATAAGCTCCTACCCTACCTATAAAATGCTCCCAGTGGCATGCATCCCAAATAGCTTCTGACATCCAAGTCCAGCTCCTGGCCTTCACAGATACTAGGCTCAGCAGAACCATTCCTACTCTCAGGAGAAGGGGCAAATGCGGATTGCTAGCACCCTAAGGCAATCCTACATTGAGCTCAACACTGACCGGTGCCAAACTATATTGGTCTCTGCCGTTCCTTTGGATTCATGCATCAGCTGTGCGGAGATCTGAGCAGCTTGCTCTCCATATCGTTCTGCATTGACATGCAAATCGAAACATGGACAACTCAGACACAACATCCATGCTTGACCTCAATCAGTGGAGGGCCCCAACTCTAGATTCCAGCATCTGCAGAATTTCTTCTGTTTATAAATATTTGATTAATTACTTTATGTTTCTCCTCCTTGCTTATCACAAAACATAAAGAAAAATTTAATTTCTAATTTGTTCCATGTTATTTGATTTTTCGATTACTTGATATGTATGTTTTTTCTTTCAATCACCTGCAACTCTGCTTCTTACAAGCACTCTCAGTGACACTGAAGTGTCCTTGTTTCAACACATAAAATTTACTTATCACCGCTGACAGGCAAGAATCCACTACTTCGATTAGTTTCCTGTGAGAATAGTTAGAAAAAGTGACGTAACTGTGTGCCCACTTGAAGGAAGACAGTCCCTAACAAATATCTTTGAAACTGTACACTAAAGTTCAGTGAAATGATTGAAGGACATAGAACACAGACTGAGTGGCCACTCTATTTGGTACCTCTTGTAGATAATAAAGTGGCCACTGAGTGTATGTTCGAAGTCTTCTGCTGATGTAGCCCATCCACTTCAAGGTTTGATGTGTTGTGCATTCAGAGATGCCCTTCTGCACACTACTGTGGTAATGTGTGGTCATCTGAGTTACTGTCGCCTTCCTGTCCTCTTGAACCAGTCTAGCCATTCTCCTCTGACCTCTCTCATTTAAAGGCATTTTTACCCACAGAACTGCCGTTTACTGGATATTCTTTGGCGCTCACAACATTCTCTGTAAGCTCTAGAGACTCTTGTGCGTACAAATCCCAGGAGTACAGCAATTTCTGAGATACTCAAACCACCCTTCTGGCACCAACAATCATCCCACAGTTGAAGTCACTTAGATCACATTTCCTCCCCATTCTGATGTTTGGTTTGAACAACAATTGAACCTCATGACCATGTCTGCATGCTTTTATGCATTGAGTTGCTGCCTCATGTTTGGCTGAGTAAATATTTGCATTAACAAGCAGGTTAATAAAGTGGCCACTCCACGTATAGCTATACAGCACAGGAACAGGCCATAATGTCTGTGCTGACCATGATGCCAACTTAAACTAATACCATCTGCGCATATCAATATTGCCCCCCCAATCTCCCGCTTCTACATCTGCCCCTCTAAATGCCCCTTAAACATTGCCATTCTACCTGTTTCTACCATCTCCCCGGCAATGTGTTTCAGGTGTCTGTCTCTCTTTTCAAGAAAAAAATATGCCCCACAAATCTCCTTTAAACTTTTCACCTCTCACTTCAAATTTGCACACGAGTAATTGACATAAGACCATAAGATATCGGAGCGAATTAGGCCATTCTGCCCATCGTGTCTGTTTCTCCATTCTATCATGGCTGATTTATTATCCTTCTCCACCCCATTCTCCTGCCTTATCCCCGTAACTGTTGACGTAAACACCTCTGTTTTAATTACATCGAATGACTTGGACAGCCATCTGTGGTAATGGATTCCACAGATTCATCACCCCCTGGCTAAAGAAATTGTGGCTCATATCTGTTCTAAGGGAATGTTCTTGTATTCTGAGGTTGTGCCTTCTGGTCCGAGACTCCCTCACTATTGGGAACATTTTCTCTATGTTTACCCTATCTAAGCTCCTCAATATTCAATAGGTTTCCATGGGATTCCCCTCATTCTAAACTCCAGTTAGTACAGGCCCAGGGCCATCAGACGCTCTTCATACATTAACCCTTTCATTCCTTTCTTTCTTTTTAAATCTTTTTATTGAATAAGTATACAAAAAGGTAAGCCATATAGACACTAATACACTGTTAGAATATAATAAAATTACAGAAGATATTAATACAAAAAAAAACTACAAACAATGTAATTTAAACATAACGTACCAAGGTAACATAATAGTATACTAATTTTTATATATATATCAATAGAGAAAAGGAAAAAAAAAACCCCCAAAAAAACCCACCGTGCAACTAACTAAAAGCAAAGCAAAGCAATGGGCTAACTTGAAACCAAACAGAGTTAAACTTAAAATCACGTCCTCAATCCCGACCTCCATTAAAAACAGTAAAAAAAACAAGAAGGGTATATATTACATTAAATGAAAATATTGAATAAAAGATCTCCAGGTCTGTTCAAATTTAAATGAGGAGTCATAAAGATTGCTTCTAATTTTCTCCAAATTCAAGCATAATATCGTCTGAGAAAACCAAAAAAAGGTAGATGGAGCATTAAGCTCTTTCCAATGTTGTAAGATACATCTTTTCGCCATTAAAGTAAGAAATGCAATCATTCTACGGGCTGAAGGGGAAAGATTACTGGAAATTTTAGGTAGTCCAAAGATAGCAGTAATAGGGTGAGGAGAGATATCTATATTCAATACCTTGGAGATAATATTAAAAATGTCTCTCCAAAAAGTTTCCAGAGTAGGGCAAGACCAAAACATATGAGTTAAAGAGGCTATCTGCCCCGGACATCTATCACAAGAAGGATTAATATGAGAATGAAAGCGCGCTAATTTATCTTTGGACATATGTGCTCTATGAACAACTTTAAATTGAATTAGGGAATGTTTAGCACAGATAGAGGAAGTATTGACTAATTGTAAAATCTACCCCCAGTCATCCACGGAAATGGTAAACCCCAATTCCTGTTCCCAATCTACCCTAATCTTATCAAATGGAGCTTTCCTAAGTTTCATAATAATATTATAAATCATAGCCGATGCACCTTTCTGACATGGATTAAGGTTAATTATAGTATCTAAAATATATGTAGGAGGAAGCATTGGAAAAGAAGGAAGTATAGTACTTAGGAAATTTCTAACTTGTAGACATCTAAAAAAATGTATTCTTGATAAGTTATATTTATTAGATAATTGTTCAAAAGACATAAGGGAACCATCTAAAAATAAATCCAAAAACCGTGAAATACCCTTAGTCTTCCAAATTTGAAAAGCACGATCCGTAAAAGAGGGAGGAAAAAATATGTTACCTAAAATAGGAATCGCTAACCCAAATTGATTAAGATCAAAAAATTTTCTGAATTGAAACCAAGTACGTAAGGTATATTTAACTATCGGGTTAGAGACCTGTTTGAAGCGTTTCAAATCAAAAGGAAGAGAGGAACCTAAAATAGAGCCAAGTGTAAAACCCTGAACAGATTGTAATTCCAATGCTACCCATTTAGGAATGGATAGTATATCCTGGTCAAGTAACCAGAATTTCATATGTCGAATATTAATTGCCCAATAATAAAATCTAAAGTTAGGTAATGCTAAGCCTCCATCTCTCTTAGCTTTCTGTAAATGTATTTTACCCAGTCTCGGGTTTTTATTCTGCCAAATAAATGAAGAAATTTTAGAGTCAACTTTGTCAAAAAAAGATTTTGGAACAAAGATTGGTAATGCCTGAAATATATATAAAAATTTTGGCAAAAAAAACATCTTAACTGCATTAATACGACCAATCAAAGTTAAATATAAAGGAAACCATTTAGATGAAAGTTGAATAATATGGTCTATTAATGGTAAAACGTTAGTCTTAAATAAATCTTTGTATTTACAAGTAATTTTAATCCCAAGATATGAAAAATAATTATTAATCAATTTAAATGGAAATTTATAATATAAGGGAAGTTGTTTATTAATCGGAAAGAGTTCACTCTTACTAAGATTTAATTTATAACCTGAAAAAAGACCAAATTGTGCTAATAGCTCTAAAACAGCCGGGATGGATGTTTGAGGATTAGAAATATATAAAAGTAAATCATCAGCATAGAGTGATATTTTATGGGACTTTAAGCCCCGAGTTATCCCAGTAATATTTGGAGATTCTCGAATGGCAATTGCAAGAGGTTCTAATGCAATATCAAATAATAAGGGACTAAGAGGACAACCTTGTCGAGTACCTCGAAAAAGAGGGAAAAAAGGTGAACTTAAAGAGTTAGTACGGACCAAGGCCACAGGAGAATGATATAACAGTTTAATCCAGGATATAAATTTCAAGCTAAAATTAAACATTTCAAGCACCTTAAATAAATAAGGCCATTCTACTCTATCAAAAGCTTTCTCAGCATCTAAAGAGATAACACACTCAGGAACATTTTGTGAGGGAGTATAAACGATATTTAACAGTGTGCGAATATTATAAAAAGAGTAACGACCTTTAATAAAACCCGTTTGGTCTTCCGAAATAATAGGAGGAAGTACTTTTTCTAATCTATTTGCTAATAACTTAGAAAAAACTTTAGAATCAACATTTAATAAAGATATTGGTCTATAAGATGCACATTGAGCAGGATCTTTATCCTTCTTTAATATTAGAAAAATTGACGCTCTATTGAAAGATTCAGGAAGTTTACCAAGTTTTAATGAAGCCTCAAAAACCCTACAGAGCCAAGGGATTAATGAAGGAGCAAAAATTTATAAAATCCCTTTCATTCCTGAGATCATTCTCATAAAGCTCCTCTGGACTTATTTCAACGGCAGCACATTTTTTCCCAATAAAGGGCCCAAAACTGCAGTCTGACTTATAAAGCCATATTCAACCATGAGGTTCACCTTCTTGTAGGCATACACAGTAAATCCAAGAAACACTATAGAATCAGTGAAAGACCACACCCAAGGAAGGCTGAACGACCAACAAACTATGCAAATACAAAAGTCAAAAATAATAATAACAATAAAATAAGCAATAAACATTGAGAACATAAGATGAAGAGTCCTTGAAAGTGAGTCCACAGATTGTGGGAACAGTTCAGTAAGTGAAGTTGAGTGAAGATATTCCTTTTGGTTCAAGATCCTGATGGTTGAGGAGTAATAACTGTTCCTGAACCCGGTGGTGTGGGTTCTGAGGCTCCTGTATCTTCTTCCTGACAGCAGCAGTGAGAAGAGAGCATGGTCTGGATGCTGGAGTGTCTGATGATGGATGCTCACAGGTAACTGTAACCTACCTCTCAAACCCCAGTGGAAGTACAAACATATAATTTCTCCTTCTATGTACTATTGAATTATCTGCATATTTCCAACATTTATGTTGTAGTTCCTGTGTCTATTGGAAATCCCTTACCTGTATGTTGTAAATTCTCTATCAAGAGCCATCTTAATGTTGAGTAGGTCTTGATAGTCACGTAAATGCAGGACAATCTTTCTTTGATTGCACCCAACTCTTGTTGTAAACTCTTAGCTTTATTCTGCAGGTGTAATATATAAAATCACTTTGGTATTGACTAACAAATGTTCACAATAATTTACTAAAATATAATTGTATTCAAATCTACCATTACTCTCTGCTACTCAAAGTGTAGGCTGTTCCAAGGATTCTTTCTCACAATAGAACAGCATGATTGCAAAATTATTCACTACAAATATCTATGCAAATATCAGGACCTATTGGTATTATCATCACCCAGGACATGCCCTGTTCTCATTGCTGCCATCAGAAAGGGGCGTAGGAACCTGAAGGCACACACAATGTTTTAGGAACAGCTTCTTCCCTCCACGAACTGTACATCACTAATTTTGCTTTCTTTTTGCACTACTTATTTATATTTATATACTGTATGTTTCTCATTATAATTTATAATATAGTTTACAATTTTGCAAGACTGCGGCTACAAATAAAAACAAATTTCATGACCTATGTCAGTGTAATAAACCTTAGATTCTGATTCTAGTACCGAACAATTCAGTGGGAAACATACAGTGTCCTGTTGTGTCTGCTTTTTAAATGTATACAGATAAGTATGAAAATCCTGAAATTGCTGTCTAATTCTCTTTAAGATTCGCTGATAAATTTCAGCATTGAAGGATATGACATAGTGTCAAATATCCGACACTTGCCTTTTAAACAGAGCAGATAAAATTACAGACAGTTCTCATGGATGTAATGTAAATTAATTTCAACAGTTAATTAGTCAAACAACCTGTAAAAACTGAATTTTACAGGTGTAATTGTTTGGAATATAATTATGATTGGAAATTAAACAAAGAGTTTACAATGAGGTAGATTTTCTAATTTATATTTTCCAGATTTAGATTTTTTAATCAAAGAATTCACCACTTCTCGGTATAGTTAGCTATGTCAACATGTTCTACTCCATCTTTGAAGTTCACTCCATTTACTTCAAAATTTGGGGAGCAACTCAAGAGCCATGAGGTAATGTTGCAGCTCTATAAAACACTTGCTAGACCACACTTGGAATATTGAGTTCGGTTCTGATTGCCTCACTATAGGAAGGATGTAGAAGCTTTAGGAAGGGTGCAGAGAAGATTTACCAGGATACTTTTTTAGTTAAAGAACATGTTTTATGAAGATGGTTGAACAAGCTAGGGCTTTTCTCATTGGAGCAAGTGAAAATGAGAGGTGACTTAATAGAGTGAACAAGATGATAAAAGCCACAAATCAAGAAGATAGCCAGGAACCTTTTCCCAGAGCAGAAATGGCTAATACAAGGGGGCATAACTTTAAGGTGTTTAGAGGAAAGTACATGGGGATGTCAGAGATAAGGTTTTTTTTTAACACAGGGAGTTTTGTGTACGTAGAATGCCTTGGTAGAGCTGGTGGTCAAAGCAGATACATTAGGAACATTTAAGAAACTCTTAGATAGGCACATGGATGATAGAAAAATGGAGGGCTATGTAGGAGTGACGGATTCAGAGTAAAAGAGAGGCAAGAGTAGGTATCAGACCACTGCACCCCAGGATGCTGAAAGAGGTAGCTGAAGAGATCGTGGAGGCATTAGTAATGGCCTTCCAAGAATCTCTAGATTCTGGCATGGTTCTGGAGGATTGGAAAATTACAAATGTCACTCCACTCTTCAGGAAAGGAGGGAGGCAGGAGAAAGGAAATTATAAGATAGTCAGCTTGACCTCAGTGTTTGGGAAAATGTTTCAGTTTATTATTAAGGATGAAGTTTCAGAGTACTTGGAGGCACATAATAAAACAGGCCAAGGTCAGCATGATTTCCTTAAGGGAAAACCTTGCCTGACAAATCTGTCGGAATTCTTTGAAGAAATTACAAGCAGAATAGACAAAAGAGAATCAGTGGACGTTGTATAATTGGATTTTCAGAAGGACTTTGACAAGGTGAGAATAAAGAGAGCCTTTTCTGGTTGGTTGCCAGTGACTGGTGGCGTTCCACAGGGGTCAGTGTTGGGACTGCTTCTTTTCACATTATACATCAATGATTTGGATGACAGAATTGATGGCTTTGTAGCCAAGTTTGCAGATGATACAAAGATAGGTAGAGAAGCAGGTAGTTTTGAGGAAGTAGAGAAGCCATAGAAGAACTTAGACAGATTAAGAGGATAGGCAAAGAAGTGGCCGATGGAATACAGTGTCAGGAAGTGTATGGTCATGCACTTTGGAAGAAGAAACAAAAACATAGACTGTTGTCTAAACGGAGAGAAATTTCAAAATCTAAGGTGCAAAGAGACTTGGGAGTCCTCATGCAGGATTCCATAAAGGTTAACCATCAGGTGAAATCAGGCAAATACAATGTTAGCGTTAATTTTGAGAAGACAAGAATCTGAAAGTAAGGATGTAATGCTGAGGCATTATATGGCACTGGTGAGGCCTCACTTGGAATATTGTGAGTAGTTTTGGGCCCCTTATCTAAGAAATGATGTGCTGACATTGGAGAGGGTTCAGAGGAGGCCCAGAAATCCAAGGGTTAACATATAAGAAGCGTTTGATGTCTCTGAACCTGTACTCACTGGAATTTAGAATGTGGCCAAATCTCTTTGAAATTTATCAAAAGTTGAAATGCGTAGAGAGAGTGGATGTTTCCTACAGTCAGAGAGTCTAGGACCAGAATAGAGAGACATCCATTTAGAACTGAGATGAGGAGGAATTTCCTTAGCCAGAGGGTGGTGAATCTGTGGAATTCATTGCTACAGGTGGCTGTGGAGATGATTCATTGGCTGAATTTAAGGTGACAGTTGATGGGTTTTTGATTAGTCAGTGCCTGCAAGGTTATGGGGAGAAGGCAGGAGAATGGCATTGGAAGGGAAAATGGATCAGTCATGATGAAACGGTGGAGCAGACTCAATGGGCTGAATGGCCTAATCCTGCTCCAATCTCTTACGGCCTTATGATTAGATTGATTTTAGTGTAGGTTAAGAAGTTGGCACAACACCACAGTCTGAAGGGCCTGTACTGTGCTATAGTGTTCTAGGTTCTGTGTTCCAAAATGCCAACCTGACTGTTCAGAATCAGAATCAGGTTTAATATCACTGACATAAGCCATGAAATGTTGTGCCACCTGACCTGCTCCTGCATTTTGTGTGTGTTACCCTGGATTTCCAGCATCTGCAGATCCTCTTGTGACATGAAATTTTTGTTTTGCTGCAGCAATACATAAAAAATACTACAAATGACAATAAGATACATATATATAAAACAATAAATTAAAAGAGAGAGCAAAAATAGAGAAGTAGTGTTCATGGACTTCTTTATGGATAATTCAAAAATCTGACGGCGGTGGAAAAGAGGTTGTTCCTGAAACAGAGTGTGCGTCTTCTGGCTCCTGCCCCTGCTCCCTGATGGTGGTAATGAGAAGAGGGCATGTGCTGGATGGTGAGGGTCCTCAATGACACATGCCGCCTTTTTCAGGTATCGTCTTTTGAAGATGTCTTCAGTGCATCATTCCGAAATTCAAAGTAGATTTATTACCAAAGAGCTCATATATGTCACCATGCACAACCCTGAGATTCATTTTCAGGCAGGCATATTCAATAAGTCCAATAACCATAATAAAACCAATGAAATACCACACCACAGGGCGGACAACCAGTGTGCAAATTGTGCAGATACAGAAAAGAAACAATAATAGTAGTAATCATAATAAATGAATAAGCAATAAATATTGAGAGTGTGAGATGAAGAGTCCGTGAAAGTGAGTCCATAGGTTATAGGAACAGTTCAGTGATGGGACAAGTGAAGATGAGTGAAGTTAATCTCCTTTGGTTCAAGAATCTGATGGATGAGGAGAAACTGCTGGTTTGAGTTCTGAGGTTCCTGTACCTTCTTCTTGATGGCGGCAGCAAGAACAGAGCATGACCTGAGTGGTGGGTGTCACTGGACATGACCTGAGTGGTGGGGGTCACTGGACACGACCTGAGTGGTGGGGGTCACTGAAGATGACCTGAGTGGTGGGGGTCACTGGACATGACCTGAGTGGTGGGGGTCACTGACGATGACCTGAGTGGTGGGGGTCACTGCTGATGGATACAGCTTTCCTGCCACAACTCTCTGTTCAGATGCGCTCAGTGGTGGGGAGGGACTTACCCATGATGGACTGTGCCATATCCACAACTTTTTGTAGCATTTTTCATTCAAAGGGATTGGTGTTTCTATACCAGGCTGTAATGTAGCCAGTCAATATACTCAGTGCCAGACATCTATAGAAATTTGTCAAAGTTTTAGATGTGATGCTGAATCTTCGCACACTTCTAAGGAAGCAGACACTGCCGTGCTTTCTTCATAATTGCACTTATGTGCTGGGATCAGGACAGATCCTCTGAAATGGATACACCGAAGAATTTAAAGTTGCTGACTCTCTCCACCTCTGATCCCCTGATGAGAACTGACTGATGGACCTCCAACCTCCTCCTCCTGAAATCAATAATCAGCTCCTTGATCTTGCTGGCACTGAGCAAAGAGGTTGTTGTTATGGCCTGATTCAGCCAGATTTTCTGTCTCCTTCCCATATGCTGATTCATCACCACCTTTGGTTTGGCCAACGACAGTGGTGTCATCAGCAAACTTGAGTACGGCATTGGAGCTGTGTTTAGCCACACAGTCTTAAGTGTAAAGTGAATAGAGCAGAGCGCTAAGCACACAGCCTTGTGGTGCATCTGTGCTGATGGAGATTGTGGAGGAGATGTTGTTGCCAATCAAAACGGACTCGGGTCTGCTAGTGAAGAAATTGAGGATCCAGTTGCACAAGGAGGTATGTTGATAGGGAATATGGGTAGCAGAGACTGGAAAAGAAATGGGAAAGTTGAAGTCAAAGTAAGAGCAAATTTATTACCAAAGTATGTATGTTATCTGTCACCATATACTACCATGAGATTTATTCTTTTGCAGACATTCACAGGAAAACAAGTACTGTAGAATTTATGAAAAATTATACAAATGTAAAAACTGACAAACAATGTGCAAAAGAAAACAATATGTGCAAATAAAAAATACATAACTCAGTGGCTAATTTATTAGGTACTCCTGCTCGTTAATGCAAATATCTAATCAACCAATCATATGGCAACAACTCAATGCATAAAAGCACGCAAACATGGTCAAGAGGTTCAGTTGTTGTTCAGATCAAACATCAGAGCAGAGTAGAGATGTGATCTACCTGACTTTGACTGTGGATTTATTGTTGGTGCCAGATGGAGTGGTTTGAGTATCTCAGAAACTGTTGTTCTCTTGGGATTTTCATGCACATCAACCTCCAGGGTTTACAGAAAACAGTGTGAAAAACAAAAAGCACCCAGCAAGGAGCACTTCTGTGGGCAATCAACACCTTGTTAATGAGAGAGGTCAGAGTAGAATGGCCAGATTGGTTCAGGCTGACAGTAACTCAAATAACCATGTTACAACAGTGGTGTGCAAGAGCATCTCTGAACTTTGAAGTGGATGGGCTTCAGCAGCAGAATATGCACTCAATGGCCTCTTTATTAGGCACAGGAGGTACTTAATAAAGTGGCCACTGAGTAGTCCCCATAGTTATATGATAATACATGATATACATGTATCTATTTCTGAGAACGTAAGTTGCAGAGATCTTGAAAGTGAGTCTGTAGATTGTGGAACTAGTTCAGAGTTGAAGTGAGTTAAGTTATCCGTGCTGGTTCATGGGCTTGATGATAGTAACTTAATAATGTTTCCTGAACCTGGTGGTGTGGGATCTAAGGAGTTTGTACATTCTCCCCTTGACTAGGTGGGTTTCCTCGGGATAATCCAGTTTCCTCTGACATTACATAGACATACAGGTTACAGTTAATGAATTGTGGGAGTGTTATATTAGCGCCAGAAGCATGGCAACTCTTACAAACATTACTGATTTGATTTGACACTAATGGCACGTTTCACTATATGTTTCAATGTAGACATGACAGATACAGCTAATCTTTAAATCTTTCAAAGTTCAGAGTAAGTTCAGTATCAAAGGACTTATATGCCACCATATACTGTCCTGAGATTTGTTTTCTTGTTGCATTTACAGGAAAATAAGCAAATACAATAGAATTTATGAAAATCTTTACAAAGACTGACCAACAACCAATATGCAAAAGAAGACAAAAAGTGCAAATAAAAGAATCCATTGAGATATACTATCATACGAGCTCAAGATGTACTTTGCAAACATGAAGAAAGTCTTTTAAATTTGTCAGCAACATGAAGGACTGTTGCAATAATGCCTACTTATTTTTTTAATTCAGCAAACCGTTCTCTTGTACTTTGCATGTTTTCAATGTGTTTGGCAGAATTCTGATTCAGATCAAGAAAATTGCTTTTATGCCATTCATCCATTTCCTCGGAGAAATTAAGACTAAGGACAATTAGTAACTGAAGATAAACATACAATTACAATTAACTCTGAATACAATAACACTGCGCTTTCTTTCATCAGTTCTTGTTAATATTTGTGGCTATGTTTTGTGGTATTTTGCGGTCAGGAGTAAGAAAATAGGTTGATAGCAATCACAATGCGACTGCGAAGCAATGAGCAGGCTGAGAGCATGGCCATTTCTTCAAAAAGATATTCCTTTGCTGTTTTATTTGAAAAAAAATGTTTTCACAATTTTATTTCATACTTTTCATTTCTTACCCTCAGTTTTTCAGCAGACACAATAGCATGACACACCACCTAGAAAGACCTTGAGCACGCATTGAACAAACGTAATACAAAGGTATATTGAAAGTCTATATGAATAGCCTGACAAGTAACTGTATTTGCCTGAATAGAACCAGATGGTTTATTGTGTTGTTCAAGGTCAGGAATGATAGTGCTGCAGAATGGAACATTCATTACTTCAACACCTCCTGATGCTATAACACAACATCCTCATCTCAGGTTAGGGTAAGGGCTCAAGTCCAAGTGTAAGCTCTTCTCAGATTGCTCCGGGAGCATTTCTTCAAACGGTGCAAATCATTGTCTTGGATGTTTTTATTGTGATCGCGAGACCCTGCTGGGCATTGGTAATGTAGAGCACTGCCCTACCAGTCATTCTGCCCAGCGTCCCCAGACAGCCTCCATTTGACTAGTAACTAGTAGAGTGGTTAGGGGAGAACCAGTGGATGTGGTATATTTGGATTTTCAAAAGGTTTTTGACAAGGTCCCACACAGGAGATTAGTGTGCAAACTTAAAGCACACGGTATTGGGGGTATGGTATTGATGTGGATAGAGAATTGGTTGGCAGACAGGAAGCAAAGAGTGGGAATAAACGGGACTTTTTCAGAATGGCAGGCAGTGACTAGTGGGGTACCGCAAGGCTCAGTGCTGGGACCCCAGTTGTTTACAATATATATTAATGACTTGGATGAGGGAATTAAATGCAGCATCTCCAAGTTTGCGGATGACACGAAGCTGGGTGGCAGTGTTAGCTGTGAGGAGGATGCTAAGAGGATGCAGGGTGACTTGGATAGGTTGGGTGAGTGGGCAAATTCATTGCAGATGCAATTTAATGTGGATAAATGTGAAGTTATCCACTTTGGTGGCAAAAACAGGAAAACAGATTATTATCTGAATGGTGGCCGATTAGGAAAAGGGGAGGTGCAACGAGACCTGGGTGTCATTATACACCAGTCATTGAAAGTGGGCATGCAGGTACAGCAGGCGGTGAAAAAGGCGAATGGTATGCTGGCATTTATAGCGAGAGGATTCGAGTACAGGAGCAGGGAGGTACTACTGCAGTTGTACAAGGCCTTGGTGAGACCACACCTGGAGTATTGTGTGCAGTTTTGGTCCCCTAATCTGAGGAAAGACATCCTTGCCATAGAGGGAGTACAAAGAAAGTTCACCAGATTGATTCCTGGGATGGCAGGACTTTCATATGATGAAAGACTGGATGAACTAGGCTTATACTCGTTGGAATTTAGAAGATTGAGGGGGGATCTGATTGAAACGTATAAAATCCTAAAGGGATTGGACAGGCTAGATGCAGGAAGATGGTTCCCGATATTGGGGAAGTCCAGAACGAGGGGTCACGGTTTGAGGATAAAGGGGAAGCCTTTTAGGACCGAGATTAGGAAAAACTTCTTCACACATAGAGTGGTGAATCTGTGGAATTCTCTGCCACAGGAAACAGTTGAGGCCAGTTCATTGTCTATATTTAAGAGAGAGTTAGATATGGCCCTTGTGGCTAAAGGGATCAGGGGGTATGGAGGGAAGGCAGGCACAGGGCTCTGAGTTGGATGATCAGCCAAGATCGTACTGAATGGCGGTGCAGGCTCGAAGGGCCAAATGGCCTACTCCTGCACCTATTTTCTATGTTTCTATGTTTCTATGACTCTAATCTAATCACGGGATAACTTACAATGACCAGTTAGACTTTGGACTCTGGGAGGAAACCCGGAGAACCCGGCAAAAACCTGCAGATTCCGAGGGGAGGATGCCAGGATTAAACTCTGAACGCCGACACTCTGAACTGTAATGGTGTTGCTCCAACTGCAGCACCCCAACCGTTCACTGGGTCAATGGAGAAACTGATCTTTCCTCCTCGCACTTAATAGGTTTCACTCATAACATTACTTTTTTGTTGTCTTTCAGTAACTGATATGTAAGTAAATATAATTTGTGAGGAGAGCCACTTCCAATGGCAGTCCGTTCCACACTTGCTCAACCCCCTGAGTGAAGAAGTTGCCCTCATTTCCCTTAAACTTTTCACCTTTCACCCTTAACCCATGACCTCTGGTTGTAGTCCCACCCAACTTGAGTGGAAAAAGCCTGTTAGCATTTACCCTAGCTATACCCTTCACAATATTGTATACCTCTATCAGACCCTCAGTGTTCTACATTCCAAGGAATAAAGTCCTAATCTATTCAATTCTACCGTGCTATTCCACGCCCTCACTTCAGGAAGTCTGATCACCTGGCTGTACTTCTACTCCCTGAGTATAGGCAGAGACTGAAGACTGCAGCATCAGTAGTGAGGACCAAGGAGGTTTGGACAAGGGAAGCACAGGACTGCTTTGAATTGGTGGACTGGACTGTATTCAGGGATTCATCTTTGAATCTGGATGAGTATGCTGCAGTTGTTACTGACTTCATTAAAACCTGTGTGGATGAGTGTGTGCCCACAAAGACTTACTGTACATTCCCAAACCAAAAGCTGTGAATGAATCAGGAGGCACAGCGTCTGCTGGGCTAGGTCTGTGGCATTCAAGTCTGACAACCCAGGCCTGTAACAGAAAACCAGGTATGATTTGCAGAGGGCTATTTCAAGGGTGAAGAGACAATTTTGAACGAGGTTGGAGGCGATATCAGATGCATGGCAACTCTGGTAGGGTTTGCAAGACATTACTTCCGACAAAGCGAAATCCAATAGCATGAATGGCAGCGATGCTTCATTACCAGATGGACTCAATGCCTTTTATGCCCACTTTGAACAGGAGAACACAACTACAGCTGTGAAGATCCCTGCTGCACTTGATGACCCTGTGATCTCCGTCTCTTAGGCTGTCTTTAAAGAGAGTGAACCATCGCGAGGTGGAAAGTCCCAATGGAGTACCTGGTAAGACTCTGAAAACCTGTGCCAACCAGCTAGTAGGAGTATTCAAGGACATTTTCAACCCCTCACTGCTAGGGGCAGAAGTTCCCACTTGCTTCAAAAAGGCAACAATTATAGAAATGCCTAAGAAGAATAACGTGGGCTACCTTAATGACTATCACCCGGTAGCACTCACATCGACAATGATGAAATGCTTTGAGAGGTTGGTTATGACTAGACTGAACTCCTGCCTCAGCAAAGACTTGGACCCATTGCAATTTGTCTATTGCCACAATAGGTCAACGGCAGACACAATCTCAATGGCTCTCCACATGGCTTTAGACCACCTGGACAACACAAACACCTACGTCAGGATGCTGTTCATCGACAATAGCTCAGCATTTAATGCCATCATTCCCACAATCCTGATAGAAAAGTTGCAGAACCTGAGCCTCTGTACCTCCCCCTGAAATTGGATCCTTCACTTCCCAACCAGAAGACCACAGTCTACACAGACTGATGATAACATATCCTCCTCACTGATGATCAACATTGATGCACCTCAAGGGTGTGCGCTTAGCCCACTGCTCTACTCTCTATATACACATGACTGTGTGGCTAGGCATAGCTTAAATACCATCTACAAACTTGCTGACAATACAACTATTGTTGGTAGAATCTCAGATGGAGATGATAAGGCATACAGGAGTGAGATATGCCAACTAGTGGAGTGGTGTCGCAGCAACAACCTGACACTCAACGTCAGTAAGATGAAAGAGCTGATTGTGGACGTCAGGAAGGGTAAGATGAAGGAACACATACCGATCCTCAGAGAGGGATCAGGAGTGGAGAGAGTGAACAGCTTCAAGTTCCTCGGTGTCAAGATCTCTGAGAATTTAACCGGGTCCCAACATATCGATGGAGTCATAAAGAAGGCAAGACAGCAGCTATACTTTATTAAGAGTTTGAAGAGATTTGGTATGTCAACAAATACACTCAAAAACTTCTACAGTTGTACCATGGAAAGCATTCTGGCAGGCTGCATTACTATCTGGTATGGTGGGGTTACTGCACAGGACCGAAAGAAGCTGCAGAAGGTTGTAGATCTAGTCAGCTCCATCTTGGGTACTAGCCTACAAGGTACCCAGGACATCTTTAGGGAGCGGTGTCTCAGAAAGGCAGCGTCCATTATCGAGGACCTCCAGCACCCAGGGCATGCCCTTTTCTCACTGTTACCATCAGGTAGGATGTACAGAAGCCTGAAGGCACACACTCAGCGATTCAGGAACAGCTTCTTCCCCTCTGTCATCCAATTCCTAAATGGACATTGAAGCTTTGGACACTAACTAACCTTTTATTAACATACGGTATTTCTGTTTTAGCACATTTTTAAAAAATCTATTCAACACATGTAAGTGATTTACTTGTTTATTTATTATGTTTTATTTTATTTATTATTATTTTTTTCTCTGTCTGCTAGATTATGTATTGCATTGAACTGCTGCTGCTAAGTTAACAAAAATTTCACGTCACTTTCTGGTGATAATAAATGTAATTCTGATTATAACTCAGGTCCTCCAGACCCAGCAACATCCTTGTAAATTTTCTCTGTATTCTTTCAACCTTGTTTACATCTTTCCTGCAGGTTGGTGAGCAAAACTGCACAGAATATTCCAAATCAGGCCTTACCAATGTCTGATACAACTTCAACATAACAACCCGCCTCCTGTACTCAATACTTTGATTTATGTTGGTTAATGTGTCAAAAATTTTCTTTATGTCCCTTTCTACCCGTGACAGCACTTTCAAAGAATTATGGATCCTGACCCGAATCCCTTTGTTCTACCACACTCCTCGGTGCCCTACCTTTCACTGTGTAAGACCGACTCTGGTTGGTCCTACCAAAGAGCAACAACTCCCACTCGTCTGCATGAAATTCCATCTGCCATTTTCAGGCGATTTTTTCATCTGGTCCAGAGCCTGCTGCAAGCTTCCTCACGTCACCCCCAGTCTTGGTGTCATCCGCAGATTTGCCGATCCATTTAAGCAAGCAGCATCTAAGGAAAGGAATAGACAGTTGATATTTCAGGCCGAGACTCCTCATCAGGACTGTAAAGGGGTAGGGGCAGAAGCCAGAATAGGATGGTTTTGAGATCTTGAGCCTTCTCTGATTGCTCCCCCTCCGTGGTCCCTGCTGCTTTCTCACTCTTCGACCACGTACTCATCCAGAATTGCAATTTCCATCTTACTCTGGCTTTTGCCTTTTTCTTTCCAGTCCTGATGAAAGGTCTTAGCCTGAAACATCAACTGTTTATTCCTCCATAGACACTGCCTGACCTGCTGAGTTCCTCTAGCATTGTGTGTGTGTGTGTGTGTAACTCTGGATCTCTGGATTTCCTGCATCTCCAGATCCTCCCGTGCTTCCGCTCACTTATTTAAACTTATTTTAAATGATTACAAAAGGAGAAATGAAAGTATCCAAATCATACTTTCTAAGTTTTGATGTAAGGTTGAAAGAGTACAGAAAAAATTTGCAGTGATGTTGCCAGGACTTGAGGACCTGAGTTGTAGGGAGAGGTTGAATAGGTTAGGAATTTATCCCCTGGACCGCAGGAGAATAAGATAAGATTTAATAGAGGTAGTATACAAAATTATGAGATGTATTAATAGGGCGGATTTTTTTCACTAAGGTTGGGTGAAACTAGAGCTTGAGGTCATGCGAGTTGGATTTCAACATTTAAGAGAAGTTTGGATCGGTACGTGGATAGCGGTGGTTTGGGTACAGGTCGATGGTAGTAGGCAGTTTAAATAGTTTGGTACAGACTAGATGGGCCACTGTTTCTGTGCTGTACTTTTCTATGACTCTATGATTTTCATGCTCATGAACTCCTGCTGTCGTGGTGACCAGATCCAGAGGAAACCCGACCCCTGTGGACATGTACATTGCCCTTCTGCTGTGATGATAGAAAGTTCAGGTTGGTAATAAAATTCAGATTGCACCTTGCAGACAAGAGGTCCAAGCAGACCTCTTTAACACTGAATGTATTGTCCAACATTTGAGAACTTTGGATTTCAAATGTATAAAAGATATTTGAGTGAGGCTGGGAGAGGGTGGGAGAGAAGTACAGAAAACAAAGAACAACATTGATGTTAAATAATACATTGAATGCTAGACTGCATGATCCTTCACTGTAGAAAATGTGAACATAGACATAGATATAGACATAGAACAGTACAGCACATTACAGGCCCTTCGGCCCACATTGTTGTGCCAAAC
This sequence comes from Mobula hypostoma, assembly GCF_963921235.1. NCBI lineage: Eukaryota > Metazoa > Chordata > Chondrichthyes > Myliobatiformes > Myliobatidae > Mobula > Mobula hypostoma. Next base: position 151,036,056 of record NC_086098.1, read on the forward strand.
CTCAAACCCTGCCTCCTATATAAACCCCCACCTTAAATTCCTCCATATACCAGTCTCGTAGTCTCTTAAATTTCACTAGTGTACCCACCTCCACCACTGACTCAGGCAGTGCATTCCACGCACCAACCACTCTCTGAGTGAAAAACCTTCCTCTAATATCCCCCTTGAACTTCCCACCCATTACCTTAAAGCCATGTCCCCTTGTATTCAGCAGTGGTGCCCTAGGGAAGAGGCGCTGGCTATCCACTCTATCTATTCCTCTTAATATCTTGTATACCTCTGTCATGTCTCCTCTCATCCTCCTTCTCTCCAAAGAGTAAAGCCCGAGCTCCCTTAATCTCTGATCATAATCCATAATCTCTAAACCAGGCAGCATCCTGGTAAATCTCCTCTGTACCCTTTCCAATGCTTCCACATCCTTCCTATAGTGAGGCGACCAGATCACAAATTTATATTGCTGCTTAAACTCACTCATAATTAGGATGAGGGTAAGAACAGGCAGATAAATATGTGGCTGAGGAACTGGTGCAGGGGCAGGGGTTCAGATTTATGGATCATTCGCATCTCTTCTGGGGAAGGTACAAAAGGGATGGGTTATACCTGAACCAGAGGGGGACAAACATCCTTGCGGACAAGTTTTCTACAGTTGTTTGAGAGGGTTTAAACTAATTTGGCACAGGGATGGGAACCAGAGTGATAGTGCTGAAGATGAGGTAGTTGGTTTACAAACAGAGGCACGGTGTAGTGAAACTCCCAGCAAGGACTGACCGATGGCAAATGTCACTCCACTCTTCACTCTTCCCTTTCTCTTCACCATTTACACCTCGGACTTCAACTACTGCACAGAGTCTTGTCATCTTCAGAAGTTTTCTGATGACTCTGCCATAGTTGGATGCATCAGCAAGGGAGATGAGGCTGAGTACAGGGCTATGGTAGGAAACTTTGTCACATGGTGTGAGCAGAATTATCTGCAGCTTAACATGAAAAAGACTAAGGAGCTGGTGGTAGACCTGAGGAGGGCTAAGGTACCGGTGACCCCTGTTTCCATCCAGGGGGTCAGTGTGGACATGGTGGAGGATTACAAATACCTGGGGATACAAATTGACAATAAACTAGACTGGTCAAAGAACACTGAAGCTGTCTACAAGAAGGGTCAGAGCTGTCTCTATTTCCTGAACAGAATGAGGTCCTTTAACATCTGTCGGACAATGCTGAGGATGTTCTATGAGTCTGTGGTGGCCAGTGCGATCATGTTTGCTGTTGTGTGCTGGGGCAGCAGACTGAGGGTAGCAGACACCAACAGAATGAACAAACTCATTCGTAAGGCCAGTGATGTTGTGGGGATGGAACTGGACTCTCTGACAATGGTGTCTGAAAGAGGATGCTGTCCAAGTTGCATGCCATCTTGGACAATGTCTCCCAACCACTACATAATGTACTGGGTGGGCACAGGAGTACATTCAGCCAGAGACTCATTCCACCGAGATGCAACACAGAGCGTCATAGGAAGTCATTCCTGCCTGTGGCCATCAAACTTTACAACTCCTCCCTTGGAGGGTCAGACACCCTGAGCCAATAGGCTGGTCCTGGACTTATTTCCTGGCATAATTTACATATTACTATTTAATTATTTATGGTTTTATTGCTATTTAATTATTTATGGTGCAACTGTAACGAAAACCAATCTCCCCCGGGATCAATAAAGTATGACTATGACTATGACTAGGAAGGGAGAGAAGCAGAAGAAAGGAAATTAATGGTCAATTAGTCTAACCTCAGTGATTGGGAAGATGTTGGAGTTTACTGTAAGGATGTGGCTTCGGGGTACTTGGAAGCACATGATAAAATAGACCAAAGTTAGCATGGTTTCCTCAAGGGAAAATCTTGCCTGACAAATCTGTTGGAATTCTTTGAAGAAGTAACATGCAGGATAGACAAAGGAGAATTGGTGGATGTTGTGGGCTTGGATTTTCAAAAGAACTTTGACAAGGTATCGCATCTGAGACTGCTTAACAAGATCAGAGCCCATGGTACTATAGGACATGGCTGATTGGCAGGAGACAAAGGGTGGGAATAAAGAGAGCCTTTTCTGGTTGGTTGTTGGCTGCTAGTGGTGTTCCACAGGGGCTTGTATTGGGTCCAATTCTTTTTAAGTTATACGTCGATGATTTGGATGATGGAATTGATGGCTCTATGGCCATGTATGTGGATGATACAGAGATAGGTGGAGCAGCAGCAAGTGTTGAGGAAGCAGAAAGGCTACAGAAGGACTCAGACAGGTACAATAATAGGCAAAGAAATGGCAATTTTTTGGAAAATGTATGGTCATGCACTATGGTAGAAGAAATAAAAGTGTAGACTATTTTCTAAATGAGAAAGAATTCTAAACTCTGAGGTGCAAAGGGACTTGGGATTCCTTGAGCAAGATTCCCTTAAGGTCAATTTGCAGGTTGAGTCAGTGGTGAGGATGTTAGCATTCATTTTGAGAGGACTAGAATATAAAAGCAAGGATGTAATTTTGCAGCTTTATTAGGCACTGGTGAGGCCTCACTTGGGGTATTTCAAACAGTTCTGGGTTCCTTATCGAAGAAAGGATTTGTTAAAATTGGAGAGAGTACAAAGGAGGTTCACGAAAATTATTCCAGGACTGAAAAGTGTATCATATGAGGCTCGTTATTTGGCTCTAGGGCTGTAATCACTGGAATTCAGAAGAATGAGGGGGAATTTCATTGAAACCTACCAAATGTTGGAAGGGTGGATGTGAAGAGAACATTTCCTATGGTGGCGAGTCTAAGACCAAAGGGCACAGGCTCAGAGTAGAGGGACAACTATTTAGAACAGAGATGAGGAGGAATTTCTTTAGCCAGCGAGTGGGGAATCTGTGGAATTCATTGCCACAGGTGGCTGTGGAGGCCAAGTCATTGGGTGTATTTAAGGCGAAGGCTGATAGGTTCTTGATTAGTCAGGTTATGAAGATTTTTGGTGAGATTGGGTCTGAAGGGGAAATGGATCTGCCATGATGAAATGGTGAAACCGACTTGACGGGCCAAATGGCCTAATTCTGCTCCTATATCTTATGGTCTTATAATTAGTGACAATATAGGTACAGTTAAAACATCAGCTAGAAAATACACTCCCTAGAACTTATAAAAATAGACATGAGAGTGTCCTGGATGAGACCTGCAATCTGCTGAGGGCCTGATCAGTAGTGTTCATGTCTGGCGACCAAGAGGGATACAAAAGGTTCAGGTATGATCTCCAGAAAGCCATCTCACGGGTGAAGACGCAATTCCAGACAGAACTTGCATCAGTGAAGGATGCTCGACAGCTGTCGCAAAGGCTTGAATGCTGCTACCTCTTACAAAGTGACATAGGTGACAACAAGGCTTCACTTCCAAATGAGCTCAAAGCCTTCTAAGCTTCCTTTGACCATCAAAACATGGAGAAACCTTCAGGAGCTCCGACAGCCCCTGATGACCCTGTGATTTCAGTCTTTGAGGCCAACGTGACAGCATCCTTTAGAAGGGTGAACCCACGGAAAGCATTAGGCCCAGAAGGGGTACCTGACTGAGTATTAAAGACCTGGCTAATTAAGTTGCTGGAGTGCTCACTGATATGGCTTTGGCAATCTGAGGTACACACCTGATTCAAGCAGGCTTCAGTTATACTATGACGAAGAATGTGGTAACACCCCTCGATGACTTGAAAATCTGCAGATGCTGGAAATCCAAGAAACACACACAAAATGCTGGAGGAACTCATCAGGCTAGGCAGCATCTATGGAAAAGAGTAAACGGTCGATGTTTCATGCAGGGATCCTTCATCAGGACAGAATGCAGTCCCCTCAGTGACTATGATAAAGTGCTTTGAGAGGTTGGTGATGAAACATCAACTCCTGCTGAGAAGAAACGTGGATCTGCACCAATTTGTCTACTGTCACAACAGGTCCACAGCAGATGCCATTTCATTGGCTCTTCACCCAAACCTGGAACTTTGGGAGAAGAAGGATGCAGACATCAGGACACCCTTTATCGATATCAGCTCGGCGTTCAATACTATCATCCACTCGAAAGTAATCATTAAAATTCAGGACCTTCACCTCAACACCTCCTTGTGCAATTGGATCCTCAATTTCCTCACTTGCAGACTCCAGTCAGTTTGGATTGGCAACAACATCTTCTCCACAATCTGCACCAGCACGAGTGCACCACAAGGCTGTGGGCTTAGCCCCCTGCTCTAGGTCTGTGAGGCCAAGCACAGCTCCAAAGCCATACTTAAGTTTGCAGACAACACCACTGTTAATTGCTAAATTAAAGGTGGTGACAAATCAGCATATTGGAAGGAGATTGAAATTCTGGCTGAGTGGTGCCACAACAACCACTCTCTCAATGTTAACAAGACCACAGGACCAATTACCGTATTAGTTCAAGAGAAGAAAACGAGAGTCCTCATTGGGGGAATCAGAGGTGGAGAGGGTTAGCCCCACTTGTCTGGATGCTGGTGACTAGTGGTGTTCCACAGGGGTCTGTGTTGGGACTGATTCCTTTTACATTATATGTCAATGATTTGGATGATGGAATTGATGGTTTTGTTCTGAAGTTTGCAGACAATATGAAGATACGCGGATGGACTGGTAGTTTTGGGACAATAGAGAGGCTATAGAAGGACTTAGATTAGGAGAGTAGGCAAAGAAATAGCAGATGTAACACAGTGTTGGGAAGTGTATGGTCATGCACTTTGGTAGAAGAAACAAAAGGATTGACTATTTTCTAAATGGAGAGAAAATACAAAAAACTGAGATACAAAGGGACTTGGAAGTCCTTGTGCAGAATTCCCTAAAGGTTAATTTGCAGGTTGAGTCTGTGGTGAGGAAGGCAAGTTCCTCAGGTTATCATTTCATCGGGATTGCCCTAGGTCCAGCAGCTAAGTGCCACTATAAAGAAAGCACGGCAGCACCCCTACTTCCTTTAGAGTTTGCGAAGATTCAGCATGACATCTAAAACTTTGACAAACTTCTATACATGAGTGATGGAGAGAATATTGACTGGTTGCATCACAGCCTGGTATAGAAACACTAGTGCCATTGTACAGAAAATCCTACTATACATAGTGGATACAGCTCTTCCCACCACTGAGCACATCTACACGGAGTGCTTTCGCAGAAAAGCAGCATCCACCATCAAGGAACCCCACCATCCAGGCCATGCTCTCTTCACACTGCTGCCATCAGGAAGAAGGTACAGGAGCCTCAGGACCCACACCACCAGGTTCAGGAACAGTTATTATCCATTGACCACCAGGCTCCTGAACCAGTGTGAATAAATTCTCTTAACTTCAGTTGCCCCATCACTGAACTGTTTCCACAACCTATGGTTTCACTTTCAGGGAATCTTCATCTCTTTTTCTTGCTATTTATTGATTGTTTATTTTGTATTTGCACAGTGTGTTGTCTTTTGCACATTGGTTGTTTGTCCGTCCTGTTGGGTGCATCTTTTATTAATTCTATCATGTTTCTTGGATTTGCTGTGTATGCCCAGAAGAAAACAAGTATCAAGGTTGTATATGGTGACATATATGTACTTCGATAATAAATTCACTTTATGCTCAAGAATGGAAATATCTAATCAGTCAATCACACGGGAGCAAATCAAAACATTAAAAGCATGGAGACATGGTCATGAGGTTCAGTGTTAATGCCAAACATCAGAATGGGGAAGAAAAGTGATCGAAGTGACTTTGACTGTGGAATGATGATTGATGCCAGACGAGGTGGTTTGCTGATCTTCTGGGATTTTCATGCACAACAGTCTCTAGAGTTTATAGAGAACGGTGCAAAACACAAAATCCAGTGAGCCACAGTTCTGTGGACGAAATGCCTTGTTAATGAGAGAGGTCAGAGGAGAATGGCCAGACTGGTTCAAGCTGACAGGAAGGCGACAGTAACCCAAATAACCCGTTACAACAGTGGTGTGCAGAAGAGCAACTCTGAATGCACAACATACTGAACTTTGAAGTGGATGGGCTAAAGATGCAGAGGATCACAAACTGACACTCAGTGGCCACTTTATTAGGTACAGTAGATACCAAATAAAGTGGCCACCGAGTGTGTGCGTGGCAACTTCAAAACTTTCAGAGTAACTTCGTGTTACTTTCAAAAGATTACATTTTTGAAATTTCATGTGGTGATACAAACAATTTTGAAGAATAAGGAAGACATTAAGAATATTAGCATACTTTGTCATGATTATATGGTGGGGTATTCATGGACCAACATATAGATCTAGATTAGATTAAATATAGATTATTTACACAGGTCTATGTTACGTTAATACCCATTGTAATCCACATCATTTAAAATGTTCCTTCAGCTGTTTACACAACTATTTTTTCAGTAAGCATTGGATACATTTTCAGAATGGAGGAACTTGCTTTCAGCAGCCAATAATAATTCCGATTCATAACTTGGAACATGGGTAAATCCTGCCAACTGGTCAACACAATGCAGTCCGTAACTGCAGATGATGGCAAACGAAAGGAGGTAGTAATAAAATGGTGCACAAAACACTGGTTAAATTAACGAAAGAACGATATATTTAATACAATTACAGGCAGTTAATGCCTCTATTTTCTGGCAATGCACAAGCTGGTGTCCTGTAATAATTCCACTTAATTTCTATGGCAATATGAACAAAAATCTTTAAAAATTCTCTGCCTTCCTGGCATTGTAGTAGTCGAACTCGTAGTAATCGAACCGGCACCGTGCATCCAAGAGTCAAGAAACAGCATGACGGTGCTGTCAATGTGTTTTTGCTGTGGCAAATGTTGATTCGGTGGAGGAATTTTAAGAGTACATTGAGTCATAGATCGCTACAGAACATAGACAGGCATTTCAGCCCACCTAGTCCAGCCAAACTAATAATCAGCCTCGTCCCATCAACTTGCACCTGGACCATAGCCCTCCATACCCTTCCAATCCACGTACCTATCCAACTTTCTCTTAAATGTTGAAATTGAACTGGCATCCACCAGTGCTGCTGGCAGCTCGTTCCATACCCTCATTGCCCTCTCAATGTCATGGTCCCATCTGGCTGTTCCCCCATCCTGCTCCTATCTCCTTGATTATGCCTTAATTCTAGTCGTTAGATTCCTAATTGCTGTTAGTTCACTTAATTACAGCACATCTGGTTTCCATCAAAGACTGCAGGATAAGAACTCTGGTGTTACAACCATGGGTCACCAGTTCGTTGGTCGATTCCCATGTGTTAACCTTGTTTCCCGATCTCTTAGGACAGTTAGTCCTAAGTTCAGCTCCAGTCTCTAGATATTCTACAAAAGTCTTGTCTCTGGGTCAAGACTCCCCTGGTTATCTGTTCCACATTCGCGACTGTGCAAGCACCTCTCAACCCTATCTCCGTGTAGGTGTCCTGCACTTGGGTTCGCCTCCCAGTCACTCCTTGTAACACTCAATGAAGAAGTTCCCCTTCAGTTTCCCCTTAAACATTTCACCTTTCACCCTTAAACCATGACCCCTAGTTCTACTCTCACACAACCTCAGAAGGAAAAGCCTGTTTGCATTTACCCTATCTGTGCCCTGATAATTTTCTATACCTCGATCAAATTTTCCCTCATCCCCCTACGGTCTAGGGAATAAAATTCTCACCTGTTCCAACTTTTCCCTGTAAACTCAGGTCCTCAAGACTCGGTAACATCCTTATGAATTTTATTTGCACTTTCTAGTAGTAATAGTAGTAGTAGAATTAGGCCTCTGCAGGCCAGATTCGGAGCCACCTAGCTGTCTAGATACGTAAGCCTGGGCAGTACGATATGGAGAGCAAGCTGTTGTCCATGCAGCAAGCTCCCCCTTTCCACACATCTGATGAACCCAGAGAAACGGCAGCTTAGCACCAGCAGCGCCACAGGAGTTGCCAGTCAAAGTTGAACTCAACGTAGGACTGCCGTTGGGACTCCAGCTCCAGATTTATCCCTCGCGGTTTACTCCCAAAGCCTTCCCCATGAGTGGGTGCAGCAGCAAGGCAGCGGAAATTTGAGATCAGAGTTTTCCTTCTAGATGAGCTGCCAACCAGTGCTGACGAGCCCCACCCAAGTGGGAGCTTGTCCCCATTATAACAACCTTAAGGAACTTTTTGATTACTACCTCTTTATTTCATTTTATTGATTTCTTTAGACCATTGAATCTTGACCAGCGTATATCATCACTGATACACAATGATCACCTTATTAGGTATACCTAATAAAGTTAATGCAAATATCTAATCAGCCAATCATACGGCAGCAACTCAATGCATGCAGACAGGATAAAGATGTTTAGTTGTCATTCAGACCAAACAGCAGATTGGGAAGAAACGTGATCTTAAAAGTTACAGCAGAAGACCACTCTTCTACCTAATAAAGGGTCATTGAGTGTATGTTGTCAAAAAATACGTGGCAGCGGGAAGGCATAAACAATACCATGTCACAATAAGAAATGTTTTTAAAAATGTAAACAGAGAGCTAATTATGGGGCAAAAAGGCGAGATGCATGATTCTCTAATCCACCTCGCAGGCATCGGGTGCCTTCTTCCGGGAAGACATGCAAACACTTTGTTTAAACCTAGCGTTTATACCACCTCAGCCAGGGGCTAAAAACACAAAGCTGCATTCGGCGGCACCTTCCAGCATTGGAAAATCAATCGGGTCCATCTGTAGCAAGGGCATAAACTGCGTTTATCTAACAGCAGCTGAATTTTCACATCTGCCTGTAGATGACATGAGGACGTGAGGGTGAATCTTTGCTAACGTCTGCAAACTAAAATGGAATTCAGATAAAGAGCTTTGCCGCTACTAAACCTGGCAGAACTGTTCCTACTGACAGGAGAAGGGACAGAGGTGGGTTACCGGTGCACTAAAACCAGTTGCTTCAGGCGGATGGGGCTCCTCAGCCACGGCTGGCAGCTCATCTAGGAGAAGGAAACTCTGATGTCAAACCTCTGCTGCATCGTGGCTATACTCACTCGTGGGGAAGGCTTCGGGAGTAAACCCGGGGGGTAAAATCCGGAGCTGGAGTCACTGAGGCTGTCCTACACTGAGTTCAATGCTGACTGGCAACTCCTGTGACGGTGCTGGTACCAAACTGTATCAGTCTCTGATGTTCCTTTGGGTTCATCAGTTGCGTGGAGAGGAGGAGCTTGCTATATGGGCAACAGCTTGCTCTCCATATCGTACTGCCCAGGCTTGCATTTCTAGACAGCTAAGACGCAATATCTATGGTCAACTCTGATCGACAGGGGCTCTCACACCTCACACGGTCAAAAAGTAGTGTTTGTATTGGAAAGTTGTTGAGATTGACAGCTGATAAATTCCATAGATTCAATTATTTCTCTCGCAGGGTTTTAAAAGAGATGCCTTTAAGGATAACGGTTACTCCAGTTACTACCTACCAAAGCTCCACGACTTGTTCCCATGGTCTGAAGACAAGTGAATGTGACCTCACTATTGAAGAAAAGTTGAAAAGGGAAATGTCATAGTGGGGACACTGGTGGAGGACCCAAATGCAAGACACAGACACTGAAGTACTAGGAACAGGACCAGATGTGTCAAGAAAGCAAGGCAAGTGAGGAAGAAACGACGCTGGACAAGACACAGGCCCTGGACGAGGCCAGGATACAGGGCCTGGGCCAGGACTAGACTAGGAAAGCGGGATCCAGACAAGGACTCCGAGCTAGAGACTGGACAGGGACCCAGAACCTGACTTGACTTGACTTGACCAGGTCTTGACTCGGGCTCGGACTCCAGATCTAGGCGAGGACAAGACGTGGCAAGGCAACAGGACTGGATGTGGCGGCAGGACATGGGACTCCTGGGCAGGACGTGGGACCAGAACTGGATGAGACATGAAGCTGAGACTTGGACTTGGGAGACTGGAACACAGAGACTTGGTCTTGGGAGACACGAATGCAGAACACAAAGCTTTGGTAATCTTGGGAGACAGGAATGTAGAACACAGAGCCTTGGCAATCTTGGAAGACAGAAACGCAGAACGCAGAGCTGGGACCCCTCCTTGGGAACAGGACGTAGGGCCGGGACTCATACACAGAATGTTGAACACGATGAGATGGTTCTCAACACGATGAGATGGTTCTCAACACAAGGTAGTGGCAAACGGCTGGACCTACCTGGTGAAGGCATGGACATAGCGACGGTTCCCAACACTAGGTAGCGGCATACAGCCGGACCTACATAGCAAAGGCATGGACACAGCGACGGTTTCCAACGCTAGATAGTGGCAAATAGCCAGACCTACATAGCGAAGGCATGGACACAGAGACGGTTCTCAACACAAGGTAGCGGCAAACGGCCAAACCTACATAGTGAAGGCGTGGACACAGAGACAGTTCCAAACAACGACAGACAGTTCCTTATCTGGACACAGCAAGGCTCTGGTCTTGCTCCGGCGGTAGGACTTGACGGTGATACAGGCAAGGACGCAGGCAAGGTTACAGGCAAGTCTTCAGGCCGAGGCTTCAGGCAATAGGTAGCAAGCAAGGCTACAGCCAAGAGCTACGGAAGGAAGGGGAAGGGGAAGGGAAGGGAAGGGAAGGGAAGGGAAGGGAAGGGAAGGGAGCGGGAGGGGAGGGGAGGGGTGGGACGGGACGGAGAGGGATGGGACAGGACGCTGAAGCTGAACCCAGGAGCTGTTTATGTAGCATTCCCAAAATGAGAATCATGTGCCTCAATTAAGGCATCAACAGAACAAGGGACTAAGGTAGTCTCATCATCACTACGCACCGTGTCATATGACATGGTCGATCATGGTCTCATGGCCATGATTGTCCTTAGCAAATTTTTCTGCTGAAGTGGTTTGTCATTGCTTTCTTTTAAGCAGTGTCTTTACAAGAAGGGTGGCCCCAGCCATTGTCAATACTCTTCAGAGATTGTCTGCCTGGCACCAGTGGGAGCAAAACCAGGACTTGTGATCTGCACCGGCTGCTCATATGACCATCTACCGCCTGCTCCCGTGGCTCTACATGACCTTGATCGGTGGGCTAAGCAGGTGCAACACCTTGGCCAAGGGTGGCCTCCGGGCTAGCGGAGGGAAGGAGCACCTTACCCCTCCTTTGGTAGAGAAACCCCATCTAGCAATCCAAAAAGCGGGTGGGGGGGGTGGTTATTGATAACTGTTACTTCTTATGTTTTTATGTAAGAACAGTGGTGTGTACGTGGTATCCAGGAGGGAGTAGCACCTCTGGTGAAGGCAGTTGTTGTGTCCATTCTGGGGCAGCTCACTCACCTTTGGTCCCACCGGACAGTCAGTTCTCCCTGCAGACGCTGGAAATCCCAGCCACTCGCACAAAATGCTGGGGGATCTCAGCAGGCTGGGTAGCACCTATGGAAAAGAGTCCCGCCCAAAACATCGACTGTACTCTTTTCCTAGATGCTTCCTGGCCTGCTGAGTTCATCCAGCATTTTGTGTGTGTTGCACCGTTCTCACCTGTGGCTCCAAATAGCTGTTTGTCTGAGGCAGTGGCCGCACCCCAGTACACCGCTTTGGCAGGCAGGATAAACCAGGTGAGGGTAGCCTGGGGGTCTCATACCCTGGTGGGACAGCTCCAGTTGTGACGACTACTCGTACCAGTGGACCCGAGCTTCCGAGGTCGCTAGAGTTCAGCCAGAGCAACGGCTTTTCCACTTCTCTCCCGCACAGGTCTCCTCACTGTTGGATTCAACAGCCGGCCAACACGTAAGAACAGTAAATATGTTTAGGCAATCGAAGGCGCCACTATACTGCAACGCGTTGGCTTCTAGCTGCCTACGTCTCCAACTACCCATCCCCTCCCCACACCATCCGATTGGACATCCACTCGCGCTGCCTGCAGATGTTAATGTTGAAGTTGTATAAGACGTTGGTGAGGCCTAGTTTGGAGTATCGTGTGCAGTTCAGTTCACCTTCCGACAGGAACCTGGCACAAACCCTTGTGGTTGGCTGGTGCTCCCCCATGCCTTCGGTATGGAGAATTTACCTCTGAAACTGAGGGACGGGTAGCCAATGAAATGAATAGGCGTAGCGGTAGCGTAACCTATTACAGAGCCAGCGACGCAGATTCGACCCCTGCTCTGTCTGTAAGGAGTTAGTACGTTCTCTCCGTGAACACGTGGGTTTCCTCCAGGTGCTTCGGTTTCCTCCCACAGTCCAAAGGCTCGTAGGTTAATTAGTCATGGTAAATTGTAATAGCAGGCTGCTGGGTGGTGCGGCTCATTGGACCTGAAGGGATTATTCCACACTGTATCTCTAAATAAATAAATGCTGGGGGGAACTGTTCGGGCAAATAAAGAGATGGAGAGTCAACGGCGTCCATCGCTACGGTCTTCATCAAAATGAATCAGGACCCACTTTATTAGCAGCCTCCTGTACGTAATAATGTGGCCACTGAGTGTGTGGTCGTGGTCAGTCTTCTGTTGCAGCCCACCCGCTGCAAGGTTCGATGTGTTGTGCATTCATAGACGCTCTTCTGCACACCACTGCTGCAATGTGTGGTTATTCAGTTCCTGTCGCCTTCCTGTCAGCTTGAACCACTCTGGCCACTCTCCTCTGACCTCCCTCATTAACAAGGCGTTTTCGCCCACAGAGCTGGATGTTTTCGTTTTCCCCACCATTCTCTGTAAACTCTAGAGATCAGATCCTAAATCAGGTTTAATGGGCCAGCAAATGCCATGAAATCTGTTGTTTTCCGGCAGCATTTCATTGCAATACATAACAATAAAACTATGAATTAAATAAGCAGTGCAAAAAGAGAGGGAAATACTGAGCTCACGGGTTCATTGTCCATTCAGAAATCTGGTGGCGAAGGGGAAGAAGTTGTTGCTGAAACGTTGACTATGTGCCTTCAGGCTCCCATACTCCCTCTTGATTGCAGCCACGAGACAAAGGCATGCTCTAGGGCATGGGGGTCCGTAATGATGGACGCCGCCCTTTTGAGGCATTGCTCCTTGAAGATGTCCTCGATGCTGGGGAGGCTGGTGCCCGTGATAGACCCAGCTGAGTTTACAACTTTCTGCAGCTTCTTCCATCCATAGCAGACAGTGATGCAACCAATAGAGACAGTTGTGCATGAAAATCTCATGAGATCAGCAGTTTCTATGATACTTAAACCACTGTGTCTTGCACCAAAAATCATTCCACTATCAAAGTAACTTAGATGACATTTCTTCCCCATTCTGATGTCTGGTTTGAACAACTGAACCTCTTGACAATGTCTGAATGCTTTTATGCATTGAGATTGACTGTGATTATATGTTTGCATTGACGAGCAGGTGTACAAGTGTACCTAATAAAGTGGCCACCGAGTGTATGTGTTTTAATAATAAGTTTACTTTGAACTTTGAACCCTAATACTGTACACAGGGAGAAATGGAAGAATCAGAGCAATTTCAGTCTGTCCCATCAATAATCAGGATGTAGCCAAGCCAGTCCAGCCAGAAAAGGGCCAGTAGCATCACGAAGAATCTCACCCACCTGCTCATAAGACCATAAGACATAGGGGCAGAATTAGGCCATTCAGCCCATCGAGTCTGCTCCACCATTCCATCATGGCTGATCCTGTATCCCACTCAACCCCATATACCTGCCTTCTCACCATATCTTTTGATGCCCTGCCCAATCAGAAAAATGATTAACTTCCACCTTAAGTACACACACAGACTTGGCCTCCACTGCAGTCTCTGGCAGAGCATTCCACAGATTCACTACTCTCTGGCTAAAAAAAATTCCTCCTTACCTCTGTTCTAAAGGGTCACCCCTCAATTTTGACGCTGTCCTCTAGTTCTGGATACCTCCACCATAGGAAACATCCTCCCCACATCCACTCTATCTAGTCCTTTCAACATTCAGTAGGTTTCAATGAGATCCCACCGCATTCTTCTAAATTGCAGAGAGTACAGGCCCAAAGCTGCCAAACACTCCTCATATATTAACATCTTCATTCCTGGAATCATCCTCATGAATCTCCTCTGGACTCTGTCCAATGACAACAGATCCTTTCTGAGATATGGGGCCCAAAACTGTTGACGATACTCCAAGGGCGGCCTGACTGGTGCCTTAGAAAGGTTCAGATTTATCTCCTTGCTTTTATATTTTGTTCCCCTTGAAATTAATGCCAACATTGCATTTGCCTTCTTTACCACAGGCTCAACCTGTAAATTAACCTTCTGGGAGTCTTGCACAAGGACTCCTAAGTCCCTCTGCACCTCTGATGTTTGAACCTTCTCCCCATTGAGATAATATTCCACACTATTGTTCCTTTTACAAAAATGCATTATCATACATTTTCCAACACTGTATTCCATCTGCCACTTTTTTGGCCATTGTTCCAATTTGTCTTAGTCCTGCTGCAATCGCATTGCTTCCTCAGCACTACCTACCCCTCTACCTATCTTTATATCATCCGCAAACTTTGCACAAAGCCATCAATTCCATTATCTAAATCATTGACAAACAATGTGAAAAGCAGCAGTCCCAATACTGACCCCTGAGGAACACCACTAGTCACCAGCAGCCAATCAGAAAATACCCCTTTTATTCCCACTTGCTGTCTCCTGCCTGTCAGCCAGTCCACTATCCATGCCAGTATCTTTCCTGAAGCGCCACAGGATTCTATCCTGTTTCGCGCCTCGTGCATGGCACCTTATCAAACACCGGACTCTGACCAGGGAGGAGGCCATGTAACATCCACACCAGGTCCACCAGATTCAAAAGCAGTTACTTTCCACAAGCAGTAAGGCTGATCAACACCTCCTCCCATTAACTCCACCACTACTTTATCATTTCCTGTCAGCACCTTGTGTACACACATTCCTGTGCCTAGCGTCACTTTATGGACATACCATCTATGTATATAAACTATCTTATGTATTTATATTTATTATGTTTTTTCCATTATTGTGTTCTTTATCTTATCGGGATTTTTTGTGCTGCATCGGATCTGTAATAACAATCATTTCATTCTACTTTACACTTTTGTAATAAGAATGACATTAAACGTTAAACAAACGAACGAATGAAAGAAACAGTTCTCACAATGAGACTTTCTTAACCCGTTAGTTGCCGGATTTGTGCCAGGTTCCCAAAAGCCCATTGCCCATAACGCACCTGTCTGTATAAAATGCTATGGTTACCCATGTTAACGCTGATTCCATAAGCACTCTCTATTATTGGAACGTACCTGCACGCCAAGTAGGGCACCGGGGAAATAGGCGATGTCGGAGGCAGCGATAGTGGAATTATTCACAGATGCTCTTGATGAACCATTCAATTAGTTATGAATGTGGAAAAAATAACTTCTTTGACAGAACGTGTAAATTATTTATTTTAATTGGAGATTCAGTGTGGAGCAGACCCTTCTCACCCACTGAGCCACGTCACGCAGCAAGCCACCTATTTAACCCTAGCCTAATCACAGGACAATATACAATAAGAACATAAGAAATAGGAGCAGGAGGAGGCCATCCGGCCCATCAAACCTGCCCCACCACTCAACAAGATCATGGCTGATCTGCCCGTAAACTCAGCTCCACCTACCTGCCTTTTACCCATAATCCTTAATTCCCCTACTATGTAAAAACCTATCTAACTATATCTTAAATATATTTAGTGAAGAAGCCTCAACTGCTTCCCTGGGCAGAGAATTCCACAGATTCACCACTCTCTGTGGAAAACAGTCTCTCCTCATCCCCGTCCTAAATCTTCTCCCCTGAATCTTCAGGCAATGTCCCCTAGTTCTAGCCTCACCCACCAATGGAAACTACTTTCCTACTTCTATCTTATCTATCCCTTTCAAAATTTTGTATGTTTCTGTAAGATCCCCTCTCATTCTTCTGAACTCCAGAGAGTACAGTCCCAGGCGACTCAATCTCTCCTCATAGGTTAACCCCTTCATCCCTGGAATCAACTTGGTGAACCTCCTCCACACTGCCTCCAAAGCCAGTATATCTTTCCTCAAGTATGGAGACCAGAACTGCACACAGTACTCCAATTAACCCACTAACCATTGCGCCTTTGGCCTGCGGGAGGAAAACAGAGCACCCAAAGGAAACCCATGCGGTCCATGGGGAGAACATGTAAACCCCTTACAGACGTCGCCGGAGTGGAGCTCCGAACTCCAGAACGCCCCAAGCTGCAACAGCGTCGTGCTAACCACTACGCTACATCCGACGCTTCATATCGGCTTCTTCCATACTCGTGCCATTTGTTTTTCCACCATCTCCCAGAATTCCATTGTTATCAATCTATTTAAACCCTTTTAATTCATAACGGAATTAAAACGCGACATTTGGATCCGTTAAGCACCAGGCCCAGGGACAGCTCCTACCCTGCTATCATAAGATTACTGAATGGTCTGTAGTAGAGTAAGACGGCCTCTTGACCACACAACCTAGCCCATTATCATCTTGCATCTTACTGTGTGCCTGCACTGCACTCTCTCTGTAGCTGTAATGGTTTATTGTGCATTGTTACTGCTTTATCGTCACTTCCTCAATACACTGTGTAATGATCTGATCTATATGACCAATATGCAAGACAAGCTTTTCACACTATCTCGGTACATGAAACAATAATAAACCAATTCCGATTCCAGTCAAAGTACTATGAGTATTAGCATGGATAGAGCATTGGTTAACTAATAGAAAGCAGAGAGTTGGGGTACATGGGTGTTACTCTGGTTGACAATCAGTGGTGAGCGGTGTACCACAGGGGTCAGTGCTGGGCTCACAACTGTTCACAATATACATTAACGATCCGGACGAGGGGACCAAGTGTAGTGTATCTACGTTTGCTGATGATACTAAGTCATAGTCATAGTCATACTTTATTGATCCCGGGAGAAATTGGTTTTCATTACAGTTGCACCATAAATAATAAATAGTAATAGAACCATAAATAGTTAAATAGTAATACGTAAATTATGCCAGTAAATTATGAAATAAATCCAGGACCAGCCTATCGGCTCAGGGTGTCTGACCCTCCAAGAGAGGAATTGTAAAGTTTGATGGCCACAGGCAGGAATGACTTCCTATGACGCTCTGTGTTGCATCTCAGAGGAATGAGTCTCTGGCTGAATGAACTCCTGTGCCCACCCAGTACATTATGTAGTGGATGGGAGACATTGACCAAGATGGCATGCAACTTGGACAGCATCCTCTTTTCAGACACCACCGTCAGAGAGTCCAGTTCCATCCCCACAACATCACTGGCCTTACAAATAAGTTTTTTGATTCTGTTGGTGTCTGCTACCCTCAGCCTGCTGCCCCAGCACACAACAGCAAACATGATAGCACTGGCCACCACAGACTCGCAGAACATCCTCAGCATCGTCCTGCAGATGTTAAAGGACCACTGCCTCCTCAGGAAATAGAGACAGCTCTGACCCTTCTTGTAGACAGCCTCAGTGTTCTTTGACCAATCCAGTTTATTGTCAATTTGTATCCCCAGGTATCTGTAATCCTCCACCATGTCCACACTGACCCCCTGGATGGAAACAGAGGTCACCGGTACCTTAGCTCTCCTCAGGTCTACCACCAGCTCCTTAGTCTTTTTCATGTTAAGCTGCAGATAATTCTGCTCACACCATGTGACAAAGTTTCCTACTGTAGCCCTGTACTCAGCCTCATCTCCACTGTTTAGAGGCGTAGCTTTAAAAAGATCAGCGTAGGCTTCAAAGACACAAGTCGCACAGATTTCAAAAATGTGGACCTCAGCAATACAGATATCACTTCATGGTCTCAGAAAGTGCTTTCTGTTATTTACAAAAGCTTCTTCGAATTGCTTAATGGAGGATTCGAGATGGTTTATTTTAAATACAGTTATGGTACAGTCTATTAACATTTCTACATTGTGATTCATATAAAACAATATTACAATAATTTTAAATAACCTGTATTACTCTTTGGCCTTGCAGGCCAGAGGGGTGGAAGGCCATAATTAGCCTATAAGCGGAACGAGCGCATTGTGACGCATTGGTTTAAAAGTTAGATTTTCATTGTTATCATTCAGAAACGCCAATATTTCTTTTATGATAAAGCTTTATGTATATAATTATACAATTTAAGATATATTTTATTTCTCACATCTCCGGGTATCTGATGGTGTGTGTGTGTGCGCGCGCGCGTGAACGTTTCCGTGTGTGTTTGTGGATGCGTGTGAGAGGGTGGCAGTAGTTGAAGCGGGGATGTGTAGAGTTCGGTGTGAAGGGGTGGGGCGGCATGGGGAATGCAGCTGGTTATTCCACCCCTGTGTCGAGATCAGGGGAAAGAGAAAGAGCATCACCCGACCGAACGCACAACGCACGTCCACGCGTGTGGACAAACTCCTACCCAGAGCCCGCTACAACTCGTCGCATGATGCTAAAACATTTTAAAATTACTCGATATTGTAACTTTGAAATAATGATTTTAGCAAAACTGAATCAAACAATCCACTGTCTAATACAACGGATGTGTTATTAAATGTATAAGTTACATCATTACGAATTCATATTTGAAAGACTCTTGTTTTTTTTTGGTTTAGAGGCAAAAGATGTCAGGCTCGCAATGAACAGAGGGAATGACTGTACAAAGTCCATCCATGACTCTGTCACGGTGTGCTCTCGGAGGACTGGACCCAGGAGCGGGGGAACTGCAGAATCCCCATGAAGAGACGGAAACAAGATTCTAGAAATAGGAATAACAACAGAGCCTCCGCGGAGCGACACTGCGAGGCAATTCATTCTCTCCATCACAATGGCTTTGCAAAGGCACTGAACGAGAGACTTTCGAAATAATTATAGCCTTCGGGAACCACAAACCAGTCACAATTAACTGGACAAGATTAAACCGAAAGCACATGGGCTTACCGGCTTTAGTTGAGATAAGGAACAGTAAATACATGAATCCTAGCACCTCAACGCTCTATGGCAAGCTGAAAAGCTTATGACAATAACTCCCCAACTAAGGCCGGCATATGACCGCCCAGGGAACTTTCAAGGCAGGTTTAAACAACACAAGGCAGACCTGGTGCTCGAGGGAGCACTGGAAAATCCAGAACAACTCTGAAGCTCCCAAAGCAGTCTCCCCATGAAGAGATGGAAACAAGAGGCTAGAGATTGAAACCCCAGCACAGCCACGGAGGAGCGACTGAGCGACACTGGAAGACAATTCATTCTCTCCAACAAAATGACTCCGTTGAGGTACTAAACGAAAAGTCCTCTTCAAATAATTATAGAATGCAGGAACAATTAACATGACAAGAGTAAACTGAAAGCACAAGGGCTTAACAGCTCTAGTAAAGAGAACAATTAGTAAATAGAGGTGCTCAAGAACCCTAGAAGCTCAACGCTCTCCAGCTAGCTGGGCTCATGACAATTTCGCAACTGACCAACACTTCATTTCAAAGTCCCATCATCTAAGGAGACTTCATGAAATGATCTTTGCTATCATTTGGAATCAGGCTGATCTGACCCTTCTTAACTGCCCTCAGGAGATAAGAGCGGTAAAATTCAATGGCAAATGAACAATGCAAAAATGCTTCATATCCGATATTGCATCATATTCACACCGGATATTTATAAATCATACTCCTGGATTCTCTCCCCCTAGGAATAATTACTTACTGTCATTTTTAAAAATGTTTTGACCTATTTAGTGTCAGGCCTGGCCTGCATATGAAGAAGCCTCCCAGTCTCCACTCAGCTAATAGGAGTCACCTGCCCCTTGTTCCTGACTCGTCACCTGCAGCCTATTTAACCCCAGTTCTCATCCGCAGTCCGTGTTCACTCATCGAACTGGCCAGCCTCAATCCATTTGTCCTTTCACTCTCCCCACCTCAGGTTTACTGTGTTGCCTTGTGTTTAGTTTCAGTTCTCTCTTGCTTTGTTGCCTCTCATGGCTTGTTATTTTGTAGTATATTGTTAAAGATATCACTCACTGCTACATTGTCTCCGCCGCTCTGCCTTTGGGTCAAGGCTCCTCTATATTAACTGACAATTTGAACCGATGTATGTTACATGAATAAACAGGATGGAATGGCAGGGAAGATTTGATGGACTGAGTGGCCTAATTCTGCTCCAATACCTTATGGTCTTATGATTTATAATGTCACCTATCACTGATAAATTCAAATGCTTAATTCAACCTTCTAACAATAATGCCTCTTGTTTTAATGGATGGCCGTCTTTCTAAGCAGAGTACTATCACAGGAAGAGGAGGAAACTATTCAGTCCTCATAAACACAAGACATTCTGCAGATGCTGAAGGGCTTGAGCAAAACACACAAATGTTGGAGGATCTCAGCAGGTCAGGTAGCATCCACAGAGGCTGGGAAACAGTCGAACCAAGGCCCTTCATCAGTACTAGAAAGGAAGGGGGAAGAAGCCAGAATAAGAAGGTAGGAGGAGGGGAAAGAGTAAAAGCTGGCAGGTGATAGCCCAGGTGAGGTGGAAGCTAGATGGGTGGGAGAGAGGAGATGATGTGAGAAGCTTTATTAGTAAGACCAATAATTTTACACCTGTGAATGTAATTTCCCAAGCATGTGCAGTTGTCTGAAAACAAGTTCCAGACTTCGACTCTTCTTCATGTGAAACAAGAGTATTACAATTTCAATTCCAAAAAGCTCACTTAGAACCATAGAACCATAGAAACTACAGCACAGAAACAGGCCCTTTGGCCCTTCTTGGCTGTGCCGAACCATTTTCTGCCTAGTCCCACTGACCTGCACACGGACCATATCCCTCCATACACCTCCCATCCATGTATCTGTCCAATTTATTCTTAAATGTTAAAAAAGAACCCGCATTTACCACCTCGTCTGGCAGCTCATTCCATACTCCCACCACTCTCTGTGTGAAGAAGCCCCCACTAATGTTCCCTTTAAACTTTTCCCCCCTCACCCTTAACCCATGTCCTCTGGTTTTTTTCTCCCCTTGCCTCAGTGGAAAAAGCCTGCTTGCATTCACTCTATCTATACCCATCATAATTTTATATACCTCTATCAAATCTCCCCTCATTCTTCTACGCTCCAGGGAATAAAGTCCTAACCTATTCAACTTTTCTCTGTAACTGAGTTTCTCAAGTCCTGGCAACATCCTTGTAAACCTTCTCTGCACTCTTTCAACCTTATTTATATCCTTCCTGTAATTTGATGACCAAAACTGAACACAATACTCCAGATTCGGCCTCACCAATGCCTTATACAACCACATCATAACATTCCTGCTCTTATACTCAATATTTCGATTAATAAAGGCCAATGTACCAAAAGCTCTCTTTACGACCCTATCTATCTGTGACGACACTTTTAGGGAATTTTGTATCTGTATTCCCAGATCCCTCTGTTCCACTGCACTCCTCAGTGCCTTACCATTAACCCTGTATGTTCTACCTTGGTTTGTCCTTCCAACGTGCAATACCTCACACTTGTCAGTATTAAACTCCATCTGCCATTTTTCAGCCCATTTTTCCAGCTGGTCCAAGTCCCTCTGCAGGCTCTGAAAACCTTCCTCACTGTCTACCACACCTCCAATCTTTGTATCATCAGCAAACTTGCTGATCCAATTTACCACATTATCATCCAGATCATTGATATAGATGACAAATAACAATGGACCCAGCACTGATCCCTGTGGCACACCACTAGTCACAGGCCTCCACTCGTCACAGGCCTCCACTCAGAGAAGCAATTTTCTACCACCACTCTCTGGCTTCTTCCATCGAGCCAATGTCCAATCCAATTTACCACCTCTCCAT
Source organism: Mobula hypostoma (assembly GCF_963921235.1). Taxonomy (NCBI): domain Eukaryota; kingdom Metazoa; phylum Chordata; class Chondrichthyes; order Myliobatiformes; family Myliobatidae; genus Mobula; species Mobula hypostoma. The sequence goes on from NC_086098.1 coordinate 151,057,824, forward strand.
GTATACCTAGCGACTGAATCTTCCTAACTAACCTCCCATGCGGGACCTTGTCAAAGGCCTTACTGAAGTCCATGTAGACAATATCCACTGCCTTCCCTTCATCCACTTTCCTGGTAACCTCCTCGAAAAACTCCAACAGATTGGTCAAACATGACCTACCATGCACAAAGCCATGTTGACTCTCCCTAATAAGCCCCTGTCTATCCAAATGCTTGTAGATTCTGTCTCTTAGTACTCCCTCCAATAACTTACCTACTACTGACGTTAAACTCACCGGCCTATAATTTCCCGGATTACTTTTTGGTCCTTTTTTAAACAACAGAACAACATGAGCCACTCTCCAATCCTCCGGCACTTCACCCGTAGACAGCGACATTTTAAATATTTCTGCCAGGGCCCCCGCAATTTCAACACTAGTCTCCTTCAAGGTCCGAGGGAACACGTTGTCAGGTCCCGGGGATTTATCCACTTTAATTTTCCTCAAGACAGCAAGCACCTCCTCCTTTTCAATCTGTACATTTGCCATGGTCTCACTACTTGATTCCCTCAATTCCATAGATTTCATGCCAACTTCCTTAGTAAATACAGACGCAAAAAACCTATTTAAGATCTCCCCCATTTCCTTTGGTTCCGCACAAAGCCGACCACTCTGATCTTCAAGAGGACCAATTTTATCCCTTACAATCCTTTTGCTCTTAATATACTTGTAAAAGCTCTTTGAATTATCCTTCACTTTGACTGCCAAGGCAACCTCATGTCTTCTTTTTGCCCTCCTGATTTCTTTCTTAAGTATTTTCTTGCACTTCTTATACTCCTCAACCACCTGATTTACCCCCTGTTTCCTATACATTTCATACGACTCCCTCTTCTTCTTTATCAGAGTTGCAATATCCCTTGAGAACCAAGGTTCCTTATTCCTATTCAATTTGCCTTTAATCCTGACAGGAACATACAAACTCTGCACTCTCAAAATTTCCCCTTTGAAGGCTTCCCACCTACCAATCACATCTTTGCCAGAGAACAAGCTGTCCCAATCCACGCTTTTTAGATCCTTTCTCATTTCTTCAAATTTGGCCTTCTTCCAGTTCAGAACCTCAACCCTAGGACCAGATCTATCCTTGTCCATGACCAAATTGAAACTAATGGCGTTATGATCACTGGAACCAAAGTGCTCCCCTACACAGACTTCTGTCACTTGCCCTAATTCGTTTCCTAACAGGAGATCCAATATTGCATCCCTCTAGTTGGTCCCTCTATATACTGATTTAGAAAAGTTTCCTGAACACATTTTACAAACTCTAAACCATCTAGACCCCTAACAGTATGGGAGTCCCAATCAATGTATGGAAAATTTAAAATCCCCTACCACCACAACTTTATGTTTCCCGCGGTTGTCTGCTATCTCTCTGCAGATTTGCTCTTCCAAGTCTCGTTGACTATTGGGTGTTCTGTAATACAATCCCACTAATGTGGCCATACCTTTCCTGTTTCTCAGCTCCACCCATAAGGACTCAGTAGACAAGCCCTCTAATCTGTCCTGCCTGAGCACTGCTGTAATATTTTCCCTAACAAGCAATGCTACTCCCCCACCTTTCATTCCTCTTGGAATTTTAAATACAAGAGATTCTGTAAATGCTGGAAATCTGGAGTCACACACACAAAATACTGGACCGAAACCCTTTGTCATGAATTTTCAGATGGTTTTAGCTGTGACCCAGTGGCACGCTCACCTGAGATGCCAGTTTACTGGCTGAAATTACATTATGGAGACTCACTGTCCTGCCAAAGTTCTGGTCAGCTTGTACTATTAGATGACCTTCTTTCAGATGACTCCTTCAAGTAGTGTTTAGATGGATACATGAATGAGCAGGAAATTAAGGATATGGACATTGTGTAAGCAGAAGGGATTAATATTATTACACCGTTCCAGAATCTGTCTCCTTGTTTGCTCCCCGATATCCCTGTTACTATTGGGTGGTCTATAAAAAATACCCAGTAGAGTTATTGACCCTTTCCTGTTTCTAACTTCACCCACAAAGACTCAGTACTCCAGGACTTCCTCCTTTTCTGCAGCCGTGACACTATCTCTGATCAACAGTGCCATGCCCCCACCTCCTTTGCCTCCCTACCTGTCCTTTCTGAACATCTAATGCCTGGCACTGTAAGGAACCATTCCTGCCTCTGAGCCATCCAAGTCTCTGTAATGGCCACAACATCATATCTCCAAGTACTGATCCACGCTCTAAGCTCATCTGGTTTGTTTATAATCCTTGCACTAAAATAGACGCATCTCAAACCATTGTTCTGAGCACATCCCTTCTCTATCACCTGCCTATCCTCCCTCTCGCACTGTCTCCAAGCTTTCTCTATTTGTGAGCTACCAGCCCCTTCTTCTGTCTCTTCATTTCGGTTCCCACCTCCCAGCAATTCTAGCTTAAACTCTCCCCAATAGTCTTAGCAAACCTCCCTCCAGGATATTGGTCCCCCTCAGTTTCAAGTGCAACCCCATCCTTTTCGTACAGGTCATGCCTGCTCCAAAAGAGGTCCCAATGATCCTGAAATCTGAATCCCTGCCCCCTGCTCCAATCCCTCAGCCACGCATTTATCCTCCACCTCACTCTATTCCTATACTCACTGTTGCATGGCACAGGTTACAACTTTTGAGGTCTTGCTTCTCAACTTTCTTCCTTAACTCCCTGTAGTCTGTTTTCAGGATCTCCTCCCTTTTCCTACCTATGTCATTGGTACCAATATGTACCACGACCTCTGGCTGTTCTCCTTCCCACTTCAGGATATCGTGGACGCGATCAGAAACATCCCGGACCCTGGCACCCGGGAGGCAAACTACCATCCGTGTTTCTTTCCTGCACCCACAGAATTACCTGTCTGACCCCCTAACTACAGAGTCCCCTACCTTTTTTTTCCCTACCCTTCTGAGCCACAGGGCCAGACTCTGTTCCAGAGGCATGGCCACTGTTGCTTCCCCCAGGTAGGTCATCCCCCCAGCAATACTCAAACAGGAGCACTTATTGTCAAGGGGGACAGCCACAGGAGTACTCTCTAGTATCTGACTCTTGTCCTTACCTCTCCTGACTGTTACCGATTTATCTGTCTCCCCAGGCCCCGGTGTGACTACCTGCCTATCGCTCCTCTCTATCACCTCCTCACTCTCCCTGACCAGACGAAGGTCATCGAGCTGCATCCCCAGTTCCCTAACCGGGTCCCTAAGGAAGCCTCATGGACTTCCCACATCTGACACCCAGCGCAGAACACCGGCCTCACTACAATTTTTTCTATCTTGGCTCTACATATTTAATTTAATTTTTATGTGTTTGTATATATATATATATATATATATATATATATATATATTTACTGCAATTTACAGTTTTTTTATTATGTATTGCAATATACTGCTGTAAACAACAAATTACACAAAATATGCCAGGGATATTAAACCTGGTTCTGATTTTGATTACTGTGCTGTACTTTTCTGCATTCTAGGTTCCATGTGTTAAAGAATGGTGATGGTAATATTCTCAAATGGATTTTAAATAACCTTGGTACTACTTCAAAGAACAAGGGAGTGCTCCCCAGTCAAGTTAATAGTTAGCTATCAGCCAACATTATTAAACAAATTATTTACTATTGCTTCTAACAAAGTGCAACTCCGCTGTAACATTTTTAGACTCCAGCAGTAGTAAGTACAGCACATTATGGAAGCCCAGCTATACTTGCTGCAGAAATCGGGTTACCTTTTTCAAAACTATTATAGCCATTTGGAAACACGAGATTCTGCAGGTGCTGGAAATCCAGAGCAACACACACAAAGTGTCGGAGGAACTCAGCAGGTCAGGCAGCATCTATGGAGATGAATAAACAGTCGACGTTTTGGGCTGAGACCTTCCATGGGGATAGGAAACAAAGGGGGAAGATGCCAGAATAAGAAGGTGTGGGGGGGGGGCGGAGAGGAAAGGAGAACCATTTGGAATATTTTAAAATACCCTTTTCCATCATCAATAAACCATCTTAATTCAAGAGTTATCCACAAAAGCTATCCTCATAACTTAACTCTGGTATGGATGTGATAAATCTATACTTAGTTACCGTAATGGCAACACTGACAATTTCTTAAGGTGCTGCATTCAAACTCAACTTCACCCATCTGACACAGAATCTCCGGACCCACTTTCAATGGCATCTCATGTTCTTGATATTTATTGCTTATTTATTTATTTAGTCATAGAACATTTTGTATTTCTAACATTTATATTATAGATGTTGCCTTTTTAACATTTTTCTGTATTTGCACAGTTTGTTGCCTTTTGCACATTGCTTGTCCATCTTGTGTGCGGGGGTTTCTCGTTGATTTGTCTATACTGTGAATGCCCGCAAGAAAATGAATCTCAGGGTAACATATGGTGACGTTTATGTACTTCGATCATAAATTTCTTTGAGTGTTGAGACTACAGATAGGATGTGGAATGATCAAGGTTTTGAGGGTCTTCAAATCATGTTATGACAATTTTGATTTTTTAAGAGCTAACTTATTATGATGTTTTTGTTTTATTTAGCAAATAGTTCTATTTTGTATCTCTTGCAGACCTTTTAGTTTGCAGTACAGTTGAAAAGAAAATGGCCAGATCTCTGCTTCTCGCTTTGCAACACCCAGGAAGTTCTGAAGTGGCCCGCCTGCCTTCGGCTACCATTGGGTCAGAGATGTGGCTAGAACGGGAGGAGCGCGGCCGCTCCGAGTGGTGAGGCGGCGCTAGGGCTGGACGCTCACACACGGTGAGAGGCGCTGCTGGCAATATGGTCCTCAAAGCGGGGCAGAACGAGGATATGCTGCCCGGGCTGCTTCTTGTCCTTTCAGTGAAGCCTGACCGTCTGCATTTTATCCCGAAGCAGCATTTTACCCTCTCCATGCAATACCAGAGCAGTGGAGACTGTTCAGAATGTTTGACTGGCGCTCAATTTTTGGGCGGGCTTTCACCCTCCATAATTGTCACGGACATTAAGGAGAACAGCAGTAAAGCAAAATTTTAAAATTATACTTTCAATCAATTAGCCGCCACATTGCTGTAATCACTGCCACCGAAGCGTAACTCCTCGGAAAACGGAGCTTGAATGCTACAGTAGATATTAAATAAACATATGGATGCATGGTTAAATGTAGTAACTTGATAAATGCCTTTGAATTACTCGCACAGATCGAAGAAGAGTTAACCAGCTTAAGAATTCGCATCCAATCTTCTGTCGTAAAAGTCAAATTGAGTTCCTTTCCCCAATCTTGTTTAATCTTAAATAAAGGATGCTTATCCCATTGTAATAGTAAATTATAAATTCTTTCAATGGAACCCTTCATCAAAGGGTTCATACTCATAATAGTATCTAACAGGTCAGCATCCAATATGTAAGGAAAATTACTTAAATATTTTTGTAAGAAATATCTAAGTTGGAGATTTTGTCAAAAGTGTGAGTATGAAAGAATATTTATCAACTAATTGTTCAAAGGACATCAGTCTACCTTCTTTAAATAAATCCAAAAAAGAATTAATACCCTTATTTTTCCAAAGTAAAAAAATTGGATTACTCAAAGAAGGCTTAAAAAGTAGTTTTGATAAATTAAACTACAAAGCTTAAGTTTTTTAAGATTAAAAAAATTGTGGAACTGAAGCCGTTTGTAAAGAATGCTTAATCACAGGGTATAAATTTAAATTAGCAACTTTAGCTAATTGTATAGGCAAAGCAACTCCCAATAACGAAGTTAAATAAAACTGTTTCACAGCTTGCAATTCCAAATCTACCCAGATAGACCAATCCTTCTTATCAACCCAATATAACTAAAAGGACATCATTGTACATCATTACCACTTAACAAAGGAGAGATTGTCTAAAATATTCCCTAATGTTGATAGTTATTGTGATAGATGTAAAACTGAGATAGCTACACTGACACACGTTTTGGTCTTGCTCTATACTGGCCACTTCTGGAAGTCAGTTTTTTCAACAATTTCTAAAGCACTTAAAATTAATTCACAACCTAACAAATTAGATTAGATTAGATTATTAGATTATGAGGACACGCAGTCCCCTTTTATTGTCATTTAGCAATGCATGCATTAAGAAATGATACAATATTCCTCCGGTGTGATATCACAAAAACACAGGACAGACCAAGACTGAAAACTAACAAAACCACATAATTATAACATACAGTTACAACAGTGCAACAATACAATAACTTGATGAAGAACAGTCCATGGCACAGTAAAAAGTTCAAAGTTTCTCAAAAGTCCCACATCTCACGCAGACGGGAGAAGGAAGAAAACTCTCCTTGCCATGCCCGACCACAGTCCGACTCTGAGTTGTCCGAAAACTTTGAGCTCTGATCAGCCCTCCGACACTGAGCACCGAGCACCATCTCTGCCGAATGCTTCGACCTCAGCCTTGGTTGCTAGCAGCAGGCAAAGCTGGGGATTTTGGGGCCTACCCTGTGAAGATTCTGGATCGCACAGTAGCAGCGGCAGCAAACCGGGCATTTCAGAAATTTCTCCAGATGTTCCTCTGCTTCTCACGTCTATCTTCATCAAATCAGAATTGTCCATGGCCCCTATTTAACAGATACAATATCATTTCACCGGAGAGCTGCGCGCGCTGCGTCACGCTGCATCTTCTCCTCCCGCCCATTAACTGTGCTCTTCGGAATAATTCCTCAAAATATCCATGGTATCTCTGTGTCTGACCAATATGTTATTGCATTTGTTACATTGATAACTAGGACGGTCATTTTGTTGAAGTGGAAGGGTACATCGGCTCCCACTTTGTCACAATGTTTCACTCAAGGGATGCTCCGTCTTAGTTCGGAGAAAATTAGAAGTCGAACCTTTGAACCTATGTTTGATTTTGAGAAAAAATAGGGTTCATTTGCTTGTCGTTCTCATTCGATTTAATTGATGGACTGTCCACAATCTAAACGTAAACTTTTTTGGTACTTTTTTTTTGCTGGCAGTTTGATGTTTATCTTTAGAAGCTTTATGTATGACGCATGGCTCTAAAGTTGAGCACCTAATGGGATTTTTCTTCTTTCCCACTTTTCTTGCTTAGTAGGCGTTTTTTTTCATCACAAAATTTTTTCAATCTTTATATGATGGTTTTTTTCCTTGCGATATTGTAAATGTTTACTTCGATGTACTCGTGTTCATTTTGGAAAAAAATAATAAAAAGATTTGAAAAGAAAAAGAAGATAAATGCCTCTTATTCGCTGCGATATTTGTTTTCTTTAGAAATACTTTGTGTAGAAGATTTTACTGGTTATTACAACTGAGGCTAATTTGCAATCTACCTTCACAAAACATACAGGAGGGCAAAACTGATTATCCTTACTTTTATGAGATGTGAATATAAGCGCAGTGTGCAGAACGTGCTCTAATCTCCCGCCGAATATCCAAAGTACAAGTACACAATAAATTTATTGAAGAAGTACGTATATGTCACCTGAGGTACATTTTCTTGTGGGCATTTGCAGCAGAACAAAGCAATGCAACAGAATCAGCGGACAAACTACACACAAAGATCAGCAAGCAACCAATGTGAAAAATAAGACAATGTGCAAATACAAAATAATAAATAAATAAATACTGAGTCCATGAAAATGAGTCCGTGGGTTGTGGAATTAGTTCTGAGTTGAGGTGAGTGAAGTTATTCACGCTGATTTAGGACTCTGATGGCTGTAGGGTAATAACTGTCCGTCAGCCCGGTGGTGTGGGGCTAGAGGCTCCCGTACCTCCTTCCCGATGGCAGCAGCATAGCCTGGTTGGTGGGTGTCCTTGATGATGAGATTGCTTTCTGGAGGCAGAGTTCCTTGTAGAAATCCTCCGTGCATTTAATCACTGGACGAGTTTCTTTTTTTATATATATATATAGGGAGCTCAAGAGAAAAATAATCAGAATTTGTATCAGTAGAGTGCGAAATGGTATCAAGTTTTGACTTTTGATTTCGGCTTATTATTTAAGTAGTGTTAAGCAACATTCATTACTGTCATGATCTGATCCGTGAAGTCCGCATTTTGGTTCACGGTCCGGTCCATCGATCCTTGTTCCAGGTTTTCCTGTTTTCTCCCTTGTTCTGTTGGGTACCTTAATTGAGGCACCTGATTCTCATTTCAGTCTGGCACATAAATACCTCTGCAAACCAGGGATTGTCTGCTGGACTGTTTCCTTCCCTTCCCCTTCCTTCTGAAGCCTTCACCTGAAGCCTTGCCTGCAACCTTCGCTTGAAGCCTTCGCCTGAAGCATCGCCTGCAACCTCGTCTGCATCCTCGCCTGTAATGCCGTCAAGTTCAACCTCTGGAGCAAGACCGGGGCCTTGATGTGTCAAGATAAGGAACAGTCTGTCGTTGTTTGGAATTGTTCCTTTGTGTCGCTAGGTAGGTCTGGCCATTTGCCACTACCTTGAGTTGGGAACTGTCTCTGTGTCCTCACCTTCACGAGGTAGGTCTGGCCATTTGCTGCTACCTGTGCTGGAGTTCCCTTGTCTGGTGCTGGAGTTCCCTTGTCCTGTCCAGGAGTCTCACGTCCTGTCCTGTAGCCACGTCTTGTCCTAGCCTAAACTGATTCTGAGTCAAGACCCAGGTTCCTAGTCCCAACCAAGAACCAGGTTCTGGGTACTTGTCCAGGTTCTAGTTCCAGAGTCCCGTGTCCCTAGTCCAGGTTCCTTGTTCCTAGTTCCTTGTCCGGGTTCCATGTTTCTTGTCCATGTCCTAGCCCAGGCCCTGCATCCTAGTCTCGTCCAGGGCCTGTGTCAATGTCCATCATCCTTTCTTCCCCAGTTTCCTTGCTTTCTTGACACACTGAGTCCTGTTCCTAGTACTTCAGTGTCTGTGTCTTGCACTTGGGTCTGCCATCAACGCTCCCCCCCATATGACAACTACGTGCAGTGGCCATTTTATTAGGTACAGGAGGTACCTACTAAAGTGTCCGCTGAGTGTATGTGAGTGCCTCATAGAGCAGGCTCAATGGGCTGAATGGCCTAATTATGCTCCTATGTCTTTTGGTCTCTTATCTGTTGCTGTAGCCCATACTCTTCAAAATTTCAATGCGTTGTACATTCAGAGATGTTGTGACGCATGGCTATTCGGGTTACTGTTGCCTTCCTGTTAGCTTGAATCAGTCTGGCCATTTTCCTCTGAGCTCTCACATTAACAAGGCATTTTCACCCACAGAACTGTTGCTCATTGGATTTTTTTGTTTGTTTACACACCATTCTCTATAAACTCTAAACACTGTTGTGTGTGAAAATCTCAGGAGATCAGCAGTTTCTGAAATACGTACTCAAACCACCCCGTCTGGCACCAACAATCATTCCACAGTCGAAGTCACTTAGATCACGTTTCTTCCCCATTCTGATGCTTGGTCTGAACAACAAATGAACCTCTTGATGATGTCTGCATGCTTTTATGCAGTGACTTGCTGCCACATGATTGGCTGGTTAGATATTTGCATTAACGAGCAGGTGTACAGGTCTACCTAATGAAGTGGCCACTGGGTGCATATTCACAAGTTTACCAAAAGATGACTACATTTACTGCTCAATGAATCTCATTGAAACCGGCAAACTCCTTTTACATACTACAAAAAAAAACAAAATGCACATCTTGGAGGTAGAAAAATGCTGGATGCTGGATCTGTGGATCAAATCAGGCAACAACTGTGGGTGATACAGACGAGGAGGTTCCCCAGGATGTTGTCTGGATTAGAGAGTGTGTCTTATGAGGAAAAGTTGAGCAAGCTAGAGCTTTTCTCTTTGGAGTGGAGGATGAGAGGTGATTTGATAGAGTTGTACAGGATGATAAGAGGCATAGATCGAGTGGACAAGACAGAAACTTTTTTGGGGAAAGTATGGGGGATGTCAGAGGTAAATTTGTTTACACAGAGAGTCGTGGGTGCAGGGAATGCACTGTCAGGGGTAGAAGCAGATATATTAGTAGACTTTTAAGAGTCTCTTAGATGGGCACATGGATATGTGGGAGGGAAGAGTTAGATTGATCTTAAAGTAGGTTAAGACATCAGCACATCTCAGTGGACTGAAGGGACTGTACTGTGTTGTATTATTCTATGTTCAAAGAGTTGCTTTTGAGGTCTGAACTTTTCATGGGATAAAGAGATTTTTCACTACCAAAGCAGACAGTGGGAAAGGCTGTCTAATTCTGAGGAAGGAATCTGACTGGGTGAAATAGGCTTTGAAATTATGTCAAATTATGTCAAAATCTCGTGAATACTCAAGAAGAGCCATTTGGGGTGATGATGGTGAAATCACTGAGCCGATGCATTGGGAGTGCAGAGTTGCCCTGGATAAGCTGCAGAGAGTTAGAATACCTGACAAACTACCCTATCACTCAACCCCTGCCAAATCTGGTTCAGATCCAGATTCATTTATTTGTCACCTGTACGTTGAAACATACACTGAAGTATGTCATTTGAATTAGCAACCAACACACCCAAGGACGTGCTGGGGGCAGCCTACAAGTGTCACCAAACTTCCCAGCGCCAACATGACATGTCCACAATGTTCAGTAGAACAACATAAGTAGCAACAACATCAACAACAAAACATCAAATGCAAAACAATTGTTGACACTCACACACCCAGAAAGGCCAACAAACCCAGGACATGGCTCCAACCATCAGTCCTTGGCCCTGGATTCTGAGACTTGGAGTGACACCTGGCCTCCAACCTCCCATTCTTCGTCCAGACTTGCAGACTCTGAAACACCAGGCCTCTGAACACACTAACCCAGGGACTTGGACCCTTGTGCCTCTACCTATGGACTCGCCAAGTCTGGTTTTTGACCTTCAGGCTTTGACCTCCAGACTCACCAATCCCTGGACTTCAACCTCCAGACTTCACTGACCTCTGGGTGTCGACCCCAGGAGCCGCTGATCATGGGATTTGATTTTGACCTCTGACATCTGAGGAAGAACCTGTGGCCTCCCACGGTGGCCTGACCTGCTGCCTCAGAACCTACTAAAGGAAATCAACCTCAGTGCTGAGATTCCCTAGAGGAAGATTAGGAGCAGAAATTATGCAAAACTGTAGGGGGTCATGGTCGAGCGGTCAGCGACTTGGGCCGGCTCCCCCACCGGAATTAGTCTGGTGAGGAGGGTGTGAGGACACCCAGCAGGACTAAAAAAAAACAAGACAAAGGGCGGATGAACTCCTTGTGAGCCAAAGGCCATCTTCCGTGGAAGAGATTAAAGCCTCACCACGTATCTACGAATCGAATGCTATGCGCTTAGTTAAAAGAGACATGATGAACTTGGGCGTTGCACCGTGTGCCTGGACCTGCCCAAGGCCTCCGCCTAAGGAAAGGCCAAGCTCGAAGAAGCGGCCACGGCTGGAGGCCTTGGGCTCGAGTTCAGAGGGGGGCGGCAGCGGGCGGTGCCAAGGCGGCCAGTGAGAACAAACTGGAGGAGAGGTTGTACTCGGTGCTGTCACAAGATCGAAGAAGATGGAGGTGCATAGCCACCAACCCCAGATTTGGGATGGCACCCACTGACTGACTGACTGTAGAAGATTGAGATGTCTTTCCTGAATAGGCCACATTACATTTTGTAACTTCAAAACATTAAACTAATTTAAATGAAGACACAGGAGTCCAAAATGCAGGTCTAACCTCGAGTTTACTTTAAGTGAGGCGCCCACGTAGCACGTAGAAACTTGCTGACATATGCAATTAACAAATAACTCATAACTCATATAACTCATAATGAATTATTTAAATGAACAAGAATGCTGAATCAACATATGTATATTTACAAGGTGACTCAAATATTATTGAAATATTAAATACACAACACTCCTCCTTGCTTAGTTATAACTCCAACTCAATATAGAATGCATTTCAACTATATACACACTTTTCTATATAATACAACTACTATACAGACAGCAATTGTATAGACATCCACAGTATACAAAAATTTTAAATTGTCCCATTCAGGCCTACAGATTTAATCGCTGTGGAGGATTTCTTACACTTGTGGGATACCATTTTTCCTGACGGGGGGGGTCACTCTGCTCAGCAGGTGAGACGTGTGGCTGTGAAACATTCTCAGGTTCTGGGGCCTCCCCTGTGGTGGTTGTAGGAATTGACTCTGAGACTGCAGGAAGTGGTTCTGACAGCTCTGGACACCTTTCTTCTCCTTCCTTAGGGTTTGTGCATCTTGATCTTGGGAAGGTGCATTTAGTTCACTTGAGAATTCTCTTAATAATCCTCTATTGCTTCCTTTACGATCTGATCTCTCTCTCTCTCTCTCCTCTTGGCTTCCTCACCCACAACATCATCTGATGAATTCTCTGTTTTCAGATCTCCATTGACTCCTTTCTTATTGACTTTCCATACACCCAGCTGGCCTTTGGTCTTTGTATCTACTTTTACGAGCAGTTTTTTGTCTCCCACTTGAAGCTCATGCAATCACCTTAATGCACACAGAGTAGATTCTGGTTCTTCATACTCACAAAAGCCAAATGGTTACAACCTTCCCGAAATTCCTTGAACTCTCTTTCAGCTTAAAACTAAGTCACATTTTGCAATAACTGCCTGAATAACACATCAGAAGCTCACTCAGATATGTTGCCTACAAAAACTGTTGCAGTCAGACCAGCGCTTTCGTCAGTTTCACAATTCCTCTGAGCAGCATAGTCCTTCCTCAGTCCACGCTTTCCAGTCTGAGGCACAGAGCTCGGCACTAACACCTGTCTGGCCTCTGTTGGACAACAATTCATGGTGTACAGCATGGAAGCAGTTGAGGCATCATCCAGTACCTTTCTTAGTTCACTTTCTGGCCACACACACAAAATGCCGGAGGAACTCAGCAGGCCAGGCAGCATCTATGGAAAAGAGCAAACTGTCACTGTTTCGGGCCGAGACCCTTCTTCAGGACTGATGAAGGGTCTCAGCCCGAAACGTCGACTGTTTCCCCTCTCCATAGATGCTGCCTGGCCTGCTGGGTTCCTCCAGCATTTTGTGTGTGTTGCTTGGATTTCCAGCATCTGCAGATTTTCTCCTGTTTGTTAATTCACTTTCAGTTGGCTTCATTGCAGATGATAAAACCTATTGAATATTGAAAGGCCTCGAAAGAGTGGACGTGGAGTGGATATTTCCTATAGTCGGGGAGTCTAGGACCAAGAGGGCACAGGCTCAGAATAGAGGGGCAGCTGTTTGGAACAGAGATGGGGGAAAAATTTCTTTAGCCAGAGGGTGGTGAGTCTGTGGAATTCATTGTCACAGACGGCTGTGCAGGCCAGGTCATTGGGTATATTTAATGCAGAGGTTGACAGGTTCTTGATTAATCGGGATGTCAAAGGTTACAGGGAGAAGGCAGGAGAATGGAGTTGAGAGGGAAGATAAACCACCCGTGATGGAATGTCGGAGCAGATTCAATGGGCTGAATGAACTAATTCTGCTCCTATGTGTTATGGTAATAGATAGAGGGGGTGATGGTGGGGAGCTAACAAGAATGGTTGATCAGATTAACTGCCTGAGGGGAAAGAAACTTTTAAAGTGATGTGTATGTTTCTTCCTCTAGGCAATTAATCTAGATTTAAAGTGCTGTAAAATTCTCTATCAGGCAAGTGAGCTTTTAGTTTAAAACATATGCAGGGCCCTTAGCATTGTCAAGGATCTCTCCCATCCATCCCACAATCTCTTTGACCCCTTACCAGCAGGTAGGAAGTACCACAGCATTAGGACAAGGACTGTTAGGATGGGAAACAGCTTCATTTCCCAGGCTCTAAGACCACTGAACTCTCTGTCACTACCTAGTTCTCATCATATATAAAGTGCCAGTAGCGTTATACTGTTTACTTTTTAACTGGAGTCATAAATGCACCTTATGCTAAATGTCAATCTGCTGGAACCTATTTTATTATTTGTTAATTTATTAGCGGTACTATTACTTTAGGTGCTGTGTGTGTTATGTGTACTCACACCCTCAGACAAAGGAGCTGGTGTTGTGTGATGGACTGACCTCTGCCTTGCTGACACCTCCTCTTACTTACCCTTGGAGAAGATCCCACTCTAGACCATCAGAAAACTGTCTCCGACACCAGCACTGACTTCATCCACTCTGAAGAACTCCCATCCACCGCCACCAAACTCATAGTTCCCTTCCCCTGCACTGTTAATTTCTACCTCCAACCCAAGATCCCCAAACCAGACTGTCCGGATAAGCCTGTTGTCTCCGCCTGCTCCTGCCCCACCGAACTCGTGTTGTCATACCTCGATTCCATTCTGTCCCCCTCGGTTGAGTCCCTTCCCACCTACATCCACGCCACGTCTCATGCTCACGATCTCCTCAGTAACTGGCCCTGTACACTTCTATTCCCCATCAGGCAGGCCTCAAAGCTCTCCGCTTCTTTCTTGACAAAGGACCCAAACAATTTCCCTCCACCAACATCCTCCTCCCTCTGGCAGAACTGGTCCTCACTCTCAACAATTTTTTTCTCTTCAGCTCCTCCCACTTTCTCCAAACTCAGGCAGCAGCCATGGGCACCCACGTGGGCCCAGCTATGCCTGCATCTTTCTTGGCTGCGTAGAACAGTCCATGTTCCAAGCCTCCCCAACTCTTCCTCCTCCACGTGGATGACTGCATTGGTGCTGCTTCATTCACTCATGCTGAGCTCATCAACTTCATCAACTTTGCCTCTAACTTCCACCCTGCCCTTAAATTCACTTGGTCCATCTCTGACACCTGCCTCCCCTTTCTCAAACTAACTGTCTCCATCTCTGTCAACCAGTATCTTTTATAAACCAACCAGATTCCATGGTTATCTTGACTATACCTCTTCCCACCCTATCTCCTGTAAAAATGCAATTCTCTTTTCTCAGTTCCTTTGCCTCTGCCACATCTGTTCCCAGGATGTGGCTTTCCTTTCCAGGACATCAGAGATGTCCTCCTTCTTCAAACAGTAGGGGTTCCTTCCCTCCACTATTGATGCTGACCTCAGCCGCATCTCCTCCATTTCCCAAACATCTGCGCTCGCCCCATCTTCCCACCACCTTAACAGTGATAGAGCTCCTTTTGTCCTTACCTACCACCCCACCAGTTTCCACATCCAGTGCATCATCCTCCGCAACTTCCGCCATCTCCAAAGGGATCCTACTGCTAAACATTTCCTTGCCTCTCACCCCACCCCTCCCCCACTTTCTGCAGGGGTTGCTGCCTCCACGATTCGCTTGTCCATTCATCCCTTCCCACTAATCTCCCTCCTGGTACTTAACCCTGCAAATGGCCCAAGTGCTACACCTGCCTATATACCTCTCCCTTCACCTCCTTTATTCAGGGCCCCAAACTGTCCTTCCAGATAAGGCAACACTTCACCTGAGAATCTGCTTGTAGCGTATGGACCTATTTCTTTCAGTGCAGTGACTCCCCTTAGCACTAATCATTGACCGATAACTTACCCATGTGCAATGATTTGTGGTTCTCTCTGTAAAGTGAATATGTACGTTAGCTTCTCCTCTGAGTGTGTGCCTTTATTTAGTTGATATGTATTTGTACAGACACAACAAATTGGTGATGAGTACGAGCAAATATCACCAACTGCACCAACAGTCACGAATTGACAGAATTCGGAGGAAGACAGAGAGAGAGAGAGAGAGAGAGAGAGAGAGAGAGAGAGAGAGTGAGTGAGAGGAAAGAGTGAACCGATACAGAGAAAGCGGTCACAGATGCTAGAAACGGGCACATGAGTACCAGTGCACAGTGAGAGATGCACAACTAGCAAAGCTAAAGTAAAAATAGCATGACAATGGCCTTAGTCTGGAAAACTGATGAATTCAATAGTGATAATGAGGACTGGGAATCGTATATCAAGAGGGTTGAACTGTATTGTAATGATGATGATGTGAATGAGGTAAAGAAAGTCTCCACATTTCTTAGCTTAATGGGTGCTAGAACGTACAGTCTCTTACGAAACCTAGTAACTTTTGAATAGCCAGCAAGCAAGACAGTCAACAAAGTTGTTGCAATTTTGCAAAATCACTTCAGCCCATTAGTAATAGCTGAGAGATTCAGATTTCACAAAAGGAACCAATCAAAGGATAAAAGCATTTCTGAATACATTGCAGAACTGTGCAAATTTTCCCAATACTGTGACTTTAGAGATGGACTTTCTGATGCATTAAGGTACAGACTTGTATGTGGCATGCATAGTTAAAGCACTCAGAAGAGGCTACTGTCAGAAACAGGCCTAACTTTAGAATGCACATTGACCATTACAATATCATTAGAGACTGCAGCAAAGAATACGGAAGAACTAAAGAATAAGAGTTCATAATGTGAAATGCACAAAATGTCTCTAAATGGTGCAAAAAGCCAAAATTTTTATCAATATGGCAAATCCTCCCATGATACAAATGATTGCTGATTCAAAGAAAAAGTTGCAGGAAGTGTCACATACAAGACCACATAGAGAGAGTGTGCAAGTCTGACAAACAAAACAAATGCTTGAAGTGACTGAATGTGAAACTGACTCAGACAACAGAGTCTGACAAAGGTGAGCTGTTATGCCTGGAAATGTATAGCATTACTGAAGCAGATTGCAAAATCGTATGGATTACAGCAGATGTGTCTGGTGTAAAACAGAAAATGGAGCTGGATATAGGGTCAGCTTCATCTATAATTTCAGAGGCTGACTTCAACAGACTGCTTTCTAAGCTACTATTAGTAAAGACCTTAGTGATTCTGAAGACCTATACAGGCAAAAAAGTGTCTCCCAAAGGCAAACTGAAAGGAGGACAACACAGCAGTTAGAGTTTTATGTGTTGAAAATTGAAGAGGCAGCACTTTTCAGACATGAATGGTTGAGAAAAATCCAACTGGACTGGCACACAAAGTTCTCAATGTGTCACCAACAGGTAGCTGCAGCCCAAATGGTAGTACTAACTGTCACAACTGCTTAAGGCCAAGGAGAAGGTGTTTGAGAAGGGGACTGGTAAACTCAAAGGCATGAAGGCCCGAATTGAACTGGATGAAGCAGCAACACCAAGATTCCATAAAGTATCTCACGCACTATGTCCTAAAGTGGATGCTGAACTTCGGAGCTTGGAGGTATCTGGAATTCTGTCCAGGGTTGAGTGGAGTATTCGGGACACACCCATTGTCCCAGTGATCAAGAAAGGGAAGGCCGGAGCTGTTCGCATACGTAGGGATTTCAAAGCGAGCATCAACCCGGTGCTGTGCACTATGCAGTACTGTATCCCCTGCCATGAATAGAAGACATTTTTGCATCTTTGGCAGGTGGGGAGAGATTTCCAAAGATTGACTTATCACAAATCCATCTGCAAGTGGAGATTGAGGAGTTAAGCAAGAAGTTCCTCACAATCAACACTTACAAGGGACTGTCCCAGTATAATTATCTCATCTTTGGCATTGCATCAGCTCCAGCAATTTGGCAAAGAGCAATGGACCAACGGCTCCAAGACATCCTACAAAGACAGTGTTACCTTGATGACATCATCGAGACTGGCAAGAATGATGAAGAGCACCTCAGAACCTTGGTACAAGAGAAAATCGGAGCAGTGCTACAGGTCATACTTGGGCCTTGTAAACTACTACCACCAGTTTCTCCCAAACATGGTTACAGGCTGCACCCATTGAACACAATTTGTCAGACAGGAGTAAAGTGGGAATGGTCAGAAAGATGTGAAAGAGCATTCAAGAAAATAAAGAGACTAATAACATCAGATGAACTGCTCACTCATTATGACCCATCTCTGCCCATCAGACTGGCATGCGATGTGTCCACTTATGGCATTGGTGTCGTTTTGTCACGTATCATGAAAGGGAATCTGAACACCCAGTTGTGTTTGCTTCAAGATCACTGATGAGCACAGAATACAATGACGCACAGATCGACTGAGAGGCCCTTAGTCTAGTGCGGGGAGTAAAGAAGTTCCACCACTACATCTACAGACAAAAGTTTACACTAGTGACAGATCACCAGCCCCTTGTGCCCATTTTCAATCCCAGGGAGGGAATTCCAGTGATGTCTGCTACCTGGTTGCAACGTTGGGCAGTTTTCCGAGGAGCCCACTCTTATGACATAGAGTTCAAGCGTACCAAACAACACAGCAATGCCAATAGCTTGTCACGTCTTCCACTGTTGGCAACTGAAGAAGAAAAGTCTTCAGACTGTGACCCAGCTGAAGTGTTCCACACTGCTTTGGTGGACCAGTTGCCAGTAACAAATTCAGAAATACAAAGGGAAACAAGGAATGACCCAACATTGTCAAAAGTTTATGACATCACCATGCAAGGGTGGCCAGCTCATGATGATCCTATGTTTCCAGAGTTCTCAGTGAGATGAGACCAATTGTCCATATGTCAAAAAATGCTGATCTGTGGACCTCGTGCTTTGATTCCTTCTAACCCGCACCAGAGTGTTAGAGAATCTGTATGAAGGACACCTGGGTACAGTCAAGATAAAGAGACTTGCTGGGAGCTACATATGGTGCCCAGTAATGGATAGACAGATTGAGGACTTGGCCAAAAACTATTCAGGGTGCTATTAAGTTTGAAATGCACCCCCACAGGCACTGTTACACCTGTGCGAGTGGCCATCTTCACCAGGACAAAGAGTGCATATTGACTTTGCTGGATTTCTTGTTTCTGATTGCCGCGGATGCTCACTTGGAGTCGCCAGAAGTCATACCAGTGAAGTCAACCACCTCATCGAGGGCTGTCTCTTCCCTGAGGACTAACTTTGCCAGAAATGGCTTACCCGAACAAATCGTGAGCGACAACGGACCACAATACATGTCAGAAGGGTTCAGAGTATTCATGAAGAACAATGGCATCAGACATTTCAAGTCAGTTCCTGACCACCCAGCAATGAATGGTTTAGCTGAAAGGTTTATCCAAACCTTCAAGAAGTCCATTAAAGTGACGAACAAGGAGGACATTTCTCTGCAGTGTAAGGTGGACAACTTCCTTTTAGAGTGTTGGATCTCTGTTCATGCGATGACAAATCAAACACCTGCAATGCTGTTCATGAACAGGAATCTGAGATCTCACACAGACCTTCTGAAACCAGATCTACAGACGGAAGTGCAGAATAAACAGTTCAGCTAGTTGCCAAGTAAATCAGCAAGGATCTTCAAGGTTGAACATGAAGTCCTAGTGAGTGATTACTGAGAAGACAAGTGGACACGTGGTAGAATAGCTACAAGAGCTGGACTACTGATGTACACAGTGATGTTGGAGATCAGATATGGAGATGTCATGTGGACCAGATATTGGAGGCTCAGCAGAAAAACACACCTGAGTCAACTGCATCCAACAAGATGGACACATTACAGTCACTGGACTTACCTCTCAGTGATGACCATGTCACTGACAGCAACGTGACACCTGCAACAGAGAAAGTTGTCTTTGACAAGACACCTGCCAAACCTGATGCCACTCCACAGGTCCAGAGGCACCATCCTGGGAGAAACTGAGTACCATGTAAAAGATTGAATCTTTAGAACTATGAAGTGAGTTATGGACTGTTATTGTGAAAGCACGTTTATGTGGAATATGGGGTTGTGAAAGGGAATTTGAATGTTTTGTACATATATAGTTTTATGTTGCATTAATCTAAAGGGGGAGGAAGTATAATGTATGGATCTATTTCTTTTAGAGCAATGACTCCCCTTAGCGCTAAGTATTGACTGATAACTTACCCACGTGCATTGATTTGCTACTCTTTCTGCAGCTTTTCAGGATGTATATTATATACATTTCTCTGACATTATATTGAACCTATTGAAGTGAATATACCTCTTAACTTCTCCTCTGAGCACGTGCTTTTATTTATTTGATACGTAGTTGTACAGACACAGCAATGCTGGTGTTGTCTACTGTGTGCAGTGCTCCCGGCGCAGCCTCCTCTACACTGGTGAGACCTGTCATAGATTGAGGGGCTGCTTTGCTGAGCACCGCCACCCCTTCTGCCAAAAGTGCAACTTCCTCGTGGCCAAACATCTTAATTCCGATTCCCATTCCCATTCCGACATGTTGGTCCCTGGCCTCCTCTTGCGCCACAATGAGGGGCCACCGGCCACCCTCAGGGTGGAA
Source organism: Mobula hypostoma (assembly GCF_963921235.1). NCBI lineage: Eukaryota > Metazoa > Chordata > Chondrichthyes > Myliobatiformes > Myliobatidae > Mobula > Mobula hypostoma. The sequence goes on from NC_086098.1 coordinate 151,077,948, forward strand.
GAGCAATACATTACGTTCCATCAGAGTAGCCTCCAACCTGATGGCGTAAATATTGATCCATTCTTCCAGTAAAAAAATTCCCTCCCCCTCTCCTCTTCCTCTATCCTCCACTCTGGCCTCTCACCTCTTCTCACCGGCCTCTACAGACATCCTACCCTGCAAAAACTCATTTCAGGGAGGTAGCACCCCCGCAATCCTGTATCCCCCCCCTCCCCCGTTCGACCTCCAAGGGTGTATGTAATACTTTGTTTAGTGGTTTTGTCTAATCTGTAAACCAAGTTGGGTATATGTAGAAAATGTGACATTAAAATATGTACTAATATTATATTATCATGTTTATTCTATTACAGCTTTAAGCAAGTCTACAGGGAGCTTGGCCTCATCACGTAGGACATCAATAGAGTAGCTCCTTAGCAGTTAGCCAGCTCGTTTAAATAATGTTAGCTGTGCTAATAAATGAATGACACCCGTTAAACTCACTTCAACATGTCTTTTACATTTTAACCCACCATGGGCAATAGAAAAGTCACTGTTGCAAACAGTGCAGCGAGCAACACTGTCATTATTTTTGAGGTCGACTGTAAAGCCCGCCCACAGAGAAAACTGATAGGTGTACTTAATATGAAGAGAGACCAATCAGGAAGCTCGCTCTCACTCTCCCTCTCGCTTTCCCTCTCAAAAAATTGATTTGTGGGATATTGTATATAATTTCCAGGTATCAGGGAGCCTCTATCAATATGCGGGAGACTGCCTCTAACCTCCTCCAGTGCCCCTCCTCCTTCGTTTTCCCCTATGGTCCACTCTCCTCTCCTATCAGATTCCTTCTTCTCCAGGCCTTTACCTTTCCAACCCAGCTGGCTTCATCTATCACCTTCCAGCTAGCCTCCTTCCCCTCCCCCTCCCCCTCCCCTCTCCCTTTTTATTCTGGTGTCTTCCCCTTTCCTTTTACAGTCCTGATGAAGGGTCTCGGGCCCAAAATTTTGACTGTTTATTCATTTCCACAGATATTGCCTGACCTGTTGAGTTCCTCCAGTATCTTATATGTACTGTCTTGTGCATCTTGGTCTGGAGGAACATTGTTTTGTTTGGAGGTATACATATGTACAGTTGAAAGACAATAAACTTGAACTTCATTCCATTGTGTTTCTTTGTTTTGTGGCTGCCTGCAAGAAGGTGAATGTCAAGGTTGTATAGGATGCCCATGTTTTGATAATAAATGCACTTTGAACTTTAATATGCTTGAATTCTCGTCTTTTGCATTTTGATGTAGGGTGAACATTTGAATGTTACTTTACTGGAGGAGAGCGGAATTTAGATTTAAGGGTATTATGAAACAAAGGGAGCGCATCTCAAACGTGCTATTGTACCCTTCGATTTGGGAATTATCCTGAGAGAAAAATTGCTCCCCCACCCCCTCACTTTGGGGAGAGGCTCTGCAGACCGCCCGGAAGGTTTGTACACGGGCCGTTTCGGCGTGACCTCAGGTTCCGCGGCGGAAACATTTACAAGTTACAGAGGAAGGGAGGGAAGAAGCCGGACTCCCGGAGTCGGCAGTGGCTGAGGAGATGGCGGGCAATTTCTGGCAGAGCTCGCATTAGTGAGTGTTTGATGCAAGGGCCCGACATGGGGAGGGCTCATAGATCCCGCCAGCGTCGGCCTGGACGTGGAGGGTGTTCACTCGTCCTCAGACCCAGTCCGTACCCCTCACCTCTCCCCTCCTGCACCCCAATCGGTCCCCCTCACACACCTTCCCGCACCCGAGCCCGTCCTCCTCACTTACCCCTTCCCGCATCCGAGCCCGCCCCCCTCCCGCAACCCAACTCGTCCCCCTCACACACCTTCCCGTCCTCCTCACCTCGCTCGTCCCGCAACCCAACCGGTCCCCCACAGCTCTCCCCTCCCGCACCCCAACATGGCCCCATCACCTCTTCCCTCCTGCACCCCAACATGTCCCCATCACACCCCCATCGGACCCCCTCACCTCCCTCTTCCTGTATCCCGGTCCGTCCCTCTCCACGTTCTTTCCATTCGCCGTACAGTAACTCGGCCTCCCCGTCAACCCAACCCGGATCTCTACCCCCTCCACTCCTCCTCTCCTCCTCTCCTACTTCCTCCCAAACCTGGCTCCCATCCACCCCTCCCCCTCTCACCAATCCCATACTCCTGCCCCCCATTCTCCAGAACCCCAAATTGTCCTTGTCCCTTCCCCTTCTCCCACTCCCAGCCAGCTGTGGGGGGGGGGGGGTTCAGTGGCTGATCCTCACAACCAGCCAGTATCTCAATTTGGTCCCAACCATACCCACACCGCCTGGAAATGAGGAAGGTGTTCACTGGGTGATCTGGACAGGAGGAGGGGGTTTCAGTGGGTGACCTGGATACGAGGAAGGGGTTTCAGTGGGTGACCTGGACACGAGGAAGGGGTTTCAGTGGTGACCTGGACACGAGGAGGGGGTTTCAGTGGGTGGTCTGGACAGGAGGAGGGGGTTTCACTGGGTGACCTGGATACGAGGAAGGGGTTTCAGTGGGTGACCTGGATACGAGGAAGGGGTTTCAGTGGGTGACCTGGACACGAGGAAGGGGTTTCAGTGGTGACCTGGACACGAGGAGGGGGTTTCAGTGGGTGGTCTGGACAGGAGGAGGGGGTTTCACTGGGTGATCTGGACATGAGGGGGTTTCACTGGGTGATCTGGATATGAGGTGGGTGCTCAGTGTGTGATTTGGGCATGAGGAGGGGTTCACTGTTCTCTATAGTTGGTCCTACCCTCGTCTAGCATGGACACTGCCCGATTAACTGGGCACTTCCCTCTCAATCCCATTCTCTCTGGGGCTGGACACAATGAGACAGTTTACTGGGTTCTGTCCTTGTACTGATTCAAAGAACCTTCAAACTTCACACTTTGGACATCGTGACATTGTGACATCATGAAGGATCCCACACACTCTGCTCAGGGAGGAGGCTGCATGGCATCCACACCAGACTCAAAAGCAGTTACTTCCCCAAGCAGTAAGGTTGATCAACACCTCCACCCACTAACCCACCCCTCCACACCCCCACCACCACTACTTCATCATTTCCTATCAGTCACCTTCTGTACAGACACTCCTGTGCCTTGTGTCACTTTGTACAATCAGTCTATGTATGGAAGCTATAATATGTATTTATTGTGGTTGTGCTGCATCAGATCCAGAATAACAAATATTTCATCCTCCTTTACACTTGTGTACTGGAAATGACATTAAACAATCTTGATTTAATACAGTCCTGAATCTGCGTGGCTACCTGTTGAGTGATTTAGATAGTTGTCAGATTCAGTACCACACTTAATCATTCTGGGCAACTTCTTTACTCAACCCTGATACTGGTATTGTCTGCCCAACATTGACTGACTGACAATCTCCTGTCTTGGAAACTTCATGGCTTTTAGTGTTAGACATTTTTTTTGTGATCCTAAACTGTGTATTTGACCGAATTCACTTTTCTTTTCTTTCTTTTTGAATGAGCTTGGTTTAAGTAAAGGAGGGGAAGATAGGGGCACAGGACTTTTTTTAAAGTTTGGGCTGTGGTAGAATATTCAGAATCTTCAAGGCTTGTAAGTGAATATTTTTATAAAGGATGTACCAAAAGCTTAGTTCATCGTTGAAAATTACATTAAACTTGTGGGTACATATAGCCACAAGGAAGTATAGTAAGCAGTTAATAAGTATACAAAATATAAGCAGATAATTGGTTAACTGCAAAAAGAAATCAACGAAACAGTCTAATTTAAAAATTAAACAGTTGGATTCAGCAAGGGCACAAGAGGAATTTGTAGCACTTTGGTCTAAGACCTGCCATCAAAGAACAAAATTAACTGCCAAGACCATTTTGAAGTATCTACTGAATTGTGACATTTGTATATTTGCTGTTCTTTTAATTTTTCAATGCAATAATATAAATGATGTATTTATTTAGATCTAGAAAGTAGCTTACAGTTACACTTCAGACATATGTTTTTAAACTTTAAATATATTTTAAATTGTAACACACACAAAAAGCTGGAGGAACTCAGCAGGTCAGGCAGCATCTTTGGAAATGTTCGACATTTTGGGCCAAGACTGAAAAAGGAGGGGAAAGTCACCAGAATGAAAAGGTGGTGGGAGGGGAAGGAGGCTAGCTGGAAGGGAATAGGAGGTCATCTACTGTGTATGTCACAACTGTTAGTAGAGTTGTATTTGTACAGAAACAGAAAATTGAAGTGTGGTCATTGTTTAAATCGAACATGTATGGGTAACCAGTGGTTATGGAAATATGGGTGTTAGTGTCTTAAGAGATGCAGGCAATCATTAAAGGGCTGGCTGTGAAATTGATAGGGTTCTACATTGCCCTGAGAGAAATAAGAATTGCATTTTTACAGGATCTTTTGTGGTGTTGTGAATATAATTAAGGAGGCATGGATGGTTGAAAAGGATTACAAGTGATAGTGATGCAAGGGGAATAGGAAGCTGCTGAATCGTTTATCAGTAGGGTGGTATAATAAAAGAAAATGTTGCATTTAAAGTAACCTTGCTTAGAATGCTGCAGATTGCATTCCTGTCAATGGAAAGTTCTTAATGTATAAAATGTGGCATTGCTATACCGCATCTAAGCAATATAACTACCTGATAATAAGATTTGGATGTAGTTCATTGCCAGGACACTGGGGATAACTGTCCTTATTGTTCTACTCAAGTACCACAGGATTTTTTGTGTCATTTGAGAAAGCTGGTAGTTTAATTTCCAATGCATTGTATCTATTGTTTGGTATAAGAGTGGAGCTTCTGACTTGGGCAAGAGTGATTCCAAATGAGCCATGGCCCTATAGTTTTGGAGAAGTGCCTTCAAGTTTAATTGTCATTCACCCATACACATGAATACAGCCAGATGAAACAGCATTCTTCGGGGGCCAAGCTGCAAAACACGGTAGCAGTAGTCGCACACAGCAGAAGGCACATATAGCACATATGATAGCAGCAAAACATACTAGTCACACTAAAAAAAAATAATGTAACCCAAATCCCCGAGAGTCATGGGCTGTAGATTGATGTGCATGGAATGATGTCCTGGTGGTTGATCTTAAACAGTGTACACAATGCCCAAGGATTAATGTTGTGAGTTAAATACTCTCATCAGTTGAACTGAGAGTCATACAGCATGGAAACTGATCTCAGGTACATGGAGTCTGTACCAATCATCAAGGACTCATCTGTAGTTTTCCCATTTGTTCCCTCCACATTCCTATCTACCTCCAGCTTCCACTGCACACATGCTCACTAGGGGCAATTACAGTGGGCAATGTACCCATCAACCCATGTCTTTAATATTGGAGGAAATCACGTTGGGCCAAACTTATAACCTACTCTAACATCAATCTAGCCATTCCCTTCCACATAGACCTCCATTTTTCTATCATCCATGTGCCTTTCTAAAAGTGCCTCCACCACCACCCCTGCAAGGGTGTTCCACAACCCACTACTCTCCCCTACTTTCCTCCAATTATCTTAAAATTACATCCCATTGTATTAGTCATTTCTGTCCTGGGAAAAGGTCCACTCGATCCATGCCATTTCCATTAAAAGTACATAGAACACTTCAGCATACCACAGGCCCTTTGCCCCACGATGTTGTGCCAGACTTTAACCTACTTGAAGATCAGTTTAACCCCTCTATTGTACTTATTTTGTGTAAAACCCTGCAAATGTTTGTTTTAAGGCAATAATAGTAATAAATGCAGAAAGTGTTGGAAACTTGCAGCAGGTCAGGCAGCATCTTGGAAAGAGAAACAGTTAATATTTTGAGTTGAAGACCTTTCTTCAGAATTCCTTGTAGTCATTGGTTTTGAAGAAATGTTACAGCTGTTTCTCAATACACAGTTGCGATCTTACCTGCTGACTGTTTCCATCACCAGATATTTTTGATTCAGATTTTTGACCTTTGAGTATTTAGCTGATGTAATAATCTATCTAATCCCTCTAATAATTGTACTTTACATTTAATTTCTGTGCTGTGCAATACGATTTCACCTGTTGTCTTTTTGAAACTACAAGTTTGCTTGTTCTGTACCAGCCTACAGTGGATTCTTGACAAGCAAGATGTGATGAAAGAACGACAGAAAGACTTGAAATTTCTGGCAGAAGAAGAATATTGGAAACTACAAATATTTTTTGCAAATGGTAATATTATTTACTTGTATTTTTTGCAACTGTCACAACAACATATATATATGGGTTTCTTGGGAAAACAGTGAAAGATTTACCTTGTATTATTTTTATTGCTGTCATCTTGCAGGACATTTAAACACTGAGCAGCAGTAGGACATTCAGTCCCACGATCTGCTTTGTCATTCAGTAAGGTCTTGGCCTAATTAGCCTATAGGTTTCTGCTTTCTGTCTCCCTATCGTGAACAGTGGTATTATATTTCCAATTTTGCAACTCTCTTGGGCCTCTCTAGGATCCAGAGAAGTTCAGTAAATTACCACCAACACAGTCATTATCTCTGTGGCCACTTTGAGGAACTAGTATGTAGGCTAGCTTGCTAGTTCCATGGCAAATTCCCTGAATCTTAGCCCTTATTAACTGAGTGTATGCCATGCTGGTAAAAATGCTACTCCAGTTATGGGAAGAGAGTTTTAAGCTATACCAACAGTGGAATTATAGTGTATAACATTTCATCTTGAAACTATTGTGATTAACAAACTACAAACTCATTTTCAAGGACTCTACAACTCGTGTTCTCAGTATTTATTTTTCTTCGTACAATTTGTCGTTTGCACATTTCGTTTGTCAGTCTATGTATAGTTTTTCATAAATTCTATTGTATTTCGTTATTTTTGTTATTGTCTGCAAGAAAATGAATATTAAGGTAGTATATGGTGACATATATTGCCAATAAAAAGTATTCACTCCCCTTGGATGTTTTCATGTCTTATTGTTTTACAACATTGAATCACAGTGGAATTAATTTGGTTTTTTGACACGGATCAACAGAAAAAGACTTGTGTCAAAGCAAAAACATCACTACAAAGTCATCTAAATTAATTACAAAAATAAAACACAAAATAATTGATTGCATAATTATTCACCCCCTTCAAGTCAGTATTTAGTAGATGCACCTTTGATAGCAATTACAACCTTGAGTCTGTGTGGATAGGTCTCTATCAGCTTTGCACATCAGAACACTGAAATTTTTTCCTATTATTCTTTACAAAGCTGCTCAAGCTCTGTCAGACGGGGTCGTGAGTGAACAGCCCTTTTCAAGTCCAGCCACAAATTCTCAATTGGATTGAGGTCTGGACTCTGACTTGGCCACTTCAGGACATTAACTTTGCTGTTTTTAAGCCATTTATGTGTAGTTTTGGCATTATGCTTGTGGTCATTGTCTTGCTGGAAAACAAATCTCCCAAGTCACAGTTCTCTTGCAGACTGCATCAGGTTTTCCTCCAGGATTTCCTTGCATTTTGTTGCATTCATTTTACCCTCTACTTTCACAAGCCTTCCAGGGCCTACTGCGGTGAAGCATCCCCACAGCATGATGCAACCACCACCAGGTTTCACCGTAGGGATGGTATGGTTTTGATGGTGTTTGGTGTTTGGCTTACGCCAAACATAACATTTAGTCTGATGACCAAAAAGCTCAATTTTGGTTTCATTAGATCATAGAACCTCCTTCCAGCTGACTTCAGAGTCTCCCACATGCCTTCTGGCAAACTCTGGCAGAGATTTCATGTGAGTTTTTTTCAACAGTGGCTTTCCCTTTGCCACTCTCACATAAAGCTGCAACTGGTGAAGCACCCAGGCAACAGCTGTTTGTGCAGTCTCTCCCACCTTAGCTACTAAAGCTTGCAACTCCTCCAGAGGTGTCATAGGTCTCTTGGTGGCCTCCCTCACTAGTCCACTTTTTGCACAGTCACTCAGTTTTTGAGGACAACCTGCTCTAAGCAGATTTACAGCTGTGCCATATCTTTCCATTTCTTGATGATTGACTTAACTGTACTCCAAGGGATATTCATGACTTGGAAATTTTCTCGTATCCGTCTCCTGACGTGTGCGTTTCAATAACCTTTTTGTGGTGTTGTTTGGAGTGTTCTTCTGTCTGCAGGGTGTAGTTTTTGCCAGGATACTGACTCACCAGCGGTTGGACCTTCCAGATACAGGTGTATTTTTACCACAATCAATCGAAACACCTTGACTGCACACGATGATCTCCATTTAAGTAATTATGTGACTTCTAAAACCAGTTGGCTGTACCGGTGATGATTTGGTGTGTCATATTAAAGGGAGTTGAATAATTATGCAATCAGTTATTTTGTGTTTTATATATGTAATTAATTTAGATCACTATGTAGAGATATGTTTTCACTTCGATCAGTATAAAAAAAGCCAAATTAAATCCACTGTGATTCAGTATTGTAAAATAATAAAACATGAAAACTTCCAAGGGGGGTGAGCATTGTACATACTTCGATAATACATTTACTTTGAACTTGGACTTTAAATGCAAGATTTGGATTAAGATATATGGATGAACCCAAACTCAGTTTAATAAATTTAAGTCAATTTCTAAAGGGCAGGGGAAACTTGTGAATAAACATTTCTGGTTTTCTTACCAATAGTAATTCAAGCCCTGGGGGAGCACCTCAAATTGAGGCAGCAGGTGATTGCAACGGCAACAGTCTACTTCAAGAGGTTCTATGCCAGGTAACATTACATTTCCATTCAGTTTTATTCTAAACTGTTCATTAGTATAAAGTACCAATCATAATACAGCAGGCTATTTACACGTACTAAGATTTGGGAATGTTTTCTTGCTGTTCCATTAATACATACAACACTAAATGCATAAGCGGTATTAGTGCTGATGTACACTCAGTGGCCACTTTATTAGGTACAGGAGTGAAACCCGCTGTGGTAGCCCACCTACTTCACGATTTGACATGCTGTATGTTCAGGGTGCTTCTCTACATTGCCACTGTTATAACTCATTGTTAGTTGAGTTATTGTCATCTCCCTGTCAGCTTGAACAGGTCTGGCCATTCTCCTCTGACCTCTCGCATTAACAAAGTGTTTACACACACAGAATTGCTGCTTACAGGAGGTTTTTTTGGTATTTTGCACCATTCTCCATGAACTCTTGACACTGTGTGAAAATCCTAGAAGATCAGCAGTGTCTGAGATACTCATACCACCCCATCTGGCACCAGCAATCATTCCACAGTGAAGGTCACTTAGATCACATTTCTTTCCCATCATGATGCTTGGTCTGAAGTACAACTGAACCTCTTGACCGTGTCAATATGCATTAAGTTGCTGCCACATGATTGGCTGATTAGATATTTGTATTAACATGCGGGTGTACAGGTGTACCTGATAAAGTGGTACTGAATGTAATTGACAAGTAAAACCACCACCTAAAGGAAACTTATTTCTCCGTTAACTTTCTTAAAATTGATACTCAGCATTTACATGTACAGTATATAAACATAGACTTATTTTCATATAAACTGTCAGTTAAGCAAATGAATAAAATTATGGCTTTGCTTGGGACTTTGTGTCAAGTGGCTGGCTAGTTTTATGTTGTATATTCCCTGATCTCCCAATTAGAGATTTATGAATAATTGTGATATTCTTCTGTTGCATTCTGTAAAATGTTTTTCTATTTTACCTATGAGGATAATATTTTATTAATTTTAAATTACCTATTTAAATTATGCTACTATCATGAGATAGTTTTCTATTAATTTTAAATCATGTCTTTGTGATTATCTCAATTTCTGGTGTAATTGTTCCTGAATTAATTTGGACATACAAAGGTATAAGGCATTTATGTGGCACCTGCTGTGAATTCAGAGTATTTCCAAAACTTCAACCAAAGAAATAATTGTTTTTTTTTGTAGTCCCGACACTGTTATTATGTACAGTCCCAATCGTGCAGACAAATTAAAGCAAATGATCAGAAAATCTGTTTTGGTAATCTTTCACTGAACATACCTCAGGGAAATTTCTTTATTTTTCTTTTACTAGTGCTAGAGAGACGAGAGAAAACAGTCAAATTTCAATGACTCAATTATAAGTATTCTGTTTTCAACATTTGTTGTCTTCATTCATTTATTCATTTAAACAAAATCTTTCTTCTATTATGAGCAAAATTTTATTGAAATCTTTTTATCATGTTAGGTACTCACTGAAGAGTATAGATCCAGTATTGATGGCTCCAACTTGTGTATTTTTAGCATCGAAAGTAGAGGTATATCAATAATTTTTATTACTGTTTAATATGAACCAGTTTTGATTTATTGCTGTACACACAACAGGAGTATCATGGAGGGCTATTTAGGAGGGAAGGGTTAGATTGTTCTTAGAGTAGATTAAGAGGTCAGTATAGCATCATGGAGTGAAGGGCTTGTACTCTGCTGTAATGTTTTATGTTCTAATTACTAGAGGTTGATGGATTTATTTAATATATTAAGACATTGTGCATATATAGAGTTTTAGAGGGGACATTTAGTAATGCAAGATTGACCGTTAAGTACTACATGTGGAGACATTCAGTTGGTACTTCAGTTTTGTTGTATAACTGAACCGACTTTGACACTATATCTGAACTTAATGTACGATTACGGTGATTTTGAGAGGTTTATTCCTTGTAACATGTGACCTAAAACAAAATGTAAAAAGATCCATAGATGTCCATATAAATATATCCAAAGATCCGTATAAATATCCATCGATGAAAATGGATGAGAAGTGTAATTTAAACCAAAACATTCAGTTCAGTTTATACCATGCCTTATATTGGATGAAACTTGACATAATTAATTCTTTTGTTTTTAGGAATTTGGTGTGGTCTCAAACACACGTTTGATTTCAGCTTCCACTTCTGTGTGTAAGTACAAAGTCTTTTTATTTGTTGTTTCTTGAAACTTTCCAGCTAAATATTCCATTATTATTATACACTTAACAGAAGATTGGCAGAAGGCAAAAGTCAAGCAATCCCCTCATTATGGGATGTTGTCTTTCTAGAAAACTGCCTGCATCATCATGTTTTCCATAGTACAAACCCACGTAATCTGCACATGTCAAAAACACTAGATGGGGAAAATGTTCATTGTTTTTACTATTTTTCTTTGCATAAATTCAGAGAGAGTAAATTATATTCAGTACCTCAAATTTTTGGGTAGTGATTTCTGTTACCTGAATGGCTGTAATATGGGGTTCACTTGTATGTGAAGTGTTAATTCTTTTTATTGCATGAAGGAAGACAATGTCATCACTTTTTAACAGTAAACAAGGATAGGCCATGGAGGCAGCTGCTTAAGTTCAATAAATCTGCTAGTTTGTGCTTTCAGTGCATATTAGTTACTGTATGTCGAATTAGGGTGTACATTATCCCTGTAAGTGTAAGTGTTACACCTGTCCTCTCTTTCCACCATTCAGGGCCCCAAACAGTCCTTCCAGGTGAGGCAACACTTCACTTGTGAGTCTGTTGGGGTCATCTATTGCATCCGGTGCTCCCGGTGCGGCCTCCTCTACATCGGTGAAACCCGACACAGACTGGGGAGCTGCTTCGTCGAGCACCTCCACTCCGTCCGCGATAACATACAGGATCTCCCGGTTGCCACCCACTTCAACTCTGCTTCACATTCCCATTTGGATATGTCCATACATGGCCTCCTCTACTGCCATGATGAGGCTAAACTCAGGTTGGAGGAGCAACACCTCATATACCGTCTAGGTAGTCTCCAACCCCTTGGTATGAACATAGAATTCTCCAACTTCCGGTAATTCCCTCCCCTTCCCTTCCTCTATCCCTATTTCACACTGCCCCCTCCCCCAGCTGCCTATCACCTCCCTCATGGTTCCACCTCCTTCTACTACCCATTGTGTTTTCCCCTATTCCTTCTTCACCTTTCCTGCCTATCGCCTCCCTGCCTCCCCTCCCCCACCCCTTTATCTTTCCCCTTACTGGTTTTTCACCTGGAACCTACCAGCCTTCTTCCCACCTTCCCTCTTCAGTCCTGACGAAGGGTTCTGGCCCGAAACGTTGACTGATCTTTTCCACGGATGCTGCCCGATCTGCTGAATTCCTCCAGCGTGTTGTGAGTGTTGCTTTGACCCCAGCATCTGCAGAGTATTTTGTGTTTAGGGTGTACAATTGTTATTTTTAAAATTATTTTCCCTGTTTGACTTTCGTATGCCTGCTTATAATTTTTATACAATCACTTCTGTTTTATCTAATCTAATCTTGGAATAGTCCCCTCTGGCCCTTTCAGCCAAGCTGCCCAGCAACCTAATCACGGGACAATTACAGTGAGCAATTAGCCCCCCTGATATGTCTTTGGAGTGTGGGAGGAGACTGGAGCACCCATGCATTTCACAAGGAGGACGCCGGACTGAGCTCCAATCTCTGACTTGGCAAGTTGCTGAGCTGTAATAGCGTAGCGCTAACTACTATGCTACCATGTCACCCTTTACATACAGTATTTGTGTAATTGTTCATAAAATTTTCCAGTAATTTTTATATCTTACCAGATCCAACAGTTACAACTTAAAACTGGGCTTCTGGCCTCTTACCTCTTCTCTCATCTGCCTATCCCCTCCCCCTAGTGCTGCTCCTCCTTCCCTTTCTCACATGGTTTTCTCTCTCTCTCTCTCTCTCTCTCTCTCGCTCGCTCTCGCTCTCATTCCGCACCTTGTAAAAAGACATCATCACGGACACACACAGACATGCATCCACACGCATGCAGGCACACGCCGAAACAAATCATCCACTGTTTATCCATTTCCATAAATACAGCTTCACCTGCTGATTTCCTGAAGTATTTTGTGTTATTAAAAACTGTTTGTTCATATTAGGAAGCTGCAACACACAAATGTTTGGGACCATTATTTTATCATCTATATTTTGTATTTGCTGTTTGATTGCCCCAGTGCAAGAGTTCTTGTTAATTTTAGTAGAAATTTTGTTTGGTTCTCTGCAGAAAACACGAGAGATTCTGCAGATGCTGGAAATCCAAAGCAACACACACAATGCTGGCAGAGCTCAGTAGGTCAGGCAGCATCTATGGAAAGGAATAAACATTTGATACTTTGGATTGAGATCCTTCATCAGGACTGGAAAAGGAGGAGGAAGATGACAGAATAAAAAGGTTGGGGGGGTGAAGTGAGGAGCTGGGAGGTGATAGGTGGAAAAGGTAAGGAAGTGGAGAGAAGGAATCTGATAGGAGAGTGGATAATGTGAAGAAAGGGAAGGAGGAGGGACACCAGGAGAAGGTAATAGGCAGGTGAGGAGAAGAGTTAAGAGGTCAAAGCGGGGAACTGAAGAAAAGAGGGAACGGAAAAATTACTGGAAGGTGGAGATATCGATGTTCAAGCTACCCAGGAGGAATGAGGTCATGCTCCTCCATTTTGAGAGTAGCCTTGTTGTGGCAGAAGAGGAAGTCATGGACAAATGTGTTGGAATGGGATTGGGGATAGGAATTGAAACAGTTAGCCACCGGGAAATTCCACTGTTTGCAGATGGATCTTTTACTCAGTGCTTTTGCAGGTTTCTGAGTTAGCTGTGCACTGACTAGCGGACAAAAATTTTGTGTATTCTTGGCAGATGTTGAGGCTAGTCAATTTGAAGGCATGCATAAATGATCGATATGTAAATGATTAGTAGCATGTGGCTGCTTTATAGTGGAATTTGTTAATATAAATGTAAATGTATTCCATAAATTCAAAGGTAGCATTTTGTTGACCATGTGTTGCTTTTGTTTTGCAAGACATAAGTATTTGAATTTAAAGTTTGCTAACTTTCTGACGCAGTCAACTAACAACACTGTAGTTTACAACTGGAGATATTGTCTATAGAGCATAGAACAATACAGCACAGCAAAGCACAGGAATGGGCTTTTAGCCCGTGATGTTGTGCTGGACTAATTAAAGAACTAACTAAAATAGTCCCTTCTGCCTACACAAGGTCCATATCCCTTCATTCTCTGCATATACATGTGCAGTCTCTCAAACACCTCTATTGAATTTGTCTCCACTACCACTCATGGCAGCACATTTCAGGCACCCGACACTCTCTGTAACAAAAAAAAACTTGTCTTTCCCATCTCATTTGAACCTTAAATGCATGCCCTCCAGTATTAGCTATTTTGACTCTGGGGCTGGTACCAACCACTTACAAACAAGAGAAAATCTGCAGATGCTGGAAATCCAAGGAGCACACACAAGATGCTGGAAGTCCTACCGACAAGTCTCGGCCTGAAACATTGACTGTACTTTTTTCCATAGATGCTGCCTGGCCTGCTGAGTTCGTCCAGCATCTTGTGTGTGCTACTAGCTGTCTACTCTATGTGTCTCATAATCTTAAACCTCTTTTGGGTTCTTCCTCAACCTCCACTGTATTGGAGGTTGTACGGATACTGAAACTCCTATAGTTTTTACAGTGGTTGGTTGACTTTCTTGAGTACAGGTGTCCCCCGCTTTTCGAACATTCGCTTTACAAAACCTCAGTTACAAAAGACCTACATTAGTTTCCTGTTTTCGCTAACAGAAGGTGTTTTCACTGTTATGAGAAAAAGCAGCGCGCGAAAAAAATCAGCGCCTGATAAAAGGTAGCACATGCCCTGAGCAACCGCTCTCCCCCAGATTCGGAACTGCATTCTCGCCGGCATTGCTTAAATACGTGATTGTGAGCATCCGTTGTGCAAGATGAGTTTTAAGATATCGGAAAAGCCTTAAAGTGCTCGTAAGGATGTTACACTTAGCGTAAAACTAGACATAATTAAAAGTTTCGATCATGGTGAACGAAGTCAGGACAAAGTGAGTTTGGCTTGTGGAAGCTGACGAAGATGATGTTGAAGAGGTTTTGGCATCCCATGACCAAGAACTGATAGATGAAGAGCTGATGCAATTGGAAGAGGAAGGGATAACAATCGAAACCGAATGCAGTAGCGAACTGAACGTGAAGCAACTGTGTGAGATTTTCACTGCAATGATAAAGTACGACTTTAATTTTGAAAGGGTACGTAGGTTTAGGGGATATTTACAGGATGGTTTGAATGCTTACAAAGAACTGTATGATCTAAAAATGCGTGAGGCTAAGCAGTCAAGCAAGCCTTCCACATCAGCCACGGCAGACGATGAACCTCAACCTTCGACATTGAGGCGGGCAGTCATAGGAGAAGATGAGCTGCCTGCCTTAATGGAAACAGACGACGATGAGATGACACCCCAATGTCCCACCACCCCAACCCGCAGACCGCGGACAGATACCGATTCGTGGAGAATGCAGCGGTAGCTGGGAGGCACACAGCACATCTTTAAGAAAAATGCCGAAATAAACATGCTAATTAATTAGGTGCCACCCAGCATGTAATTAATTAGCTTGTTTATTTCGGCTTTTTTCTTAAAGATGTGCTGTGCGCGTTCCGGCTACCGCTGCATTCCTGCATGCTTCGCGGCAATGTATCGGTCGGCAGCCTGGAGGGTGGGGGCCACTGCACCACCCAAACTCCGACGACTCAGTCAACACACCATCATCAGTGTGCTCGGCGCTGTCCCAATTCTGGTAAGTGATACTACACTGTACATACATTATTTCTACTTTATATAGGCTGTGTATTTTTACGTGTTATTTGGTATGATTTGGCAGCCTCGTAGCTTAAAGGTTACTGAAGAGAGTGTTTTTGCCGAGGGCGCTTGTGTGAGATTTTCTGCCCACAGCGCTTGCGTGAGATTTTCGCTGTAGAGAACAGTGCAGGCAATGATTGTGGAAAAGTATTTCTACTTTATATAGGCTGTGCATTTATCATATCATTCCTGCTTTTAGTATATGTTTCTGTTATTTTAGGTTTTATGTGTTATTTGGCATGATTTGGTAGGTTATTTTTGGGTCTGCGAACGCTCACAAGATTTTCCCATATAAATAAATGGTAACTGCTTCTTCGCTTTACGACATTCCAACTTATGAACCGTTTCATAGGAACGCTCTACCTGCGGATGGCGGGGGAAACCTGTATCTGTTTATCTGTTTATAAATTTTATTTACAAAAACAGCACAGTAACAGGCCCTTCTGGCCTAACAAGCCCAGACCACCCAGTTACACCCATGTGACCAATTAACCTGCTAACCCATACATCTTTGTGGGAGGAAATTGGAACACCCAGAGGAAACCTAAGCGGTCACAGGGAGAACTTACAAACTCCTTACAGACAATGGCGGGAATTGAGCCCCAGGTTGCTGGCGCTCCAATAGTGTTATGGTACATGGCACCCCCCCAAAGGCATAAAAGACATCTGAAAGCTGTAAGTGTAGAAAATAGGTGAGGGCCATTCAGTCCTTTGGGTAGGCCCTACCATTCAACATGATCATGGTTGATCAGCCATTCCCATCTTCTTTGATCTTGCCATCCAATGGGAACAACCTCCCTCTATCTAATCTGTCTGAGAAGCACAGGAACATAGCATTTAGCATAACACTTTGCAGCTCCAGCTGTAAGACTGATGTTTAATTCCCACCACTTCAGCGGAGCTTGTACGTTCTCCCCTTGACTGCGTGGGTTTCCTCCAGGTACTCCGGTTTCCTCCCACAGTCCCACAGTACGGGTTAGGGGTAGTAGATTGTGGGCATGTTATGTTGGTGCACTGTATGTTTCAATGTACATGGAACAAATAAATTTAATCTTTTAATCTGCCTTTTCGGCCCTGTTAGAATTTTTATTTCCGGGAGAACACTTTTCATCCATACTGACTAATATATGAGTGAGTGTAGATCTTACCAACACAGTCTCTTCTCGTATGTCAGTCTTGCCAGTTTAGGAGATAGTCTTCTAAAGCTTAATTGCACTCCCTCATGACAAGAATGCCCCTCCTCAGATTAGGAGATCAAACTCCACATGTAGTCTGATTAAGGCTCTGGATGGCTTCAGCAAGACATCTGAACGCACAGCATGTCGAACTTTGAAGTGGATGGGCTACAGCAGTAGAATACCACGCCGACTTCCACTGCTATACCTAATCGACTGGCCACCGAATGTATAGTTTCATTTCTGAGTAGAGAAAACAAGCAAACTGCATAGTGTGTTGAACTTGGTTTAATTTTTTTAACATCTTTTTTTTTACCTTTCCATGATATAGTGAAAACCAGGTTTTCTTATGCCTTTCCTAAGGAGTTTCCCTACAGAATGAATCATGTAAGTATTGAAGTTTTGTCTTTATTTAATGGAGTATAGTTACTCCATCCTTCATGATGCTTGTTTGTACAAAGGTAATTTTATAAGACCACCTATCTTCCTTTAGCTCACTGTTAAGGTGGTGGATCAGTATGAGAGATTTTCAGAATGTCAAAAATATTGTAGAATGTTGTTACATGCCTCTTAGTCGAGACTGGGCATGGAAGAAACATATGTTAGATCATAAATTCTCCATTGCATTCCCAGTAGGAAAGAGGCTACACATCATCCACACCACGACCACCAAACTCTTGAGCTTTTACTTCTCCCAAGCCATCAGGCTGATTAACCCCACCACCACCACCACCACTTTATCATTTCCTGTCAGGCACTGTAAGTACAGATAGATACTCCTGTACATAGCGTCACTTTAAATGCATACATTCAGTCCAGGCAGATAAGTTAATCTTATGTATTTATATTTATTGTTCTTTTTTATTGTGTCCTTTATGCCTCTTTTTTTTTTATGCTGCATTCGATCTGGAGTAACAATCATTTTGTTCTCCTTTACACTTGAGTACAATGATAATGGACAACCTTGAATCTTATCTGATACGCTAGTGCAACATTCAAGTTCTCTATACATTTTACCACCCCCAGAAATTTTAGTAATTTCCTTTATTTTTAGCACTCCATTTAGATAATATTGTCCATCTTAACTTTTTATTTCAAAGCTTATGTTAAAAATACAGATTTCTTTTAAAAGTTATCATTTTAGAAGATTAAAAAACTCTGTATTCCTTTTTTTAATTAAATCGATTTGAAACATTTGTGGCATTTCTTTATAGTTCATTTCTAAAAAACCAGGGAAAACATTCAGCGGGTATCATTAACTCATCCTATTTCAAAATGCCCCGTATTTTTTTTAATATCGCCCTCTTCTACTGCAAGTGATCACTCAATGGTAAGTTTGCAACTCCATCTAATGCCATCAGCCTGATAAATTTTTACTGAGCAGAATATTGAGTCCTGTCTCCTTTCCCTCTGCTTCCAAAAACCACTGCTCTGGACAAGAATCTTGAATTTGCATTTTAAATCAATCATTAAAACTCCTCATATAATTAGGACATTTCCCTCTGGCACCCTGTTCTTAAATTTTCCAAGGGGAAGTGCTAACTTGATATTGTTTCTCCAAGTGCTTCACTTACAGGCAGATTGTAAACATCAAGACATTTAAAAACATTTATTTATAGAATTTCTAAACGTAATTCTTAAAGCATGTTTCATAATTTTTTTTAAACAGATATTGGAATGTGAATTCTATTTGTTAGAATTAATGGTAAGTGGTTTTTGTGTGCTTTTATTTGCAACTAAAATTGATAGCTGTTGAAACTCCTATTTTGGGCACAATGTTTCCATGCCAATCACTTTCAAATTGGGTAATTTTGTGCTCTGACTCCACACTACAGTAGATCCCAACCCTTTGTTCACATAAATGAGTATTACAATCAGGAATTTTTATCAATTTAACTGAGAATTTTTATTTGTGAATCACATGTTCCTTTTTTTCAAGCCCAAAAAACAGAGAAAGTTGTAAAGCAGAAAAATTCTAAATCTAAAATGTCAGTAGTTCCAAAGTATTCATCCCCCTTTGCTCAGTACTTTGTCGAAGTGTATCTTGCAGCTATTAGTCTTTTTGGATAAGTCTATTAGCTTTGCACAATATGATGGAGCAAGGTTTGTCCATTCCCCCTTGCATAATTGCTCAAGCTTTGCAAGGTTAGTTGGGGAGCAGCAGTGGACCATCTTTGGAGGTCTTGCCAAAGATTTTCGATTGAGTTAAGGTCAGGACTCTGACTGGGCTAGTCAAGGACATTAATTTCTTTTATTTGAAACCACTCTGTCCATGAGCTTTGTGTTGTGTCTTGCTGAAAGATGAACTTCCTCCTCAGTTTAAACTTTCTGGCAGAGGTTAGCAGGTTTTTATCCAACATCTTTATATTTAGCAGCATTTATCTTCCTATCAATTCTGTCCATGTTTCCAGTCCCTACTGCTGAAAAGCATCCCCATAGCATGATACCTCCACCATATTTTACAGAAGGGATGGTGTTACTTGGCTGATGAGCAGATGTTGAGGCCACTTTTGTCTCATCCGACCACAAGATCTTGCACATCTTTGCTGCATCTTCAAAGTGACGCTTTGCAAAGTCTTTACAGGCAATGTTATGCTTTTTTTTAGCCAGTGCCTCTTCCTTGCCATTCTTCCATAACTACCCTTTTTGTACAAGGCCTTAGAGATTGTGGAGCCATGAACTTCATCTCTGGATATAGCCACTGAATTCTGCAGCTCACTCAGAGTAACTATTGGCGTCACAGTAGAAGTGCCATTCTTCTCCTACGACTAAGTTTAGAGGGTGGCCTGACCTAGGCAGTGTGGCTGTGGTTTCATATTTTTCCCACTCTTTTATGATTAATTGCACTGAACTTCAAGGTATCTTCACTGCCTTTGAGATGGTCTTGTATCCTTCTATAGGTTTCTGCTATCATTTCCCCATCTTGGCTTGAATGATCTTTTGTCTTTATTTTGGTTTGGCTTGTTGAAAATATACCATACTGTTGGACCTTACAGAGAGAGGGGGTATTTATTCAGGTGGTCCTCCAATTTTTTATGTCAACAAATTGGGTGAGTTGGTAAGGTGACATACAGTATTGCACCTGAGGAAAGTTAGCATAGTAATTACAAAGGAATGAATATTATTTCGGCCTCACAAATTTGACTTTTAATTTTTAGTACATTTTGAAATTTTTCTTTTGATTTGACATGATGCACAATATTTTGTCGATTAGCTCAGAAAAATTCTACTTCAGTGTATTTTAAGTTTAGAAAATGAAACAATAATAAGAAAATAGTTGTGGCTGATTACTTTTTCAAGGGACTGTAAATAATAATTTTTCAGATATAATTCAGTATATCCTTGTAACAACAGACATAGTAGTTCCGTTTAGGCTAAATTCAGATCCTGGATAGAGTCATAGACCACTAGGACTGAAACAGGCCCTTTGGCCCATCTAGCCACCTAGCCCATGCCAAAATGTTATTCTGCCTAGACCCATCGATCTGCACCTGGACTATAGCTCTTCATACCCTTCCCATCCATGTACCTATTCAAATTTCTCTTGAATGTTGAAACCAAACCCACATCCACCATTTCCACTGGCAGCTCGTTCCACACACTCACCCTCTTGAGTAAAGAAGTTTCCCCCTTTCCCTTAGATATTTCACCTTTCATCCTAACGCATGATGTTTGATTCTAGTCTCACCCAAGTGAAAAAAGCCTGTTTGTATTTACCGTATCTATACCCCTCAAAATTTTGTGTATTGCTATTAAATCTCCCCTCATTCTCCCTTGCTTTCGGACAGATGGGGTTCGTCAGCCATGGTTGGCAGCTCATCTAGGAGAAGGAAAACTGGTCTCAAACCTCCACTCACTTGTGCCTGTACCCACTCATAGAGGATACCTTGGGAGTAAGCCCCGAGGAAAAATCCCTCAGGCAGTCCTACCTAAGAGTTCAATGTTGACTGGCAACTCCTGCGATGCTGCTGGTACCAAACTGTATCAGTCTCTGCTGTTCCTTTGGGTTCATCAGATGCATGAAGAGGGGGAGCTTGCTACATGGGCAACAGCTTGCTCTCCATATTGTACTTCCCAGGCTGGCATATCTGGACAGCTAGGATGCAACATCCGTGGTCATCCCTGACCAATAGAGGCCAATTCTCCTCTGCTCCAAGGATAAAGTCTTAACTTATTTGACCTCTCACTATAACTCAGATCCTCAAGTCCGGGCAACATCCTTGTAAATTTCTGCACACTTTCGACCCTATTGATATCTTTTATGTGGGTAGGTGACTAGAACAGCACACAATATTCCAAATTTGGCCTCACTCAAAGTCTTACACAGCTTCAACATCCCTGAAGCAAAATGATATTTTAGTCAATGCCATACCATATGACTTTGAGTTTAATTGAAACTGTTTTAGAGATTTGTGTCAACCATTTAATACTACTTTACATTCTTTATGAAGGATTGCTGTCTGATAGTGTACCATCCATATAGACCACTACTACAGTATGTACAAGATATGGGCCAAGAGGACATGTTGCTACCATTAGCATGGTAAGATTGTCCAGAAATCAGCAATTTTTCTGTATGCTGTGGCATTTGTAGATTTAGATCATTTGTATTTATGTTATTTGTTGACTAAAGGCTAATTTTGTTTGATGTGCATAATTTCATATTACAAAAAAGAAATGGTTTCTTCAGAACGAAGATTTACCAGGATGTTGCCTGGATTAGACAGCATGTCTTACGAGGTTGAGCGATTTAAGGCTACTTGATAGAAGATAAGACCCGGATCGAGTGGATACCCAGAGGGTGGAAATGATGGGGGTGGGGGGGGGCATAATTTTAAGGTGATTGGAGGAAAGTATAGGGAAGGATGTTGGAGGTAAGTTTTTTTTACGCAGAGAGTATTGGGTGTGTTGAATGTGGTAGAGGCAGATACATTAGGGGCTTTTAAGAAACTCTTACAAAGGCACATTGATGATAGTAAAATGGAGGGATTTTAATGAGGGGAAGAGTTAGGTTGACCTTAGAGTAGTTTAAAAGGTTGATACAGTATTGTGGGCTGAAGGGCCTGTACTGTGTTGTAGTGTTCTACGTTCTAAGATTTGCATTTGTGTTGTCATTATTTCCTGATGTTAAACAGATAAATTAAAATAGTCCTACAATTAATATAATATACTAATTCCTAGACAGTATATTATACACCCGGAGACATACGTTAACAGCTCCAATATAGTCGAGCTGTTCTATTTTTGAAACCGCTTCTCTTGGAAGTTGTACATGGCATGTTTTTATATTAAGTATTTACAAACAACACTCATTAGCAATTTACCTGTTCTTTATGAGCAGACCTATCAGCAGGAGGAACAAAGTACTTGCATTTATATAGTACCTTGCACGTCCTCAATGTACCCTCGAGCTTCAGAGCCATTGAACTACATTTGAAGTGTGGAAATGTGGCAACTGGTTTGCACACAGTGGCAAGATAAGTGACCAATTAATCTGACTTGATGGTATTGGCTGTTCGGCAGGACAGTGGGAAAACTGCCAGCTCTTCTTTGGAAAAGTGCCGCAGGATCTTTTATGACCAGCTGAACAGAGAGACAGACAGAGCCCTATCTGAAAGATGGCATCTGTAACAATGCAGCACTTCCTCTTCTTCAGTACTGCACTGAAGTTTCAGCCTAGATAATGTGAGCCAATCCTTGAGGTGAGACCACTAGCAAAATGAGCCAAAGATAAATAAACTTGCCTCTCTTTATTTTATATGTCGGCTGGTGGCGTAGTGGCATCAGCGCTGGACTTCGGAGCGAAGGCTCCCGAGTTCGAATCCAGCCGGCTCCCTTGCACGCTTTCCATCCATGCTGGGTTGAGCATTGAGCTAGCAACTCGGCCTCGTAAAAATAAGAAAGCCTGCTAAAAAAAAAACGCCGTCATGACGGCATCCCGATGACTCCACTCGGAGTTAAGGGCTTTCTTCTTCTGTTCTTCTTTATTTTATTGCTGTCCAGCAATAGGCGCCACGGTAGCATAGCAGTTAGAGCGACGCTATTGCAGCTCAGGGCGTCAGAGTTCGGAGTTCAATTCTGGTGTTGTCTGTAAGGAGTTCGTATGTTTCTCCCTGTGACCATGGTCAATTTCCTCCGGGTACTCCGGTTTCCTCCCATAGTCTAAAGATGTACTGGTTAGTAGGTTAATTGGTCATTGTAAATTGTCCTGTGATTTTAAATTGGTGGGTTGCTGTACAGCACGGCCTGGTATGACAGAAGGGCCTGTTCTGTGCTGTATCTTTAAATAAATTCATAAAAATTTAGAAAAACCAGAATTGACTGGTATGTAGGTTGCGTCAAGATATTCTAACATCAATGAGCTTTTACATTTAGGCTTACTGAGAATAACATTGTTTAGCTTTCAAGACAGATCTGTTGTAAATATGTTTATTTTCGTTAAGAAAAGATATAATTTTAAAACTACGTCCCTTAATCTGCACAGGAGGATAGTGAATGACACCTACAGAACAGACCTTTGCCTCATGTATCCCCCGTTCATGATAGCCTTGGGTGAGTATATAGTTAGTGGACTTGAGATAAAGTTTGTTGAATATCACTCATTAAATTGAAGTCATCATTCTTATAAGCATTTTGGAGTTAATGTTTCTAACGTGAGTTAACAAATTAGAATGCATTGAGCATTTTTTCTAAACAGTAGGAAAATTCAAAATGTGACTTGGGAGTCCTCGTGCAGGATTCCCTAAAGATTAACTTGCAGGCTGAGTCAATAGTAAGGAAGGGAAGTGCAATGTTAGCATTCATTTCGAGAGGTCCAGAATATAAAAGCAAAGATGTAATGCTTTGACTTTATAAGGCATTGGTCAGAATATTGTGAGCAGTTTTGGGCCCATATCTAAGAAAAGATGTGCTAGCTTTGGAGAGGGTCCAGAGGAGATTCACAGGAATGAAAGGGTTAACGTATGAGGAATGTTTGATGGCTCTGGGCCTGTACTCACTGGAGTTCAGAAGAATGAGGGGGGAATCTCACGGAAATCTATCAAATATTGAAAAGCTAAATGGAGTGGACATAGAGAGGATGTTTCCTTTACTGGGGGAGTCTAGGACGAGAGGGCACAGCCTCAGAATAGAGGGACGTCCATTTGGAACAAAGATGAGGAATTTCTGTAGCTAAAGGGTGGTGAATCTGGAATTCATTGCCACAGACAGCTGTGGAGGCCAAGTCTTTATATTTAAGGTGCAGGTTGGTGGGTTCTTGATTAGTAACAGTGTCAAAAGTTACAGGGAGGAGGCAGAAGAATGGGGTTGAGAGGAATAATAAATCAGCCATGATGCTATGGCAGAGCAGACTTGATGGGTTGAATGGCCAATTCTGCTCCTATGTCTTATGGGCCTATGATTAGCTAATGCAGAAATTTATTCAAACATAATTTTTCTTTATCAGAAGGATGATGAAGGAAGAATAGTGTATTTTTGATGTTTAACAGATTTCTACAACTTTTGTTCACTGAGGATGAGTGAATACACAGCTGTTAATGAATAGGTGGTTTACACAATTTATTATGTATTCACACAATACTTTTACCTGTGATACGGCTAAACATAATCTGTTAAAGGCAGTAGCTGACTGAATGCACCTCTATATCTGACCATTAAGCTCTTGAATCTGAAGGTTTGAGACCCAAGCTATAAATCACACGTCCAGTCCTGTAGCTTAGATTGCAAAGGGCAAATATTAGGAGAAAAAGAAAAACAAATTTCGAAGAAATTATCACCCTGGATACTCCACCCTCGGTATAAAGTTTGTGCTAAATCTGGAAGTCTTGAGCTTGGCTAAACTACCTTGGGTTGTGATACCTTAATGATCGGATGGACAGCCTCCAACCTGATGGCTCCATTGAATTCTCCGTTTTTGGAAATCTCTCTCCCTTCTTTCTTTTTCTGTTCTGTACCTGGTTACCCTCTAATCCTTCTTCCTCTTCTCCTCACCTCCCTCTGGTTCCCCCCTTCCCCTTTTTTCCATTGTCTACTGTCCTCCGCTGTCAGAATCCTCCTCCTTCAGCCTTTAACTCTTCCCACCTATCACCTCTTACTTAATCTCCCCCCCCCTCCCTCCCCAATCACCTTCCCCCTCTGGTTTCACCTATCACCTGCCGGTTTGTACTGCCCCCCCCCCCCACCCCCACAACTTATCATTCTGGCTTCTTCCCTCCCTTCCTTGATGAAGGGTCTTTTTCAGAAATGTTGGCTGTTTATTCCCCCCTTAGATGTTACCTGTCATGCTGAGTTCCGCCAACGTTTTGAGTGTGTTGCTCACAAGCTCTGCATTATTGACTAATGCCCACACAAATGTGGCCTTTAAACTTCAAATAATTTGGGTGTGACCTTTCTGCTGGATACTTTGAACTATTAATTCTCTTCAATTATTAGCTAAACGACTGGACTATCTGTTTGAAAATACTAAAACAAGCTGCTGACTAGATCCTTTTTTTTAATCAAATAGAAAATTTAAACCTAACATTTTACTTGGAAAATCAGTGAATTATCACCATTATTACAATATGCGGATTATATTCTGCCTTCAGATACAGATTGGTAGATGCATCCCTTATTTCTGAGACCACATGGTCTCAACTCCTGATGAAGGGTCTCGACTTGAAATGTCAACTGTTTAATCATTTCCATAGCTGCTGCCTGACCTGCTGGGTTCATCCAGCATTTTGCGTGTGTTGCTCCAGCATCTGCAGAATCTGCTGTGTTTATGGTCTCAAGTATTCTCTTTCTTAGTTTGTTCGCTTTTGTACCGGGGATTCTGTGTTCAAGAATGCTGCTGGCACAGTTGTATATGTTGTTTTTATAGAGAGCGAAACCTCTTAGAAAGTAGTATTTTGTAAACCATAACTAAATAGTAAGTTGAACTTGTTAATTTCTTGTTACAGCTTGTTTACACGTAGCATGCGTAGTCCAGCAAAAAGATGCCCGCCAGTGGTTTGCTGAACTCTCAGTGGATATGGAAAAGGTGATGTCTGCCTAGAAATCAAATTGATTGCTTGAATTAGTTTTTAAATTTTCCATAATTCCTTCCAACTTACAAAATTATTTTAGAAATATGAAACTAAAAAAGTATTGAATAGTAGTGTAGTGATACGTGCAAGGTAAGTTTGTATATTTACATGAGTTATTTAATTATGGCATTGCATAAAAGTAGAGTGGAAGACTAGATGACATTAAATTTTCTTAGATTTTTAATCTATCTCCCTCAAAAGATAATTGGCAGGTTAGCTTTTAGGAACCATGCCCCTAAACTGTGGAAATCAATATGTAAACTGTTAAGGATGTGACTCAGTTGACATTTTTAAACACCTGTTTATTTAACCTTGACCATTCCCCATTCCCAGCGGATGAGCTTAGAGCATGGATCAGTACTTGGAGCTATGATGTTTTGACCATTACAGAGACTTGGATGGCTCAGGGACAGGAATGGTTACTTAGAGTGCCAGGCTTTAGATGTTTCAGAAGGACAGGGAGGAGGGCAAAAGAGGTGGGGATGTGGCACTGCTGATCAGAGATAGTGTCACAGCTGCAGAAAAGGAGGAAGTCATGGAGGGATTTTCGTTGGAAAGGGATAGGAACAGACAAGTTAGGAAAGTGTTTAATTGGAGTAAGGGGTAATGTGAAGCTATCAGGCAGGAACTTGGAAGCATAAATTGGAAACAGAAGTTCTCAAGGAGATGTACAGCAGAAATGTGGCAAATGTTCAGGGGATATTTGCGTGGCGTTCTGCATAGTTATTTTCCAGTGAGACAGGGAAAGGATGGTAGGGTACAGGAACCGTGGTGTACAAAGGCTGTTGAAAATCTAGTCAAGAAGAAAAGAAAAGCTTACGAAAGGTTCAAACAAACTAGGTAATGATAGAGATCTAGCAGATTATAAGGCTAGCAGGAATGAGCTTAAGAATGAAATTGGAAGAGCCAGAAGGGACCATGAGAAGGCCTTGGCGAGCAAGATTAAGGAAAACCCCAAGGCATTCTACAGGTCTGTAAAGAGCAAGAGGATAAGGCGTGAGAGAATGAGACCAATCAAGTGTGACAGTGTGTATGGAACCGGAGAAGAGAGCAGAGATGCTTAATGAATACTTTGCTTCAGTATTCACTATGGAAAAGGATCTTGGTGATTGTAGGGATGACTTACAGTGGAGTGTAAAGCTTGAGCATATAGACATTAAGGAAGAGGATGTGCTGAAACTTTTGGAAAGCATCAAGTTGGGTTAGTCTCAGGGACTGGATAAGATATACCCCAGGCTACTATGGGAGGTGAGGGAGGAGAGTGCTGAGCCTCTGGCAATGATTTTTGCAGTATCAATGGGGAGGGGAGAGGTTCCGGAGGACTGGAGGGTTGCAGATGTTGTTCTCTTATTCAAGAAAGAGAGAGATAGCCCAGGAAATTATAGACCAATAAGTCTTTCTTCAGTGGTTGGTAAGTTGATGGAAAAGATCCTGAAAGGCAGGATTTGTGAACATTTGGAAAGGCATAATATGATTAGGAATAGTCAGCATGGCTTTGTCAAAGGCAGGTTGTAACTTACGAGCCTGATTGAATCTTTTGAGGATGTAACTGCACACATTGATTAAGGTAGAGCAGTAGATGTAGGGTTCATGGATTTCAGCAAGGCATTTGACAAGGTACCCCAGGCAATGCTTATTGAGAAAGTAAGGAGGCATGGGATCAAGGGACATTGCTTTGTGGATCCAGAACTGGCTTGCTCACAGAAGGCAAAGAGTGGTTGTAGGCGGGTCATATTCTGCATGGAGGTCGGTGACCAGTGGTGTGCCTCAGGGATCTGTTCTGGGAACCTTTCTCTTTGTGATTTTTATAAATGACCTGGATGAGGAAATGGAGGGATGCGTTAGTAAATTTGCTGATGACACAAAGGTTGGGTGGAAGGCTGTCAGAGGCTACAGCGGGACATTGATAGGATGCAAAACTGGGCTGAGGGGTGGCAGATGGAGTTCAAGCCAGATAAGTGTGAAGTGGTTCATTTTGGTAGGTCAAATATGATGGCAGAATATAGTATTAATTGTAAGACTCTTGGCAGTGTGGAGGATCAGAGGGATCTTGGTTTCTGAGTCCATAGGACACTCAAAGCTGCTGCGCAGGTTGACTGTGTGATTAAGAAGGCATACGGTGCATTGGACTTCATCAATGGTGGGATTGAGTTTAAGAGCTGAGAGATAATGTTACAGCTATATAGGACACTGGTCAGACCCCACTTGGAGTACTGTGCTCAGTTCTGGTCGCCTCACTACAGGAAGGATGTGGAAACCATAGAAAGGGTGCAGAGGAGATTTACAACGATGTTGCCTGGATTGGGGAGCATGCCTTATGAGAATAGGTTGAGTGAACTTTTCTCCTTGGAGCAGCGGAGGATGAGAGATGACCTAATAGAGGTGTACAAGATGATGAGAGGCATTGATCATGTGGATAGTCAGAGGCTTTTTCCTAGGGCTGAAGTGGCTAGCATGAGAGGGCATAGTTTTAAGGTGCTTGGAAGTAGGTACAGAGGAGATGTCAGGGGTAAGTTTTTTTACACAGAGAGTGGTGAGTGTGTGGAATGGGCTGCCAGCAATGTTGGTGGAGGCGGATATGATAGGGTCTTTGAAGAAGCTCCTGGATAGGTACATGGAGCTTAGAAAAATAGAGGGCTATGGGTAACCAGGGTAATTTCTAAAGTAAGTACATGTTCGGCACAGCATTGAGGGCCGAAGGGCCTGTAGGTTTTTCTATGTTTCTAAAAGGCATCTAAAACATTTCTGGGGGGCGGGAGGGGCGGAGAACAGCTCAGTCTTGGTTTGTTTTCTTTGGAGCAGTAGAGGCTGAGGGGAGATCATAGTGTTTTATAAGATTTTGTGAGACAGAGTAGACAAGACTGTATCTTTTTCTAAGGGTAGAAATGTCTTAATACCAAATGGCATACATGTAAGGTGAGTGGGATAATTTCAAGGGAGATGTGAGGGCAAGTTTTTATTTTACAGTGAGTGCCTGGGGTGGTGGTCAAGGCAGATATATTAGGGATTTTTAAGAGACGATTGAATAGATCCAGGAATCTTAGGGAAATGGAATGATATGGACATTGTGTCGGCAGAAGAGATTAGTTAGCAATGTGGTTGCTAGTTTAATTGTTTCAGCACAGCATTGTGTGCTGAAGGGCCTGTTTCTGTGCTCTACTGTCCTATGTTCTTAGTTCAGCAATTTCAGGAACGGTTATTACCCATAACCATCAGGCTCTGAAGCAGCATGAATAACTACTTATTTCAACTTTGAATCGACTTTACAGCCAGCAGACTCACTTTCAAGATCTTGCAACTCATGTTCTCAGTATTATTTATTTCTTTACTGCATGATTTATTGGCTTTTGCAGGTTGGTTGTTTATCTATTATATACTTTTTCACAAATTCTATTGTATTTTATTTTCCTGTAAATGCCTGAAAAATAATGAATCATCAGGTAACATAGATGTACTTTGATTATGAATTCACTTTGAACTTTTGAGTTTGAAGTCAGAGGATTATGAGCATTCTCAAATTCTTTGTGGAAGGATGATCAAGAAAGGGTGAAAAAGTGGGTGACAACAAAACTGGCATGAAATAATTGTCGGCTAAAAGCTTTTAGAGATACATTTAGAAATGTAAAGCCTTGTGAGAGCAAATATTGATTCCTCACAGATCGACGGAAGAATGGATTATGGGCTGCAGAGTCCCCAAAAGTGAATCCACAGGCATGGAGCCAGTGCAGCCCTGAGGCGAGTACAGCCAGTCAAGTAGCCCAACGACTACAGGCCATAGCTGCAGAGTCGGTTCAGTGCTGAGGAGAGTAAGACACAGAGTAGTGAGGTGAATACTGGTTCATCCTCTGCCTTGGGCTGCCACACCTTAATCTTTTCATCTGGCTTGGCGCTTAAATCGGCTAAACATTGGTTTCTTTTGCACTCTTGGGTTTGGGTTTGGGCCTGGGCCCCACTGTTCAGTCTGGCCCCAAGTCCACTCCAGCAATGGCCGTGGCCGTACCTGTATTGTCGAGAGTCCAGTTCATTGAATCCTTCAGATACCAGAAAGGTGAGAGGTTGTACAGACGGTTCAAAAGGACAGCTCCCATAGGGGAACTTCAGGCTGCGACTGCAGTGATTGTGGTCCACCAAAGTATATTTAGTAGAATAAAGTTCAAAGTAAATTTATGATCAAAGCACATAGATATATTGACTCCACCCAACAGGATGGACAAACAATCCATGTGCAAAAGACAACAAACTGCAAATGGATAAAGAAAGAAAAAAAGAAATAGAAATAAGTAATCATAATAAATAAACAAATAAATATCAAGAACGTGAGATAAAGAGTCCTTGAAATTGAGTCCGTAGGTTGTGAGAACAGTTCAGTGATGAAGTGAGTGGAGCTGAATGAAGTTATCCCCTCTGGTTCAATATCGTAATGGATGAGGGGTAATATCTGTTTCTGAACCTAGTGTTGTGGGCCCGAAGGCTCCTGTACCACCTTCCTGATGTTGGCAGTGAGAAGAAAGCATGGCCTGGGTGGTGGGGGTCTCTGACCACGATGGACTGGGCAGTATCAACTAGTTTTTGTAGGATTTTCTGTTCAAGGGTATTGGTGTTTCCAAACCAGGCTGTGATGCAACCAGT
The DNA here is from genome assembly GCF_963921235.1 of Mobula hypostoma. Classification (NCBI taxonomy): domain Eukaryota; kingdom Metazoa; phylum Chordata; class Chondrichthyes; order Myliobatiformes; family Myliobatidae; genus Mobula; species Mobula hypostoma. The sequence continues at coordinate 151,108,454 of NC_086098.1, forward strand.
CAACATCCTTTCCACCACACATCTATAGAAGCAACACACACACAATGCTGGAGGAATTCAGCAGGTCATGCAGCATCTATGGAAAAGAGTACAGTTGCTGTTTCAGGCCAAGACCCTTCATCAGAAAAATACCCTCCATCATTTCCAAAGTATGTACTCTTCTCCGTTGATGCTGCCTGACCTGCTGAGTTCCTCCAGCATTGCGTGCGTGTGTGTGTGTGTTGCTTGGATTTCCAGTATCTACAGATTTTCTCTTGTTTGTGATTGAACACATCTATAGAAGTTTGTCAAAGTTTTAGATACCATGCCGAATCAAAGTAGCTAGTAGTTTTGTTAATTGCCTGCAAAACATGGCCTTACATTGTCGGCACCATCTTGTTTGCCAAGGAATAATAAAGAAAGATAACTAGGTATGTTAGTCAATTTGAAAACTAGCAAATCGAGGACCTTATTATCTACATCTTGCAGTTTTGAATAAAGTGATAAGGAACAAATAAATGTTTCTGCTGTTCTTTTCTGAATGTTGCACATTCTGGATTGGTTCCTGAAGACTGGGGGAGGGGGGGGCGGGCATGGCTAGCAACATTTAAGAAAGGAAAGAAAAGGTAAAAGGGGAATTGTTGACCAGTTACCAATTGGGGTAGTTGGGGAAAGGCTCAAATCTATAGAGTTCTGAAAGATGCTTAGTAAATATCTATTTATAATACATGAGGGAAGTTCAAAATCAGTTTTATACCAAGGTACATTTATGTCACCATATTCTACCCTGAGATTCATTTTCTTGCAGACATTCACAGCAGATACAAAGAAACACGATAGAAACAAAGGGAAAAACTAATCTTAAAGCCAGCCAAACATCCAATGTATAAATAAATAAATAAATAGCATTGAGAACATAAGTTGAGTCCTTGAAAGGGAGTTCATAGCTTGTGGAACCAGTTCAATTTTGAGGTGAGTGAAGTCATCATGTTGGTTCAGGAGGCTGATGGTTGAGGGGTTATAACTGTCCTGAACCTGTGGTGTTGGACCTACATCCTTCCCGATGGCAGCAGTGAGAATAAAGCTTGGCCTGGATGGTTGGGGTCCTTGATAATGAATGACGCTTTCTTAAGAAAATGTACTTGGCTTTTCTTTAAACTTAAGTTTTAATATTCTGGATTCTTTGCGTAGATTCTTGAAATAATCCGAGTTATTCTGAAGCTGTATGATCTATGGAAGAATTTTGATGACCGAAAAGAAATGGCTGGAATCCTTAACAAGATGCCAAAACCAAAACCACCTCCAAACAGGTATTTCACTGAATGATGCAGCGGAGCTATTTGGGACACCAGTGTGTAATAATGAGCATTTGAAACTATAGAAATGGAATTTTTAAGGTTGGACTCTATAGAAAGATCAGTGATACTTGGGTGTGTGTGTGGAGGGTGTCAAATATTAAGGCATTAAAAAAAATGGAATTTGAATATTAGAGTGGAGCCCAGTAGACGCACATGCTGGCAATATTGCAGAAGGTGAGTTTCTAATTACAGGTGCTGATGGATGGCTATAACATAGCAGCAGTGTGACTAGCAAAATCGGAGTTGGTGAGATGCAATGTGCAGAGTACATTGTAGGGAATCATAATTATTACAAGAGAGGGTGACCGTGGTTGTCCGAGATTTCTGTGCAGGCGTTCTGTAAGATATTGTCCTAGGCCTAACGATCTTCAGATTTGTGAACATCATGATGGTGTCTGTTACTCACAGGTGGGGCGCCACGGTGGCGTAGCAATTAGCATGATGCTATTATAGCTTGGGGCATTGAAGTTCAGATTTCAATTCCAACTGCGCCTGTAAGAAGTTGTATATCCCCCTTGTGGCAGAATTGGTTTCCCTGGGTGCTCCAGTTTCCTCCTCAATCCAAACACGTACCGATTAGTAAATTAATTGCTCATTGTAATCTGTGCTCTTATTAGACTGGTGTTAAATAGGTGGGTTGGTGGGCAGTGTGGCTTGTTTGCCCAGAATGGCCTGTTCCATGCTGTAGCTCTAAATAAATAAATATTTTATGTACTGCTATGCAAAACAACAAATTTCATGATGTACGTCAGTGATAATAAACCTGATTTTGATTTTTTGTTAAAAATGAAGGAGAAAATGTTCTACTTTCACTGTTTTAATTCATATTCTTTACCTTTCCCATACAGTGAGGGAGAACAGGGCCCTAATGGTAGTCAGAATTCAACATACAGCCAGTCGTAAGAAACCGACAATTCCATGTACCAAAAGATGTAGCGCTGAGTGGATTTCGACTGTCTGATAGACAAGGAACTTCCTTACACTTCCTGAAGACTTTTCTGCTAGTAAGCACAGTGGAGGGAAGAGCCGTGGTATTGAGACTGAATGTGAATCATCACAGTTATTCAGATAAAAAGCTATTATTGGAAACTAAGAATTGCTGCTGTGGAAAAAAAACACTTGAGTTTCATTTATGTTTGTGACTTTGTCAAATGTTTTAGAGAGAACATTTTGTTTATTGTCCTACTCATGCTGCATTTTAGAACTATGCCGAGTGAAACCTTTATGTAGATTCCCCATTTGAATTCTGAATTAAAATTTAAGGAAAAATCATTCTGTATTTGGGATGATAAGGGGGAATGTGGTTCCATGTTTCTGATTTTCTTTTCCCTGGGTAAGGGTGTGTACCTTTTTAAGAAACAACAGAATAATGTTTGGTACTTGAAATATGTGGAATTAATTATGAAATTGAATATATAAAGTTTGCAACAGAGATTTCTATTGTGAATTCAAAGTTCAGGTTTCCAGATGCATTAGGATTGACCCTTTCTATTTGCAAAGCTCTGGGGTAAAACTGTTATTTTAATCTTTAAACAAAGTAAAAGAAGAAAACTTGAAATACTATTTTTAAAGATGATTTTTAATAGGGTTACTTCTAGTTTGGTAGATAGAGTCCTATTGCAATGTTTGTGATAAAACTGATCTTCGGGCTTGGCCGTAGCGTCTGTACAAGATGTATGGTAATATTTGATAAGGTTGACTTGTTTATTAACTTGAAAGTGGCCAGCTGAACGTAAAAAGCAAATGAAATGAATTGGTGCCAATGGCTGCTTTTTAACTGTCTTGATGTGTATGAGGAATAAATGTGCAGACTTTGTATTTTTCTCTTCATGCCTGTTTAAATAATTTCCTCTTGGAGGTTTTACTTCACCATCACTATTTAGATGTCAATTTATTAAATCTGCCATCATTGAAGGGACATTCACATTGAACTTTGTGTAACTGAATACAGCTATTACAAAAATTACAACACTTAAAAGTGTTTGTTAGGCTGTAACGGCCTTCAGGATGTCTATAAATAACAAAATAGAACACAATTTGAAGTCCTTTATTCGCTGACTGTTACAGAAGGGGACCTACTTGTAATGAACAGAAGTATTGTCATATTTGATACCTTTTTGAGCCATGCTAAAATATGACTAACATTTGTGATGTTTAATATTTTCTGAAAGTACAGTGGTTGAAACAATCAGATCAGTAGAGATTATTATACCAAACAGTGAAGAGCAACTTCTACTGAAATTCCTGGAAAGCACATTTTCAGATGTTTTTCCTATTAAAGTGAATTGTGAAATTAATGTTAAGAATTGTATTGCAATAAAGTGGACATTTTTCATTTTAGTATATGGCAACCAAGTGGTTTTGTTTCAGAACTGCATTCCTTATTTTAAGCCTCAAACCGTCAATCTATTATGTTCTATTAACATGCCTTTATCTACATTCAGTGACCACTTTATTAGGTACAGAAGAACCCAGTGTCGTTTTCTGTTGTAGCCCATCCACTTCAAGGTTCAACTTGTGCATTCGGAAATGCTTTCCTTTACACCAGTGTTGTAATGCATAGTTATTTAAGTTATTAAAGTTACTATTGCCTTCCTGTCAGCTTGAACCAGCCTGGCCATTCTCCTCTGACCTCTCTCATTAAGAAGGCATTTTCACCTACAGAACTGCCACTCACAGGATGTGTTTTGTTGTTTGCACCATTCTCTGTAAACTCTAGAAACTGTTGTGTGCAAAAATCCCATGACATCAGCAGTTTCTGAGATGCTCAATCACCCCCTATGGTACCAACAATCATACCATGATCAGTGTCATTTCAACCACATTTCTTCCTTATTCTGATGTTTGGTCTGAACAACAACTGAACCTCTTAACCTTGTCTGCATGTTTTTATGCATTGAGTTGTTGCCACATGATTGACTGATTATATATTTGCATTGACAAGCAGGAATACAGGTGTACCTAATAAAGTGGTACTGAGTATATATTTAACCTACACAGCATCTAAGTTAAAATAGCTACATATGGGAGAGTACTTGTGATCTTCACCAGCATTTTGGGTGCGTTGACTTTATTTCTCCTTGAATCTGTGATGGGTTAAATAATGATCTAAGGGTGCTTAGGGTAGTTGCTTCTTATTAAAGATGAGGAAGAGGATGGTGGGTGGATACAGCAAGGTAAATAAATGTGAATCTAAACAATAGAATAAACATTTAAACTGAAATTCATATTAAAGCATCCACAAGCTATTTCTCCAATAGATTAAAATCAAGATTTTATACCTCTGTTTGGCAGATGTTAACAAAAAATGTGAAGATGTTCAAAATAAACTATTTGAATTATTAGTAATAGTTTTTTTATACATGTTCTATATTTATTAACAATTCAAATGCAGGAAGACCTCAAACGGATCAATGATCAACTTTATTTGCCATATACAATTACATGTATTAGGAATTTACTGTGGGTTGTTAGTGTGACATGCAACAAAAACATTCAACAATAAGAATAAAGAATTATTAAAAAAAACTTGGAGGTTAAAACACAGATATGGAATAAAATTACAAAGAACCACATTATAAAGAGTGGTTTAAAGTGTTTACATTGCAGAGACTAAAGAAATGGGGAGGGTAATATCCTCACTAGAACATGAATTTATAATTGCCCACTTCTGGAAAAAGGGTGGACACCGTAGTGGACTTTATATGCTATAATCTGACCCATTTACCAATATTTTTGTTGCAATATTATACTTTACCTCCAATTTGTATTATGTTTTTGTGAAGGTAGTTACAGAATGGCAAACTACTCTACCTCTGTTCTTGTGCTGCAGTATGCAGATGACGTGCACTTCTGGAATCCAAGTTCAAAAGTGCACATTTTAAAATGTTGTGTTCTATATTTTCTTATTGTGTGTTTTTTAAGCAACATTGGATCTGGAGTATTAACCATTTCATTCTTCTTAACACATGCACTGAAGAATGACAATAAACAATTGAGTCATCACTTTGCTCACTGGAGAGTATACTTTATACTAAAAGTTTACAATTTTGTTACTCAACCGAACTGTCTATGCTGTAATACCAAATACCACTGACAAGGACTACAAGAAAACAGAAAAACTTTCCATCTCCCATTAATCAACTCAGTAAAGACAGATACTAACGACAACACTCTCCAACATGGGCTATCTTTGGTTCACTGAGCAAAATACTTAAATAGGATTTTAATAACCTGCAAATGCCAATATGGGAAAAGCATTTTATGAATAAATCTTAAGGCTTATAAACATGACCACATAGTGGATATGGCCCTATCCATCATGAGTAAAGCACTCCCCATGTTGAGCACATCGACATGAAGCATTGTCGCAGGAAAGCAGCATCCATCATCAGGAAGGTGGTACAGGAACCTCAGGATTCATAGGATCAGGTTTAGCAACAGTTGTTACTCAAGCATCAAGCTCTTGAACTGAAAGGGATAACTTCACTTGTCCCCTCATTGTAATGCTCCCACAACCAATGGACTCACTATCTCATGCTCTCTATATTATTTACTTATTCTTTCTTTGTTTTGTTTTACAGAGTTTGTTGTCTTTTGCACATTGGTTGAATGTCCAAATTAGTGAGTGCTGTCTTTCATTGATTCTATTATTGATATTATTCTCATATGGATTTATTAAGTATGCCAGCAAAAAATGAATCTCAGATGTATACAGTGACATGTATGTACTTCCATAATAAATTTACTTTGAACTTTTGAATTTATGCTTGGCTTTCATGTGACTTGAAAACATTATTGTACTGACTTAAAAGACAGACTGCTGGACTGCTGGACGAACTCAGTAATGGGGAGGAACGGGCAGTCAATGTTTCAGGCTGAGACCTTTCAGCCAGACTGGAAAGGAAGAGGCTGAAACCAGGAAGCTTAAAGGGACAGAAACCAGAAAAATGAGATACTGACTTATGTAACCATATAACAATTACAGCACGGAAACAGGCCATCTCAGCCCTTCAAGTCCATGCCGAACTCTTACTCTCACCCAGTCCCACCGACCTGCACTCAGCCCATAACCCTCCATTCCTTTCCTGTCATAGAAATATAGAAAATAGGTGCAGGAGTAGGCCATTCAGCCCTTCGAGCCTGCACCGCCATTTATTATGATCATAGCTGATCATCCAACTCAGAACCCTGCACCAGCCTTCCCTCCATACCCCCTGATCCCCGTAGCCACAAGGGCCATATCTAACTCCCTCTTAAATATAGCCAATGAACCGGCCTCAACTATTTCCTGTGGCAGAGAATTCCACAGATTCACCACTCTCTGTGTGAAGAAGTTTTTCCTAATCTCAGTCCTAAAAGGCTTCCCCTTTATCCTCAAACTGTGACCCCTCGTTCTGGACCTCCCCAACATCGGGAACAATCTTCCTGCATCTAGCCTGTCCAATCCCTTTAGGATTTTATACGTTTCAATCAGATCCCCCCTCAATCTTCTAAATTCCAACGAGTACAAGCCCAGTTCATCCAGTCTTTCTTCATATGAAAGTCCTGCCATCCCAGGAATCAATCTGGTGAACCTTCTTTGTACTCCCTCTATGGCAAGCATGTCTTTCCTCAGATTAGGGGACCAAAACTGCACACAATACTCCAGCTGTGGTCTCACCAAGGCCTTGTACAACTGCAGTAGTACGTCCCTGCTCCTGAACTCGAATCCTCTCGCTATAAATGCCAGCATACCATTCGCCTTTTTCACCGCCTGCTGTACCTGCATGCCCACTTTCAATGACTGGTGTATAATGACACCCAGGTCTCGTTGCACCTCCCCTTTTCCTAATCGGCCACCATTCAGATAATAATCTGTTTTCCTATTTTTGCCACCAAAGTGGATAACTTCACATTTATCCACATTAAATTGCATCTGCCATGAATTTGCCCACTCACCCAACCTATCCAAGTCACCCTGCATCCTCTTAGCATCCTCCTCACAGCTAACACTGCCGCCCAGTTTCGTGTCATCCGCAAACTTGGAGATGCTGCATTTAATTCCCTCATCCAAGTCATTAATATATATTGTAAACAACTGGGGTCCCAGCACTGAGCCTTGCGGTACCCCACTAGTCACTGCCTGCCATTCTGAAAAGGTCCCGTTTATTCCCACTCTTTGCTTCCTGTCTGCTAACCAATTCTCTATCCACATCAATATCTTACCCCCAATACCGTGTGCTTTAAGTTTGCACACTAATCCCCTGTGTGGGACCTTGTCAAAAGCCTTTTGAAAATCCAAATATACCACATCCACTGGTTCTCCCCTATCCACTCTACTAGTTATATCCTCAAAAAATTCTATGAGATTCGTCAGACATGATTTTCCTTTCACAAATCCATGCTGACTTTGTCCGATGATTTCACCGCTTTCCAAATGTGCTGTTATCACATCTTTGATAACTGACTCCAGCAGTTTCCCCACCACCGACGTTAGGCTAACCGGTCTATAATTCCCCGGTTTCTCTCTCCCTCCTTTTTTAAAAAGTGGGGTTACATTAGCCACCCTCCAATTCTCAGGAACCAGTCCAGAATCTAACGAGTTTTGAAAAATTATCACTAATGCATCCACTATTTCTTGGGCTACTTCCTTAAGCACTCTGGGATGCAGACCATCTGGCCCTGGGGATTTATCTGCCTTTAATCCCTTCAATTTACCTAACACCACTTCCCTACTAACATGTATTTCGCTCAGTTCCTCCATCTCACTGGACCCTCTGTCCCCTACTATTTCTGGAAGATTATTTATGTCCTCCTTAGTGAAGACAGAACCAAAGTAATTATTCAATTGGTCTGCCATGTCCTTGCTCCCCATAATCAATTCACCTGTTTCTGTCTGTAGGGGACCTACATTTGTCTTTACCAGTCTTTTCCTTTTTACATATCTATAAAAGCTTTTACAGTCAGTTTTTATGTTCCCTGCCAGTTTTCTCTCATAATCTTTTTTCCCCTTCCTAATTAAGCCCTTTGTCCTCCTCTGCTGAACTCTGAATTTCTCCCAGTCCTCAGATGAGACACTTTTTCTGGCTAATTTGTATGCTTCTTCTTTGGAATTGATACTATCCCCGATTTCTCGTCAGCCACGGGTGCACTACCTTCCTTGATTTATTCTTTTGCCAAACTGGGATGAACAATTGTTGTAGTTCATCCATGCAATCTTTAAATGCTTGCCATTGCATATCCACTGTCAATCCTTTAAGTGTCATTTGCCAGTCTATCTTAGCTAATTCACGACTCATACCTTCAAAGTTACCCCACTTTAAGTTCAGAACCTTTGTTTCTGAATTAACTATGTCACTCTCCACCTTAATGAAGAATTCCACCATATTATGGTCACTCTTACCCAAAGGGCCTCTCACGACAAGATTGCTAATTAACCCTTCCTCAATGCTCAAAACCCAGTCCAGAATAGCCTGCTCTCTAGTTGGTTCCTCGACATGTTGGTTCAAAAAACCATCCCGCATACATTTCAAGAAATCCTCTTCCTCAGCACCTTTACCAATTTGGTTCACCCAATCTACATGTAGATTGAAGTCACCCATTATAATTGCTGTTCCTTTATTGCACACATTTCTAATTTCCTGTTTAATACCATCTCCAACCTCACTACTACTGTTAGGTGGCCTGTACACAACTCCCACCAGCGTTTTCTGCCCCTTAGTGTTATGCAGTTCTACCCATATCGATTCCACATCTTCCCGGCTTATGTCCTTCCTTTCTATTGCGTTAATCTCTTCTTTAACCAGCAACGCCACCCCACCTCCCCTTCCTTCATGTCTATCCCTCCTGACTATTGAATATCCCTGAACGTTGAGCTCTCATCCTTGGTCACCCTGGAGCCATGTCTCTGTGATCCCAAATATATCATAATCATTAATAACCCTCCATTCCTTTCCTGTCCATATAGCTGTCCAATTTAACTATAAACGACAACATTGAACCCACCTCAACCACTTCTGCTGGAAGCTCGTTCCACACAGCTACCACTCTCTGAGTAAAGAAGTTCCCCCTCATGTTACCCCTAAACTTTTGTCCTTTAACTCTCAACTCATGTCCTGGTTTGAATCTCCCCCACTCTCAATAGAAAAAGCCTATCCATATCAACTCTATCTATCCCCCTCATAATTTTAAATACCTCTATCAAGTCCCCCCTCAACATTCTACGTTCCAAAGAATAAAGACCCAACTTATTCAACCTTTCTCTGTAACATAGGTGATGAAACCCAGGTAACATTCTAGTAAAGAGAACTTCTCTGTACTCTCTCTATTTTGTTGACATCTTTCCTATAATTCGGTGACCAAAACTGTACACAATACTCCAAATTTGGCCTCACCAATGCCTTATACAATTTCAACATTACATCCCAACTACTATACTCATTGCTCTGATTTATAAAGGCCAGCATACCAAAAGCTTTCTTCACCACCCTATTCACATGAGATTCCACCTTTGGGAAACTATGCACCATTATTCCTAGATCCCTCTGTTCCACTGCATTCTTCAATGCCCTACCATTTACCATGTATGTCCTATTTTGATTAGTCCTACCAAAATGTAGTACCTCACATTTATCTCATTTGGCTATTGGATATTCTGCTAAGCGGTCTGAAACCTTGATACAAAAAAAAAGTGAAAGCACAGGCAGAAATTGTGTTAAAAAGTGTGTGTTCTTTGGGGTGGGAAAGGGAAGTAGGGGATTTGGCGATAGACATACTGTAATTCTTAGTCTGTATCAACAAATATAATTTCTTGGCTAACTGGAAAGCCATCTGTAGGCTTCAAGAAGACACTCACGTTGAACAAAATTGTAAAAAAATCTAACTGTCACAAATATAGGATGTAACTAAAATGAAGCACAAGTGTGATTCATGAATCTAGTAAACAATGATGCAACTGAGGACCAATTTGAATTGAACAGAAGAAATTCCTTAGTAAGCTCTTCTGCAAAATACCTCTTCAGATGAGATATTTAATTCTCATTGAATCTTATTGAAACCTATCAAATATTGAAAGACCTGGATAGAGTGGATGTGGAGAGGATGTTTCCTATAGTGGGTGAGTCTAGGAGAGGGCACAGCCTCAGAATAAAGGGACGTCCCTTTAAAACAGAGATGAGGAGGAATTTCTTTAGCCAGAGGTTGGTGAATCTGGAATTCATTGCCACAGATGGCTGTGGTGGCCAAGTCATTGTATATATTTAAAGCAAAGGTTGATAGATTCTTGATTAGTAAGGATGTTAATGGTTACGTAGTGAAGGCAGGAGAACGAGGTCGAGAGGGATAATAATAAATCAACCATCATAGAATGGTCTAATTCTACTCCTATGTCTTATGATCTTATATTTATCATATGAACACCAGCTTAGAACCAATAACACAAGAGATTCTACAGATGCTGGAAGTCCAGAGTAACACACAAAATGGTGAAGTAACTCAGCAAGTCAGACAGCATTTTCTGGAAAAGAGTAGAGAGTCAACATATTGGTCCAAGTCCTGATGAAAGGTCTCAGCCTGAAGCGTTGACTCTTTACTCCTTTCCATAGATGCTACCTAACTTGCTGAGCTCCTCCAATATTTTGTGCGTGTAGTAAAGACTTCTGAAAATAATCTGCAAGCATAATAGTAAAAACAGCTGTTACACGATTATATGGCCACCTTGCTGTTTTGAATTTATGACATTAGGATGAGTATGGGAGGAAGATTGATTGTAATTGTGTCTTGCACCCATGCTCAGTAAAGTTAAAGATTTTAAAGATCAGCTTTATTTATGACATGTACATCAAAAGCTACAATGAAATGCATTGTTTGCATCAACAACCAACACAGTTCAAGGACATGCTGGAGGCAACCCGCAAGAGTCACCATGAATCTGTTTTCTGTGTGTGTTTTTTCATTTATTGTGTTTCTTTGTATTTAATGCGAATACAAGAAAATGAATCTCAGGCTAGCATATTGTGATGTATATGTACTATGAGAACAAATTTACTTTACACTTTTGAATTTTGACTTCAGGATTTTATTCAAAAGAACACTTAAGAGTTTATGCCACCATTAGATTGTTAGTTCCATCAACTGATCTACCATGAACAATGCACAAAACAATGCTATTTTCAAACAAAAAAAACTTCAAAATTTATTAAATTTCAAATTTTGTGCTCAAACATTGTTTACATATGTGGAAACATATGTAAACAATGTATCAGAATTATAAACACACAGATATAACATGTGTAAATTCTCAATGTATTATAAACTAGAAAGAACATATTTCATTTATAGATTTGAGTCTCTCATACTCGTTTGGAATTCGTTCCATAAGAAACCCCTGAAATGGCTTATCCTTTTTTCTCAGAAAGTTCACGGGATTGCCATTCCTCCCAACCACCTGGGAAATGTACAGCTCTAAAACAAAAACATTTAAATTCAGTTATTTAAACACCTGATGTTGTGCCAAAAGAGATAATCTTCTAATGCATTCATGGCAAATATTTGAACAATACAGCATTACATCACATTAAAATCTCAAAGCAATATGCTGAACTGCTTCTGAAGAATGGCAATTATGGTGGAAGTGACATAATTATTTGCCTTTCATGAAGATTATACATTCCATACAGCTACTGAGTATTTCCTAAAATCACAGTCCATCCTCTTTATACATGACATAGTCCAGAAGTTACTTTCCACAGACGAAACAAAGTTACTGTTACCAAGTTAGTTATTTAACAGTTTTTTGGAATAGAAAACAGAAAAGGTAATGAATAAAAAAGCATATACAAACATGGATAAATACTAACAAAGTCAGGCAGCATCTGTTGAGAAAGAACCAGTTAACAATTACATTGATGATGCTTAATTAGAATTACGAAATGTTAGAAATTAAACTAATTGCAAGGAAGGGCAAAAAGATCAAAAGAGATGGTCTGTAATAGGATGGAAATCTATTGAACTCAAGAAATACACCACCTTCCATTTTGTGTCTTGCTTAAGATTTTCAGCATCTGCAGAACTTCTTGTGCTTTTACTACAAGTTGCTAGTATGGTACTCACCTACTGTAGCCTAAAGATGTAGCAGTATCTAAGGCCTTTTTACTCCTGAGTCCTCCCAAACATGAAAAAACAATTTTATCTGACATGCTTGGCATTTTTTCTTTGTACATTTCCATAAAACGTTCGGGATCCAGCTGCAAGGTTTGTTCCACTTCACCCACTTAAAGCAAATGAGAAAAAATTGTAAACATTCCCACCAATATCTGTAAAATGGTGAAGGAATTTTTGTTTTAAAAATTGACACATATCCAAGATGACTTTTTTTGTGCTTACCACTATATTACAAAAAAATAAAGACAGTTTCATTTTACACACACAAAATGCTGGAGAACCTCAGCAGAACAGGCGGAGGAAATGAATAACTCCAGTGTGCCCCAAAGGACCAAACATCACTATAGATGCAGCATGTCCTACTGAGTTCCCCCAGCACTCTGTGTTACTCTGGATTTCCAGCATCTGCAGAATCTCTTGTGTTTAGGTTTTATTTTACGTATGTAGCTCTAGAGATATGAAATACTGCACACACTGAACATTGCAGATTAGTGTATGCATATACTTTGTAATCCAAATGACTGGTACCTGTTGAAAGGATAATATCCAGTGCAGATTAAAATCAGAATTACAGAGCCAAACACCTATTACCTCACAGCATTCCTTCAAACCTCAGTGTTGTAATTTACCTTTGAAAGTGACAAGCCTATACTGTAAAGTTAATAATTCAATACAATGCAGGGTTTCTGCCTGAAATAATGCAATTTATTCTCCCCACCCTTCCCCCAAGTGTCTCCAAGTCCCGATGAAGGGTCTTGCACCGAAACATTGTCTGTTTATTCATTTTGATAGATGCTGCATTAGCTGATGATTTCCTCCAGCATTTCTGTGCGGTTTAATATAATGATCTGTTTTGCAGGATAGCAGCCTAAGTTATGTCTGTCTTTAAAGAAATATGTAGTATTCTTTAGCGGGGTGGTGAGGTCTGGGCCTAATGTCCCGCTCACCCAGGGAAAGTGAACGCGCAATACATTGCAACACACATCAAAGTTGCTGGTGAACGCAGCAGGCCAGTTGACATTTCAGGCCGAGATCCTTTGTCAGGACTAACTGAAGGAAGAGCTAGTAAGAGATTTGAAAGTGGGAGAGGGAGGGGGAGATCTGAGATGATAGAGGAAGACAGGAGGGGGAGGGATGGAGCCAAGAGCTGGATGGCTGATTGGCAAAAGGGATATGAGAGGATCATGGGACAGGAGGCCCAGGGAGAAAGAAAAGGGGGAGGGGGGGAACCCAGAGGATGGGCAAGGGGTATAGTGAGAGGGACAGAGGGAGGAAAAGGAGAGTGAGAGAAAGAATGTGTGTATATAAATAAATAACAGATGGGGTACGAGGGGGAGGTGGGGCCTTAGCGGAAGTTAGAGAAGTCGATGTTCATGCCATCAGGTTGGAGGATACCCAGATGGAATACAAGGTGTTGTTCCTCCAACCCGAGTGCGGCTTCATCTTTACAGTAGAGGAGGCCGTGGATAGATATGTCAGAATGGGAATGGGATGTGGAATTAAAATGTGTGGCCACTGGGAGATCCTGCTTTCTCTGGCAGACAGAGCGTAGGTGTTCAGCAAAACGATCTCCCAGTCGGCGTTGGGTCTTGCCAACACATAGAAGGCCACATCGGGAGCACCGGACGCAGTATATCACCCCAGCCGACTCACAGATGAAGTGTCGCCTCACCTGGAAGGACTGTTTGGGGCCCTGAATGGTGGTAAGGGAGGAAGTGTAAGGGCATGTGTAGCACTTGTTCCACCTACAAGGATAAGTGCCAGGAGGGAGATCAGTGGGGAGGGATGGGGGGGACAAATGGACAAGGGAGTCGTGTAGGGAGCGATCCCTGCGGAAAGCAGAGGAGGGGGAGGGAAAGATGTGCTTAGTGGTGGGATCCTGTTGGAGGTGGCGGAAGTTACGGAGAATATGTTGGATCCAGAGGCTGGTGGGGTGATAGGTGAGGACCAGGGGAACCCTATTCCTAGTGGGGTGACGGGAGGATGGAGTGAGAGCAGATGTGCGTGAAATGGGGGAGATGCGTTTGAGAGCAGAGTTGATGGTGGAGGAAGGGAAGCCCATTTCTTTAAAAAAGGACATCTCCCTCGTCCTGGAATGAAGAGTATCATCCTGAGAGCAGATGCAGCGGAGACGGAGGAATTGCGAGAAGGGGATGGCATCTTTGCATGAGACAGGGTGAGAAGAGGAATAGTCCAGATAGCTGTGAGAGTCGGTAGGCTTATTTGTTTTCAATCTTTAAGATGATGGGTTTTTTTTTGAGGCATTGTAAGTGTTGTTACTTCGATGTACTCATGTTATTTTTCATATATATACACACACACACAATAAAAAGATTTGAAAAGAAAGTAGGCTTATAGTAGACATCAGTAGATAAGCTGTCTCCAGAGATAGAGACAGAAAGATCTAGAAAGGGGAGGGAGGTGTCGGAAATGGACCAGGTAAACTTGAGGGCAGGGTGAAAGTTGGAGGCAAAGTTAATAAAGTTAACGAGCTCTGCATGCGTGCAGGAAGCAGCGCCAATGCAGTCGTCGATGTAGCGAAGGAAAAGTGGGGGACAGATACCAGAATAGGTTCGGAACATAGATTGTTCCACAAAGCCAACAAAAAGGCAGGCATAGCTAGGACCCATACGGGTGCCCACAGCTACACCTTTAGTTTGGAGGAAGTGGGAGGAGCCAAAGGAGAAATTATTAAGGGTAAGGACTAATTCCGCTAGACGGAGCAGAGTGGTGACAGAGGGGAAATGATTAGGTCTGGAATCCAAAAAGAAGTGGAGAGCTTTGAGACCTTCCTGATGGGGGATGGAAGTATATTGGGACTGGACATCCATGGTGAAAATAAAGCGGTGGGGGCCAGGGAACTTAAAATCATCGAAAAGTTTAAGAGCGTGAGAAGTGTCACGAACATAGGTAGGAAGGGATTGAACAAGGGGGGATAAAACCGTGTCGAGGTATGCAGAAACGAGTTTGGTGGGGCAGAAGCAAGCTGAGACAATAGGTCTGCCACGACAGGCAGGTTTGTGGATCTTGGGTAGGAGGTAGAAACGGGAAGTGCGGGGTGTGGGAACTATAAGGTTGGTAGCAGTGGATGGGAGATCCCCTGAGCGGATAAAGTCGGTGATGGTGTGGGAGACAATGGCCTGGTGCTCCTTAGTGGGGTCATGATCGAGGGGTAAATAAGAGGAGGTATCCACGAGTTGTCGCTGTGCCTCGGCAAGGTAGAGGTCAGTGCGCCAGACTATAACAGCACCCCCCTTATCGGCGAGTTTAATACTAAGAACACCTGCGCTCTGTCCGCCAGAGGGGGCAGGATCTCCCAGTGGCCACACATTTTGGTTCCACATCCAATTCCCATTCTGATATGTCTATCCACGGCCTCCTCTACTGTAAAGATGAAGCTACACTCGGGTTGGAGGAACAACACCTTATATTCTGTCTGGGTAGCCTCTAACCTGATGGCATGAACACTGACTTCTCTGGCTTCCGCTAATGCCCCACCTCCCCCTCGTACCCCATCCGTTATTTATATACACACATTCTTTCTCTGACTCTCCTTTTTCTCCCTCTGTCCCTCTCACTATACCCCTTGCCCATCCTCTGGGTTTTTCCCCCATCCCCCTTTTCCTTCTCCCTGGGCCTCCTGTCCCATGATCCTCTCATATCCCTTTTGCCAATCACCTGTCCAGCTCCTGGCTCCATCCCTCCCCCTCCTGTCTTCTCCTATCATTTTTGGATCTCCCCCTCCCCCTCTCAAATCTCTTACTAGCTCTTCCTTCAGTTAGTCCTGATGAAGGGTCTCGGCCTGAAACGTCGACTGTACCTCTTCCTAGAGATGCTGCCTGGCCTGCTGCGTTCACCAGCAACTTTGATGTGTGTTGCTTGAATTTCCACCATCTGCAGAATTCCTCATATTTGCGCAATACATTGCCTCTGCTTTCCCGGTGTAGTGATCGCCGCGTGGTCACTGTCTGGCTTGCTAGGCAGGAGGCCACTGCAAATGGCCTCTCCTACATTACTGCGTCCGTAGCAACACCTTCTCGTCAGTGCCCCCCATTTCCACCGAGCTTGCTACATCATGGTTACTGAGTAGTAACCTTGCTACGTCATGGTTACTACGTTACCGAGTGTCTGGCGGTATAACTGGATGGGTAGGCTGGGCTCGTTAGCCTTGGTTGGCAGCCAGCCCGAGAGAAGGACAACTCTGACTCCAAATCTGGGCAGGTGGGGCTCGTTAGACTTGTCAGGCCATCCACCTAGGAGAAGGACACTCTGATGTAAATCCTATGACCCGAGGACCTCGCTGCCACTGTCCCAGCTTGCTAGGCTATGACAGATCAACCCCGGGTATAAAGGGTGGGGCCAGTACTGCGCACACTACACTCCACCTAAAATGCCATTGCGCAGGCCGAAGGACACGTCCATGTCTACGACCATCCTTCCCGACAGCAGCCGCTGTGGCCGGGCCTGCAGCAGACGTGGGCAGCCCCCTTCCTAAATCTTCGTTCGCAAAGCCAAGCCATGAAAAAAATTGAAAAAATATTCTTTACTTTAACCCTCACACATTGCATTGTTGTTCTGCCAGTACCTTCCTATGCGAGGATAAATGTGCAACATCAGCCACTACATCTGCTGACAATCTGAGGTCTGCAAACATTGGGAATGAATTGTTTCAGCTCAATATACAATACCCACTGAACAGAATGCACTCTGCTACATAAGAGAGAAACAAACAAGCTTTATTTACTATATTGAACACTGTAGTTGGAAAGAGCGACACTGTCGTTCTAATGTTCCACTTCAATCCTCTATAGATCTTTCTGATGTCCTCCAATTATATTGTCAAAACAGAACACTGAACATTACAGCACAGTACAGGCCCTTTGGCCCACAATGCTATTTCAGACCTTTTACCCCAAGATCAATCAAGCCCTTCTGAACAACATTGCCCTCGTCCATTTGCTTTCATGCATATGCATAAGTCTCTAAAATGCCTCTCCCACCAGCCCTGACAGCACATTCCACGTATCCACTGCTCTCTGTGAAAAAACTTCTCCCTTTTACTTTCCCCCCTGGAAATGGTGCCCCCTCCTTTTAGCCATTTCTAGCCTGGGAAAAGGTCTCTGGCTGTTCACTCTATCAATGCCTCATCATCTTATACACTTCTATCAAGTGACCTTTCATCCTCCTCCACTCTATCTCAATCAAACTATTCTCTCATTAGATATGTCTCACAAGACATTGTGACAATGAAATTTGAGAAAATTTCCTTTAGTTTTCTTACCTCTCACCTTAAAACTATGCCTGCATTTTCCGTACTCCCGTCATTTTGACTATCTGCATTGTCAATGCCTCTCGCATTCATGCACACTTCTAAGTGTGAACCCTCAGCATCCTTCAGTCCAGGTAAAACAAGTCCAGCCTATTCTCTCTCCCCACAACTAAGTCCTCCAATCCAGACATGATTCGTGAGAAATCTCTGCACTCTCTCTAGTGCAATTACATCCAAATATTTGGACAGGCGATTATCCTCCCCCCATCAAAACTAGGGCAGCACAATAGCATAATGGTTTACAGTGTCAGCAATCGGGGGCTCAATCCCTCCACTGTTTTTAAACAGTTTGCACGTTCTCCCTGTGACTGTGTAGGTTTCCTCGCACTTTCCAAAAAGGCATAAGGGTTAAGATTATTACATATGGGCATGCTATGTTGTCACCTGAAGCATGGTGTCACTTATGGACTGCCCTCAACACTTCCTTGATGCAAACAGCACATTGCATTGTATATTTAGATGTACATGTGACAAACAATGTTAATCTTTATCTTTACTACTCCACAGCTACTGCACAAGTTTAATTTTTTCCTGATTTGCTCCTTACTACCCTTCCTAAGGATTGGTCATTTACGGCATAACCCCTGCAGCTTGAAAATGCCTTTATTCTTCAAAAGGCAAAGTACATTTATTATCAAAGTATGTATATGTCACCATATACTACCCTGAGATCTGTTTTTTTCTTTAAAAGTCAACAAAAGCCTGGACAATTGAGCTGCACATCCAATAATGCATCATGTTGTTTCCTCCACTTCCCACCCTTCTATTGAACAATACTGTGTGAGAAACAACTGAGACAACAGAGCTTTGCTCATAGTTGGCGAAGTCTCATTTCACCTGGTTGACATCAGGGGCATTGCCAATCAGACTTTTGTTCCAATCTACAGCATCTGCAGTCTCCAGAGGGGAGGTATTCAGTATAAAGAGATGAGAGGAAGGGATGAAGCAGGGACTGGCAGGCAGCAGATGGAATTAGATGAGGAAGGGGATGCTGGACAGATATAAGATTAAGATTGCATCATTGTCTGGTATGGAAACACCAATGCCCTTGAAAATAAAATCCTATAATAAAACGTACAGAAATCCATCATGGGTAAAGCCCTCTCCACCCAGCACTGAGCACATCCACACAAAGTGGTGTTGCAGGAAAGCAACATCCATCATCAAGGCCCCCAACATCCAGGCAACGCTCTCTCCTTACTGTTGCCATCAGGAAAAAGGTACAGGAGCCCCAGAACCCATATCACCAGGTTCAAGAACAGTTCTTACCCCTCGACCCTCAGTCTCCTGAACCAGTAGGGATAACTTCACTCACCCCATCACTGAACTGTTCCCACAACCTACCGTCTCACCTTCAAGGACTCTTCAAGTTTCTGTTTGCAGATTTTCATTGATTCTATTGTGTTTCTTGTACTTACTCTGAATGCCCACAAGGAACTTTGATAATAAATTTACTTTGAACTTTGAGATTTCAGATTCACTTATCACATGTACTTCGAAACATACAGTGAAATGTAGTGCTTGCATTAACAACTAACACAACCCAGGGAATGTCACCACACATTCAGGCACCAACATAGCATGGCCCACAATGTTCAGCAGAACACCACAAGAAACAGCAACCAAACAACAGCAGCAGAACAAGCCCCTTTCCTCCTCATCTAGATTTCCACTGATTCCTTCCTTAAGGGTTGTTCATCAACTACCCAGGAAAGGTAAAGGAAGAATATGTCCCACTACTACCTTCATCAGTTGAACACCACTGGCAACCTTTTTCCACTTCCCCAATGACACAAAACACTTATGTACAACAGGTACAATTTAGGTGAAGAAGTTGATCATGCTACAACCTGTGTGAATCTTTCACAAACTCACTTATTACAATATTCTTTCTTGCTCATACAGAAGACCATTTTCTCATGATAGCCTTGTTGTCTACGTTACATATCTTTGCATTTACCCTGACCTTCTTCCTCCCCAATCTTTTTGCTTTATATTTCACACATCTTTAAACCTTAAGACAACCCTCATGGAACTTTTTAAATCAAAATTAGGCAGATCTAGCCTGATTAGTTATTCTTTATGGAGTCAACATTCCTTATCCATTGTTTTTAACTTTTATACTCTGGTCATTGTACACAAATGAATCACACTGATAATTATTGTTTGATAAAATTGCTTATTTAACACCATGATCCACAATCAGTGGCCAGACCTGTAGTTGATACACAAGGGCATTAAATATATTATTAGCTCAGGATGTCCAAATCACAAACAATTTGACAACATACTCAGGTCATTTATTAATGCTTCACACATTTTGTGTTTTTTAACAACATCTTGGTTAACGTTACGATATACCAACAGATGAGTTATGTCCAGATCTGTAATGGTGTACTTACGTGGTATATTTATGGATCCGGGTATCTTCCCATGCTCCTCAAGTTCCCAGCGTTCTCTGACATCAATCAGAACAATTTTGTTCAATTTGAGCAACTGCTTTAATTCCTGGTAAGTGACAGTTTCAGATGGCGCTGTACATACACTGTAACAAGCTTTGGGTTGGCTTTGGGGAACAGGAGCTAAATAACAAAAATGAAAATAGCTTCATAATTTAAAATTCCATTTGTTGTTACATATATGATTGATAGCAATTAATTGATGTAAAAGTAGAAATTTTGCCAAGCAATATCAAATCAAGTTTATGCTAACAATTTGTAAGGTAATGTTTCATTGTAGTCCTTGTAAACTACATGCCAAATGGTCTACCCTTTAGAAAATGCCTATAAAAAAGATAAGTACACTAGAAACAAATAAATATTGCAAATATTCAGCAGTCAGGTAGTATTTGTTGCACAGTCTGAACAGTTTCTTCAGACTCCTTAATATCCACAGACTACACTGACATCTACATCATTATTATATTGTAATTTGTCCTCTACTGTGCCTGTTGTCTTGTTTACTATTTACTGTGCTGCCCTGCACTGTTTTGTACACTTTATGCGGTCCTGTGTAGGTCTGTAGTCTAGTGTAGTTTTTGTGTTGTCTTACATAGTCTAGTGTAGCCTTGTGTTGTCTCACTTAGTCTAGTGTAGTTTTGTGTTGTTTCAGGTAGCACCATGGTCCGGGAGGAACGTTGCTTTGTTTTTACTGTGTACTGTACCAGCAGTTTATGGTCGAAATGACAATAAAAAGTGACTTGACTTGAGAATATTACAAAATCGAAAAATGTCATTATTTATTTATGTATGTAGAGATACAATGAGCCACACCACCCAGCAACCCACCAATGTCACCCTAGCCTAGTCAGAGGACAATGTACAATGAGCAATTAACCTACAGACAGGTACATCTTTAGACTGTTGAAAGAAACCTATATGGTCTCAGGGAGAGCATACAGAACTCCTTCCAGATGGCGCCAGAATTGAACTTCAAACTCCAATCATCCGAGCTGTAAGAGCATTGCTTGAACCGCCACCATTGTAAACTTAAATTCACCAGACCAATAACCACACCACAAATAGTTCTTTACTTTATCCTTTTCACCAGTTTATTTGGTCAAACTTAGCCGGCGAGAGGTGCAGAGCCAAACATCAGGGGGACAGAATTCCTCTCCCCCTGGGGGCTCGTATCGGACCTCTAACTTAGTACAGCATTGGCCTTTATACCATAAAGAGTTGTTAATCATTATAGAACATGTGCAAACAGAAGGAAGCAGTCTTCTTTGTAGTTTTGACAGGTATGCAGAAATCAGCTGTCTTTGTCAATCAGGCAGTCACGCGGGGCGGGTATTACACAAATCAATCAGGCAGTCTCGCGGGGCGGGTATAAATCAATCAGGCTGTCTCGCGGCGGGGAGGGTATTACACAAATCAATCAGGCCGTCTCGCGGGGGGGGGGGGTATAGACCAATCAGGCCATCTCGTGGACATGGAAAAGAAACACGGATGGTAATTTGCCTGCCATGTGCCAGGGTCCGGGATGTATCTGATCGCGTCACGATATCCTGCAGTGGGAGGGAGAACAGCCAGAGGTCATGGTACATATTGGTACCAACGACATAGGTAGAAAAAGGGAGGAGGTCCTGAAAACAGACTACAGGGAGTTAGGAAGGAAATTGAGAAGCAGGACCTCAAAGATAGTAATCTCAGGATTACTACCTGTACCACTTGACAGTGAGTATAGGAATAGAGTGAAGTGGAGGATAAATGCGTGGCTGAGGGATTGGAGTGTTATAGTCATAGTCATACTTTATTAATCCCGGGGGAAATTGGTTTTCGTTACAGTTGCTCCATAAATAATAAATAGTAATAGAACCATAAATAGTTAAATAGTAATATGTAAATTATGCCAGTAAATTATGAAATAAGTCCAGGACCAGCCTATTGGCTCAGGGTGTCTGACCCTCCAAGGGAGGAATTGTAAAGTTTGATGGCCACAAGCAGGAATGACTTTCTATGACGCTCAGTGTTGCATCTTGGTGGAATGAGTCTCTGGCTGAATGTACTCCTGTGCCCACCCAATACATTATGTAGTGGATGGGAGCCATTGACCAAGATGGCATGCAACTTAGACAGCATCCTCTTTTCAGACACCACCGTGAGAGTCCAGTTCCATCCCCACAACATCACTGGCCTTACGAATGAGTTTGTTGATTCTGTTGGTGTCTGCCACCCTCAGCCTGCTGCCCCAGCACACAACAGCAAACATGACAGCACTGGCCACCACAGACTCGTAGAACATCCTCAGCATCGTCCAGCAGATGTTAAAGGACCTCAGTCTCCTCAGGAAATAAGAGATGGCTCTGACCCTTCTTGTAGACAGCCTCAGTGTTCTTTGACCAGTCCAGTTTATTGTCATTTCGTATCCCCAGGTACTTGTAATCCTCCACCATGTCCACACTGACCCCCTGGATGGAAACAGGGGTCACCGGTACCTTAGCTCTCCTTAGGTCTACCACCAGGTCCTTAGTGGGGGCAGGGATTCAGACTTCTGGATCATTGGGACCTCTTTCGGGACAGGCGTGACCAGTACAAAAAGGACAGTTTGCACTTGAATCCCAGGGGACTAATATCCTGGCAAGGGGGTTTGCTAAGGCTGTTGGGGAGAGTTTAAACTAGAATTGTTGGGGGTTGGGAACCCAACTGAAGAGACGGAGGAAGGGGCGGTTGGCTCACAAATAGAGAAAGCTTGGAGACAGTGTGAGAGGGAGGATGGGTGGATGATAGCGAAGGGACATGCTCAGACCGATGGTTTGAGATGTGTCTATTTTAATGAAGTATCATGAACAAAGCAGATGAGCTTAGAGCGCAGATCAGTTCTTGGAGCTATCGTGTTGTGGTCATTACAGAGACTTGGATGGCTCAGGGGCAGGAACGGTTATTTCAAGTGCCAGGCTTTAGAAGTTTTAGAAAGGACAGGGAGGGACTGCGCCTGTCTGTAAATGGAATAGCAGCAGTTTTGTGTTGCTCTTAGTTTTGTTCTTTTCCCCCAAGTTTAAACTTCCAATTTAAAATTTTTATTTACTGATTCTTGAGGGGGAACAATATGTCTATGTCTACAAGGAGTGGGAAGAACTTGTCTGAACCTAGTGACAAAGGTAATGGGAAAGGAAAGATGCAAAAGGAAAGATCCGATGAAATGCCATCGTGGGCTGAAGATATGGTTCGGACACTGAATTCAATTAGAGATCAGAATGGATCAATTAAAGACCAACTGAAAAAGAATAGTAATGAAATGAAGTCATTTCTGGGAAAACTTAAAGACTTGGAAACTCAAGTTATTACACACAAAGAGGAATTGAAGATAACTAAGCAAAAATTGTGTGAAGCTACAACTCGTTTGGAAGGATATCAAATTAAGATTATAGTCCTGGAAACTAGGTCTCGCCGAAGGAATATACGAATTGTTGGGCTGCAAGAAGGAGCTGAAGATGGAGATTTAACTGCTTACTTTGGTAAGCCTTTTCATACCTTATTTCCTACCACATTATCACAGCTGCCTACTATAGAAAGAACACACAGAGCTTTTACTTCGAAATTTAAAGATCCAAATAAACCAAGGCCTGTTTTGGTTTGTTTTCATCACTTTAAAATTAAAGATCAAATAATGCGACAGGCAAGAAAACAGAGAGTTTTTAGATTTAAGGAATCTGAGCTCCATTTTTATGAGGATTATCCAAAGGAGGTAATGGAACAAAGATCAAAATTTGTTCTGGTAATGAAACAGGCATATGATAAGAAATGGTTTCCTTCCTTGTGTTACCCAACAAGAATTAAAGTTTTTCCTCCTAACTCTCCTCCTCGCACATTTTTTTGATCCAAAAGCTGCAGTGGAGTTCGTTCAAACTATACCTGCCGCCGCTACCGAATGAACTGTCTGGAACCAACTGGAGTCTACTATAAGCCTACGGACTCTCACAGCTATCTGGACTATTTCTCTTCTCACCCTGTCTCTTGCAAAAATGCCATCCCCTTCTTGCAATTCCTCCGTCTCCGCCGCATCTGCTCTCAGGATGAGGCTTTTCATTCCAGGACGAAGGAGATGTCCTCTTTTTTCAAAGAAAGGGGCTTCCCTTCCTGCACCATCAACTCTGCTCTCAAACGCATCTCTCCCATTTCACGCACATCTGCTCACTCCATCCTCCCGCCACCCCACTAGGAATAGGGTTCCCCTTGTTCTCACCTACCACCCCACCAGCCTCCGGGTTCAACATATAATTCTCCGTAACTTCCGCCACCTCCAACGGGATCCCACCACTAAGCACATCTTTCCCTCCCCCCCTTTGCTTTCCACAGGGATCGCTCCCTACGCGACTCCCTTGTCCATTCGCCGCCCCCCCCCATCCCTCCCCACTGATCTCCCTCCCGGCAGTTATCCTTGTAAGCGGAACAAGTGCTACACATGCCCTTACACTTCCTCCCTCGCTACCATTCAGGGCCCCAGACAGTCCTTTCAGGTGAGGCGACACTTCACCTGTGAGTCGGCTGGGGTGATATACTGCATCCGGTGCTCCCGATGCAGCCTTCTATATATTGGCGAGACCCGATGCGGACTGGGAGACTGTTTCGCTGAACACATACGCTCTGTCTGCTAGAGAAAGCAGGATCTCCCAGTGGCCACACATTTTAATTCCACGTCCCATTCCCATTCTGATATGTCTATCCATAGCCTCCTCTACTGTAAAGATGAAGCCACACTCAGGCTGGAGGAACAACAACTTGTATTCCGTCTGGGTAGCCTCCAACCTGATGGCATGAACATTGACTTCTCTAACTTCTGTTAATGCCCCACCTCCCCCTCGTACCCCATCCGTTATTTATTTATATACATACATTCTTTTTCTCTCTCTCCTTTTTCTCCCTCTGTCCCTCTCACTATACTCCTTGCCCATCCTCTGGGCTTCCCCCCTCCCCCTTTCTTTCTCCCTAGGCCTCCCATCCCATGATCCTCTCATATCCCTTTTGCCAATCAACTTTCCAGCTCTTAGCTCCATCCCTCCCCTTCCTGTCTTCTCCTATCATTTTGGATCTCCCCCTCCCCCTCCCACTTTCAAATCTCTTACTAGCTCTTCTTTCAGTTAGTCCTGATGAAGGGTCTTGGCCCGAAATGTCAACTGTACCCCTTCCTAGAGATGTTGCCTGGCCTGCTGCGTTCACCAGCAACTTTTATGTGTGTCGCTTGAACTGTCTGGAAGGTTGTTTGGTTATCTGTATATTATTGGCATTTTAGAAAGAAGATTTATGAAAATTACTTGGACATTTCATTGAGAGACTTAATAAAAGAAGATACGGAGATTTGTTCATTATTGCATATTATCGGTTATTTTTGGAAAGAAGATCTATGGTTCAAGTATGACTGTTTAAATGGTTACTCGGACATTTGACTGAAAAAAAGAAGATAAAGGGACTTGTTCCTTTAACCTAATATCTGGTTTGATGTCTTTTTTTGTTTCTTTCTTAATTAATGACCCTTGGTAGTTTTTCCTACTAATAGGGCTTCTTTTTATATATATATTCAGGGGAGGGTTCAATTACTTATGATATTATTAATTGGTATTTTTGAAAATTTAGTTGGGTTAAATATGCTATTAGCTTTTTTTCTGCTTTATTATAGTGTCTTATAACCAAATTTAAAGTTTTTTTTAGGGATTTAATGTTAAATTTAAAAATGGCGCTGGTTTTTCTTTTTAAGAGATAACATTATTTTAGTTCTTTCTTATTTAAAAAAAGATTAAATATAAATAGCTTGTAGATGCTGGAATGTAAACACTTTCCTTTGCTGAGACTTTATCGTTCCTCTTACAAAGTCAGTCATTTATTTTTAACTAGGGGGAGGGAGAGAGGATCTTTTAAATTTTTTTTTGTACAGACAGAGCGGTCCCTGGCTTCGTATTCTATCATAGGGTGCCTGCCTTTTTTTGGGCTATAGGGGGAGGAGGGTGGGGTTAGAGATAGGAGTTTTTTCCCATTGGGTGGTTTTCTATGTGGTTGTATTTTTCATCACCGCCATTTTTAATCATCCCGTATTGGTATGTGCTCTGCGCATGTGTAAAGTAGAATAAAATTATAGTATGGTATTTAAACGGATTAATGTAATAAGTTGGAATGTACGTAGTTGGAATCATCCTATCAAACGATAAAAGACTTTTAAAATCATTAACCGATTCCAACCTGATATAATTTTCGCCCAAGAGACACATACCAGGGCTGGAGATCAAAATAGATTTTTTGGATGGTGGAGAGGTTTGCAGTTTCACTCTACTTCTCTGAGTAAAATTAAGGGGGTGTTCATCTTTATTAAATCCAATATATTTACTCAAGAGGATATTGAGTCAGATTTTAATGGTAGATTTTTAATTGTTAAAGGAGTGATCTGTAACAGAAAAGTTGTTTTGGTCAATTTGTATGGTCCTAACTTAGATGATCCTTCCATTTTTAAAAAAGTATTTGCTTTACTGCCTGATTTAAATGAATACATGTTGATAATGGTGGTGATTTTAACTGCTGTTTAAATCCTTTGATTGACAAGAGCTCAACCAATCAGCAACTTCCAAATTGCTCCGTGTCACTCATTAACTCCTTTTTGACTGATTTTGGATTGATTGAATTATGGAGGTATCTACACCCTGATAACAGAGAATACTTTTTCTTTCCACATGTTTATAAAAAATATTCCAGGCTTCTTGCCTAGTATTAAAGATTGTGAATATGACCCTATTGCTATATCTGATCATGCACCTCTGAGTTTGTCTTTTGAATTTGATGATGTCACTCTTGCCCGTACACCATGGCGCATGTCTCAGACATTATTGCAAAACTCTTTGTCAGTTTCATTGAAACCCAGATGAAAGAATTTTTATTTTTTTAATGATATAGGGGGTACATCCAAATCATTTCTTATTCAGCTAAACTTAAAAAACAGACTAAAGTAGAATTAGATAAGATTTCAAAACAAATAAGGACTTAGATAATATTTATGCAATTTCTCCTAATATTCATTTATTCAAACAAAGAGTGGAACTTCAATCACAATATAACCTATTATTAACTCATCCTATTGAAGACTATTTGCTTAAGTTAAAGAGCCAATTTTATATGCTTGGAGATAAAAATAATAAACAGCTTGCATCTCAATTAAAAACGGCTAGAGCCAAAAGGCAAATTTTGAAAATTCGTAGGAAAGATGGTACCCTGGCTTGGGAATATGAAGAAATTAATAAGATTTTTCAAGATTTTTATACTGAACTTTATAAATCTCAATGTCCAGTAGATTCTTCTAAAATGAATGTTTTCTTACGAAAGATTGCTTTTCCTAAAATTTCTGTTGAGGATCAAAAAACTCTTGATGCCCAGATTACTGAAGCCGAAATTCATAAAGCTATTTTTTCAATGCAATCTGGTAAGGCCCCTGGACTTGATGGTTATCTCGTAGAATTTTATAAAAAATTTGGAAAATTGTTTTCTCCGTATATGTTGGAAATGTTCAAGGATTCTTTTGTGAAAGGTGATTTACCCTCTACTTTCTATGAGGCTTCTATTTCTTTAATTCTTAAAAAGGATAAAGATCCTACTGATTGTGCCTCATATAGACTTATTTCATTATTGAATGTCGATGCTAAGATTCTGTCAAAGATAATGGCCAATCGGTTGGAGAATATTTTGAGTAAAATTATTTTTAAAGATCAAACAGGCTTTATAAAGGGTCGTTATTCTTTTTCAAATGTTCGGAGATTATTTAATATTATATATTTGTCCTCTTTTAAAACTCCACAATCCATCGTCTCTTTGGATGCTGAAAAAGTGTTCGATCGAGTAGAATGGAAATATTTATTTAATGTTTTAGAGAAATTTGGCTTTGGTGTTAATTTTAATAATTGGATTAGAATGATATATAAAACTCCTACTGCTACTGTTATTACTAATAACTGTAGGTCTCCTTTTTTTCAGCTTTCACGGGGGACAAGAGAAGGTTGTCCATTAAGTCCTTTGTTATTTAATTTAATATTAGAATCCCTTGCTATTGCTCTTCGTGAAGCTAAAAATATTTATGGGATTTTTGTGAATGAGACCATTGATAAGATTTCTCTTTACGCTGACGATTTATTGGTTTATATATCTAATCCCGAGGAATCTATTCTTGCCTTGCTGAAATTATTTAATGAATTTGGAGATTTTTCAGGATATAAAATAAATTTTAGTAAAAGTGAATTGTTTCCTTTAAATGAATCTGCTTCTATACATGATAATACTTCTTTCAAAGTCGAGGATTCTTTTAGATATTTAGGTGTTATAATCACTAAAAAACATTAGGATCTTTATAAAGCCAATTTTGTTCCCTTAGTAGACTCTATGAAGCATTTATTTAGTAGATGGAGTCCACTTACATTTTCACTTATTGGTCGCATCCATATAGTCAAAATGATGATTTTACCAAAATTTTTATATTTATTTCAGAATATCCCTGTTTTTTGACGAGGAAGTTTTTTGATTGGATTGATTCTAATATTTTATCTTTTATTTGGAATAATAAAAGACCAAGAATTAGTAAATGTCACTTACAAAAGTTGAAAAAGGATGGAGGTCTCACTTCACCTAATTTAAGAATGTATTACTGGGCTGTTAATGTGCGATACATGTCCTTTTGGTTATATTGGGTTGATAAGAATGATCAGCCAATTTGAGTAGACTCGGAATTGAAAGGTGTGAAACAGTTTTATTTAACCTCGTTATTGGGAGCTGCTTTACCTGTACAATTAGCTAAAGTTGCTAATTTAAACTTATACCCTGTGATTACGCATTCTTTACAAACTTGGCTTCAGTTCCGCAATTTTCTTTAATCCTAAAAATTTAAACTTTGTAGTTTAATTTATTGAAATTACTTCTTTAAGCCTTCTTTGAGTGATCTAATTTTTTTTACTTTGGAAAAATAAAGATATTAATTCTTTTTTGAATTTATTTAAAGAAGATAGATTGATGTCTTTTCAACAATTAGTTGATAAATATTCTCTTTCATACTCACACTTTTTACAATACCTTCAAGTTCGACATTTCTTACAAAAATATTTAAGTAATTTTCCTTACATATTGGATGCTGACCTGTTAGATACTATTATGAGTATGAACCCTCTGATGAAGGGTTCCATTGGAAGAATTTATAATTTACTATTACAATGGGATAAGCGTCCTTTATTTAAGATTAAACAAGATTGGGAAAAGGAACCCAATTTGACTTTTATGACAGAGGAGTGGACGTGGATTCTGAAGCTGGATAACTCTTCTTCAATCTGTGCTAGTTATTCACTGATTCAATTTAAAATTGTACATCATTACCATTTGACGAAGAAGGGATTGTCTAAAGTATTCCCTAATGTTGCTAGTTATTGTGATAGACGTAAAACTGAGAGAGCTACACTGACACACATGTTTTGGTCTTGTTCTATACTGGTACAATTCTGGAAGTCAGTTTTTTTGACAATTTCTAAAGCACTTAAAATTAATTTAAAACCTAACAAATTAACTGTGCTTTTTGGAATAATTCCTCAAAATATCCGTGGTATCTCTGTGTCTAACCAACATGTTATTGCATTTGTTACATTGATAGCTAGAAGGGCCATTCTGTTGAAGTGGAAGGATACATCGGCTCCCAGTTTGTCACAATGGTTCTCTCAAGTGATACTGTCTTAGTTTGGAGAAAATTAGAAGTCGACCTTTGAACCTATGTTTGATCTTGAGAAAAGATGGGGTTCATTTTCTCCTTATTATCATTTGAGTTAATTGATAGATTTCCTCCACGATTTAATTGTAAATTTTTGGTACATTTTTTTTCTTGCTGGCGGTTTGATGCTT
Organism: Mobula hypostoma; assembly: GCF_963921235.1. NCBI lineage: Eukaryota > Metazoa > Chordata > Chondrichthyes > Myliobatiformes > Myliobatidae > Mobula > Mobula hypostoma. Next base: position 151,138,609 of record NC_086098.1, read on the forward strand.
ATCTTTAGAAGCTTTTTGTATGACGCATGGCTTCGGGGTTGAACACCTAATTTCCCCCTACTTTTTCTTGCTTAGTAGGTTTTTTCAAAATCACCTAAATTTTTTCAATCTTTAAAATAATGTTTTTTTTCTTGAGACATTGGAAGTGTTGCTTGCTTCGATGTACTCGTGTTAATTTTGGATAATAATAATAAAAAGATTTGAAAAGAAAGAAAGGACAGGGAGGAAGGCAAAAGAGGTGGGAACGTGGCTCTGCTGATCAGAGATAGTGTCACGGCTGCAGAAAAGGAGGAAGTCATGGAGGGATTGTCTACGGAGTCTCTGTGGGTGGAAGTTAGAAACAGGAAGGGGTCAATAAACTCTACTGGATGCTTTTTATAGGCCACCCAATAGAAACAGGGACATCGCAGAGCGGTTAGAGAGACAGATTCTGTAAAGGTGTAATAATAACACAGTTGTTGTGGTGGGAGATTTTAATTTCCCAAATATTGATCGGCATCTCCCTAGAGCAAGGGGTTTAGATGAGGTAGAGTTTGTTAGGTGTGTTCAGGAAAGTTTCTTGACTCAATATGTAGATAAGCCTACAAGAGGAAAGGCTGTACTTGGTCTAGTATTGGGAAATGAACCTGGTCAAGTGTCATATCTCTCAGTGGGAGAGCATTTTGGAGATAGTGATCACAATTCTATCTCCTTTACCATGGCATTGGAGAGGAACAGACAAGTTAGGAAAGCGTTTAATTGGAGTAAGGGGAAATATGAGGCTATCAGGCAGGAACTTGGTAGCATAAATTGGGAACAGATGTTCTCAGGGAAACGTACAGCAGAAATGTAGCAAATGTCCAGGGGATATTTGCATGGCGTTCTGCATAGGTACGTTCCAATGAGACTGGGAAAAAGTAGGGTACAGGAACCGTGGTGTACAAAGGCTTTTGAAAATCTAGTCGAAAAGAAAAGCTTACAAAAGGCTCAAAAAACTAAGTAATGATAGAGATCTAGAAGATTATAAGGCTAGCAGGAAGCTTTAAAAATGAAATTAGGAGAGCCAGAAGGGGCCATAAGGCCTTGGCGAGCAGGATTAAAGAAAACCCCAAGGCATTCTACAAGTATGTGAGTATGTGACGAGCAAGAGGATAAGACATGAGAGAGCAGGACCAATCAAATGTGACAGTGAAAAAGCGTGTCTGGAACCGGAGGAGATAGCAGAGGTACTTAATGAATACTTTGCTTCAGTATTCACTACGGAAAAGGATCTTGATGATTGTAGGGATGACTTACAGCGGATTGAAAAGCTTGAGCATATAGACATTAAGAAAGAGGATGTACTGGAGCTTTTGGAAAGCATCAAGTTGGATAAGTCTCTGGGACCGGACGAGATGAACCCAGGCTACTGTGAGAGGCAAGGGAGGAGATTGCTGAGCCTCTGGTGATGATCTTTGCATCATCAATGAGGATGGGAGAGGTTCTGGAGGATTGGCAGGTAGATGTTGTTCTCTTATTCAAGAAAGGGAGTAGAAATAGACCAAGAAATTATAGGTCAATAAGTCTTACTTCAGTGGTTGGTAAGTTGATAGAGAGGATCTTGAGAGGCAGGATTTATGAACATTTCGAGAGGCATAATATGAATAGGAATAGTCAGCATGGCTTTGTCAAAGCCAGGTCGTGCCTTACGAGCCTGATTGAATTTTTTGAGGATGTGACCAAACAAGTTGATGAAGGTAGAGCAGCAGATGTAGTGTATATAGATGTTTTTTTGAGGATGTGACCAAACAAGTTGATGAAGGAAGAGCAGCAGATGTAGTGTATATAGATGTTAGCAAGGCATTTGATAAGGTATCCCATGCACGGCTTATTGAGAAAGTAAAGAGGCATAGGATCCAAGGGGATCTTGCTTTGTGGATCCAGAATTGGCTTGCCCACAGAAAGCAAACAGCAGTTGCAGACGGGTCACATTCTGTATGGAGGTCAGTGACCAATGGTGTGCCTCAGGGATCTGTTCTGGGGCCCCTTCTCTTTGCGATTTTTATAAATGACCCGGATGAGGAAGTGGAGGGATGGGTTAGTAAATTTGCTGATGACACAAAGGTTGGGGGTGTTGTGGACAGTGTGGAGGGCTGTCAAAGGTTACAGTGGGCCATCGATAGGATGCAAAACTGGGCTGAGAAGTGTCAGATGGAGTTCAACCCAGATAAGTGTGAGGTGGTTCATTTTGATAGTTCAAATATGATGGCAGAATATAGCATTAATGTTAAGACTCTTGGCAGTATGGAGGATCAGAGGAATCTTGGGGTCTGAGTCCATAGGACCCTCAAAGCTGCTGTGCAGGTTGACTCTGTGGTTAAGAAGGCATACAGTGCATTGACGTCCATCAACCGTAGGATTGAGTTTAAGAGCCGAGAGGTAATGTTACAGCTATATTGGACCCTGTTCAGGCCCCCACTTGGGAGTACTGTGCTCAGTTCTGGTCACCCCACTACAGGAAGGATGTGGAAACTATAGAAAGGGTGCAGAGGAGATTTACAAGGATGTTGCCTGGATTGGGGAGCATGCCTTATGAGAATAGGTTGAGTGAACTCAGCCTTCTCTCTTTGGAGCGGTGGAGGATAAGAGGTTATCTGATAGAGGTGTATAAGATGATGAGAGGCATTGATCGTGTGGATAGTCAGAGGCTTTTTCCCAGAGCTGAAATGGTTAACACGAGAGGGCACAGTTTCAAGGTGCTTGGAAGTACGTACAGAGGAGATGTCAGGGGTAAGTTTTTTTTCCCCACAGAGAATGGTGATTGCGTGGAATGGGCAGCCGGTGAAGGCAGATATGATAGTGTCTTTTCAGAGACTCCTAGATAGGTACATGGAGCTTAGAAAAATAGAGGGCTATGAGTAACCCTAGGTAATTTCTAAAGTAAGTACATGTTCGGCACAGCATTGTGGGCTGAAGGGCCTGTATTGTGCTGTAGATTTTCTATGTTTCTTTGTTTACAATTAAGGAGGCAGGAGTTTAGGAGAACAATGGCGCCTAACGGCAACTTTTTTATTTGCATTTTCAGAAACAGCTCTATTTCTGTCTTTACTATCTCTATTTTTCCCTCTCAGGTTCTTTTGAAGACCCTGACCTGGAATTACACGCTGACTTCAGTTCTTTGTGGGAATTGGGCCTGCTCTTGGGGTCTCACAACTGGCCGCTGTTCAATATGCCAAGGATGCAACCTATAAGACTAGCGCGCCATCAGGGTTCCAGGATCTCGTGGCTCTGGAGGTGGGTGGACTTGAGGTCGGTGCCTCAGCAGGAAACTGGTGTGTCGTGGGAGACGGAAGATTGAAAGCAGCAAGCTGGCTGCTGGCTGTGCACCCAGAGACCCGAGTTCTTTGGGCACAGAGCTCGGAAGAAGTGATGCAACAGGCTTTTAACACCATAAATCAGCGAGTTGTTTTGTTATGACTCCCCTCTCAATGTGAAATGGGGACACCTCTTTTTCCCTTATTAGGGGGAGGGGAGGGGAAGGGAGCCTGTGGTATGTTGAATACCAGGTGAATGAGTAGTCTTTGGGGTACTGCAAGTCTCTTTATTGATGCTTTGCTGTACGCTTGAGTGCTCGGTGGAGGGGGGGTGAGAGAGCTGATGCTTTTTTGCTGGCGAGGGGGTGGGTCGCTGCTTTGCTGCTGCTTATGTGTGGGGGAGTGGGAGGTTGGGGGGTAACTTTGGAGTTTTAACATTTAACTGTCACTCATTCTTTGGAGCACTCCTCTGATTTTGTGGATGTTTGCAAAGAAAAAGAATTCCAGGATGCATGTTGTAGACATTTCTCTGATATTAAATGTACCTTTGAAACTTTTAAAGAGATAAAAAGATGTAAAAAAACTAAATTAAATCAGCGTAAAAAGACACAAGAAAAAATAGTGTGGTAGTGGATGTGAGTTCATTGCCCACTCAGAAATCTGATGGTGGAGGTAAAGAAGCTGTTCCTAAAACACTGAGTTCTACATATCACATGTACTGGGCTAAGTTAGACCCAAACAGAATCTGCAAGACATTCACATGGAAGCAGCATTTGCCGTTACGCTGTTGCAACTCCACTGACTCAGGTTCAATCCCAACATGGCAGCCACTTTGTTCTTGTTAAGTCCAAGTTTATTGTCAGGTACACAGATACGTTTATGCACAGGTACAATGTAAAGCTCATTTCAAGTTTGTTGTCATCAGTCTGTACATGTATACAACCAAATGAAGCAATGTTCATCTGGACCACAGTGCACCCTCAAAACCTCACACACAGCACATATAACAAAATATTACTATAAAGTCAATAAAATATTATTTTTAACTGTATAGCATCATATAAACAGCATTAAGAAATTATACACTTTTTTAAAAACAAGAAAACAATTAGAATAAAACACAAAGTCCATTTTAATGCAAAGTGGTCACAGTGCTGCTGAACTCGAGTGATTAGGGTTGTGTGAGGAGATTGGCTAAAGGGAAGTAAATGTTCTTGAACCTGGCAATGTGGGATTTAAAATCTTCTGTACCTCCTTCTCCATGGTAAGAGAAAACAATCAGCACCTCACTTCAGGCTGGGCGAGTAGGAACAGGACAAGCTAACCTTGGAGTAAACAGTTGACATGCATTTTGAATTATATTTATTAACTTACTTGTGGTAATATTCTGTTCATTTGTGCCGTGTGCGATATATGCTTTGTGGGTGCACTGTAGCCCGGAGGAACGCTGTTTCGTTTGGCTGTATATAGGCACAGATGACAATAACCTTGAACTTGAACGATAGTAGCAGTTGTAGAGTGAAAACATGAAGACCCTACCAGAACCATCCTCTCCCCAGCCCACCCTCACAGTGGCTTTACAAATGTTAATCTAATTTCCTGATGTGAGAAATGGTCTCTGAGGCATTCGCTCTACTCCTCTACTTATAGCTACAACTCAGCCTATTTCCAGCACTTCGTCTACTTGCCTCAGTTACCATTTGCTGTCGACTTCATCCTCTTTAACTCACCCCAATACCTCCTCTGAGGGCGGCAGACTTCGGCGCACGAACTCCGGCTCGCCACCCGCAGCAACAGCGCCGACACCAACCCGACAACTCGCGCCATGTCTCTCCTGCCGCCCGGGCGCCGGCCCAAATAGGCACTGCGCATGCTCAGGCCGGCGCCGCCGACCCCCGCCGCATCCTGGGCTTCGGAATAGCACATGCGCAAAGGACGGGATGCCGGCGCTGCCCGCTCTGCGCACGCGTCCGAGACGCCGCCGGCTTCCGACTTCCAATCAGATCCGGGGATTCAGCTCAGTACGTGCGCAACCGACCGGAAGACGGCGCCGCCGCTCGGCTCAGCACATGCGCAGCCGACGGGGAGATGGGGTCAGCGGCGTGAATGCAGTATAGCGCAGGCGCAAACTATAGAGCGACGGCGCCGGCCCGAGTGACCGCGAACCTGGCGCTAGGTGTCCGGTTGTGCGCGTCGAAGCTCCTAGAAGGCTGTGGCGAGTGTAAGGTCACTCGGTTCACCGTTCTGGAGCCGCGGTGGGTGATTCTTTACCTCCAGGAACAGGGCGGCTGCGGCCCACTGAGTTCCGGGACACCTCGAAGAGGCTCAGGGGGTGACCGGCCCCCTGCAGTGGGCAGGTGAGTGAGCGGCAGCCGGTCCCGCTTGTAAGGCCAGGTCGGTGGCTTCATTCCAGACGCAACGCCGCTCATTAACCTAGCAGTGAACACCACTACCTGGTTATCCCTTTACACTGTATTTGGTGATTCATAGTAATTTCATGTGCTGTAGCCCCAAAGCAAATTTCGTGTCACGTCAGACGGTGCTAATAAATCGGGTTCTGATCTGGCTGTACTATTTACTATGACTAAGTTGAATTGAATTCCGGAGTAGCACCAAATACTGGTGGAACTCAGCCTGAAGCATTGACCTGCTGAGTTCCACAGGATTTTGTGTGTGTTGCTCTGGATTTCAAGCATTTGTAGAATCTCTTATGTTTATGAATTGAATTCCGATATGTTTTCGTAATTTACCTTGGTTCTCTGATACCTTGATGTCAGCATCCTTTTCTTGGCCCATATGACCTCTAATATGTTGAGTATCATTGGAGCTGATTTTTTTTTAAACTGTAATTTTCAAACTCTTGATGTCGCTGTGAAATTTTATTACACTAGTGAAATATTATTCATTGTGGACCCTCACTGTCTGTGTGGTATGCCCTGTTCTCATTGCGATCATCAGGGAGGAGGAGTCTGATGACCTATGTGCAATGATTAAGGAACTGTTTTATCCTCCTCGCTGTAGGATTTCTGAACAGTCCACAGACACTAACTCGTATTCTTTTTCACTATCTATCTTGTAATGTAGAGCAATATTTTGTCTTTGCACTATGGAGCCAAAAAAATGTTATGTCATTATAGGACGGTGATAATAAACTTTGTTCTGGACAGGCATGTTTTCTTTTTGCCTATATTTTATTAAGAATCAGATTTAATATCACCAGGGTATGTCGTGAAATTCGTTCGTGTTTCAGGCCACCAATTCGCCAATTTTAATCCTCTTTCAGCTTAATGTTTTTTTTGCGCTATTTCATAAGCTGGGTAAGAATCTTCTGGTCCTGAGTTGCAGATTTTGTCCAATGCATGGACTGTGTGTGTGTGTGTGAGGGAGGAACGGGGCTGTTGTTTGTTACTTGCGTTCTGCCGAGCATGGTAGGCATGTTATGTTGGTATTGGAATGTCTGGCAAAAATTGCGGGCTGCCCCCCCAACATTCCCTTGGGTGTGTTGGTTGTTAAAGCAAATGACACGTTCCACTGTACATGATATGCACATGATACGTAAACTTGAGTCTTGACCTAGGTGAAGATTTCCATAAGACATAGCAGCAGAATTAGGCTATTCGGCCCATCAGGACCCTTCTGCCATTCCATCATGGCTGATTTATTATCCCCCTCAGCCCCATTCTCCTGCCTTCTCCCAGAAATCTTTGATACCCCAACTAATCATGAATCTATCTCCCTCCGCTTTAAATATACTCAATGACTTACTCTGCACGACTGTTTGCAGCAATGAATTCCACAGATTCTCCACCCTCTGGCTAAGCTAAAGAAATTCCTCCTCATCTCAGTTCTAAATGGATACCTCTCTATTCCGAGGCTGTGTTCTCTAGTCCTGGACTCACCCACTATAGTAAACATCCTCTCCAAATCCACTCTGTCCAAGCCTTTCAATATTCAATAGGTTTCACTATTTATTCAAGGAGATTCTACCCTGCCCCCGCCCATTTTTCTAAGCGCCAGTGAGTACAGGCCTAGAGCCATACGTTTGCCCTTTCAATCCCGGGATCATTCTCGTGAATCACCTCTTGGCCCTCTCTAATGTCAGCACAGCTCTTCGTAGATAAGGGGCCCAAAACTGCTGTCAATACTCCACGTGTGGTCTGACCAATGCCCTTCTTTAAAGTACATGAATGAACCAGATTTTCAACAGCCTGCTAGTTATAATAACCAGTCATTTACTGATCTGGCTTTTTTTTAAACCAGGATTTATTTGGGTTAGATTCATTCAGCAAATGACTGTGGATCACTTTTCCAAATGCCTTGATTGCTGAGCAACATCTGAAATAGGCTTAGTTGAATGGGAATCTACATTGGTCAAATATATCAATTCAGTGAACCTAAAAAGGAAGTGTTTGACCACAATTTGTTAGTATCTGAGATACCTACAACAAACTTAGTAACTGCAGTGAAAGAAGTTACTTTTAATTGGACAAATTGTCTTTGAATATAAGAGAAAGGAGTAGAATTAGGCCATTTGACCCATCCAGTGTGCTCCCCCCTTTCATCAGGGCAGATCCATTTTCTCTCTCAACCCCAATCTTCTGCTTTCTCCTGTAACCTGACTAATCAAAAACCTACCAGCCTCTGCCTTAAGCAGTCCCCATGACCTGACCTCCATACCCATCAATGGCAATGAATTCCGCAGATTCACCACCCTCTGGCTAAAGAAATTCTTCGTCATCTCCATACTACATGGATGTCCCTCTATCCTGAGGCTGTGGACTCTGGTCCTAGACTCCTCCATGATCCCATGATAAGAAACATCTTCTCTGCATCCCAACCTTTTTTATTCCGTGAACCCCTAACCATTAATCATGGGGTCCTTGCGCCCATGTTGGGAACCCCTGCACCAGACCTTTCAATATTCGATAGGTTTGACTATTTATTCAATGATATTTGATGGGTTCACTATTTATTCAATGAGACGCTGCCCTCATTCTTCTAAATTCCAGCGAGTATAAGCCATCAAATGTTCCTCATATTAACCTTTTCATTCCTGGAATCATGCTCATGATGATTCGTTGAACTCTCTCCAATGTTATCACATCCTTTCTTAGATAAGGGGCCCAAAACTGCTCTCAATACTCTCAGTGAGTACTCACCAGTGCCTTGTACAGCCTCAGCATTGCATTCTTGCTTTTTTATCCATATGATTACGGTAGAACACATGGACATTTCTATATCAAAAGTGTAGCAGTTTTCACCTAACTTTTTTTCTTAACCAAGTCAAGTTTATTATCATTCAATTATGTACATGTATGTAACATAACATTACAATGTTTCTCTGATCCAGGGTGTAGTACACATAATGTAATAATTTATGAAGGTAAGGATAAAATCTACAGATGAATCACACAAAATAACAAACTAAAGTGCATAAATTAAATATTGATAGGTACGGAGCAGATTAACCAGTGACATTTCGAATACAATATGGCAGGGAGTTCAGAAGCTAATGGCCTGAGGGAAGAAATCTTTTCCCATCCTGACTGTTCTTGTTTTTATACATTGTGGTCTCCTGCCTGATGGTAGAAAGTCAGAGATGCTGGATGTGTGGGATCCTTAATAATACCAAGGGCCCTGTGTATGCAAAGCTCCTGATAAGTGTCCCCAGTGGATGGTGGGAAGACCCCTGTGATCCTTTCAGCTGTTCTCACAGTCCTTTGTAGTGACTTTTGGTCCGATGCTCGGCTGCTCCAGTAGCAGATAGACCACTTTTTTTTTCCAGAGGGATCTTGCAATGAATTTCAATTTCAAGATTCGTTTTATGTCTCAGTATCATCGTTATTCATTTATCTTGTTGTCATTTCCATGTACATTAGCTCATATGTCCAGGTGAATTCCATTAGTCATTTTTGTTCCAACATAATCAACACCAGATATTTGTCTATTGAAATATAATAGTGGTACAGTAATCAAAGTTCAGAAGTAAATTTATTATCAAAGTACATATAAGTCATCATATACAACCCTGAGATTTATTTTCTTGCGGATATACACAGTAAATCTAAGCAACACAATAAAATCAACGTAAGACTGCACCCAGCAGGGTTGGCAAACAACCAATGAGCAAAAGACAACACACTGTGCAAATACAAAAGAGAGGGAGAGAAAAATAAATAGAAATAAATATCGAGAACATGAGTTGAAGAGTCCTTTACAGTGAGTCCATAGGTTGTGGGAGCAGTTCATTGTTGAGTGAAGTTATCCCCTCTGGTTCAAGAACCTGATGGTTGAGGGGTAATAACTGTTCCTGGACCTGGTGGTGTGGGTTTGAAGGCTCCTGTATCTCCTGCGCCACCACCTGACAGATTCATCTATCAATCATATCAGTTTAAAGTTGGAGCAAAAAAAAACTACCAGCTAAGAATTCCAAACAAATATAGAAATGTTTTCTGTAGCTGCAAAAAGTTTCACATCTAATTTTTGGGTCAGGGTTTTCAAGGAAAGAACCAGATTTGTTGCAAACAAAAAATCCTCCTTAAATAAGCAACTCCTCCATCACATTGGTAAATTTACAAATGATGCAAGTCTATGACAGAACTTCACTAAGATCTTTGTAGCTTTTTTGGTCCCATGCCACCCAGGTTCAGGAATAGTTGCTACTCTACAACCACGATGCTTCAGAACCAGCGTGGATAACTTTACTCACCACAACTATGAACTGATCCCACACCTGTGGACTCACTTTCAAGGACTAATTGGGCAGATTATTATTTAGATGGAGAGAAAATTCAAAAATTGGAAGTGCAAAGGGTCTTAGAGGTCCTTGTGCAGGATACCCTAAAGCTTAACCACCAGGTGGGATTGGCAGTAAGGAAAGCAAATGCTATGTTGGCATTCATTTCAAGAGGAATAGTGTATAAGTGTAAGGTGGTGTTGATGAGGCTCTATGGGGCACTGGTGAGACCTCATTTGGAATACTGTGTACAGTTTTGGGCCCCCTATCTTAGAAGGGATGTTCTGATGTTGGAGAGAGTTCAGAGAAAATTTACGAGGATGGTTCCTGGAATATAGGGGCTAACATATGAGGAGTGTTTGTCAGCTGTTGGACTGTATTCATTAGACTATAGAAGAATGAGAGGAGATCTCAGAAACATTTCGAATGTTGGAAGGGTTGGACAGAATAGATGTGGAAAGGCTATTTCCCTTGGTGGGTGAGTCTAGTTCAAGAGGCCACAGTCTTAGAATTAGAGGGTACCCATTTAAAACAGAGATGAGGAGAAATTTTTTTAGCCAGAGGTCGTGGATTTATGGAAATCGTTGCCACATACAGCTGTGGAGGCCCGATCATTGAGGGTGTTTCAAGAGAAGATTGATAGGTATCTAATCAGACAGGGTATCAAGGGATAAGGGGAAAAAGCCAGAACTTGGAACTAGATGGGAGAATAGTTTAGCTCATGGTGGAGTGGCGGAGCAGACTCGATGGGCCAAATAGCCTACTTCTGCTCCTTTGTCTTGTGATGTGATGGCTCTGAAAATCAAGAGACAGCTCATGTTCTCAATATTATTTATTTTTTTATTTGTACAGTTTGTCTTTTGTACATTGCTTGTCAGTATTTGTTTATATATAGTTTTCATAAATTCTATTGTATTTCTTTATTTTCCTGTAATGCCTGCAAGAAAATGAATCTTAAGGTAGTATATGATAATATATATGTACTTTGACAATAAATTTACTTTAACTTTGGCTTTGCTAGCCAAAAGAAAGACTCTCGGTGAGAATCAGAGATTTGCTATTGTGCAGCAAGAGGCCTTCTGTCCCGTTGAATCTATAATAAATTTGTTTATGAATAAAAATTGGCTTTTTTGTGCCAGTATTTTCTCTCAGCATAGATCGACTCTGTTGCTAAAACTGTTTATGAATAAATTGTATTCTTAAGCTACTTTACCAGTTGTATAAATTGAATTTGCTATCTTGATCAACTGGTTAAGTCAGCTGAGGATTTTCAACTGGCTTTCAATTTTGACATGTCAGATGTTGCATTTTGTGAAGTCAGATTTGTATAGTGATCCTTGGGGAATGTGGAACAGGGGGATTTTGGAGCACAACTGCATAGTTTGCTGAAAGTGGTGTCACAGGTAGACAGTATTGAAGGAGGTGTTTGCCATGCTGGCCTTCATCATCCAAGGCACTGAGTATAGGAGTTGCAGTTGTACAAGATGTTGGTGAGGCTGCATGTGGAGTGTTGTGTAGAGTTTTGGTTTCCCTGCTATAACAAAGGCATTAAACTGAAAAAAATGCAGAGAAGAGTTACAGGGATGCTGCCAGGACTCCAGCATCTAAATGATAGGGGGAGGTTGAGCAGGCTTGGACTGTATTCCTCAGAATGTAGGAGATTGAGGGATGACCTTACAGAGGTATATAAAATCATGAATAGATGGGGTGAATGCATGTTGCCTTTTTCCCCCAGAGAAGGGGAACTGAAAACTAGACGTCATAGTTTTAAAGTGAGAAGGGAAAGATTTAAAGGGGACCTGAGGATCAAGTTAACCATCTTTACAAAACCTCAAACATCGATCATCAGGCTATTGAACCAGAAGGGATAACTTCATTCACCCCAGCACTGAACTGTTCCCACAACCTATGGACTCACTTTCTGGGATTCTTAATCTCATGTTCTCAATATTTATTGCTTATTTATTTATTATATTTTTCTTTTTGTAATTGCAGTTTGTTTTTTTTTGCACATTGCTTGTTTGTCTTGTGTGCGGTTTTTCATTGACTCTATTGTGTGTTTACAGTAAATACCTGCAAGGCAGTAAATCTCAGGGTAGTATATGGTGACATGTATGTACTTGGATAATACATTTATTTTGAACTTCGAACTTTTGAACAACTTCACACAGAGGGTAGTGTGTACATAGAAAGACTTGCCAGAAAAAAGTGGTAGAAAAGTCCATGGAGAGGAGGGGTTTGAAGGGATATGGGTAAATGAAAACTGTGGGTACTAGCATGGATGAGTAGGGCCAAAGGGCCTGTTTCCCTGCTGCATTACTCCATGATTCTATCAATCCACACTTTGAAAGACAATAATCCTGATTTGATGAGCCACTGTCCAAAAGAACTGCATACCGTGCCTGTTATTGGAGGACCAGTCAAACAGATCTTCAAAGCTAATAAGTTATCCAGTGAGGAGCAATTCCCATTTGAAGAGTAGACAAACAGGCAGTATATTGCTTTTTGGAATGGTCAGGCTGTAGGTTCTGTAGGCTGTCTGTCAAAGGTTTTTGAGAGTTTTTAAATCTCATTCTGAAATAGGACACTGACAGATAATTATAAACACCAAGATACACTCAGTGTATTTCTGTATGTTTATGGTCTTCTGCATTTAGCCCATCCACTTCAAGGTTCAACATATTGTGCATTCATAGATGCTTTTCTGCACATTGCTGTTGTAACGTGGTTATTTGAGTTGCTGTCACCTTCCTGTCAGCTTGAACCAGTCTGGCTATTCTCCTTGATCTCTCTCATTAATAAGGCGGTTTTGCCCACAGAACTGCTGCTCACTGGATGTTTATTGTTTTTTTTTGCATCATTCTCTGTAAACTTTGGAGACTGTTGTGTGTGAAAATCTCAGAATCAGCAGTTTCTGAGATACTCAAACCACCCAGTCTAGCACTAACAATCATTCCACAGTCAAGCTCACTTAGATCACATTGCTTTTCCACTCTGATGTTTGGTCTGAACAGCAACTGAACCTCTAGACCTTGTCTACATGCAGTTATCAAAGTTCAAAGTAAAATTGGTTATCAGAATACATTCATGTCACAACATACCACCCTAAGATTCACCCTAAAAAGTGACACAACAGACTTTTAACACCATATGTCGGTGAGTTGTTCTGTTATGTCGCCTCTCTGGCTTTGAAACGGACACCTCTTTTTCCTGTATTAGGGAGCGAGTGAGCCTGTGGTATGGGTTGAATTACTGGGTGGAGTAGTCTGGGGTACTGCAAGTCTGTGTCTTTGATGCTTTGCTGCACGCGAGTGCTCAGTGTAGAGTGCAGATGCTGTTTTGCTGGTGGGGGGAGGGGGTTCGTTGCTTTGCTGCTTGTGCGTGGGAGGGGGGAGCTGGGGGGCTTTGGGGTTCTAACATTTAACTGTCATTCATTCTTTGGGGCACTCTTCTGCTTTTGTGGATGTTTACGAAGAAAAATAAATTTCTCTGACATTATATGTTCCTATTGAAACCCATTGAAAGATTCTTTTTCCTGTGGGCATACTCAGCAAAACTATAGAACTGTGAACAGAATCAATGAAAGAGCAAGAACATAGAAGACAATAGACAATAGGTACAGGAGTAGGCCATTTGGCCCTTCGAGCCAGCACCGCCATTCACTGTGATCATGGCTGATCATCCACAACCAGTATCTGGTTCCTGCCTTATCCCGATAGACAACAAACTGTTGACTATAAATAAATAGCAATAAATCTCGAGAGTGTGAAATAACAAGGTAAGTGTCCTTAAAGTGAAATCATTGGTTGCGGGGACACCAGAAAGAGAATGAGTATAGTTATCCCCTTTTGTTCAAGAGCCTGATGGTTGAGGGTGGTAACTGTTCTTGAACCTGGTAGTGCAAGTCCTGAGGCACTTGTAACTTCTACCTGATGGCAAGAACGAAAAGAGCATGTCCTGGGAGGTGAGGATCTTTAATGATGGATGCTGCTTTCCTATGATATTTATGCATTGAGTTGCTGGTACATGATTGGCTGATCAGATATTTGTATTAATAAATAAGTGTATAGGTGTAGCTAATAAAGTGGTCACTGAGAGGAGGATAAAATGAGTTAAACACATTCTTAATAAGCTGTTAGCTTTTATCATGGAGTCAGTGGGACTATTCAAATGAATGCAGAATGCCCTTGAGGTAAAGCTGAGGATCGAGCATAAATTACATTTAGACCTTCTCTTCAGGACATCATTGTTCAGCTACTCCACTCATTGGTGAGTCGAGTAAAAGAACAGACCTTTGCATCTGATTTTCAGTTTGCAAAATTTCAGACAAACTGTTCAACACCTTCAACAGCCACTATCAGTGATATTTACCAGGAGCGCTGAGTATGCAGGACCCTTAACATTGTCAGTGATCCCTCCCATCTGTCCAACATCTCTTTGCCCCCCCCAACCATCAGGCAGGAGTTACCGTAGCATTAGGATAAGAACTATTAGGATAGGAAACAGCTTCTCTCAGGCTGTGGGACTACTGAACTCCCTGCCACCACTTATGAATCATCATACAGTCGGTCTCATCACATATGAAGTGCCAATAACAATATACTGTTCATTTTTTAACTTGTATTATATATGCACCTTATTATTTGTTAATGTATTTGTGGTAATATTAATTTTTTTGTGTACTGTGTGTGAGTTATATGTACTGTTGCACACCTTGGTAGGGAGGAACGTTGTTTTATTTTGGCATTATACATGTGTACAATTGAATGACAATAAATTGAACTTTAACTTGAAAAGCAACTATCTGAAAGGACTGACTTTAACCTTGCAGACCATTTTCATTTATTTTTTATTTTAGACTTGACCTATGCTTAAGTCTTTTTAACTGCCATCTTTTATGGCGGTCATCAGGGTGTATTGTACTAGTGTACTCCTGCGGAGATATTTATGAAGCATATTAAATTATCAGTGACAGATGCGGGTGAAAGATCCATCCTCCCAAGGTAATGGTGACATGACAAAGAAGAGCAGAAGACCTAAAAAGCCTCAAGATGATGAGTCATCTGATGAAGTGTTGAGTAAGTAGATTATTTTTTTGTAATCATAGTTCCACAGATCAACCTTTTAGGTTAGGAAGATTTTAAGGGGGAATTGCATTGTAATACTGTGGGTAGCTGTCAGTAACAGTGACAAAAGTGCCAGTATGTTTTGGTGAAGATTGCTCACCATTTAAGCAAATATAGGAAAATAAATAGAATTTTCATTGCAAGTACTGCTGTTGTTTCACATATTTAGACTACTGCTTGTTTTATTATAATAGTGCCAGTAATGTTACATTACCTGTTGTACACATTTCATCAACCTTGTCAGTCCTCAGCCCATGCTATGCTGGACTTGTGCTAATATTATATTGTGACTGTATGTGCGGGTTCTTACCTAAGTGTACTGAGTGTGACTACATGTTTTGTGTTTTGCACCTTCGTTCCAGAGGAATGATGTTTCATTTAGCTGTATACATGTGCATTGTTGAATAATAAACTTAAACTTGAAGTACAGAGAGACAACAAGTTAAGCTGCATTTTAATAGCTCCAGCGACCCAGGTTCAGTCCTGGTTTCCAGTTTTGTCTGTATGGGCTTTAAGTTCTCCTGTGACAGTGTTATTTCAGCTAATAATGCATGGATTGCTCAAGAGGTGAACTTAAGACTGAGTAATAAAGGTTTTGCTATATGGTTTAAAAATATGACGCAACAAGATTTTTCACTTAGCCAGCTTATATAGAACTTGATGGTTGAAGTAGAATGCCCTGGCAATTTTATTTGTCTTCTAGTCAGCTTGTTCAGGTAATATATGAAGTCTGAATTTAAAACAAAAGCACAAATTAGAAATAAGTAGGTATAAAATGGAGCAGTCATTTTCACAGAGTGAGACTGTAGATTTGAAAGTGGTATTTAATGATGTAATGAGTACATTATGACATTTACAAGTGTCCCATTTGTTTACTTGTGACATGTAGTAGACCAGTGCATGTTGTAAGGAACTTTTAGAATTGCCAGGTACACTTGGTGGCCACTTTATTAGGTACAGGAGTGGAACCCGAGTGATCTGCTGCTACAGCCCATCCACATCAAGGTTTGAAGGCTGCATTCGGAGATGCACTTCTGCACAACACTAGAGTAACACATGGTTATTTGAGATACTGTCACCTTCCTGTCAGCTTGAATCAGTTTCCTCTGACCTCTCATTGACAGTGCATTTTCACCTGTACAGCTGCTGCTCACTGGACATTTTTTGTTTTTCACACTATTCTCTGTAAACTCTAGAGACAATTGTGCATAGAAGTGCCGGGAGATCAGCAATTTTTAAGATGATTAAACCACCCAGTCTAGCACTAACAATCATTCCACTGTCAAAGTCACTTAAATTGCATTTCTTCCCTATTCTGCTGTTTAGTCTGAACAACAACTGAACCTCTTGACCATGTCTGCATGCTTTTATGCATTGAGTTGCTGCCACATGATTGGCTGATTAGATATTTGCATTAACTAGCAGGTGTACCTAATAAACTGACCACTGAGTGTATGTTGACATTTGTGGCAGTTAGAACAGGGGTTCCCAGGCTGGGGTCCACAGACCCCTTGGTTAATAGTAAGGGTCCATGACATAATAAACAGTTTGGAAACCTCTGAATTAGAGGTTCTTCTATATTGCTGTTAATAAAGCAAGCAATGAAGATTGAGCTTCTAATGAAATTTTCCTTATTGATGTTAAACAATGTGCAATTAACATTTGTAGCTGATTTAACAATGTATCAGAAGTCCCATCACATGATACATAGAAACATAGAAAATAGGTGCAGGAGTAGGCCATTCGGCCCTTCGAGCCTGCACCGCCATTTATTATGATCATGGCTGATCATCCAACTCAGAACCCAGCCTTCCCTCCATACCCCCTGACCCCTGTAGCCACAAGGGCCATATCTAACTTCCTTTTAAACATAGTTAATGAACTGGCCTCAACAGTTTGCTGTGGCAGAGAATTCCACAGATTCACCACTCTCTGTGTGAAGAAGTTTTTCCTAAACTCGGTCCTAAAAGGCTTCCCCTCTATCCTCAAACTGTGACCCCTCGTTCTGGACCTCCCCAACATCGGGAACAATCTTCCCGCATCTAGCCTGTCCAATCCCTTTAGGATCTTATACGTTTCAATCAGATCCCCCCTCAATCTTCTAAATTCCAACGAGTACAAGCCCAGTTCATCCAGTCTTTCTTCATATGAAAGACCTGCCATCCCAGGAATCAATCTGGTGAACCTCCTTTGTACTCCCTCTATGGCAAATACATGTTCAATTCATTAACGTTTTTAAGATGAAACCTTTGCACATTACTGTAATGTGCTTTAAGCAGTAGTTGGGAACATTACAAAGAAAAACTGCTATTGCTTAATTTATTTGAAATTAAATCCTGGGGATCTTACCTGGTCACTCAACACTACCTCTCTGGTTGTGCACAGCGGCACCTCCACTACCTGAGGAGATTGAGTCAAGTGAGACTCTGTCCCCACCCCCCACAATTATTACAGGAGCACCATCGAGGGTATCCGAACCAGCTACATCTCTGCCTGCTACGGGAATTGCAAGCAATCTGACTGCAAGTCCCTACAAAGGATTGCAAGGACTTTTGAGAGGAACATTGGGATCTCTCTGTCACCCATTGGAGGTATTTTCAGGAGTGCTGCATGTGCAAGGCCCTTAGTATTGTCAGTTGTCACTTCTATCCATCCAGCAATCTCTTTGACCCCCTCCCATCAGGCAGGAGGTACCATAGCATTTGGACAAGAAACAGCTTCTCCTTCCAGGCTGTAGTAAGAATATTGGACTCCCTGCCACCACCCAGGTCTCATCACATGTGCACATTATTATTTTGTTAATTTATTTGTGGTAGTAATATTTTGTGCTATGTGTGTGAGTTATACATACAATGTTGTGCACCCTGATCTGGTGGAACGTTGTCTTGTTTGGTGGTATATGTGTGTATGGTTGAATGACAATGAACTTGAGTTGTAATGCGCAATTTGACTTGGTGTTTTACCCGTATATTTTTAGTTTCTATAAACCAAACCAAATTCAGATTTGCTGTTTTATTTTCCAATACGCTTAGGTTCTGCCTGCCAGCATGCGGGCAGAGGAGTAGATCTGATCCAGGTGAAGAAGGCAGTCACCCAGAACCACTGGTCAGTTTGTGAAGAATGTGCGAGAACTCTGGAAGCATCTCAGGAAGACGCAGATATTTCCTCACTTATTTGGATGTGTCTGAAATGTGGTTATCAGGTAATCAATTGGCTCAACAGCAGCATTTCCTCTGCAGGAAATTGACTCAAGCACTCGAATAAAATTTAGAAGGAAAACTTGTGTGAAGCTAGCACATCAGACACTTTTATCCACATACTTTTATGGCCAATGATACTGTTTCATAGCCCAGTTTACACTTGGTTTCAGAAGGGAGTATTCAGATACTAGAACAAGAAATTATTCCTCTTTGTTTTTCCATTTGTGGTATGGTGTGAAGTTGTGTTTGAAGTATTACCATGATCATAAAACCCGAAGGTAAGGACAATTTAATGTTGATAAATGATGGGGATATTATCTGTAGCAGAGAACTGTACGGCACAGGAACAAGCTCTTCGGCCCACAAATTTGTCTGAACCAATTAGTAGTCAAATGGCCGACCAAACTAATCCCTTTTGCCTACACAATATCTGTATCATTCCATGTTCCTCACATTCATATGCCTAACTAAACATCTCTTCAAAGTCCTTGATGTATGTGCCTCTACTATCACCCCAACCAGCTCATTTCAGGCACCCACCACTCTGCTCCACACATCTGTTTTAAAATTACCCCCTTTCACTTTAAATACATGCCCTCTGGTATTAGACATTTCAACCCTGGAAGAAAGATACTGTCCGTCTACTCTGTCTTTTCACTATTGAATACTGGCATAATACTTACACATTTCATTCTGGCTTCTGCAGACTTGAAGGATGAAATTTCCTAAGATTTTACTAATCTTGAAATTCCCATCAAAAAATTCACAAAAGTAAAGCAGGTAGAAGTTTCCTTCTAGAATGTGCGCTCACAATCTAGGCCATACTTCAGTGACATGCTTAAAGAATGTTACATTGTCAGTGGTGCCCAGCTGTGGAGACAAAGATTTAATTTGGAGAGATGTTGCAAAATGAAAGCTGCTGACATCGGAGATCTTCAATAAACTCAGAAAATACTGGAGGCAGCATTTTAAATTGCATCAGTCCATATTTCAGGTTGATAACCTTTTTATCAAAATTGGGGATTAGAGATTCATGAGAATGATTCCGGCAATTAAAGGGTTAACAGGTAAGGAGCCTTTGAAAGGATGATTCCGATAATGGGGGAGTCTAGAACCAGAATATAGGGATGTCCCTTTAGAATAGAGCAGCGGAATTTCTTTAGCCAGAGGGTGGTGAATCTGTGGAATTGATTGCCACAGATGGCTATGGAGGCAAAGTCATTGGGTATATTTAAAGCAGAGGTTGATAGGTTCATGATGAGTCAGGGCTTCAAAGGGTACAGGGAGAAGGCAGGAGAATGGGGTTGAGAGAGTTAATAAATCAGTCCTGATAGAATGGCAGAACAGATTCAATGGGCCAAATGGCCTAATTCCACTCCTATGTCTCATGATCTTACAGACAAATGTTTTGTTTGAACTTAATGTAGTTGATAAATTTCTCACAAGCAATGATTAGCTAAAGTTGAAGTTTGTGGAATTGAAAGGAAATTATTGATATGGACAAGAAGTAAGCTGAGTAGCAATGCACAGAGCAAAGACAATGGATGAGTATCCATATTGACAGGATGTAATATCTATATTTGGGCTGAAATAAAGAAGTCACATGTCCAAGTTAGTACTGTGAGTGATATGGATGGAAGTACAGAATTGCTGTGATAGTGAAGGAATAATTCTGCCTCATGGATTTTGCAATAGATAACTGACAATTTACCCTTTGCGTCCAAAATGTTTAGACTATTTTAGTAGTAGAAAAGGAAAAGAGGATGTTCAATCGAATATTGAAAGGCTTAGATAGAGTGCATGTGGTGAGGTTATCTCCTGTGGTGAGGGTATCTCCTATACTGAGGGAGTCTAGGACCAAATGGCACAACCTCAGAATACGAGGACATCCCTTTTGAACAGAGATGAAGAGAAATTTCTTCAGCCAAAGAGTGGTGAATCTGAAATTCAGGCCAAATCTGGAGTGCCATGGACAGTCTGAGACACAGGACCCAAGAATGGATGGATTGGGCTGGAAAAGAATGTGTTGTAGATTTAACAAATTGACAACTGCACTCCAGAACATAAATATATTACAAAAGGTATGATTGTAGACCCTGGAATTTAGAAGACATCAAGATGATTTGGTTGAAGTTCTCAAGTTTTTAAGGGCAATTGGCAACGTTGATGGAGAGAGAGACTGGTTCTGTTGGTAGAGTCCATAACTAGTGAATACTGTCCAAAAATATTAGAATCAGGGTAATGTTAGAAAACTTTTGACATGTAAAGGGAAATAAAAATGGGAAAACTTTTCATAAATATCTACAGTTGCTTGGTTTTATTTTTAAATCTGGGTTGATAGATTTTTAAAAGATAAGGTGTGGAATCACATACAGTGATAAGCCAAATGGTTTTCTTCCCAGTTAATTTTCTATGATTCTCTAATCCCTGTCCTTATTAATCTATATTGGTTCTTGGGTCTCCAACACTCTACATACAAGATGTTTATCTCTTCATCAGCTTGCCCTCAAAATCCTTTTAATCGTTCATTGAGTAGCCTCAACCTGGTTAAACATCTCCATCCTCCAATCCTGTGTTTTTATGCATTCCCCATCTCTTTTACAGAGGCTGTGCTTCCATGGTCTCAAATGGTCCAAACTGATCATACTATACTTTTTCCATGGTCTCAAATAGTCCAAACTGATCACACTATACTTTCTTCCATGGTCTCAAATGGTCCAAGCTGATCACACTACTTTCTTCTCGAGGTTCTACTGGAAGATTACCTCTGACGAAGCTTTAGTGACTTTTCCTAAAATCTGCTCATTTGACCTTTATTTCTGTCTGCTTGCACCTCTCTGAAATCTCCCAACATAAAAGGTCTTGTGTTAATAAGAATGTATTATTTATTGTGGTTCAGGTTTAAATAGATCATCTTTTTCATATTTAAGATAAAAATGTATTTGTGCAGTATTTTGCCTTGAGGAATTGTGCTGTTAATACTAAACTTGAGTAACAAATATAAAACTATTACATTTTTAGATTTGCTATTTTTTTGTAACTTAGGGTTGTGGTCCAAACTCCCAAGAGCAGCATTCCCTGAAGCATTTCTGCTCTACGCATTTGGATCCACATTGTATTGCAGTCAGTTTGGACTCCTGGACTGTTTGGTAAGAATGATCAAGTAATGAGCAGAATTTATTCATCAGAGTTTGCATTTTTGATATATAATTATTGGCAAAGGTTGGATTTATAGAGCACATTTTCTAAATTTCTCTCCTTGCCATGTGTTGAATATACTGAATCAAATACAATAAAACTCCAATAGTCTGGCATCCTTGGGACTTTGGTGCCAAATTAGCAATATTTTTTCATACTATTGACTGTTGTTCTCCTATTAAACAAGGTGTCATCACTTTAAAGGCAGCATGGAATCCAGAGCACAAAGGAGCACAGGCAATGGCTCCCTGTGGGTGGGAAGAGAGCAGGGAAACTGGGGGGCAAAGTAATGGGACAGGGACAAGTCATTGGGCCTGAGGTGAGTGGGAACAGAGTGTGAGAACCGGGTTTCCCCGTGAACGTGGAGAGAGATTGGGGAACCTGTTCTGGTGAGCTAGATGCTAAACAGTTAGAAATTCTGAATATTTAGATAGTGGATTAACAGAGTTCTACTCTCCTTGTTGGGTTATCCATAACTAATAACATTGGGTTAAACCACAACTTTATTGGGTAGATGTGTATTTCATTTGCAATTGTAAACCTCAAATATGTGAATTTTAACTTGTATTAGAGTAAGGTCTAAAGAAAAAGGCAGAAACGTAAATGTTATGTTCTCCTTGGCCAGTGGTTTGTTGGGATCAATAGTGGTTTTCCTGTTTAACTCATACCATTAATGTGGTACGTTTATGTGTATGTTAATGTGGGATGTAGCCATTTGATCTATCGCAGGGGTCCCCAACCTTTTTTGCACCACGGATCGGTTTAATATTGACGATATTCTTGCGGACCGGCCGATTGGGGGGTGGTGGGGGTGTTAATCACGACCAGAATATAGGTGATAAGTCAACTACAAGTCACTTATAAGTGGCTAATACACTCAATTTCATTTCTAAATGGGTTTATCTAATGAATTTAATATTAAACACAGCGCATGTTTTCCTCGCATGAATATAGTGATAAGTCAATTATAAGTCACTTAGAAGTCAATAGCATCATAACATTTTAAGTAACGTTTGGATATTAAACACACAGCACATATTTTCCTCGTATGAACATATAAAATCATTGCAACACAGCAATATCGCCGAATCAGTGGGAGCCCTGGGCTGGTTTCCCTGCAGCAAGATGGTCCCATCGAGGGGTGATGGGAGACAGCGATACTGGAAGGGTGTTCCTTTATGTCCAGTCTATTCTGCAATTTAGTTTTTGTTGCATTCATTGCAGAAAACCCCGCTTCGCCCAAGTATGATGTTGGAAATGGAAGCAACGTTTTCAGTGCTTTCATGGCTATCTCAGGATATTCAGCCTTGACTTTGATCCAGAATGCCGGCAGAGATGTTATGTCAAACATACTTTTCAGCCCACCGTCATTTGCAAGCTCGAGGAGTTGATCTTCTTCCCATGCTGACTTGGATGATTCACTGGGGACATTCACAAGTGGATCACGGACCCATTCCTTTACACGTCTTGGGTCATTTGTAGTTGGGAAGTAACGCTTGAATTCTGTCGACAGTGAAGATAGCTGCTCGCGCACCAGCTGTGAGAAGGACAGTGTAGCCTCAGTCTCTCCCAGAATCCCAGCTAATGTTGGGAACATGTCAAATATGCCCCTGTCCACTCGCCGTCCCCACAGTTCCAGTTTGGCTTTGAAAGCAGACACTTTATCTGCCAACTTGAAGATAATTGTCATTCTCCCCTGAAGTGACAAATTGAGTTCATTGAGCAGGTTGAAGATGTCACACAGACAAGCGAGTTTTGCTATCCAATCCTTGTCACTGAGGTGTGCTGCCAGTGCTGACTTTTTTCCTGAAAGAAATCTCTGTAGCTGCTCTCTTAACTCAAAAACCCTGGCCAGGGCTCTCCCCCTTGATAGCCACCTGACTTCAGTGTGTAAGAGAAGACGTTTGTGCTCTGCATCCATTTCCTCACAAAGCTGCTCAAACAGATGTGAGTTAAATGCTTTTGCTTTGATGTGATTGATAACTTCAACAACGTCACTCAATACGCTGTTAAGATCAGGTGACATTTTTGGACTAGCCAGCATTTCCCTGTGTATGACACAGTGTGTAGACTGGCATTCAGGAACAACCTCTTTGACTCAGGTAGTGAAACCAGGCAGCCGTCCAGTCATAGCTGCAGCTTTCTCTGTGCATAGTCCAACACAGAATGATCAGTCCAGTTTGCCTGACACGTAGTCATTCAAAGACTTGAATAGTTCTGCCCCAGTTGTGTTAGTTGGCAGCGGCAGTGCACACAACATATCTTCGTGCACATCGTCTTGAAATATATATCGCACATAAGCCAGCAGTATTGCCTTGTTGTCGACATCAGTAGATTCGTCGACCTGGATAGCATACCATGGTGACTCATTAAGCCGTTCCAACAGCTGTGCTTCGATGTCCTCTGCTATATCATCGATTCTCCTTGAAACTGTGGTAGCTGAAAGAGAAACCTGTGCCATCTTGTTAGCTGCAGCTTCTCCCAACAGTTCACGGCTCATGTCCTTGGCAGCAGGCAGAATCAATTCTTCACCAACAGTGAAAAGCTTCTTAGCCTTAGCATTACGACTAGCCCCTAAGTACGACGCTCTCAGAGCAGCAGCATTTGTGGAGGTGGTGGATCTCAGCACTTCTGTCCCACTTGCTCACGTTTTGTCTGCTCAAAAAACTCGGCGGGTTTGTCTTTAAGTGCAGGGTGCTTGGACTCAAGGTACTGAAGCAGTTTTGAGGGCTTCATTGCCTCATTAGACAGCTTGTCTCCACATATCACACACACAGGGGGCTTGGAGCGTGCGAGTCACCGGTCGCAATAAAGCTATATTTTATGTACGACTCATCATATTTTCTGTTGAAGGAGGCTTTTTTTTTGCAGTATCAGCCTCAGCTGTCTCTGCTATCACCGTTAGGCCTTTTATGTCCCCTACCACCTCTTCCAAAGAAACTCTCAAGCGACGTTTGTTTTTTTACACATTGAGTAGCTGTAGGTTAATGACCGACTGATGACCTCGTGTGCGTTAAGTTCAATAGTGGGCGTGACAGGGCATGAGGAAAGGTGCAGCTGACTCCTATCGTTTCATATCGCCAAATCATATCGTTCCCTCATGGCCCAGTAGCACATGCTTTGTGGCCTGGTACTGGTCCGCGGCCCAGTGTTTGGGGACCGCTGGTCTATCGGGTCTGCTGTGTCAATCCATTATGGCTGATTTATTACCCCTCCAAACCCCATTCTCCTGCCTTCTTCCCATAACTTTTGACACAATAGGTAGATAAGCCTACAAGAGGAGAGGCTGTACTTGATCTGGCATTGGGAAATGAACCTGGTCAGGTGTCAGATCTCTCAGTGGGGGAACATTTTGGAGATAGTGATCACGATTCTATCTCTTTTACCATACCATTGGAGAGGAATAGGAACAGACAATTTAGGAAAATGTTTAATTTGAGTAAGGGGAAATATGAGGCTATCAGGCAGGAACTTTAAGCATTAATTGGGGACAGATGTTCTCTGGGAAATGTACAGCAGAAATGTGGCAGATGTTTAGGGGATATTTGCGTGGAGTTCTGCATAGGTATGCTCCAATGAGACGGAAAGGATGGTAGGGTACAGGAACTGTGGTGTACAAAGGCTGTTGAAAATCTAGTCAAGAAAAGAAAAGCTTACGAAAGGTTCAAAAGACTAGGTAATGATAGAGATCTAGGTGATTATAAGGCTGGCAGAAGGGAACTTAAGAATAAAATTAGGAGAGCCAGAAGGGGCCATGAGAAGGCCTTGGTGGGCAGGATTAAGGAAAACCCCAAGACATTCTACAATTATGTGAGGAGCAAGAGGAGAAGACATGAGAGAATAGGATCAATCAAGTGTAACAGTGGAAGAATGTGTATGGAACCGGAGGAGATAGCAGAGGTACTTAATGAATACTTTGCGTCAGTATTCACTATGGAAAAGGATCTTGGCGATTGTAGGGATGACTTACAGTGGACTGAAAAGCTTGAGCATAAAACATATTAAGAAAGAGGATATACTGGAGCTTATGGTAAGCATCAAGTTGGATAAGTCACCGGGACAGGATGAGGTGTACCCCAGGCTACTGTGGGAGGTGCAGGAGGAGATTGCTGAGCCTCTGGCGATGATCTTTGCATCATCAATGGGGATGGGAGAGGTTCTGGAAGATTGGAAGGTTGCAGATGTTGTTCCCTTATTCAAGAAAGGGAGTAGAGATGGCTCAGGAAATTATAGACCAGTGAGTCTTTCTTTAGTGGTTGGTAAGTTGATGGTAAAGATCCTGAGAGGCAGGATTTATGAAAGTTTGGAGAGGCATAATATGATTAGAAATAGCATGGTTTTGTCAAAGGCAGCGTGTGCCTTACGAGTCTGATTGATTTTTTTGAGGATGTGAGTAAATACATTGATGAAGGTAGAGCAGTAGATGTAGGGTATATGGATTTCAGCAAGGCATTAGATAAGGTACCCCATGCAAGGCTTATTGAGAAAGTAAGGAAGCATGGGATCCAAGGGGACATTGCTTCGTGGATGCAGAATTGGCTTCCCCACAGAAGGCAAAGAATGGTTGTAAACGGATCATATTCTGCATGGAGGATAGTGACCAGTGGTGTTCCTCTGTGATCTGTTCTGGGAATTCTTCTCTTTGTGATTTTTATAAATGACCTGGATGAGGAAATGGAGGGATGGGTTAGTAAATTTGCTGATGACACAAAGGTTGGGTGGAGGGCTGTCAGAGGTTACAGCGGGACATTGATAGGATGCAAAACTGGGCTGAGAAGTGGCAGATGGAGTTCAACCCAGATAAGTGTGAATTGGGTCATTTTGGTAGGTCAAATATGATGGCAGAATATAGTATTAATGTAAAACTCTTGGCAGTGTGAAGGATCAGA
Source organism: Mobula hypostoma (assembly GCF_963921235.1). Lineage (NCBI taxonomy): Eukaryota > Metazoa > Chordata > Chondrichthyes > Myliobatiformes > Myliobatidae > Mobula > Mobula hypostoma. Next base: position 151,165,030 of record NC_086098.1, read on the forward strand.
GGGTTCTTGAGGTCTGAGTCCATAGGACACTCAAAGCTGCTGCGCAGGTTGACTCTGTGGTTAAGAAGGCATACAGTGCATTGGCCTTCATCAACCGTTAGATTGAGTTTAGGAGCCAAGAAGTAATGTTGCAGCTATATGGGACCCTGGTCAGATCCCACTTGCAGTACTGTGCTCAGTTCTGGTCGCCTCACTACAGGAAGGATGTGGAAACCATAGAAAGGGTGCAGAGGAGATCTACAAGGATGTTGCCTGGATTGGGGAGCATATGTTATGAGAATAGGTTGAGTGAACTCGGCCTTTTCTCCTTGGAGCAACGAAGGATGAAAGGTGACCTGATAAAGGTGTATAAGATGATGAGAGGCATTGATCATGTGGATAGTCAGAGACTTTTTCCTAGGGCTGAAATGGCAAACACAAGAAGGCACAGTTTTAAGGTGCTTGGAAGTAAGTGCCGAGGAGATGTCAGGGGTAAGTTTTTTATGCGAGTGGTAAGTGCGTGGAATGTGTTGCTGGCGATGATGGTGGTGGTGGATACGATAGGGTCTTTTAAGAGACTCCTGGCTAGGTACATGGAGCTTAGAAAAATGGAGTGCTGTGGGTAACACTGGGTAATTTCTAAAGAAAGTACATGTTCGGCACAGCATTGTGGGCTGAAGGGCCTGTATTGTGCTGTAGGTTTCTATGTTTCTAACCTTTGACACCCTGACTAATCAAGAACCAATCAACTTCCTCTTTAAAGATGCCCAATGACTTTTCCTCCACAGCCATCTGTGGCAATGAATTTTACAGATTCACCACTCTGACTAAAGAAATGCTTCCTCATCTTTGTTTTAAAGGGACATCCTTGTATCCTGAGGTTGTGCCTTCTGGTCCGAGACTCCGGTGCAAGATTTATTTTTGATTTCTGGAAATGTAGAAGTTGCATAAGTTTTTGGCAGCTTACTTTGTTTCTCTTTATGCTTTGAACGTCATTTTCCTTTTGAATTCTTTGACGATGAAATTACTTAACTGACATCTAGCATACTCAGAATCTACTCAGAGCTCAGATATATGCAGGGTACCTTGATTATTACTCTGAGGCTATTTCTCCTTGACACAAACCTAGACTTGATGAGGACGCCCTCAATGAAGGGATGCTGAAGCCCTAATGAAAGGTCGTGGGATGAACGAAGACAAATGCAATGTTAGCATTCATTTTGAGAGGATTAGAATATAAGAGCAAGGATGTGATGCTGAGGCTTGGTCAGACCGCACTTGGAGTATTGTGAGCAGTTTTGGGCTCATTTAAGAAAAGTTGTGCTGTTATGAGAGAGGTTTCAGAGGAGATTCACAAGAGTGATTCCAGGAATACACAGGTTAATGTATAAGAAGCATCTGATGACCTTGGGCCTGTACTCACTGCAGTTTAGAAGAATGATGGGGAGGTGAATCTCATTGAAACCTATTGAATATTGAAAAGCCTAGATAGAGTGGATGCGGAGAGGGTGTTTCCTGTGGTAGATGAGCCTGGGACGAGAGGGCACAGCCTCAGAATAGACGGATTTCCACATTTATACATAGATGAAGAGTCATTTATTTTGCCAGATGGTGGTGAATCTGTGGAATTCATTGTCACAGAGGGCTGTGGGGACCAAGCCATTGAGGTTGAAAGGTTCTTGATTACTCAGGACGTCAAAGGTTAAGGGAGAATGGGTTTGAGGAGGATAAGTCAGTTATGATGGAATGGCAGAGGAGACCCAATTGGTCAAAAGGCCAATGTTCTTATGAAACATCGACTCTTTATTCCTCTGCATGGGTGATGCTAACTTGCTGCGTTCCTCCAGCATTATGTGTGTGTACCTCTCAACAAAGGGAACAAATTAGATATGTGGAAGTGCAGAATAAGTAGACCTAAAACAATAAATGTACACCTGCTTTACGATTACCAGGTCAGAGGTATTTTTTGTCCTGATCCTCACTTTCATTTTTCCTTCAGTAAATTTGGGATGATGTAATATGTGTCTATTGAGGCAAGTGCTATAACTTAACATGGACATAAATTGGATAACTATTTGAAAAGGAAAAAGACTGAAAGAATATACAGTGGATTCAAGTTAATTGGGAAACATTGAGACCAGTATATCTTGGCTCAATTAAGCGGCTGCCCCAATTAGCAAAAGCTTCATGGAAATAGTTGAAAGGGTATAATAACGACAAACTGAGTAACAAATTATGTATTTAAATGAAATGCAGAACAAATTAGCGCACTACCAGTAGTACTACAATACTATCAAACTGTATTAGTTCCTAACTGTTATCACTGGTGGAATTGATCCAGTGTACGCAATGAACAAAATCATTGCAGACATCTAGTGCAGATAATGGACTGCCTTCATACAATGGTATAGATAATTGTAATCTCCAAATCTTCATTTTCATTGCAACATTCAAGATGATTGTTGATACTTTGAAATTTTTCATAATTTCTAACTTGTTGAAGTTAAGAATTTTCACTCCTGGCTGTTTCTAGCATCACCAAGCTTGAATGCTTGAAACTGCAGCAAGCAAAACAGCTTTGAATTGTCTTGCTGCTTATTTCTTGCCAATTATCAGTGATAAATATCACTGCTTTTTTAAGCCAAACATGCCCAACTGATGCTATTTGAGGACAACTTCTGTCCTATTAAAGCTCTAAGAATGGTGTGGTATTTAACAGCCACACAAACTCGTGCGACTGACGCTGGTTAGAAACTGGTTGGCAATAGTCTCCTGTCCTGATTATGTGGCATAGTGTCCCAAGTTAATAAAGAGATCCCAGTAATTTTCTTGTTCTTTAAGGGTTGTCCCAAATAAGTGACTGAGGTGATTAACTAATTGTCCAATTAACCAAAATCCACCATATTGGAAATTGTAGCAAAATAGAAATTGTTTCATTTTAAGCTTATCAGTGCAATGAATAAACTAATTTTCCACTATTTAAAACAATTCCTTGAGTATCATTAGATTAAACAGCATCTTAATATTTATTTAGTTATTGAGATACAGGCCCTTTGAGCCATGACACCTAGCAACCCCTGACTGATTTAAATCTGGCCAATTTACAATGACCTATTAACTTACTAACAGGTACATCTTTGGACTGTGGGAGGAAACTGGAGCACCTGGAGGAAACCCACACATTCCACGAGAAGGACATACAGACTCCTTACAGTTGACGTTGGAAATCAAATCCAAACTCTGACTGTAATAGAGTCACGCTAACGGCTACGCTGTTATGGCGCTCAAAAATCAATAGATTAAATGGTATCTAATCAGATCAGCATTTTAATTGTTACAAGTAATCTATCCTATAAAGCTACACAAATCAGTTTTCAGAGATTGCATGTAAACTGCATTCTGCTGTTTTTGCCTCAGGCTTTTTTTTGGTAAAGAAATTAAATGTTGTTTGCAGTTGAAGCCAAATTCTTCATTTATAGTGGTCTCTATGTGAGCATAAGTTATGTTCTTAGAGTCAGTTCTGCACAGTTTGCACTTCATAGAATCCATTCTTTTAATTTCATAGGTGCTATGAATGTGATGAGGAACTAACACCGTGCAATAAAAAGGTTCTTGCTCCTTTAATGGATTTTCTGCAAAAGCATGCAACAAGGACACATTCAGGTAATTTATTTTTATATTTATTGCTTCTGTACAGAGCTCAGCCATCTTCTGTCGTATTTAAGCAGGGATGAAGAAACTTCAGCATTTTAACTCTAATATCTACATTTTAGAGTTATAGCGAAAATACAAGGAATATACTATGATTATGAAGACAAGTAGTCCTCTTTTATTGTCATTTAGTAATGCATGCATTAAGAAATGATACATTATTTCCTCTAGTGTGATATCACAAAACACAGGACAAACCAAGGCTGAAAAAACTGACAAAACCACGTAATTATAATATATGGTTACAAACAGTGTAACAATACCATAACTTGATGAAGAAGTCCGTGAGCACAGTAAAGTTCAAAGTTTCTCAGATGTCCCACATCTCATGCAGACGGGAGAAGGAAGAAAAACTCTCCCTGCCATGCCGACCACAATCCGATGCTGAGTCATCCGAAAACTTCGAGCTCTGATCAGCTCCCCGACACTGAGTACTGAGCGTCATCTCTGTCCGAACGATTCGACCTCCTTCTCAGTCGCCAAAAGCAGGCAAGGCCGGGGATTTTGAGGCCTACCCTCTGAAAGATTCCCGACTGCGCAGTAACGACAGCAGTGAACAGGCATTTCAGAAATTTCTCCAGATGTTCCTCTGTGCTTTCACGTCCATTCTCCATCAAATCAGAATTGTCCACGGCCCCTATATAACAGATACAATATCATTTTTCACCGGAGGGCGTGTGCCGCCATCTTCTCCTCCTCCTACTACAGGGGTTGAATGAGAGTTAGTGTATTTTGTTGATGGGAATAAACTGCTCTGGGCATTGGAGGTGGAAAGGGAGGGTCCAAAAAGGCTACTGTACTTGTTGGTACCAATAACTGTAGCAGAGCTACCACCAGTATCTGGCCAACTTTGGGTGCCATAGTAGCACAGCAGTTAGCACGAAGCTATTACAGCTTGAGTTGTTGGAGTTTGGAGTTCATTTGTAAGAAGTCTGTACATCCTCCCCATGGAATGCATGGTTTTCTTTGGGTGCCCTGCTTAGGCTTGGATTAATCGGGGTTTGTGGGGTGGTGCAGCTCAAAGGGTCAGAAGGGCCAATGCCACGCTCTATTTCAATAAATACTAAAATATAATCTAAGGTAATTGAATTATTATACATAGACATGTAGCTAGGGGCTACTAAGATCAGTTTAACCTCTCCGATAATGAGGGTGAATGAGTCATGGCTGTTCTGGGCCTCTCCTGAGAGGAGACGAAGCCCTCTGCTATGCAGTATTGCAGGGTTTGAGTGGGAGTCATTATCATGATCAATCATGATAAATGATCCCATATGTATTAGCATTAATTGTGTCTGGCCTCCTGGCTCACTTGCAAGTATCTTTGGTCGTTTGACCTAATTATTCAGTCGGATTTATGTACTCAGGTTTATTTATCACACGTATGTCGAACCATATATTGAAATGCATCGTTGCGTTAACAACCAACACCACCTAAGGATGTGCTGGGGGCAACCCACAAGTGTCCCCACACATTCTGGTGCCAACATAGCATATCCACAATGTTCAGTGAAATAACACAAGCAACGATAACAACAGCAACAATACAAAAGCAAAACAAGCCCCCTTTTCTCCTTCCTCAGTGCGCACATAACACGCACGCACACAACCCTGTCCCTAATCCCCCTCTTTGTCCTCAAAACCATCCATATGAGCCTAAAAAAAACCCAAGTCTGAGCCAAGATCTCGACAGAGACCAAGGTTGGATGCCATCTTGGTCACAGCAACGTACAGCCCAGAAACAGGCCTCATGGTATCAGTTCTAATGACTTCCCTTTCCAAGTATTTGTGCAATCATCTTGTGTATGTTTAAGATGATTCATGATTTGTTTCATTCCCTCTTCTTTGCAGTTGCAGATGTTATCAAAGTTTAGCAATCTTTCTTATTGTGTGCTTTCAATTTAACCCATAGACCAATGTCAAAACAAATCAGAAACAGAGTTAATATCACTGGTACATGCCATGAAATGTGTTGTTTTATGGCTGCAGTATATTGCAATACATAATAAAAAAAACTATAATTTACAATAAAAATGTATATTAAAAATTAATTAAGTAGTACAAAAAGAGCAAAATAATATACAGGTGGTGTTCATGGGTTCATTGTCCATTCAGAAATCTAATGGTTCCAGAAATGTTGAGATTGTGTCTTCAGGCTCCTGTACTACCACATTGATGGTAGTAACGAGAAGAGGGCATCATTGGTGATACACAGAATGTTTTAACATTTATATTTGTGTTGTACACTACATTTTATATTCTATGAGGAATGTTAAATGTCCCTGCAAAAAAGTGCTGGAGAAGGGCAACTTTTTTTTTGTGTGACTCCCAAGGGAATCATCAAGTTCTCCCATTTGCAACTATTATAGCAGAAATGCACAGACTGCAGTAAGTAAGGTTTAAAACTATTTACAAGAACTAACAAACTTAAGGCCAAACACTCAGGTCTCCAGATCACCGAGGGAACACATGTAGTAGCTGGAAACTCAGGGGAGGTCTCAATTGTCTCAGGTAACATGGCTGCCAGGAGGACTGCAGGTAAAACAAGTTCCGGCCCTTAGCCCCCACCCCTACCTTCTATTCCCCTGGCTAATGTACAGTCTTCGGAAAATGAAACTGAATACCTCAGAGCAAGACTGTAATACCAGAAGGACATCAGGAACTGTTGTGCACTGTGCTTCACAGAAACATGGCTCACTACACAGCATTCCAGCCAGAAAGGCTTCAACTTTCACTGCAAGGAATGGATAGTAGCATCGGGTAAAGATTGAGACAGCAGCACTTGCTTCATGATTAATTCGTCATGGCAATTCTGTTACAGTCCTTCTCCTCCAACCTGGAACATCTGGTGGTTAAGGAGCTTCAGTTCTATCTGCTGAGGGAATTCTGCAGTCATCCTAGCAGTGGTGTACATTCCACCTCAGCAGATGCTAAGCTGGCATCGGAGTGGCTGAGGACTCGGATCAACTTTCACAAGGCAGTGCACCCTGATGCCTTCCCAATCATCATAAGGCAAAGGGTGAAATGCGGGGGGAGGGGGGCTTCAACCAGAATAACTTGAAGCAGTCTTTGGCCTTTTTATGTCTTCTCTGTCCAGATGAAGTGCCTTTTCCTGAAACATCAACTATTTATTCCTCTCCATAGATGCTGCCTTATTTGCTGAGTTCCTCCAGCATTTTGATTGTGTTATTTTGCCAACTGACACCAACATGTCACCTGCAGAACCAGAGGAGGCAACACACTCACTGTTAGACCACCATCAAGGATGCCTACTGTGCCATCCTTTGCCCGGTATGTCCGATCACCTGGCTGGGCTTCTGCTCCCGGCATACAGGTAGAGACTGAAGACCACAGCACCAGTGGTGAGGACAACAGAAGTGTGTTCAAGAAAGGCAGAGGAGCGTCTACTGGACTGCTTTGAATTGGTAGGCTGGACCTAATTCAGGGATTCATCTTTAGATCTGAATGAAGAGACCATAGCCGCCACTAACTTCATTAAGACCTGCTTGGAAGAGAACATGCAGAATTTTCCCAAAACAGAAGCTCTGGTTAGATGAACCAGGGCATTCACAGTCTGCAGAGGGTGAGATCTGTGACGGTCAAGACCAGAGGCCCAGACCTCTATAAGAAGTCAAAGTACAACCTATGGAAGGCCATTGTGAGAGAAAAAAGGCAAATCCATGTCAAGTTAGAGACAACCAGAGGCACAATAGCTGTGGCAGGGTTTGATGCCATTATTTCCTATATAAGGTGAAACCTAACTATATTTGTCAAGCTTTGAACTATGAACTATATGGTGGTGACGCTTCACTCTCCAATGAGCTCGACTCATTTTATGCATGCTTTGAAAGGGAAACATAACACCTGTGCGAATCACCACAGTGTCCAACAACCTTGTAATCTGTCTTGGTGATTGATGTCAGAACAATCTTCAAGAGTGAGTCCTTGCAAGGTATCAGGCCCTGATGTCTACCTGTGTAGGTATGAAAACCCTGCGTAGACCAACAAGCTAGGGTGTTCAAGCACATCTTCAACCTTGCTGCTGTGGTGTGAGTTTTCCACTTGTTTCGAAAGAGCAGCAGTTATACCAGTGCCCAAAAAGAGCAGGGTGAGCTGCCTCAACAGCTTTTGCCTGGTAACACTTAGATCTATAGTGATGCATCACATCGAGAGGTTGATTATGATTGAAATTAACTCTGCCTGAGCAAGGGCGTGAACCTGCTGTAGTTTACCGACTGCCACATCTGGTTACAGTGGATGCAATCTCACTGGCTCTTCACTCAGCTTCGGAGCAATTTGCAGCAATATATACATTAGACTGCTGTTTATTGATTGCAGCTTAGCATTCAACACCATCATCCTCTCACTATCAATTAACACGCTTCAAAACCTGGATTTCAGTGCCTCCCTCTGCAACTCGATCCTTGTCTTCCTTATCGGGTGACCACTGGTAGTGCTGCTTGGTAATAACATCTCCTCGCTGACGATCAACACAGGTTTGTCAACACAGGTGACAATCCCAAGGATTCATGCTCAGCTCTACTCTCTCTAAACTTATGATTGTGTGGCTAAGTACAGCTCAAACACCCCTTATGAATTCTCAGATGACACTGCTGTTGTAAGTAAAATTTCAGATGACAACGAGGAGGTGTACAGGAGTAAAATAAATTAGCTGGTTGAATGGTGTCACAAAAACAACCTCTCACTCAACTTCAGGAAGACCAATGAATTGATTGTGGACATCAGGAAAACTCACACAAGTCCTCCTTGAGGGGTCAGTGGTGGGAAGGATGAGCAGCTTCACGTTCCTGCGTCGATATATTGGTGCAGTGATGAAGATGACGCACTGGTGAGGAGATTTGGTATGTCACCAAAGACTCTTTCAAATTGCTGCAGATGTACAGCAGAGAGCACTCTGACTGGTTGAATCATAGCCTAGTATGGTGGCACCAAGGTGCATATCACAAGAGACTGCAAAGGGTTGTTTATTCAACCAGCCCCATCACTTCACAACCACTGAAGACATCTTCAAGAAATGGTGCCTTTTTGAAAAAAAAGGTGTCATCAGTCTTTAAGGACCCTCGCCATCCAGGACCTGCCTTTTTCATGATACTACCAATGGAGAGGAGGTTCTAGAGCCTGAAGACTCACTCAACATTTTAGGAACTGTCAACATTTCCCTTCCACCATCACATTTCTGAATGGCCCATGAGAACTGCCCTGTTTTACCCTTTTGCACTATTTATTTATTTTGTAATTTATAGTAACATAAATTTTATGTCTTTACATTGTACGGCTGCCACAAATAATTTCACGTCTTGTGTCAGTGATAATAAAGCTGATTATAATATTCCTATTCCTGGAAATATCAGAATAAATTCCACTTTGTTTGGATATTCTGGATACTTGTGTGTTAATGTTTGATCTTTAATTATGTAACAAGCATAATAAACCGAAATTTCCCAAAGCAACTATTCAAAAACAAAATTTCATGGCATCTGCTATTAATATAAGGGAAGTAGGCTCCTGGTTTCCCATGTGATCTCTGCTGTAGTTGGCTTCAGCTGCAAAAATGTTCTAATTACATTATTCGTACGTGAATGGTTGCGGTAATTACATTAATCGGTTGAAATCATCCCTTCCATCTCCATGCTGAGATCCCAAAAGAACGTAAACAGCTGCTAACAATGCATTGCCAATTCAGTGACTTACTATAACTAGCCCTGTTCCGTTTAGGGAAATTGTCAGGGAAAAAAGAGATCTCATTAGCTATATAAAAAGATGAGGCCAGGGGTTTTGTTTCCCAAGATGTGCCACCCAGAATGTTATACTCGGGGGTAGGATAGGAGACCAACTGTAGCTTTATAGGTTGTAGTTCACAAAATCTGTGACTATCAGAACAGGTGCAGAACTGGCATGGCATTATTTTCTAAACTATATTGTAGTGTACAGTATTAAATTGTTAACTCTCCAAACACTAGCGGTTCATCTATATAACAGAAGTAGTGTAATGCTTATACAACACCAGTGATCACTGATCAGGGTTCGATTACCGCCTTTGTTTGTAAAGAGTTTGTACATTCTCCCTGTGATCACATGGGTTTCCTCCAGGTGCTCTGGTTTCAACCTACATTCCAAAGATGTACAGTGTTAGGGTTAGTAAGTTGTGGTCATGCCACTTTGGCACCAAAAGCATGGAGACAACTTGGGGGCTATCCAGCACAAACCTCACTGATTTGATTTGACATGAACGACACATTTCACTGTGTGTTTCAATGTTTTAATCTGCATGTGACAGAGAAGCTAATTTTTAATCTTTAAAACTTTGTTAAATTATGTTAAAACATATTGAAAAGTATTTAATTCTGAAAATTTATAATTTTTAGAATTTTAAGATTTGTATGAAAATCTATTTGTTGATTTCATCTTTTACTTTCCTACAATATGAAAAATAGAACTTAGTCATTTATTATAGTCAAGTTTATGGGTGAACAACTGAGGTAGACGACTCAACCGAGCACTAACCTACATCGTTGGTGGGGAGGTCACATTCATCAAGGCAACTATCTCAGATGGTTTCTCCTTCAGCTGTTTGTTTGAACCCATCAGAGTGGGAAAAATATGAAGTTTGCAGAACAGTACCACTTAAACAGTCTGTTGATACAGTACTCAACCAATGCTACAAATAAAATAACAAAATGTAAGCACTGCAATTGATGAAGTTCAGAGTAAATTTATGATTAAAGTATATATGTCACCATCTACGACACTGAGATTCATGTTCTTGGGGGCCTTCACGGTAAATTAAAAGAAGCACAATTGAATCAAAGAAAAACCATGCAAGATGGGCAAACAATCAATGTACAAAAGACAACAAACTCTGGAAATACAAAAAGGAAAAAAAAAATATTGAGAACTTGTGATAGAGGCCTTGAAAGTGAGTCTGAAATGATTGTGCGAACATTTCAGTGATGGGGCAAGAGAAGTTATCCCCTTTGGTTCAGGAGCTTGATGCTTGAGGGGTAGTAACTGTTCCTGAACCTGGTGATGTGGATCCTGAGGCTGCTGTACCTCCTCCCTGATGGCAGCAGCGAGACGAGAGCAAAGCCTAGATGGTGGGGGTCCTTGATGATGGACGCTGCTTTTCTGCGACAGCACTTGTGCTCAGAGGTGGAAATGCCTTTACCCATGGTGGATTGAACGGTCTCCGCTACTTTATGTAGGCTCTTTCAAGGACCAGGCTGTGATGCAACCAGTCAGAGTACTCTCCACTGCACTTCTATAGATGTTTGTCAAAGTTTCAGATAACATGCGGAATTTTTGCAGACTTCTAAGTCGAGGTGCTGCCACGCTTTCTTTGTAATGGCACTTGCGTGCTGGACCCAGGACAGATCCTCTGAACTGATCACGCCAAGGAATTTAAAGTTACTGACGCTCTCCACCTCTGATCACCCAATGAGCACTCACTCATGGACCGGTTTCCTCTGCCTGTAGTCAATAATCAGCTATTGCACACAATATTCTGTGAAATTACTTGAGGCATGATATATAATGTGGCAAACTATAATACACTCTTAGGACCTCTGCCTGCTGTACCTTAAACATTTTAATCCTCGGATACGGCTGCTGATCTCTCCTACACGTGGTTAATCCTGTTTGCCTGTAAGGAGCGTCTTGGTAGCATAGTGGTTAGCGTGACGCTATTACAGCTCGGGCGTCGGAGTTCAATTCCTCCATCCTTCCTGTGAGCGTGTGGGTTTCTTCCCGGTGTTCCCGTTTCCTCCCACAATCCAAAGATGTTCTGGTTAGTAGGATAATTGGTCTTCATAAATTGTCTTGTGATTAGACTAGGGTTAAGTAGGTAGGTTGCTGGTGGCACGGCTGGAAGGGCCTGTTCCACATTGTATCTAAATAAAGCTACCCCTTTAACTGTAAATATTAGTTATTCTCTACCTGCAGATGATTTTGACAGCACTCACCATGATGGCACTCGGGTAATTCTGCCTCTGACTTCATGCAAGGTGACTTTGGAGCACTCTGATTTCCTAGTCTCTCTGTCTCTTTACCTTTGGCGTCAATTCTGGCACTGATTTTCCACAGCATCTTTAGACTGGAATATTAGTCCACTTTTGGTTCATCATGTGCTATGGCTGCTTGCAGCAGCCATCTAGCTGCAGCATTTTGTTTTGCACATTTTTTGAAAGGAGTATTAGTACCACAATAGTACACTACACTGTAGTAAAAACTTGGAATGTTTTTACTAATCAACATTAAATGCCCATAAGACATAGGAGCAGAATTAGGCATTTGAGTCTACTCTGCCATTCCAACATGGCTGATTTAGTATTCCACTCAACCCCATTCTCCTGCCTTCTCCCCATAACCTTTGACGCCCTGACTAATTCAGAAGCTCCGCTTTAAATATACTCAATTACTTGGCCTCCTCAGCAGTCTGTGGCAATGAATCCCACAAATTCACTACCCTCTGGCTAAAAAAATTTCCTTCTCATCTCTGTTCTAAATGTATGTCCCCCTATTCTGTGGCTGTGGTCCTGGACTCACCCACTATAGGAAACATCCTCTCCATATCCACTCTACCCAGGCCTTTCAATATTCAATAGTTTTCAATGCGATCCCTCCTCGTTCTTCTAAGCTCCAGTGAGGCAGGCCCAGAGCCATCAAACACTCCTCATGTGTTAACCCTTTCATTCTCATCAACCTCCTCTGGACCTTCTCTGATATCATATCATATATATTTATAGAGTCATGAAACATTAGATCAGTACATTCTATTAAGGAGTGATCCAGATGTTTTTTTTTGGGGGGGAGGAGAAAACTCTGGTTAGAAACATATGCTAGCTATTGAGTAACCTGCAGTTCATGACAACCCATGGAGTTATCCCATTGCCAAGACAGACACTACTGACGGCACAACAGAAACATAACATGCCACTGAAGGCTTAATTAAATGTTATTATTTTAAAGGAAATATTTATTGGTACCAATGGACGATAGGTGCAGGAGTAGGCCATTCAGCCCTTCCAGCCAGCACCACCATTCACTAAGATCATGGCTGATCATCCACAATCAGTACCCTTTTCCTGCCTTCTCCCCATATCCCCTCACTCCGCTATCTTTAAGAGCTCTGTCTAACTCTTTTTTGAAAGAATCCAGAGAATTGGCCTCCACTGCCTTCTGAGGCAGAGCATTCCACAGAACCACAACCCACTTAGATTATTCTGAAAAGTAATAATTTGCATGCCTTATAATTTGCTTCCTGTTTATCAGTTGACCTTTTTTCAATGAAATACATATTTTGAATTCAAGGTTTTATGAAATATTAAGCAAAGAAAGTGATTTTGCTATATTGACAACTAATGTAAAAATTGTCTTTTTGTGATCAAATGTTGCATTAAGTTGGATGTAGAATCGCTGAGGAGTGCAGTAAAAATCGAGACCAACTGCTTTCAAGGAATTTTCTCTCCAGTATTTGTGCCTGTTGGAAAATAATTAACTTTTATTTCTGAATTTAATACTGTATTAATAAACTAGTATACCGTGGATTCTGATTAATTGGGACATATCGGGACCAGTACATTTTGGCCCAATTAAGCTGCTGCCCCAATTAGATGAAGTTTCATGGAAATAATTAAAACACACAAAAAAAGACAAACCACTATTTAAACTAAGGAACAAATTGTGTATTAAATGAAATACAGAACAAATAGGAACACTAACTACACTACTAGAGTATTATAAAACTGTAGTTCCTAATAATTATCAACAGAGGAATTTGTCCTGTGTACACAGCCATGTTCCTTTGATTGACTGTAAATGAACAAAATCAGCGCAGACACCTAGTTCAGATACCGGGCTGCCTTCTTACATTGCATCCTCCAAATCTTCATTTTCATTGTAACATTGAAGAGGATTGTCGATCCCTTCAAATTCTTTGTAATTCCTTACTTGTTGAAGTAGTGAAATTATTTTATTTCTTCAATAATCATTGCTTTTTGAAGACAAACACAGGCAACTCACACTACTTAAAAACTATTCGCTCTAAGCACAATGTAGTGTTTAATGGCCACACAAGTTCGGCAACTGTCTCCTGTCCTAGTTAAGCGGCATAGTGTCCCAAATATACAAAGGGAATCTCAGCTATTTTCTCAATTAATTTTTGTTCTTTAAGAGTAGCTCCAAATAAATGGCTAACTGATTAACCGATGGCCCAAATAACCAGAATCCACTGTATATCTTTAGGGATCATAAATTTGTGTGCTTTAAAATATCTGTAGCCTATATTGTGTATGTATTTTGTATTATATGTATATTTATATTATATATTTATGTGTATATGTACACACATTTGTATTTCATGTTTGTGTGTATGTATGTATGTGTGTGTGTGTGTATGTATATGTATATATATATATATATATAAATAAAATAATGTTTAGATGTATAAAATATTGTATGTATTACATAGAGAGTTAGGTTCATGGCCTTCTGCAATGGGGTGGGGCGGGGTACTGCACAGGATCGAAAGAAGCTGCAGAAAATCGTGAACTTAATCTGTTCCATTATGGGCACTAGCCTCCATAGTATCCAGGATATATCCAAAGAGTGGTCCCTCAAAAAGGCAACATCCATCATTAAGGACCCACATCACCCAGGACATGCCCTCTTCTCTTTGCTACCTTCAGGAAGGAGGTACAGGAGCTTGAAGACACACTCAACAGTTCAGGAACAACTTCTTCTGCTCTTCCATTAGATTTCTGAATGGGCATTGAACCCATAAACACTACCCCACTACTTTTAATTTTGCTGTATTTTGAATCTCTCTCTCTCTCTCTCGCTCTCACACACACACACATTCATTCAGTTTTTGTTACTATGTATTGCATTGTACTGTTGCTGCAAAAACAAAAAAAAAATCATGACATATGCCTATGATATTAAACCTGATTTTGGCTTGCTTATCATTATTGGAGCAGCACGGTAACATAGTGGTTAGCATAATGCTTTTCAGTACCAGTGACCTGGGTTCAATTCCCGCTGCTGCCTGTAAGGAGTTTGTATGTTCCTCCTGTGACCATCTGGGATTCCTCCAGGTGTTCCAGTTTCCTCCCACAGTCCAAAGACGTACTGGTTGGTGGGTTAATTGGTCATTGTAAATGGTCCTGTGATTAGGCCAGGATTAAATCAGGAGATTACTGGGCAGCACAGCTTGAAGGGCCAGAAGGACTTATTCCATGCTGTATCACAGATGGATGGACAGACACCAGATTTGAGAAAGATATTCTGTAATCCTTTGCATGATAATTAAAATATGTGTTTGTTATATATTGTGCTGAATTATCCTTTTATTAACTTTGGAAAATTAGGTGGTGTGCGTAATGGCCAGCCAATTCTATATCACTTCAATTCATCCCATTGCTAAAATTTAATTTTGCCTGATATTGTATAAAATGTTTTCCCTTTAATGTGTAATATGTTTATGATTGGCAGGATAGTGCTATTATATCTATATATACTAGATCTTGACATGCATTGAACCTTCTGCTCGCTATTACTAACTGAAAGCTGTAAATGCACAAGTAATTAAACATTAAATGGTGAGAAGATCCAAGTTCTTTTATAAGGTCCTTTATTATGTTAGGATGTGTTTCTTGAGCCAGTAATTTGAAAGACACTCTTATTTTAAAAAGATTGACAATTCCTTTATAGATTAATTGAACTTAGATGTCAAAGCAACAAAATTAGAAAATTATTAAAACAATTTTTTTTAGTTATGTAAGCTCAAACAAAGTATGAAGATGTGAACTTGCATGTCTAAAGAGGTTGATATGAAAGTGTTAGCTTAAGACTGCATTAGGAAGAGTATTTCATGCTTAATGTCTACTAAGGGAAAGATAAGGAAGATACAGAGAAAGTTAGGGTGAAGTGTATAAAATTCCATTAGGTTCAACAATTATCAACCCCAGTGAAATGGAGATTAAGATATGAAACTGCTGGAGGCTGAGAAGCTTAACAAATGTAGTAAGTTTGGATTTCAACATTTACTAAGGTGCAGTGAATTTGAAGACATGGGACTAAGTTTTAAGTGATCTGAAAAAAATTCTCAGTTTTTTTAAGTAAATGTAAAAATATGGATAACAGAAGAGGGATATGAATGTTGGGCTCTTCAGCAAGTAATCTCAATCTTAGCAGATTCCCTACTCTCATCTTACTTACTCCCCGTGTCCCTTGATCCCTTTAGCACTGCTATAAAATCAGTTAAAAAAGTTTCTTCCAATCTTATTATCATCTAGTCTTGTGCATTCCATAAGACCAAGCAGACTTGGACTCCACAGCTGCCACTGCCAAAGAATTCCATGGATTCACACTCTCTGGCTAAAGAAATTCTTCCTCATCTCCATTCTAAAAGGATGGCCCTCTATTCTGAGGCTGTATGCCCTGGTCTTAGACTCTCCCACCATAGGAAACATCCTCTCCATAGCCACTCTATCAAGGCTTTTCATCATTCGAGAGGTTTCAATGAGGTCACCCCTTATTCTTCTGCGAATTCTAGTAAATATAGGCCCAGAGCTATCAAACATTCTTTATATGACAAGCCATTCAATTGGGAATCATTTTCATGAACCTCCTTTGAACCCTCTCCAATTTCAGCACATCCTCTCTTAAGCTAAGGGGATCAAAACTGCTTACAATACTGCAAGTGAGGCCTCACCAGTGCTTTATAAAGTCCCAACATGCATCCTTACTTTTATATTCTAGTCCTCTTGAAATGAATTGTAGCATTGCATTTGCCTTCCTCACCACAAACTCAACCTACAATTAACCTTTAGGGAATCCTGCACAAGGACTCACAAGTCCCTTTGTGCTTCAGTTTTTTCTATTTTCTCTCCATTTAGAAAATAGTCAATCCTTTCATATGTTCTACCAAAGTGCAAGACCGTACCCTTCCCAATCCTGTATTCTATCTGCCATTTCTTTACCCATTCAACTAGTATAAGTCATTTTGTAGCCTCTCTATTTCCTCAAAGCTATCTGCCCCTCCACCTATCTTCATATTGCCTAAAAAAGCCACCAATTCCATCATCCTAATCATTGACATATGACGTAAAAAGAATCGGTTCCAACACAGACCCTTGTGAACACCACTGGTTACTGGCAGCTGACCAGAACAGGTTCCCTTTATTCTCACTCTGCCTCCTACCAATCAGCCACTACTTTATCCATACTCGAATCTTTCCTGTAATACTATGGGCTTGTAGCTTGATAAGCAGCCTCATGTATGCCAACTTGTCAAAGGCTTTCTGAAAATCCAAGTACACAACATCAGCCGATTCTCCTTAGTATATCCTGCTTGTTATTTCTTCAATGAATTCCAACAGATTTGTCAGGCAAGGTTTTCCCTTGAGGAAACCATGCTGACTGCAGTCTATTTTATCATGTGCCTCCAAATACCCTGGGACCTTATCCTTAATAATCAGTTGCAACATCTTCCCAACCACTGAGGTCAGACTAACTGGCCTATAGTGTTCTTTCTTCTGCCTCTCTCCCTTCTTGAAGATTGGGATGATACTTGCAATTTTCCAGTCTTCTGCAACCATTCCAGAATCTAGTAGTTCTTGAAAGATCATTACTCGTGTCTCCACGATCTCTTCAGTCACCTCTTTCAGAACCTGGGGTGTACACCATCTGGTCCAGATGACTTAGCTGCCTTCAGACCTTTGTTTCCCAAGAACCTTCTCTGTAGTTCAGAGGTGATAACATTGTGGAACAGAATATCTGAAGTTCATTCAACAGAAGATCGTGCCAGGTGTTAACAAAGTACTTTAATCCTTGTTAGCAAGGGTAAATACAGGGGTATTGGCTCTATTACAATAATTAGAAAGATTTTTATTGTTATTTATTTTGAGATATGGCATCAAACAGGCCCTTCTGACCCACTGAGTCACGCCGCCCAGCAACCCACCGATTTAACCCTAGCCTAATCACAGGAGAATTTACAACGACTAATTAACCTACTAACCAGTAAGCTTGACTGTGGAAGGAAACGGGAGCACCTGGAGGAAACCCATGCGCACACAGGAAGAATGTACAACCTTTCCCTCAGAGAACTGTGGAATTGAAGTGACACCAGAAGCTGTAATAGCGTCATACTAACCTATACGCTACCATGGTGCCCTATATGAACAGATATAATAAATGTATGTGCCAATAACATCAGCACCAGGGGGAAATCACAGAAAGACCTCAGGGTACAACAAAAACACATTCCTGGGAACTGCTCATAAGCTGAACTGTTCCCAAGTCAGAAATGAGCTATGAGAGAGGATCACAGAAACAGCAGTGATGTGAGAGTGAGCAGGCTCAGGAAGAGTCCGCTCCGTGTTTCCAGATCTGCTCTGCACGATTCAGTCCTGGAGTAATGTAGCTTAGAGATAGCGTGGAAGGTGGGACGGTGGGGGGGGGTCAAGGCATGCAGAAATGCCGTTATCACCCAGCGGAAGATACCTGCAGCCCACAGCAGCAGGTAGATTCATCCCCATCCTTCCCGCTGGTCTTTCAAACCCTCGTTCCTACGTATAGCTTGTTCATTAGCTGGATGCTGTAACTGGGGACAACCTATACTGCTGTTGTCAGCTTGTCACTTGACAGTGCTAAACTTATTTCTACAGTTCACTGTCGTCCTTCACATCTTCCTCTGAAGTGACAGTTTTGAAGTTGTAAAAGGCTGCCAATCATTTAATTGTGATTTTGAATAATTACATTTCTTTGAATTTATTTAAAATATTTCATTAGGAAACTAGAGCTTCAGAATTTATTATTACCTCAGAATTAATATGCTGCACAAAAACACATATTGATTATCAGACTGTCACCTCTGTGAACAGTACAGGACAGTTGCAGGCCCTATGACCCACAATGTTGTGCTGATCCAATTAAATTAGTAATCCAATGGATTAGTAATCCAATTAATCTCTTCTGTCTACACCATGTCCATATCCTTCCATTTTTCTCACATTCATGTGCCCATCTAAACATCTCTTAAAAGTCTGAAATGCTTCTGCCTC
Organism: Mobula hypostoma; assembly: GCF_963921235.1. Lineage (NCBI taxonomy): Eukaryota > Metazoa > Chordata > Chondrichthyes > Myliobatiformes > Myliobatidae > Mobula > Mobula hypostoma. Next base: position 151,183,800 of record NC_086098.1, read on the forward strand.
TAGCACCACCCCAGGCAGTGCATTCCAGGCACCCACCACTCTCTGTGTAAAAAAAAAATAATTGCTCCTCACATCTCCTTTGAAATTACCCCCTCTCAACTTAAAATGCATACCCTCTAATATTAGACATTATAACCCCTCGAAAAAAGGTGTTGTCTGTATCTATGTACTCAATCTGTGCCTCTCATAATTTTATAAACGTTTGTCAGATCTCCCCTTAGCCTCCGCCGACCCAGAGAAAACAACCCAAGTTTGTTCAACCTCTTGTTACAGCACAAGCCCTCTAATCCATACTCTACTCTGCAGTATTTGTTCCTATTGCCAAGTTGTTTTCTAATTATTCTAATTAACTTTAATTCTTACTGAATAGATAACATGCTTATGCGATTTGACAATTGTGAATTAAATTGTTCCTTTTTTGTTTTAATACTCAAAGGAACAAATGTGGTCTATGCTACTTGTGTTAAGATGTCATTTAGCTATGAAGCTGAATGCATTTATTGAGTTTGCCCTGTGGATATGCTCCGCAGCGCCAGGACAATCCATATTTGGTGGCTGAGCAAGAACCAGGTGGTGCTGTAAAGCTTAGCACAGTGAAGCGTAGACAGATCCAGGCTTGACATTTGCCATTCTGTAGTGCTGCAGGGAAGAGAAAAATCTGCTTTTCCATATGTTTCTGGTTTATTTTTTGCCTGCAGTTTGGTCCAGATGGCAATGTGAACATTGTTTACCTTGCAGTGCTGCCCCAGATGTGGGATTCATCCATGGGCATTTCACAGCCGCCTGCCTCTTTCTAAGAATATGTTGGCATAATAAATTTTAACTTATTAGATGATAATTTAACATGCAAATACTGTGGTTTAATAAACTAAATATTGCTTGCAGAGTACTTCCACATCAGCATCAGAATCAGGTTTAATATCACTAGCATATATAGTGAATTTGTTGCTTATGACAGCAGTACATAAAAAAAACAACCTATAAATTACAATAAGAAATACATTAAAATATGTGATGCAGACAAGGAGCATAAAACACGAAAGTAATTTACGAGGGTTCACTGTCCATTTGGAAATCTGATGGTGGAGGGGAAGAAGCTGTTCCTAAAATGTTGAGTATGTGCCTTCAGGCTCCTGTACCTCCTCTTTGATGGGTAGCAATGAGAATAGTGCATGTGCTGGGTGACGGGGTCCTTAATGATTGATGCCGTTTAATAATAAATCAAGTCAATTCAAGTCACTTTTTATTGTCATTTCGACCATAACTGCTGGTACAGTACACAGTAAAAATGAGATGTTTTTCAGGACCATGGTGCTACATGAACAATACAAAAACTATACTGAACTACATAAAACAACACAGAACTACACTAGACTACAGACTGACCCAGGACTGCATGAAGTGCACAAAACAGTGCAGGCATTACAATAAATAATAAACAAGACAATAGGCACAGTAGAGGACGTTAGGTTGGTGTCAGTCCAGGCTCTGGGTATTGAGGAATCTGATGGCTTGTGGGAAGAAACTGTTACATAGTCTGGTCGTGAGAGCCCGAATGCTTTGGTGCCCTTTGCCAGATGGCAGGAGGAAGAAGAGTTTGTATGAGGGTGCGTGGGGTCCTTCATAATGCTGTTTGCTTTACGGATGCAGCGTGTGGTGTAAATCTCTGTAATGGCGGGAGGAGAGACCCCACTGATCTTCTCAGCTGACCTCACTATCTGCTGCAGGGCCTTGCGATCCGAGATGGTGCAATTTCTGAACCAGGCCGTGATGCGGCTGCTCAGGATGCTCTCAGTACAACCTCTGTAGAATGTGGTGAGGATGGGGGGTGGGAAATGGACTTTTCTCAGCTTTCGCAGAAAGTAGAGACACTGCTGGGCTTTCTTTGCTATGGAGCTGGTGTTGAGGGACGAGGTGAGATTCTCCGCCAGGTGAACACCAAGAAATTCGGTGCTCTTAACGATCTCTGCAGAGGAGTCGTCGATGTTCAGTGGAGAGTGGTCGTTCCGTGTCCTTCTGAAGTATAGATAATGAAGTAGAGATTAAAAACATAATGGAAATTGTTTATATTTTTTGATGTTTGGTATTTAGTGTTCTGCATGTACAAGACTACTTCAGTTTGAGTAACAATCCACACTCAGTTTCAACAATCCACACTCAGTTTCAAATGTTAAAAGGTACATTTATTATCAAAGTATTTATACAGTGTACAATCTTGAGATTCGTCCTCTGCAGGCAGCCACGAAACGAAGAAACATCATAGAACCATACAAAGAAAACATCAAACACCCAACACACAAAGAAAGGAGCAAATCATGCAAACAGCAAAAAGCAACCACGTACCACACAGAACATTGCATTGTAATGGTAATTGAGTGGGAAGATGGGGTTGAGTCCTCCTAATTCATTTGGACCAGTGTAAGGAGTTATCCCTATGATCATAGTTACTTTTACTGGTGTGACACCAGAACTATGTTGCTGCAAATATAGATCTGGTCTGACAATTTACCCTCTTTGAGTGCCTCAAGGCAATAAAAGATTCCTTTAAGAAACTTGAAACCACTCCTTGTCTATGTAATGGATGGATCTTTTGAATCTGCAGGTATTACATTGGCTTTGGGTTGATTTTTATTGGTATTTTGGTTCTGAATATAAATGGATCAATAAAGAAATGTGTCAGGTCTAAATATACATTACCCTTTGATCACCCTTAGTCCCTGGTAAATGTGGATCACTTTCCGTAATCTCAGGGGCCCTATCTTGCTGAGGACAGAAGTTGATGGTGAAGTCTATCATTACTTCAACATTAACTTCCTCAGGACTCACACTGCCAGGTTCAGAAACAGTTATTACTCCTCAACCAGGAAGCTCTTGAACCAGAAAGGATAACTTCACTCAATTTCACTTGCCCCATCACTGAACTGTTCTTACAAGCTGTGGACTCACTTTCAAGAATTATTCATCTCATATTCTTGGTGTGTACGTATGTGTGTGTGTATTTATTTATTATTTTCTCTTTTGTATTTACAATGTTTGTCGTCTTTGCACTTTGGTTGTTTGTATTGTTGAGCGCAGTCTTTCATTGATTCTATTGTGTTGGATTTATTGTGCGAGAAAATGAATCTCGGTTGTACAGTATATGATGGCAAATATGTACTTGGATAATTAATTTATTCTACTTTCAATATGATACCATAGCCTATGGCTGTCTGACCAGGAAAAACGACTCTTCAAACATCAGGATCTGAAAAACTCAGCACAAATTCATGGTCTGCTGAACAACAGGTATCCTTACCTTCCTGAAAAATGCATTACCTACAGCAAGCACTGCAGAATGTTATTGCAACATCCATTGGCAAGATATTCCTTTCCTCAGGCCAACATCCTAGCTGATTGTGAAGCTGTTTTGGAATCATGGGGGAAAACAAAATCAAGTTGTACCTAAAAACTGGAATGAGCATTTACCTGAAAAGTTTGAAAGTTAAAGGTTGGAGCAACCACATTTCATCTAGTTTATAATATTGGAACTGTAATTGAAGCAGGTTCTTGTACTCTGTCAGGTTTGTCAGAGATGTTGAAATAAATTGCCTAGATACAGGGACGTGTAACAGTTCTGGTTGTCCCATTATAGGGAGGTTATTAAGACTTTCGAGAGGTTGCAGAAGTGGTTTACCAGGATGCTGCCTGGATTAGAGGGCATGTGCCATAATGAGGGGTTGGACAAACTTGGATTGTTTTCTCTGGAGCAGCAGAGGTTGTGGAGAGGTTTATAAGAATATGAGAGGCATAAATAAACTAGGCAGACAGTATCCTTTACCGAGGTTGAAATATATAATGGCAGACTGCATGCACTTAAGGTGAGGGAATAATTTTAAAGGAGATGCAAGGGGCAAGTTTTTTTTTACATAGAAGGTGAGTGTTAGGTGCCTGGCGTGGTGGTTAGAGGCTTTTAAGAGATGTGTGGATAGGCACACGATTGTGAGGAAAATGGTAGGATATGGACAATTGTGTAGGCAGAGGGGATTAGTTGGCCATTTGATTACTAGTTTATTTGGTTCAGCACAGCATGGTGGGTTGTAGGTCCTGGTCCTGTTCCTGTGCTGTACTGTGCCTATATAATACATTGAAAGTGGGCATGCAGGTACAGCAGGCGGTGAAAAAGGCGAACGGTATGCTGGCATTTATAGCGAGAGGATTCGAGTACAGGAGCAGGGAGGTACTACTGCAGTTGTACAAGGCCTTGGTGAGACCACACCTGGAGTATTGTGTGCAGTTTTGGTCCCCTAATCTGAGGAAAGACATCTTTGCCATAGAGGGAGTACAAAGAAGGTTCACCAGATTGATTCCTGGGATGGCAGGTCTTTCATATGAAGAAAGACTGGATGAACTGGGCTTGTACTCGTTGGAATTTAGAAGATTGAGGGGGGATCTGATTGAAACGTATAAGATCCTAAAGGGATTGGACAGGCTAGATGCGGGAAGATTGTTCCCGATGTTGGGGAGGTCTAGAACGAGGGGTCACAGTTTGAGGATAGAGGGGAAGCCTTTTAGGACCGAGGTTAGGAAAAACTTCTTCACACAGAGAGTGGTGAATCTGTGGAATTCTCTGCCACAGCAAACTGTTGAGGCCAGTTTATTAGCTATGTTTAAAAGGAAGTTAGATATGGCCCTTGTGGCTACAGGGGTCGGGGGGTATGGAAGGAAGGCTGGGTTCTGAGTTGGATGATCAGCCATGATCATAATAAATGGCGGTGCAGGCTCGAAGGGTCGAATGGCCTACTCCTGCACCTATTTTCTATGTTTCTATGTTTCTAATACTGATGTTTTTGACAGAATTTGACTTTGTGTAGTTTAAGGGAAAATGAATGCCTGGCATTAAAGCATAATCCAAACTTGGTAACTTCAGCAATAATGAAATTGTGAGATACATTATTATGGTGAGATAAAATAAAAATGCTAAAAATATCAAGAAGTTTTTTTAAGAGTGTATTTCTGGAGGGAGAGGAGAACTTATATTTGTTCGCATGTCAAATGAGTCTTTGAGAGGCTTATAAGAAACAATTTTAAAAAGCTAATCACTTTCAAAAACTCTACTTATGTTCTCAGTATTATTTATTTTTTTATGTACACAATTTGTCTTATTTTGAACATTGGTGAACTGTCAATCTTTGTTAATATAGGTTTTCATAAATTATATTGTATTTCTTTATTTTTCTGTAAGTACCTGCAGGAAAATGTATCTCAAGGTAGCATACGTACTTTGATAAAAAAATTTGCTTTGACTTCAACTTGAACATTTGACAATTGGCACTATGCTACCATACCAAAGCACCTTATTCTCCTGTACAAGTAAATTTTATGTTAATTCAGCAGGATAAATGCGTAGAATTAACTGGCACAAAAACCTTCTACATAAGTACGTTCTCTTATGATTAGATTCCTATCCTTAACATGCAAGAGAATGTTAATATAAGGCAAGTCGAATATGAACCATTAATCCACTCATCCACTGTGTTTTCTGTTGTCTATCAGTTAGATTTTAACATGCTATCTACATTATCTTTGTACTGCTCATTGTTGCTAAACTCCAAATAGGTCGAATGTCTTTATTTGCAGAATCTTTTGCCAAATGAAAGTTGGAATATAGTGGACTATGGTAGTCAGGTCTATGCTATTCCTGTAGGCTAGAAATTAATGATGCCCGTCTCTTCCCTGCCCTCTCGGCTCTTAAGTGATATGGCAAATAGATTTACAAGGTCTCCATGCTGGTTGCACTTCCTACTGGGACATTTTGGACATCTGTTTTGCTTTCTAGTATGATTCAAGCACTGCTTCCTTTTGCAGCTGCACCCTAACCCAGCAGATCTTGGTGCTCGCGGCAAAAAACTTTCAGCTGTTATCTGATGACAGAAACTATGTTCATATTTGAATGTATAATATTAATCCTATTAAAGCTAAAACTACTTGTGCACAACAGTCTGTAATGTGTGTGTGATTGCATAAAATTTTAAAAAATAAATGCAACTTATTAGATAATTTTTCCCAATTGAAACAGTAATCGCAATATATTTCAAGTAATCAAGGCTGTAAACCAAATATTATTTGTCATTTCAAGCCAACTTTTGTTAGGATAGATTGAGATTCTTAGGAATCCGCATTCTGTGAGATTTATTTGTGACGAAAACATACTTTTTATTTTTTAATACATAAAATTAAAGAAAAATGCATTCTTTGTGACTTCCTAGATTTTTGTGGGAGATTTTTCATTACTAATTGGTTCAGCTCAGCATTGTGGACCAAAGGGCTTGTTCTGTGCTGTACTGTTCTATGTTCTATTTTTTGCTACCAATTTGTTTAGAATTTTGCTAGCAGGAAAGTTTTATGTGCGCTATTAATACTTGCCTATTTTTTAAAATAAATTGATTTAAATGCAGGGTTACAAGTTATATTAGTTTGTATATCTCTCAACATAATCACTTTCCAAATACATTTTAATTTTGCACGTTCTGTAGGTATTATTTTTCAAGGTAACATTAATTTGCTTCTTGCTACCTTGCACCAAGCACTTTCTATGCAAGCATAATCAATATGACACTACTCCGCACCAGGTTCCCAAAGCACTGTTTAGTTAAGAAAGCAATTCATTAGTTTCAAACTCCTAGCAGTGCACAACTCACACAACCATCACATAGTTCTAGAACAAATCTTACGCAATCAAGAAAAATTACCAGGGCCTCTTCTTTCTGACGAGACTGAAGAGAGCTGGACTTTTCACATCCATACTCGCGTCCTAACATGCTACATCACTGCATGCTCTGGAGACTGTACTTCAGCAGACAGAAAGGCTTTATAATGGGTCATCAAAACTGCCCAGTGCATCAACAGCATCAGCCTACCCACTATCAAGGACATACAGTTAAAACGGAAAAAGGCCAGCAATGTCATTAAGGATGCCACCCACTCTGCTCATGGACATTTAGTCCCGCTCCCGTCAGGGAGGTGGTTATGTAACATCACACCAGGACCACCAGACAAGAACAGTTATTTTCTCTAAGCAGTAAGGCTGATCAATACCTCCACCCACTAACCTACCCCACCATATCCCCAACCACCACTACTTTATCATTTCCTGTCAGTCACCTTATGTACAGACACTTCTGTACCTAGCATCACTTTATGCACATATAATCAATCTACGTATTTGTATCTATATTTATTTTTTATATTATTGTGTTCTTTATCTTAGTGTATTTTTATATGCTGCATCAGATCTGGAGTAGCAATTATTTTGCTCTCCTTTTCACTTGTGTACTAGAAATTACATGAAACAATCTTGAATCCTGAATCTTGTTTCCTTGAATTTGTCATGTTAGGTTGATGTCACAAAGTGTTCTCCCCTAATCATAATGCAGAACCACTTCTCAAACTGTTTATAAATATAATCCTGCTTGCTTGGCCTAGGGTTAAAATCATTTAGTGCTTATTTGGTTGCCTTTTGGATAAATTCGTTATTTTCTTTTGCTGCTTGAGGTGGAGAAGTGAAAACCTTTAGATCCAAGTTGTGCCTCTTTAAGTTCATGTTCTTTGCCTTCATAGCATTTCAGAATTGTTCTTGATTATAGCCAATTCAAACCATAAACTAATGTATGAAAATACTTAAATTGGTAAGCAAATAGAAGTATTGCATTTCTGGACATACTTCAGAATTGAAGATATATTGGGTTTTAGGCTGATATGTATGTGGAAGGCCGAAAAATGTGAACAGTAACTTTTAAGATGGATCCTGGATAAGGGGGAATCCATATATAACATATAATAAAAAAGAACATTTGAAATATTCTTAAATATTTTCCATTACCTGAATATAAGCACGCAAGATTCTTTAGCTGCTGGAAATTTTAAGCAACATACACAAGATGCTGAAGGAACTCATGAAATCAGGCAGCATCTATGGAAAGGAGTAAACAGTCGACATTTCTTACCGAGACCCTCCATTTCATCAGGAAATATCAACTGTTTTATTCCCCTCCATAGATGCTGCCTGATTTGCTGCTTTCGTAAGCATTTTGTGCGTGTATTGCACTTTGGCTGAAAATGACTGTTTTGTTCATAAGCATTTTTTGGTATATATCATGAGTGCTATATTTGTAGCTTACCAACGTTCTTGAAAAAAATCCTTTTCTCCTTTAAGGTTTAAGTTCTAATTCGATGAAAGTTCAAGATGAAAACTCAGATGGTGGTGAAACAGTGAGAGGAAAACATACAATCAGTAATGCAGCCGTTCCTGTCAAAGGGCTGAGCAATTTAGGAAATACTTGCTTTTTTAATGCTGTTATGCAGGTAAGCAACTGAGACTCAATACTGCTGTTTTCTCCACATTTCTAATCTGTTCGCTTTCCATTTCCCTTTTGTTACACATCTACACAATAATGGATTTCTGGAAATAATTCAAAAATATTTTGCATTTGCAAAGAGGAGAATATACACAAAGCACTAAGGGGGAATCAAATGTTGTTTCTCAAATATATTTAAATTGATATATTTGAAAATGGGATTATTTCACTCATTTTATAGATAATGGTACTCCTGGAACTCGAAGCAGTGTTAACAAAATGGGAAGTATAAAAACTTTGTAATAATTTGGAAACTTAGTTTCAGATGTGATAGGGAATAAGGAATGCCAATCTTGAAAGGTCTCGGCCCAAAATGTCAATTGTTTATCCCCTCCATGGATGCTGCCTGACTTGCTGAGTTCCTTCAGTGTTTTGCGTGTTACTTGGGATTTGCAACATCTGCAGAATCTCTTGTGTTGCATGTGTGATACTTAGGCTTCTTCATTGCTGTTGCATATGTGATACAACAAATTATGTTTTAACTCTTTTTTTGTTTTAGAACATGGCTCAGACCCATATACTCAATGATCTTATGCATGACATGAAGGAAAAGGGAACAAAATTAAAGATCTGTCCACCTATGGAATCAAATTTGGTAGGTGATGCGACTTCTCCTGGTTAAAATTAACTTCAGTTTCCAATTCTAATTCTGGAGTTGAGCCAAGATGGATTCAAAATCCTGACTCGTAATTGGAATAAAAAAAAATCATTACTAAGTGAATTCAGTTTTGATTTATTTCTGCAAACAAGAATGGCAGTTATACTGGAATACTAATTTCTATTTAATATATCATTTGTGCTCAGGATCCTTTGATGGTGATACTTCCCAGCCCTGGATCTTTGACCTCAGCTGTGCATTTATTTCTTCATAGTATGAAAGAAGCAGGAAAAGGGCCACTCGTACCAAGAATTCTTTTCAATCTGTTATGTCAGAGGTAATTGTATTTTTGCGGCATCTTGAAATATTCAACAACTCACAATCTCTAGGATATAAGGGAGGAATCTGGCCTGCACAGTAGCGTAGAAGTTAGTGTATTGCTAATGCAGCACCAGCAACCAGGGTTCAATTCCCATCACTGTCTGTAAGGAGTTTGTACGTTCTCCCTGTGATTGTGTGGGTTTCCTCTGGGTGCTCCAGTTTCCTCCCACATTCCAAAGACGTCTGGGTTAGTAGGTTAATTGGTCACATGGGTGTAATTGGGTGGCATGGGCTCGTTGGGCCGAAGGGCCTGTTATCGTGCTGTACCTCCAAATAAAATGTGTTTTGGGGTTTATGTACTGCAAGGTCACGCACTCACCAAAAGCATATTATGAAGACACGTTTTGTACAATATAAAGTACTCTTGCTAGAAATACAAAATAAAAATAGAAGTACTGAAAATGTGTATCAGGTTATGTCTTAAAGCTGAAACAACACAATTTATTTTTTGTTTGTCCACCACCACATTCCCTGTTCTCCTAATCTCCCACTGTCACTAGACTCCCCCCTCTGTAAGTTTGGCTGTGGCATCATGTAAGGTAGAAATGAAAAATTATGTCTAAATATTTTAAAAAATCACTTCACTAACAATAGTCTCCTTTATTAACAGTAGCTAAAAAGAAAATTTTCACTAAAATATGTTGAGCCAAACATATTGTTGTAGCTTCATAGGCCTAAAATTTTAAAGATTATTCTGTTTTTTTTATGTTTTTATGCCTAATTGTTTAACTCTTAAATATCACAATGTAACTTTGCATAAATTGCCATGTGTTTTGATGATTTTTCACATAAAATCTACCATCCATGCTTTCTTCATGCTGCTGCCATCAGGAAGAAGGTACAAGAGCCTTGGGTCCCACACCACCAGGTTCAGGAAAAGTTATTACCCCTCAACCTTCAAGCTTCTGAACCAGGGTGTATGACTTCACTCAACTCAACACTGAGACTCTTCATCTCATGTTCTCGATATTTATTGCTTATTTATTATTATTATTATTTTGTATGTCTTTTTTTCATTTTGTATTTGCATAGTTTGTTGTCTTTTGTACATTGGTTGTTTGTCCGTATTGTGAGGGTTTTCATTGACTCTGTTGTGTTTCTTTGTATTTACTGTGAATGCCCACAATAAAATGAATATCAGGGTTGCATATAGTGACATATACTATATGTACTTTGATAATAAATTTACTTTGAACTTTGAAGTAATGGCAAAAAAGGCATAGGGGAAAAAAAGTTATCCATTAATACTTTATAATAATGAAGTATATTTAAATTAGTTTTTAGTAAATATCTACATAACCATTGATGAATAATCCAAAGATACCATCACTTCCTGCTGCTTTGTAAGTTATCTATTTATGTTATTAAACCCTTGAACTATAAGATGTTTAATTTTAAGCCACTAGTAAATCTCAAAGCGCAAATTTTACAGAAGTGAGAGTACACCCCAACGCCAAGCAGAAGTATGTGATCCTCAACAATTTTTTGCATTTCTGCATATATTTTCTTCATTAATTAATGTCACTCCTTCCTTCTGTGCAGCAAGGACATCTGCTGCCTTAGGATCTGTGAGTGTAGCAGTGAAAGTAACTAGTGTTTGACATCAGCTGAGCAGTAGTTCTGAGTGGATGTCATCCTGAGCCAATAGTCAGTGGTGTCTTCCACTTGAGACTTTTGCCCTTGAGAAGGGAATTGGACTTGCAGGCAACAGTCTTTCTGGTTTTATGACAAGAGTCTGTGAAAGTGAAATCAAGAGAAGTCTAAATGTAAAATTATTTAGTTCCAGTAATGTTTTACTGTTGCAGGCAGTACCACAGTTGTCAGTTACAACTTACATTTAATTTGCAGTCTAGATCTTAACCTATTAGGTTGTCTACCTATTAAATGATTCCAATGGCTTGCGTCTCAAATAACCTCTGAAAACCAAGTCCATCTCTTGGCCTTCGTAGGTGGCTTAGCTACCAAGCCGGCAGAATCATTTCTACTGACATGAGAGGAGTACGGTCATGTTACTGGTGCCTTTAGGCAGATGGGGCTCACCCGCTGTGATTGGCAACTTCTCCAGGAGAAGAAAAACTCTGATCTCAAACTTTTATTGCCTTACAGCTATATCCAGTCATGGGAAAGGTTTCGGGAGTAAACCCGAGGGGAAAATCTAGAGTTGAGGTCCCCTAAGACAGTCCTGCATTGTTCAATGCTGAGTGGCAACTCCTATGACACTGCTGGTGCCAAACTGTATTGGTCTCTGCCGTTCCTTTGGATTCATCAGATGCACGAAGAGGGGGAGCCTGCTGCATGGGTAACAGCTTCCTCTCCATGTCGTACTGTCCTGGCTTGTATACAGCTAAGACGCAACATCCATGGTTGGCACTGACCCACGGAGGGCCTCTCTCCATTTGATCTTGTGAAGATGAGTTAACTGTTCTCCCTTGTCTAGTTGTACAGGGCTGCACATGGGATGGGCAGACTGACTGACATTTTAGCTCGTAGGCACGAGTAAAATAGTGATATCATCATATCACAAAACAGGAAATGTGATTGTGAGATGATGCCATATGAGTAACATTTAGATGCTGACAACAGATCAGTGCTCTCACTGGATTCAAGAAGATGGACAACAGACAAGAGCAAATAGCAGCCCAAGTGCATGTTTTAAATTTAGAAGTCTTGGTGTAGCAGTTAACCAAGGTGGTTGTTGGAATGGAAGCTCTAGACCTTTCTTCCTTCAATGTTCTATTGTCTTGTTTCATCGAGAGCAGGTGTTCCCAACCTTTTTCATGCTGTAATAAAATACTGGTCATATTTATCTATTTTTGTTTCATTTGAAAGATCACTAAGTGTTCTTTTTAAATAGTTCCTTCTGATCTATTAAAGCAGAACACCAGAGAGTAACAACAACACTACATAATACTCCCTTTACTGGATTATGTTCTCAGGATGGAAGGAAAATTGAAACTAAGGGGCTGAAGGAACTCATCAAGACAGGCAGTATCTATGGAGGGGAATTAGATCTAAGATTGTTTTATGTTATTACCAGTACACATTTTTAAATTCTTAGATAATGTTTCAAAGTTTACAGTCAGGGATTTAAGTCGTTTCAAGCTTCGCTAATTCAGCACTGCTGAACTCTTAGAGAAAATTATTTTTAATCTGCCAGTAGCAGAGTTAATTGTAGTGCTCAGCGGAATAGAGATTCTGTGAACTACCAACACCGCAACAGCAACCTGGCCTTGGTGGCCCAGCCGAGGAAACAGCAGATACAGGCAGCGTGGGAGGAAGCAGAAATGTGGCTAGAGAGCCAGGGCACCAGCTAGGGTCAGAAGTTAAAAGTAAATTTATTATCTTAGTACAGGTGTATCTGCATATCTTCTTGCAGGCATACGCAGTAGATCCAAGAAATACAATAGAATCAATGAAAGACTGCATTCAACAGGACAGAATGTGTAAAAGACAACAAATTACAAATATAAAAGAAAGAAAAAATAATAATAAATATCGATAAAATTAGATGAAGAGTCCTTGAAAGTAGGTCCATAGGTTGTGGGAACAGTTCAGTGTGGGGCGATTGAAGTTATCCTCTCTGGTTTAATAGCCTGATGGTTGAGTGGTAATAACTGTCCCTGAACTTAGCGGTGTGGGTCCCGAGGCTTCTGTACCTTCCTGAAACCAGCATCAAGAAAAGAGCATGGCTTGGATGGTGGGCGTCCTTGATGATGGATGCCGCTGTCCTGCGACAGCGCTTTGCATAGATGCACTCAATGATGGAGAGGGCTTTATGCATGATGGACTAGGTCATTTCCCGTACTTCTTGTAGAATTTTCGATTCAAGGGCTAAAAGCTAACCTGACCCAGGCTAGCGGTACCATCATCATTCCTGGACAATGTCCACTCACTTGAATATGAAATGGAGTCACTGAGAATGAAGGCACAGAAAGAGATGATAAACTGCTCTGATTTGCACTGAAATATGGCTAAACAGCATCATGCCCGACTCAGTCAGCGTTTCAAGCAGAGGCCCTTTATCAGGACTCTTATCTGTCAAATTATAAGGGAACTCATTGTATTTCATCTGGCAGAAATGTATCCATTTCTTCCAGAATGATTACCTTGTTTTACATCTTTCCTGCTGTGCTTTGCCATCTTCCAAATTTTGGTTGTGATTTTACTTGGTAGGTATTTCGGATGTACCTTTTCATTGCCAGTTAATGATAATTTATGTATGTTGCCTTGTTGGGGAGAAAAATGTAATCTTGGCATTTGGATAACATAGGATAAATCGTTCAAGTTGTGGAGCCCATTCACTCATTATTCATGAGCTGCCTGTTTGGAAATTTTGCTTGTGAAGTGATTAAGTGTCAAGTGTCATTAGTCATGCCCTCTTCTCAGTTCTACCACCAAGGAGAAGGTACAGGAGCCTGAAAATACATGCTCAACATTTCAGGCACGAACAAGAGAAAATCTGCAGATGCTGGAAATCCAAGCAACATTTCAGGAGCTGCTTCTTACCCTCTGCCATTAGATTTCTGACAGACAATGAAACCATGTACACTATCTCACTACTCTTCCTCTCCCTTTGTGCACTACCTATTTATTTTTTAAATACAGTTTTGATTGTAATTGGTATTTTTTATTATTATGTATTGCAATATACTGCAATTTACTATAAATTTCACAACATATGCCAGTGACAGTAAACCTAATCCTGATTTGCTTAGATGTCTAAAACTGATAGTGAGTTAATTCCAGATATCACAAGGATGAGAAACTTTGTATTAGCATACAGCTCTATCCCATGCCTTGTGTCATTGATATTCTATCCTACCTGAGGATTATTGACCTTGTGTTTTCATTCTAAAAGCAATACTGTGAAATAATTAGTTCACAAAGTAGTTTTTGCAAGTGACAGAATAAGAACAGTTTGCTGATATTTTATGCTTATTATTTTATACTAGGATGATGCCACACTTTTTTTCTTTAATAAGCAACATGCCCCAATGTACTTCTATTGAAGAGACCATCTTCAATGTTGTGCAACATTTCTTTGGATGTGGTCAAGTTTCTGCTTTAGGATAGGTTGCTTTTGTAATAGGCTGCTTAAAGTCTGGTACCAATCCATCCGCTGTTAATTTAGTTAGTGTTACAGCTGGCAAACATAATGTTGGGGCAGATTGTGTATATTGCTGCAGGGCCCTTCAGTTTTCCACTATACTGAATTTTAGGATTGCTGACTTCTGACTGATCAGATGAGCAAGTGATTGATACATCAATTAGTCATTAAACACATTTATTAAAGGTTACACATATATTTTGTTGACCGTGATTTCTTGTGACTGCTAGGTTAAGAGAATTCCTTTTAAATAATTGCTACTAAACTTTGAATACATCTTGGTTACTATCTATTGCTAATATTTCCTGTTTTTTTTTACTCGTGTCCCATTTTCTGTTTACTTGTTTCCTTGTCCTTCCCATTTTTGTTCATTTTATCTTAAAGGCCATTTTTAATTGTTTAGGCCTAGTTTTAGTATATTTTAATCACTAGTGCTTTTTGAAATAAATGTACAGGAACTAATAGACACAAACTGGAAAGATTAGGTACTTTTATTTATCTGTTTTCTGGGATCTAGGCATTGCTGGAAAGGCCATATACAGTGAATTCAGGTTAATTGGGACACATTGGGACCAATATATTTTCGCCCAATTAAGTGGCTGCCCCAATTAGTTGAAGTTTCATGGAAAAAGTTAAAAGGCTATTAAAAAAAGACAAACTACCATTTAACTGAGTAACAAATAATGTACTTAAATACAGAACAAATTAGAAGACTATCAATACTTCTACAGTACTGTAAAACTGTGTATTAGTTCTCATAGTTATCAAGGGAGGAATTACACTGCTGTGTTCTTTAGATTGACTGTAAATGAAAAAAATCTGTGCAGACACCTAGTGCAGATATTGGACTGCCTTCATACAGCACTTCAATGCGAAATCTTCATTTTCAGTGTAACATTCAAAATGATTGTTCATGCCTTCAATTTCTTTGTAGTTCCTTACTTGTTGAAGTAGTGAATCGTTTCATTTAAACTCTTGGCCGTTTCTGGCATCTGCAAGCCTGAATGCTTGAAACTGTAGTGAGCAAAACAGTTCTGAATTGTCTTACTGCTTATTTCTTGCCAACTATTAGTGACAAAAATCATTGCTTTTTGAACACAAATACACTCAGCTGGCGCTACTTATAAGCTGGAATTTCTAATTTTGTAGTGTCTAATAGCCACACAAATGTGTGCGACTGGTGCTAGTTAGAAACTGTTTAGCAACAGGCTCCTGCCCCAATTAAGCAGCATAGTATCCCAAATAAACAAAGAGAACCCTGGCAATTTTCTCGATTAGTTTTTGTTCTTTTTAGAATTATCCCGAATAAACGGCTAACCTGATTAACTGAATCCACTATATATAAGCCTTCTCTAATTGTCCTGGAGAAGATGAGAAGTGTTTAGAATCACTGCAAGACTGTCGTAGTGCTGTTGCATAGCAAGTTCTAGCATTAAGATATATTGATGATTAAGGATAGATGATATATTTGTAATTCAGGATGTGTGTGGGCCACTTGTTTAGTGTTGAATTTCTTGAGGGTTGTGGCCAGGATTCTGTAGTGTTTCTGCCTGCTGTCTTGATGATGGAAAGGCTTTGGTGCTTCAGGAGGTGAGCTGCATGCTGCAAAACGCTCAACATCTGACTTGTTCCTGTAGCCCTAGGATTTGCACGACTCGTCCAATTGAGTTTCTGGTCAATGGTAAACACACAGAATGATGATAATGGGGGACCCTGCAATGGTAATGCCATTGAATTCAAGAGTGAGTATTAAACTCCTTTTGGTTGGAGGTGGTTATTTCAAGGCATTTAAACCTGCATTAAAATAGCAAATGTCAGGATCTTGATTTATGAAGGCTTTGGCAGCTTCAGTCACTAAGGAGTAGTGAATGGAATTGAATATTGTCTAATCTTCAGGAAATGGTCCTTGTATGGTGAAATTTCTTATTTTGTGACAGCAGAACTGTGCAAGACAAATCTATAATTTACAAAAATAAGTAGTGCAAAATGGGCAGAGGGAAAAAAAGGTGTTTCTAAATCATTCAGTGCAGGTCTTCAGGCTCCTGTGCCTTCTCCTTGATGGTATTAATGTTACTACCATCAGGAGGAGTTACAGGATGGTGAGGGTCCTTAAAAATGGATGCCACCTTTTTGAGGTACTGCTCCTTGAAAATGTCCCTAATGGTGGGAAGGGTGCTATTATTCAAATAAACTGGACATAGTCATTTTGCATATGACAAAAATAGGTTGACTATTATTGGACTCGGTGTACACTAACCTACACTAACTCCAAAAGAAAAAAATTACTGCAGGTGGTAGAAATTGGGAAGGAAAACAAAAAAAGCATGTTGGAAATACTTAAGCCAGGCAGCATCTTTGAAGAGAAGAAGCATTCACATTTCTGATCAATAATCTTTCAACAGAAGTAATTTCATCTATTTGATGGCCAAGAAGATTTTATACCCATACGTGTATACCCCACCAAAGTTAGATCAACCATACCTTCATCTGTGATCTTGTCATCGCTAATTAACTGGATTCTGAATATTCACACTTATTCCTCAATCATACTTTATTTTACTTGTGTGTAAAGAGACCAGCATGGCCTCTGTCACCACACAGTTCTTAAGTCTGAACAGGGAAATGCCACTTTTACACAGAATTGGCTAGCAGTTGCAGGTTTTGACCATTTAGTAAACTGTGTGTATTTGAATCCCTTACTTGCAAGATAAATCACCTCAGCAGAGGTGTTAAAAGTGAATAGTTATTCCAAGCTAACAACCAATGATATTTTAAAGATAGTAAAGCAATTGTTCCCGAGTTGGTGTGGGTGTTTCGCATCCTTTCATTATATTTTTATCTTGTCTCCAGTATCTGAGCCTGCTGTGGTCTTCAAAGACTGTCTGTACCCTATTTGCAATCTGTCCTTGCCTGGAGATTCTGTTAGTTCTTGCCTTACTACAACTTCCACCATCTTTTTTAATAAACAAAGTAAAAGCAGAAATATTACTGGATCACAATCACCTCCATTGCTGGTTCAGATGCATCCTTCTGCTTCTTTGCTGCTAGGATGTTAACATGCTGGAAACCAACATAATGATGGGAGAGATGCTAGAATTGATGTGACACTGATGCCTGTTCCAAAAATCTTACTTTCATGCTGAACAACATACTTTTTAATGCTGCAAAAAGTAACATTTTAAACCAAAATAAAGGATGTATATTTGTTTTTATGTCACTAGAACATTGCCTGTGATTAAATTATTTGTGAAGTTTATTCATGGTGAAATTATATATCTCACAAATATGTATATGCACTTGTTTCTCCTTGAAAAACTTGCTGGAAGCAAGATCATTGCTGTGTTTGAGGACTTTTGGATGCTTGATTGACTAGAACATACACAGATGTGCTGACATATGGAAGCCAGTGCCAATGCACCACAACCTGTTGTATCATTGCAGAACAGGTTGGGACTGCTGTTTGTAGCAATCAGGATCTATGGTTAACTGTCTCAAATATACCCTTTTATCAAGACAGATTTCATTTGCTTGTATATGTAGTAGAACATAGAAGAGTACAGCACAGGAACAGGCCCTTCACTCCACAATGTTGTGTCGAACCCATTAAATTAGTAATCAAATGGCCAACTAAACTAATCCCTTCTGCCTACACCATGTCCATATCCTTCCATTTTCCTCACATTTCTGTGGCTATCTAAATACTTCTTAAAAATCTCTAATGCTTCTGCCTCTACCACCACTCTAGGCATCTATCATACTATGTAAAAAAAAATGCTCCTCGCATTTCCTTTGAAATTTTACCCCCTCTCCTCTTAAATGCATGCCCTCTGGTATTAGATATTTCAACCCTAGAAAAAGATACTGTCTGTCTACTGTATCTATGCCTCTCATAATCTTATAAACCTGTATCAAATCTCCCCTCAGCTTCTGATAGTTTGTGAGCTTCCCACAAAACATTGCCGTCTATTGCCTGCACCATTTTGGTTGCCTGCTTGATCTGACCTGTGTGTAGGGTGTGCAAGCCAAGTTTTCCATTGTAAATTGGTACTTGTGACAATAATAAACCAATTCCAGTTCCAATTTTGACAGTATTAGAACTGTGCTGTGTAAAAGGCTGAGGAACTCAATGCTGATCAATTGAGACAGTGCACTAGTATTGCTGGCATAGAATAGTTACAGAGGCACATGGGTGCTTTACAATGTGTTTTGCTTCTCTGCCCAACAGAGCACCACGCTTTAAGGGTTTCCAGCAGCAGGACAGCCAGGAACTGCTTCACTATTTACTCAACGCAATGCAGATTGAGGAAACTAAGGTAATCATATATCTACTATGGAAACATTTGCACATTGGTTGCGTGTCAGTCGTTGTTTGCATTTACAGTAAGGGTGCCACGGTAACGCAGCAGTTAGCACTATAGTATTACAGCTCACGGTGTCGGAATTCGGAGTTTCGTTCCAGTGCTTCCTTTGACCGCATGGGTTTCCTCCAGGTGCTCCAGTTCCCTTCCACAGCCCAAATACAAACAGGTCAGTAAGTTAATTGGTCATTGTAGACGTCCTGTGATTAGGCTAGGGTTAAATAGGTAGGTTGCTAAGTGACACAGCTCGTTGGGCTGGAAGTGCATGTATCTTTAAATAAAATGAATCTCAATGTTGTATATAGTGACACATATGTACTTTGCTAATAAGCTTACAAGGGGTGATTGATAAGTTTGTGGCCTAAGGTAGAAGCAGTCAATTTTAGAAAACCCAGCACATTTATTTTTCAACATAGTCCCCTCCTACATTTACACACTTAGTCCAGCGGTCATGGAGCATACGGATTTTGGACCTGCAGAAAGTGTCCACAGCAGGGGTGATTGATAAGTTTGTGGCCTAAGGTAGAAGGAGATGAGTTATACCGCTCTCGTTACATGCATATGCAGTTCAACTCTTTGAGTGATTATGCAGAAACTTTGAAGTTAATAACTCATCTCCTTCTACCTTAGGCCACAAACTTATCAATCACCCCTGCTGTGGACACTTTCTGGAGGTCCAAGATCCGTATGCTCCACGACCACTGGACTGAGTGTGTAAATCTAGGAGGGGACTATGTTGAAAAATAAACGTGCTAGGTTTTCTAAAATTGACTGCTTCTACCTTAGGCCACAAACTTATCAATCACCCCTCGTACTTTGAACATTAAACTTCATTAAAGGAGGGCAATTAAAGGGAGTTTTAAAACTTTATCATTTGCAGAATATGGATACAGGACATCCTTGCATTAACAGGGACTGAGAGTGGGGGGAGGGGTGTGGGTTTGTGGGTTGCTTTCCTAGAAAATGATCCATATTGTAAACTTCCTTTAACATGGGTGCCTGGAATATTCCCATTACTGGGCCACACCATTGATGTCTAAGCAGAAATTCTAATATTATCTATCAGCATGAAAAACAATGTACATCAAGAACTTTAGATCAGTATTTGCAGTCAGTAGTAAATCATCCCTGGTGCAGAAGTTGAAGAAACTCCCTATATAAGTTGAAGAGAGAAAAATGAAAGGGAGTTGATGTAAACCCTGGGCCTCTGTTGGACAACTTGCTGATACCATACAGAGACTTTCAAGCAGTTCTGCTTTCTGTCGAAGAACAGAAGTAGCATAAGACATTCTAATGCAGGTGAAGAAAGTTGGATTAAAAGGTTCTTGGCAACTTTCTGAAGTTCCTTACAGTATAATGTTCATTAAATAATTAAATATATGATAAAGTTCTATTTCAATTCAAATCATTTACTCACTTTCAAGTACTCTACATCTCATTCTCAGTATTAATTATGTACTTACTATTTGTATTTGCAGAGTTTGTTCTTTTGTACATTGGTTGTTTGGCAGTCTTGTGTGTAATTTTTCATTGGTTCTGTTGTATTTCTTTGTTCTACTGTAAATCCTTGCAAGCAACTGAATCTCAGGGTAGTATACGGTGACACATTTGTAGTTTGATAATAAATTTACTTTGAACTATTGTGCTCATTTACTGCACCAAAATAGATGCTTAATGCTGTGTATCATGCGATGCGTGTTTTCAATTTAAAATGTAAATTATTTTTGACTGTCATTGTATCTCCTGAAGCAGAGTAGTGAGGGAGACGGCTAGCAGGGCAAAAACATGATTGGAAGGACTTTAGACGGTGTGACAAAATTAGACTGTCAGGTCTGTGGATCTATTCAAACTCAACAGCAGTGACAGTTGTGCCAGTCAGAACCGCGGGTACCCGAGTAGCAGAGCATTGTCCGTCCTGGGAACACCACAGCTGTTAATCGAGTTATTGTTGTGGAGTGTCACAACCATGTGGTGTCGAGAGAGGGAGAGAGCCTGCAGCGACGTGCCTGCCACCAGAATCCTTTAGCAGGATTACCACCACGAGCATTCTCTTGTTTAGAAAACTCCATGAAGGATATGTTGTAATGGGCATGAATTACCCTTGCCAGTGATCTTAACAAAACCCTTCAAACTTGATGACTGTGTTTCTCTCCCAAGAAACACGGTTTAAGACGTAGCCTTTTCAAGATAATTCAAGATAGTTTAATGTCATTTCCTGTACACAAGTGTAAAAGGGAATGAAATAATTGTTACTCCGGATCTAATGCAACACAGAAAAAAGTAAAGAGCACAGAAATACTAATAATATGAACAAAACACAATAAATATAAATACATAAGAGAGCTTGTATACATTGACTGTATGTCCATAAAGTGTCGCTGGGCACAGCAGTGTCTGTACAGAAGGTGACTGACAGGAAATGATAAAGTAGTGGTGGTGGGGAGTGTGGAGGGGTGGGTTAATGGGTAGAGGTGTTGATCAGCCGTACTGCTGAGAAAGTAACTGTTTTTTGAGTCTGGTGGTCCTGGTGTGGGTGCTGCATGCCTCCTTCATGAAAGGAGAGGGATCATGAGCAAGATGGGTGGAATTCTTCATGATGTTACTGGCCGTTTTCCAGCACACTTCTGTATATATAGGCTGGTGCCGGAGGTGTGTTGGGCAGTTTTGACTACCCGTTGTAGATCCTTTCCATCCTCAGCTGCGCAGCTGAAACTCTACAATTTTGAGCTGTATAGTCCCACTTCATTGTGAGAGCATAATTGCAAATTGACTGTTTTGCCAGGACCACCATGCTCGAAAGCAGTTACCTTTCCCAAGCATTAGGCTAATCAACACTTCAACTCACTAACCTACCCCTTCACACCCCTCTGCCACCACCACCACCACTTTTATCATTTCCTGTCAGAGTCACCTTATGTAAATGCACTCCTGTGCCAGGTGTCACTTGATGGACATACAATCAATCTACGTATGTAAGCTATGTTATGTATTAAGAGTTATATTGTTTTTTTATTATTGTGTTCTTTATATTATTGTGATTTTTGTGTTGCATCAAGAGTAACAATTACTGAGTTTTCCTTCACACTTGTGTACTGGAAATGACATTAAACAATCTTGAATCTTGAGCAGTCTTGAATCTTTTGGAGAAGAATTTGGTAACTTAAAGATGATGGAGGGAATAAGTCAATAAGTCCTGCAGGGCAGTTCTATTTTTCCAATATTATCTTTAATGGATTATTTAGTACAGTGGCAGGAGAAGTAGTTGAAGCCTGCTGCTAATTAATTAGTGTCTTTCACCACTGTCACTAGCTCCCTGACCATGCAGGGGTGATGCCTTTGTCTGACCTAAATAAATGGTTCAGTGCTCAAAGCTTCACTAATGGGACTGTTGATAAAATCCTAAACCTATTTCAGGGTATTCAGCCAAGCAGTTACGTACTGAATACTTGTGTGACTCAACCATTGCTTAGTTTGGAAAGGAGTTACCGACCAGGTCATATTTGCAATGGACATATGTCACAAGCAAAGGATAAAACTTGTTTTAATTGTATCCTGCACGATTTTTAAAAAAGATTTTCAATACATTATTTATATTTTAACACAAATTTCGATTTAAAGTGATTGTAAGACTATATCATAAACCGAGAGATTTTGTTATTTGTAATAAAGATTCAGTCATGTAATGTTTTATCGGACATTTTACTGTATTGGACATGAGTCATGAATATTCAGCAGGAGTAAGTGAATAGCTCTTCAAGCCAAATTCCCTGCTTTATTCCCATTTTCCTTAGTACCCAAGAATCTGTTCATCATTGCCACCCCTAAAGTGAGCAATTAAGCAGCCACAGCCTCCTAGGATGGAAACTTCTAAAGAAGCTGTTTTACTATAATTATAAGGGCCTAAGTAGAACCATAGCTGAAGTACTCTGTACAATTCTGATCTCCTCACACAAGAACAAAAATAAAAGGGAGTTGCTGCAAAAATTCACCTTTCTGGTCCCTGTAGTGGCAGGTGTTAAGTTAGCTAGGCTTTTGTTTTCTAGAATTTAGATGGAAGAAGGATAATCTCAAGGGAAAGTACAAAATTTGTAAAGGCATTACAGGATAACTGTAGAAAAATGTTCATGGTAAGGAGTTGTGAACTATACAAATCCTTAAGATGTAGGCCATCCTGGGTTGATAAGGGTGATATAGGGAAAAAAGTCAAGGCTTTGGAGAGGATGCAGAAGAGGATTACCAGGACATTGCCTGGATTAGAGAGCATGTGCGAAAATGAGAGGTTGGACATGCTCTCTTTTCGCTGCTGCCATCAGGAAGAAGGTACAGGAGCCTCAGGACCTGCACCACCAGGTTCAGGAACAGTTATTACCCCTCAACCATATGGATTTTGAACCAGAGGAGGATAACTTCATTCGCCCCATCATTGAACTGTTCTCACAACCTATGAGCTCACCTTCAAGGACTCTTCATCTTGTGTTCATGATATTTATTGCTTATTTATTATTATTATTATTATTATTAATTTTTTTTTGTATTTGCATTTTGTTTTCTTCTGCACATTGGTTGTTGTTGGTCCTATTGGGTGTGCTCTTTCACTGATTCTGTGGTATTTCTTGTATTTACTGTGATTGCCCACAAGAAAATGAATCTCAGGCTTGCATATGATGGCATATATATATTTATATGTATATATTTTGATAATAAATTTGCTTTGAACTTTTTGAACTGAGAAACTTGGATTGTTTTCTCTGGAGCGACAGAGACTGAAGGGAGGTCTGATGGAAGTTTATGAGATTATGTATGTCAACCAATACATTGTTGGGTCTGAAGGCTGATAAGTCCCCAGGACCTGATGGCCTACATCCCAGGGTACTTAAGGAGGTGGCTTTAGAAATCGTGGACGCATTGGTAATCATTTTCCAATGTTCTATAGATTCAGGATTAGTTCCTGTGGATTGGAGGGTGGCTAATGTTGCCCCTCTCTTCAAGAAGAGAGGAAGAGAGAAAACAGGGAATTATAGACCGGTTAGCCTGACGTTGGTTATGGGAAAGATGCTGGAGTCAAGTAGAAAAGATGAAATTATGACACATCTGGATAGCAATAACAGGATCGGTCCGAGTCAGCATGGATTTACAAAGGGGAAATCGTGCTTGACTAATCTTCTGGAATTTTTTGAGGATGTAACTGTGAAAATGGACAAGGGAGAGCCAGTGGGTGTAGTGTACCTGGACTTTCAGAAAGCCTTTGATAAAGTCCCACATGGGAGATTAGTGGGCAAAACTAGGGCACATGGTATTGGGGACAGAGTACTGACATGGATTGAAAATTGGCTGGCTGACAGAAAACGAAGAGTAGTGATTAATGGGTCCCTTTCGGAATGACAGGCGGTGACCAGTGGGGTACCGCAGGGTTCAGTGCTGGGACCGCAGCTGTTTACAATATATGTTAATGATTTAGATGAGGGAATTAAAAGTAACATTAGCAAATTTGCAGATGACACAAAGCTGGGTGCAGTGTGAAATGTGAGGAGGATGTTATGAGAATGCAGGGTGACTTGGAGAGGCTGGGTGAGTGGGCAGATGCATGGCAGATGCAGTGTAATGTGGATAAATGTGAGGTGGTAAGAACAGGAAGGCAGATTATTATCTAAATGGAGTCAAGTTAGGAAAAGAGGAAGTACAACGAGATCTAGGTGTTCTTGTACATCAGTCACTGAAAGCAGGCATGCAAGTACAGCAGGCTGTGAAGAAAACTAATGGCATACTCACCTTCATAACAAGGGGAATTGAGTATAAGAGCAAAGAGGTCCTTCTGCAGCTGTACAGGGCCCTGGTGAGACCACACCTGGAGTACCGTGTGCAGTTTTGGTCTCCAAATTTGAAGAAGGACATTCTTGCTATTGAGGGAGTGCAGCTCAGGTTCCCAAGGTTAATTCCCGGGATGGCAGGACTGTCATATGTCGAAAGATTGGAGCGACTGGGCTTGTATACTCTGGAATTTAGAAGGCTGGGGTGGGGGGGGTATCTTATTGAAACATATAAGATTATTAAGGGATTGGACACGCTGCAGGCAGGAAGCATGTTCCTGCTGATAGGTGAGTCCAGAACCAGAGGCCACAGTTTAAGAATAAGGGGTAGGCCATTTAGAACGGAGTTGAGGAAAAACTTTTTCACCCAGAGAGTGGTGGATATATGGAATGCTCTGCCCCAGAAGGCTGTGGAGGCCAAGTCTCTGGATGCTTTCAAGAAAGAGATGGATAGAGCTCTTAAAGATAGTGGAATCAAAGGTTATGGGGATAAGGCAGGAACTGGATACTGATTGTGGATGATCAGCCATGATCACAGTGAATGGCGGTGCTGGCTCGAAGGGCTGAATGGCCTACTCCTGCACCTATTGTCTATGGTCTATAAATGTACTGTGGAGAGCATTCTGACAGGCTGCATCACTGTCTGGTATGGGGGCGGGGGGTGAGGTGGGAGGGAGCTACTCCACAGGACCAAAAGAAGCAGCAGAGGGTTGTAAATTTAGTCAGCTCCATCTTGGGTACTAGCCTACAAAGTAACCAGGACATCTTCAAGGAGCGGTGTCTCAGAAAGGCAGCGTCCATTATTAAGGACCTCCAGCACCCGGAGCATGCCCTTTTCTCACTGTTACCATTAGGCAGGAGGTACAGAAGCCTGAAGGCACACACTCAGCGATTCAGGAACAGCTTCTTCACCTCTGCCAATCGTTTCCTAAATGGACGTTGAACCTGTGAACGCTACCTCACTTTTTTAATATATATTGTTTCTGTTTTTAGCACGACTTTAATCTATTCAATTTATGTATACTGTAAATTGATTTACTTATTTTTTTTCTTCTGTATTATGTATTGCATTGAACTGCTGCTAAGTTAACAAATTTCATGACACATGCCGGTGATAATAAACCTGATTCTGATTCTGATTATGAAAGGCATAGATAGAGTGGTCATACAGTATTTTTTTCCCAGAATTGAAATATCAATTACCAGAGGGCATGCCTTTAATGTGAGAGGGGGTAAGTTCAAAGGAGATTTGAGGGGCAGGTTTTTTGCCTGGCTTGTGCTGCCTGGGGTGGTGATAGAGGCAAATACAAACTGGGGGTCCATGGCATAAAAAAAAGATTGGGAACCCCCTGCATTAGGGGTTTTTAAGATATATTTGGATAGGCAGATGAATGTGAGTAAAATATAAGAATATGGACATTGTATAGACAGAAGAGATTAGTTCCATTGGCCATTTGATTACTAATTTAATATGTTCGGCACAACATTGTGGGCCAGAGGGCCTGTTCCTGTGCTGTACTGATCTATGTTCTATGATAAACCTTTGAAATTTTCTGTTCAAGATGACAACGGAGGATCAGTCATTGTTTGCATCTGAAGACTTGACGATGGGTTTCAGGAGGTTTGAGGAATTGAGAGATGTCAGTGGAGGTCTTGGAGGCTGATTGATATCCTGCTACTATTTATTTTGTAAATGAAATTTTCCATTTGGGACCTAAAGTGGAAAAATGACAGTAGCCGTAGAACTGTACAGCACAGTGAAGGTTCTTTGGTCAACTGTGTCTATGACACCATGCTAAACTAATCCCATCATAATCCATATTCCTGTCTGTCAATAAATTCCAGGCACCTAAACAAAACTGTCTCACTTTAAAGCACCTTCCTGCATTTGACATTTCTACTCTGTGTAAAAAGATTCTGGTCATCTACACTGTCTGTGTCTCTCATAATTTTACTTGATTTAACTACATTGCCTATAAAAAAGTATTTCCCCCCACCCCCCAGAAGTTTTCATGGTTTACTGTTTTACAACATTGAATCACAGTGGATTTAATTTGGCTTTTCGACACTGATCAGTAGTAAAAGACTCTTTCGTGTCAAAAGTGAATACAGATCTCTGCAAAGTGATCGAAATTAATTATAAACATAAAACACAAAATAATTGATTGCATAAATATTCACCCCCTTTAATATGACATACCAAATCATCACTGATGCAGCCAATTGGTTTTAAAAGTCACATAATTAGTTAAATGGAGATTGTGTGCAGTCAGGGTGTTTCAATTGATTATTGTAAAAATTCAATTGATTATTGTAAAAATAGTCCTGAAGGTCTAACTACTGGTGAGTCAGTATCTTGGCAAAAAACTACATCATGAAGACAAAAGAACACTCCAAGCAACTCAGCGAAGAGGTTATTGACAAGCAGAAGTCAGGAGATGGATACAAGAAAATTTCCAAGTCACTGAATATCCTTTGGAGTACAGTTAAGTCAATCAAGAAATGGAAAGAATATGACACAGCTGTAAATCTGCCTAGAGCAGGCTGTCCTCAAAAACTGAGTGACTATACAAAAAGTGGACTAGTGAAGGAAGCCACCAAGAGACCTATGACAACTCTGAAGGAGTTGCAAACTTCAGTGGCTGAGGTGGGAGAGACTGTACATACAACAACTGTTGCCCAGGTGCTTCATCAGTTGCACCTTTATGAGAGAGCAGCAAAGAGAAAGCCACCGTTGAAAAAAACACATGAAGTCTTGTCTGGAGTTTGCCAGAAAGTATGTGGGGGACTCTGAATTCAACTGGAAGAAGGTTCGATGGTCTGATGAAATGAAAATTAAGCTTTTTGGCCATCAATCTAAACACTATGTTGGTGTAAGCCAAACTCCTCATATAATCAAAAACACACCATCCCTATCGTGAAGCATGGTGGTGGCTGCATCATGCTATGGGGAAGCTTCCCTGCAGCAGGGCCTAGAAGGCTTGTCATGGTAGAGGGTAAAATGAATGCAGCAGACACAGGGAAATCCTGGAGGAAAACCCTTCAGGTTTCACCTATCACCTTGTGTTTCTCTCTCCCCTCCTCCCACCTTTTAAATCTACTCCACAGCTTTTTTTCTGCAGGCCTGCCAAAGGGTTTCAGCCTGAAACATCGACTCTTTTCCATAGGTGTTGCCTGGCCTGCTGAGTTCCACCAGCAATTTGTGTGTGTTGCTTGAATATCCAGTGATGTTCCTATAAGAAGGAAGATGGAGATAAACCAGAAATTATAGACTGGTGAGACTTACATCACTAAGACGTAAGTCTCACTAGTCTATAATTTATTGGAGGCGATTGTTGTAGAAGATTCTTAGTGACATGTTTACTTGTATTTGGAAAAAGCATTGACTTGGGGGCAATCAAAATGTGACTGATTTTTTTGAGGAAGTGACAAAAATGATTGGCGAGAGTAGGGTAATGAATGTTGTCTACATATATCTTAGTAAAGCATTGATCAGTAGGCTGGTCCAGAGGATTAAATTAGGGTTAGGGTGGTTAAGTTGCTTCGTTTAGATGACATGCATTATTCAGAGAGATTGTACTCATGGTTAATTGATATTTTAGGGAGGGGTGTTTTGATATTATAGGTCATGTTGCTATTAAGGATGAGAAAATGTCTTGAGAAACATTAAGGTGATTAAGTTCCCAGAGCATTTTGGGATCTCTCTCATTATAAGAACAGAATGTTACTTGATTAAATCTGATCAGGTTATATCAGATTAGATCTGTGTTTGAGTGCTCTCTCTCCCTTGATGCTCTCATAGGATGGTGCCAGAGTTCTGGATCTTGGGCAAGATTTAATCGACACGGTTTGTGGATTGGACTCTGTAGATCACATTATTTCTGGTTTCTTGTCGCTCCTTTTGTTGTCGCTATTTTGAGCAATTTTGGATCAGGACAGCCTGCAGATAATAAATACTAAGATGAACTGAATATGCCTGGACTGATCCGATTTTGTGCTTTATATTATGTGTTTTGTGCCTGGGGTTGATGTTTTTCTCTGAATGGGTTCCATGGATTTCTTTGTTTCATGACTGTCTGTGGGGAAGACAACTCTCAGGGTTGTATACTGCATGCATACTTGGATAAATATACCTTGAATCTTTAATTTACTTTAAAAATATTTAAGTCTCTACTTCCACTGCTCTATGTGGCAGAGACTCCAAAAGACTTGGAATTCTCTGAAAGGAAACAAAATAACTTTACTGCTTCTTGAATGGATTTTTTTGAACAGTGAACCATGGCTCTATTTTCTTCTATAAAAGGAAACCATTTCTTCGCACCAGCCCTGTCAAGATCCCAAAGAATCATGTTTCAATGAAGCTCTCTCTGCTGAACAGCACCCCATAGAAACGGATTATGTCCAACCTTTTGTCATTTAAGACAATGTAGTTCTTCAGGGTATCAGTGCAGTAAATCTATTTTGAGCTGCCTTGAATGCATATACAGTAATGCTTCCCTAAATAAAGACAAAAATATTGCACTTATTATACTACGGTAATACATTTTGTGCTATGCCCCAGATGTAGTCTCACCAATACCCCATTTAACTGAAGCACTACCTCATACTTTTATATTCAATTCCCTTCGTGACAAACAGCCATATTATATGAATTTTCCTAATTAGTTGCTACATCTTTGCTATCCCATTGTAAAGCACTTTGAACTATATCATCTGTATGAAAAGTGCTCTGTAGATAAGTAATTATTTTTATTTTTTTCTCAGCTCAAGCTGGTAAAACCTGAGGTATGGGCATAGCTAAGCACACTCATTTCTCAATTGCTAGGAACTTTCGGACTATTCTAGTGGTGTTTAGTATTGTGGCTCTCTGGAGATTTAAATAAATATTGCTGTGTAGGCTTAATTGTTTAATGCTATTTTGGGTAGTGACTTTGGGATGATAGCAGTTGTAGATATTACTATTGGGACAATTTTAATATACATGTTGCACAGTGTTTCAATTTCCTCTTTTAATTCAGCATATTTCTGGTATTTTTCACTTATTGATTTCAATATGTTTCTATAGGTACATTTAATGTCAGAGAAATGTATGCAATACACATCTTGAAATTCTTTTTATTCGCAAACATCCATGAAAACAGAAAAGTATGCCAAAGAATGAACAACAGTTAAATGTTTGAACCCCAAAGCCCCTCCCCCCAGATCCCCCTCCCACACAGAAGCAGCAGCAAGGCTATGACACACCCCACCAGCAAAAAAGCATCGGTGCCCTCCCCACCAAGCATGCAAATGTGCAGCAAAGCATCAATAAAGACACAGACTTGCAGTACTACAAAGACTACTCATTCACCCTGTAATTTGACATACCACAGGCTCTCACTCTCCCTAATAAGGGAAAAAGAGGTGTCCCTGTTTGACAGCAAGAGGGGTGATGTAACAAAACAACTTGCTAATTTATGGTGTTAGAAGTCTGTTGCGTTGCTTTTTCCAAGCTCTGTGCCTTTGGGCACACGTGCAGCAGCAAGCCTGCTGCCTCCAATCTTCCTTGTTCTCCCGCGATGCATCAGTCAGCGGTAGCAGCAGCACCAACCTTGAATCCGCCCACCTCTAGAGCCATGAATATCCGACACCCTGAAGGCACGCTGGTCTTCCAGGCCACATCCTTAGCATATCAAAAATCAGCCAGTCATGAGGCCTTGAGAGTGGGTCCCATTCCCGCAAAAAACCAAAGTCAGAGTGCAACTCCAGGTCAGGATCTACAAAAGAACCTTGAAAGGGTAAAAAAAAAAGATCAAAGACAGAAATCAAGCTGTTTCCAAAGATGCAAGCAAAGGAGTCGCTGTTTAGCGCCATCTTCACTCAGCTCCACCTCTCCTCTAAGTTGTTTGTGTTTGGAATGGCTATATCTATTAAGTCAGTTGTTCTTGTTTGTCCTGTAATATCTGGACGATTATTATGGATTGTCCTATCTCTAATAATTTGTAGGACTCTGACTCTAAAACCAGATCAGGCTTCTATTTATAGTAAGGTATGTCTTTTATGAGTTTTTATTTTAAAGCAAGATTTTGGTGAATGATGTTTGCCACTTGATTGTGCCCATGTAAGTAATCAGATTGAGTTAAACTACTGCGGGATCCTTTAATGTGTTGGATTGTTCCTCGTTTCTCAGCATTTCCAACGTTTATCCTCTTAAATCTATTGGTCTTTAATTATGTATTTTTGATAAGTTTTTGTGTTAACCACCTGGTCCTGAATTGCCCCTCTATTTCTAGAAAGAGGTCTTTAAAGTTCAAATTAAAGTCTAATATCAGAGTACACACATATCACCACATACAACACTAAGATTATTTTATTCTCTGGGCATACTTAGCAAATGTATAGGACAGTAACTGTAAACAGGATCTGAAAGCTGTAAACTTCGGGAACTGCAAACTGTACAAATGCAGATACACATGAAAAGCAGTAAATAATGAGCATGAAATAACAATATAAAAGAGGCCTTAAATGAGTGTTGTTATCCCCTTTTGTTCAAGATCCTGATAGCTGAGGGGTAGTAACTGTTTTTGAACCTGGTGGTGTGAGTCCTGGGGCACTTGTACCTTCCACCTGATGGCAACAGCGAGAAAAGAGCATGGCCTGGGTGGTGAGGATCTTTGATGATGGATGCTGCTTTTCTACAACAACATTTCATGTAGATGTGCTCAATGGTTGGGAGGGTTTTACCCATGATGTACTAGGCCAAATCCACCGCTACCTTTTGTAGGATTTTTCGCTCAAAGACATGGTTGTTCCCATATCAGACCACAATGCAGCCAGTCAGCACACTTTCCACACACATCTATAGAAGTTTGCCAAGGTTCTTGAAGACATGCCGAATCTCTGCAGACTTCTGAGGAAGTAGAGGTGCTGTCGTGCTTTCTTCACAATTATATCTATATGACGGGTCCAGGACAGGTCCTTTGAGATAGTGACACCCAGGAATTTAAAGTTACTGACCCTCTCCACCTCTGATCCTCAGATGATTACCGGCTCACGGACCTCTGGTTTCCACCTCCTGAAGTCTACAATCAGTTCCTTGGTCTTGTTGACATTGAGTGAGAGGTTGTTGTTATTACACCACTCAGCCAAATTTTCAGTTTCCCTCCGGTATGCTGATTCATCACCCTATTGATACAATCCACAACAGTGGTGTCATCAGCAAACTTGTATATGGTGTTGGAGCTGTACTTAGCCACACAGTCACAGGTGTAAAGAGAGAAGAGCAGGGGGCTAAGTACACATCCCTGCGGTGCTCCTGTGCTGATGGAGATGGTGGAGGAAATGTCTTTGCCATTCCAAACTGACTGGATTCTACAAGTGAGGAAACCAGGATCGAATTGCAAAAGGGGGTATTGAGGCCCAGGTCTTGGAGTTTACTGATTTGTTTAGAGGGGATGATGGTATTTAATGCTGCCCTGATCTGATAAAGAGCACCCTGATGTATGCACCTTTGCTGTCTAGATGTGCCAGGGTTGCATGAAGAGCGAACAAGATGGTGTCTACTGTAGATCCAAGTCGCCACTCAGGCAGGAGCTGATATGCTTCAACACAAGCCTATCAAAACACTTAATTGTGGATGTAAGTGCCACTGAGCAATAGTCATTTAGACAGGTCACTACACTCTTCTTGGGCACCAGTACGATTAAAGTCTGCTTGAAGCAGGTGGGTACCACACACTGCCGGAGTGAGAGGTTGACTATGTCTGTGAACACACCAGCCAGTTGGTTAGCACAGGTCTTCTGTACTCGGCCAGGTACTTCATCTGCACCAGATGCTTCCCTTGGATTCACTCTCTTGAAGGCAGCCCGCACATCATCTTAAGATACTGAGACCAAAGGATCATTGGGAGACATGGGGGTACATAATAGTTCCTCCCTGTTCTGGTGATCAAAGTGAACATAGAAGGCATAGAGCTCATATGAAAGTGAAGCTCTGCTGTCCCCTGTGGTGCAAGGTTTAACTTTGTAGGATGTTAAACTCTGAGCCAGGTATTCAACAGTTCATAGAAACATAGAAAATAGATGCAGGAGTAGGCCATTTGGCCCTTCGAGCCTGCACCGCCATTCAGTATGATCATGGCTGATCATCCAACTCAGAACCCTGTACCAGCCTTCCCCCCCCATACCCCCTGATCCCTTCAGCCACAAGGGCTATATCTAACTCCTTCTTAAATATAGCCAATGAACTGGCCTCAACTGTTTCCTGTGGCAGAGAATTCCACAGGTTTCCTTGTTGACATCTAGTCTGCTCAGATTGTGGGGATGTCTTATATGGAGGGTCATGCTCATCCACTGGTTAACTTTCTTCTGTAGTGTTTTTTTCTTCATTTGGCTGGGTCGTGCTTTCATTTAAGTTTAGTGGTCTGTACTTTTTATCAGAATTGCATATGCTCACGTGGAGTGCTGTATTCTGTTTTGTTGATGAAAATATTTCCTTAGAAGTTTTATCTGACTTATGTAAATGTATTATTTTTGATACTGCCTTTATACTGGCCTTTGTAATAGGCACTAGGACATCCAAATATCTCTACATTTTTAAGCTTTGCAATCTTTGAACATTTACATAATGTGTATTTTTACTCTTCCTAACGCTTTGGATAATCATGTTTTCATATTTCATTTACCAGATCTTTGCAACCCACTTAACCTATCCATGTCCTTTTGAACCCTCCTATGTCCTCCTCATCTTGCTTTCCTACCAGTCTTTATGTCATCAGCAAATCTGGCCCCTCTACCCTTTGGCCCCTTCATCCAAGTCATTTATATAAATTATAAAGCTTGAGGTTGCAGTATTGACCTTATAGTATTACAATAATTAGTGATAATACAGAGAATTCATTATCAGTCAGAAAGCAAAAAGTGGGAATAAACGATCATTCTCTGCTTGATCGGCTGTGACTAGTGGCGCAGTGGGGTATCTATGCTCAGGCCCAAGCCATTCACAATCTATATCAATGATTTGGCTGAAGAATCTAAATGTGATATTTCCAGTCTGACATTGTCCACAGCTGCCTGGGATCCAAAGCTTCACCATTTGCTGAGAAAGGTGTATTAAATAAATTAAACAAATGTTGAAATGGTCTTCTTCTGTCACCTGTGAAATAGCATATGTAATCCAGAGGAACACATACAAAATGCAGGAGGAACTCAGCAGCAAACACCTTTGAATGACAGGTCTCAGCCTGAAACATTGACTGTGTACTCCTTTCCACATGCTGCCTGACTTACTGAGTTCCTCCAGTTTTTTCTATTTGTTACTCTGCATTTTATTTTCCTTTGGTTGAGAGCCGTGTACTGAGAAATGTATGGTATAATAGATGCCTCAGAGAGGATAAGTAATAGACATAGACATACTTTATTGATCCCGAGGGAAATTGAGTTTCGTTACAGCCGCACCAACCAAGAATAGAGCATAAATATAGCAATACAAAAACCACAAACAATCAAACAACAATATGCAAACTATGCCAGATGGAAATAAGTCCAGGACCAGCCTATTGGCTCAGGGTGTGCGACCCTCCACGGAAGGAGCTGCAAAGTTCGATGGCTGCAGGCAGGAACAACCTCACATGATGCCCAGTGTTGTATCTCGGTGGAATATGGCCAGAGTCCAACAGCAAAAAGTTCAAAGTTAAATACAGCATTCATATTGTGACCCGGTTAATCTGAAAGGAGACCAATCCTGACAGCGCCAGACAAGAATGGCTGACTGGTGCGACGCGATAAAAAAAAAATGAAAGAAAAATGGTTTACCCTGTTGTGATACATTTCTAATTTTTATGGCTTGTGGATTTTTTGCATGCATTACTTATGCATGCCTTTGACAAGATGTGAAATATGATTACTTGTATGTTGTTGTGCTCAGTATTACCAATTTGTTACATATACTGTAAAAGATTATAAACAATCTCTTCTCCTGATGCAGCGCATACAGAGTGCCATCTTAAAAGCCTTCAACAGCCCTACAGTCAAAACTGCTGATGAAGAAACAAAACGAAAAGTGAAAGGTGGGGATGTTACACAGTTCAAGGGCGCCATCTACTGTATTTATGGTCATTTAAACTTGAATCTTCCCAGCTGCAATAAAGCAGAAAACCTTCACATAGTGCAGTCTGGGCCAGTTACGGTTTAAAATCACAATTATTAGCCTTTAGAGATTTTAACAAATAATGTGAATGAAAATGTTGTAGACATTAATTTTTTTTAGCATATGGCATCTAGAAATTATTGTGAAGCTTTAAAGTCACGAAATTGGAAAAAAATGTTACTGGGGAAACCTGAGTTAAATTTATCTCAAAATATAATGTTGTTACAGTATATGGAAGAGAAGGTGTGAAGATGAATTTTATCAACCAGATTTTTGTCGGAGAATTGATCAGTACCGTCATGTGTGAAGAGTGTTTGCATGTGAGTATTTAGGTTTTTTTTGTTGTAATAAAAATAATACAATTGTACTTCAGTTTCTTACTTGTCTTCATGGATCACAATTAAAAGTAGTATGTACCTGAATGTGTAATGTAGAAATTATAGAATTGTTTGGCAAATGTATATGTTTTTAAATAGCCTCAGTTGCATGTGTTTGTTTTCAAAAAGCAGCAATTTTTGTCACTGGCAGTTGGTGGGAAATGTATATGTTTTAAGCACAATAATTTTATCTTGAGTGGAGCAAATACTTTCACACCCTTTTGTCCTCTACCTAATGATTTCTGTAGTTGCAACGAAGAGCAACATTACTGCTTATGGAATTTTGTTGCTAAATTGCTAACATGTCTAAAACAATAAAACAACAAAGGTTAGAAATAGCAACTATGAAGCAGTTCATAATTGTAAAATTATTGGAGGAAGATTTGCTATAGCAGAGCATCGTGTATCTGTGGAATTCATCGCCATAGACGGCTGCGGAAGCAAAGTCATTGGGTATCTTTAAAGCGGAGGTTGGTAGGTTCTTCTTTAGTAATGGTCTCAAAGGTCACGGAGAGAAACAGGAGAATGGAGTTGGGAGGGATAACAAATCAACCATTATGGAATGGCAGAGAAGACTCGATGAGCCCAATGGCCTCATTCTGCTCCTATATCTTAAGCTTGGTTTTTATTATAAGACCATATGTGTATGGCAGAAAGGACCATCATAAGTAGCTGAAAACATGGTCATTAGAGAAAAATGTAGTACATTCCAATTTCACTCCCTGATTTTGACTAAGTATGTTCACAATAAACAAATGTTTGTAATGCTTTTTAGAAGTTATTTTACATAACTGATACAACATTGAATCCTTTTATAACCTAACAAAACATTAGGTTCTTAGACTGTGGGTGTACATTAGGGTTAAATAATTGTCAAACTTTATAAATCTACGACTTCCTTCAAAATTTCACCCTATATATACTGTATCTCTCTCTCTCTCTCGCTCTCTCTTTCTTTCTTTTAATCATTACACATAAAAATATACAGCTGAACCTGAGAAGAAAATTTGGAAGTTTGCTGCAGTGGTAACCATCATCCACAGTTTAATTCTGAAAATAATGACTGATACAATGACTGCAAGTTTAATTTTAGGCTTTCTGTTTATATGATGTGCGAATGCTGTGTATTTTGAACTGTGTTATGAACTGTGCTTTTTAATATTGTTCTAATTATCAATTATTTACAATCTTTTGGATTTTTTAGATTTCATCTGTTAGAGAGCCATTTATCGATCTTTCACTTCCTATTGTTGAAGAAAGGGTAAGAATTTTTGTTTTTTTGTGTACAAAGTATTTAAAACATTTATCATCTGTATACTGTGTGTAGGTCTTTATAAGCATTATTTGCAGTTGGTTTACTCAGCATTAGTTACCACTTGGGTTTGGCCTCCATTTAAACCTTCTTCACAGCTTTGGATCAAACCAAGTACAATGGTTAATTAGAGCATCAGTTAATTGAGGCAGCGCTTATTTGAGACAACTCTTAAGGGACAAAAAGCTTGACGTACAGTGTAATCATTGAGGAAGTCAAGAGGAACAACCTATCAGCCGTGCTTACTTTCATTGATTTTCGCAAAGCTTTTGAATCCATTCACCGAGGTAAAATGCTGAAGATCCTGAAAGCTTACAGAGTGCCAGACCGTCTACTGAGAGCAATAGAGTCCAGCTATACCAAAACCATAGCGAAAGTTGTATCACCAGACGGAGAAACAGCAGTGTTCGAGCTCCTAGCTGGTGTGCTGCAAGGAAACACTCTGGCACCATCTTTATAATCTTTATAATTGTCCTTGATTTATAGTAGTGCTCTAGTATTGTTAGTGTTAAATTTGTTATCTGTTTCCCCAAAAAACATTCAGCGTATTCCCCAGCGAGAAACCCTGGTTGAGCCATGAGATCCACAATCTGCTGAGGGCCAAACCAGAGGTATTCAGGTCTGGTGACCAAGTTAGATACAAGGGGTCCAGGTATGATCACCGGAGAGCCATCTCATGGGCAAAGTGGCAATTGCAGACTAAACTCGAATCACTAAAGGATGCTTGACAGCTGTGGCAGGGCTTGAATGCTATTACTTCTTACAAAGTTGAAATCAAGCAATGTAGGTCACAACAGAGCTACACTTCCAGATGAGCTCAATGCCTTCTGTGCTCACTTCGATCGTAAAAACACATAAACTCCAATAGCCCCCCATGACCCTATGATTTCAGTATCTGAAGCCAACATGAGAACCTCCTTCAGGATGTGAACCCATGGAAAGCATCAGGCCCAGATAGGACACTTGATAAAGTACTAAAGACCTGTGTTGATCAACTGGCTGGAGTGTTTACCAAGATCTTTAACTTTTAATTTGACAATCTGAGGTATCCACTTGCTTCAAACAGGCTTCAACTTTATTGGTTAGAAGAATGTGGTAGCCTGCCTCAGTGTCTATTGTGCAGTAGCATTTATGTCCACTGAGATGAATGCTTGGCTGAGAAACGACTTGGTTCTGCTCTAATTTGCCTAACAGCACAATAGGTCCACAGCAGATTCCATCTCATTAGCTCTTCACTCAACTCTGGAACATCTGGACATCAAAGATCAGTAAGTTTCAAGACCTTGGCCTCAATACCTCCTTGTGCAATTGAACCCGCGATTTCCTCACTTGCAGACCCCAGTCAATTTGGATTGCTAACAATATCTCCTCCACAATCTCCATCACCACAGGTGTACTACAAGGCTGCGTGCTTAGTCCGCTGCTCTACTGTCTTTACACTTATGACTGTGTGGCTAAGCACAGCTCCATTGCTATATTTAAGTTTGCTGATGATACCACTGTTGTTGGCTGAATCAAAGGTGGTAACGAATTAGCATTCGGGGGGAGACTGAAAATCGGGCTGAGTGGTGCCACAACAACAACCTCTTACTCAATGTCAGCAAGACCAAGAAGCTGATTATTGACTTCAAGAGGAGGAAACCAGAGGTCCATGAACCAGTCCTCATCGGGGGATTGGAGGTGAAGAGGTTCAGCAACTTTAAGTTCCTCGATGTTAACATTTCAGAAAACCTTCTCCTGGGCCCAGCACGTGAGTGCAATTATGAAGAAAGCACACACAGTCTCTACTTACTTAGGAGTTTGTGGAGAATCAGCATGACATCCAAAACTTTGACAATCTTCTATAAATATGTGGTGGAGAGTATATTGACTGGTTGTATTACGGCCTCGTATGGAAACACCAATGCCCCTGAGCCGAAAATCCTACAAAGAATAGTGGATATGGCCCAGTCCATCACTGGTAAAGCCCTCCCAAACATTGAACACATCTACATTGAGCCTGGTCACAGGAAAGCAACATCCATCATCATGGACCCCCAACATCCAGCACATGCTCACTTCTATCTGCTGTCATCAGGAGCAAGGTACAAGAGTCTCAGGACTTACACCACCAGCTTCAGGAACAGTTACTACACCTGAACCATCAGGCTCTTGAACCAAAGGGGATAACTTCGCTCAGCTTCATTTGCCCCATCATTAAAATGTTCCCACAACCAATCGACAAACTTTCATGGTCTCTCCATCTTGTGTTCTTGATATTTATTGCTTATTTATTTGTTATTATTATTGTTTCTTCTTTTTGTATTTGCACAGTTTTTGCCTTCTGCATTCTGGTTGAACTCCCTAGTCTTTTATCGATTCTGTTATGGTAATTATTCTATAGATTTATTGAGTATGCCCACAATAGAATGAATTTCAAGCTGGATATGGTGACATATATGTACTTCGGTAATAAATTTACTTTGAACTTTAGTACACCATGTCTGAGTGCAGCTGGTTATTACTGAGTCCTTACAACCAAACATGGTCTTTCAGCAACTGGCATATCACTCCTTGTGGTTTTTAGCAACTTCCAGAAAGAATTAAACCATTGTTATAACGAAAGGTTGGACTAATTTGGGTTTTCTCTGGAACAGCAGAAGCTGAGTAGAATTTTATAAGATTATGAGAGACATAGATAGAGTATACAGACAGTAACTTTTTCCAGGGGTTTAAATGTCTAATACCAGAAGCATACATTTAATGTAAGAGGGGGTAAATTCAAAAGAGATGCAAGGGGCAAGTTTTTTTCCCCCCCCCAGAGTGGTGGGTGCTGCTTGGGGTGGTGGTAGAGGCAGATACATTAAGGACTTTTAAGGGACATTTTGATGGTCATGTGTATGTGAGAAAAATGGAATGATATAGATGTTTAGGCAGAAGCGATTAATTTAGTTGACTATTTGATTCATAATTTATTTGGATGGGCACACCATTGTGGGCTGAAGGGACTGTTCCTGTGCTGTTCTGTTCTGTATTCAAACAAGCTCCTTCAGCTATCTCCATACAACTCCCTATGGTTTTAGTAACTTCCCAGTAAGAATTAAACCTTTGTTCCACTGGATAAACGTCCAGTTAAATTCCACCAGCAGCTCAGTGCAAGTCACTGATAGTCCTTTTAAACAAATGTTTAAAAAAACAGAAAATAGTGCAAATCTCTGGTTGGCTAATCCTGCCACTTGAGCCTTTTGTTCTTGTCAGAAGCTGCACTAGCACTTAATTTACTCGGTATTGTTTGGTTAGATTAGGCAGCCTTATCAATGTGCTTTTTCTGTCATTTATGGAATAAGTTAGATATTCCATAGCTGTCTATTATTTCTATGTCCACAGATTACCTTAATTTTCCAACATTTTTATTTCTTATTTCAGATATCCAGCATTGTTAGATCCAACTGTTTGTTATTTTCTTGGTTTTACAACTGATTGTCTGCTTGTACTTTAAGTAGTTTTGATATACATGTACCTGCTAACTATGCTTCCTGGTAGCCACAGTATGTATACAGGTTTTCAGTGTGTCCCCTAGTGGTTATATTGGTATGATTCTGGAAGGTTTTGGGAGCTTCCCTGGTGCTGCATTATTTGAATAGGGGGTATCTCATTGGTTAACTTTTATCTACAAACTTGAATGGATTTTTATCATCTATGGAGTATAAAAATAGCTAACCACAAGGCAGTGCCATATTAGACTCTTTGTCTTTTTTCTTCTTCATCTCTCCCTTCTGCTGCTAGCCTCTGCTTCCTGTTTTTAGCTTTCTTTGTTCTACTACATTTAATAAAATAATCATGAAGGTACAAGTTTTCTACCTCTTTCCTGACTTCTGAAAGAACTTTGGATTAAGTCATTAGAAACCAAAACTAGCATCTGCAATATTTTACTTTTAAATGACGTTAGATTTTCAAATTATAATTTAACATTGCAAAGTAAAACATGATGTCAGCTGGCACAGAAACAAGGAACACTGGAAGCAGTCAGCAGGTGAGGGAGACTGGCATTCTAAGTCTTTCAGCATTGCAGAAGCCTAGGTTTTTAGCAGATCTTTCATATTGATGAAGAAATAATCTGAGACTGGCGGTTTTTTTGTAAGGAAGCTTAGATCTAAGGATACTAAGATATCAATAAGATTGAAAGGGTGCAGAGAAAATTTACCACGATGTTGCTAAGACTTAAGGACCTGAGTTATAGGGAATGATTGAATAGGTTAGGACTTTCTTCCCTACAGCTTGGGAGAATAAGGCAAGGTTTGAGAGATGTATACTGTAAAAGTTATGAGGGGTATAGATAGGGTAAATGCAAGCAGGCTTTTTCCACTGAAGTTGGATGAGACTAGAACCAGAGGTCGTGGGTTAGAGGTTCAA
Organism: Mobula hypostoma; assembly: GCF_963921235.1. Taxonomy (NCBI): domain Eukaryota; kingdom Metazoa; phylum Chordata; class Chondrichthyes; order Myliobatiformes; family Myliobatidae; genus Mobula; species Mobula hypostoma. Next base: position 151,224,650 of record NC_086098.1, read on the forward strand.
GGGGAACCTACCGAATGTTGAAAGGACTGGATAAGGTGGCTGTGGAGAGGATGCTTCCTATGGTGGGGGTATCCAAAACTACAGGGCACAGCTTCTAAATTGAGGGGCGACCTTTTAGAACAGAAGTAAAAGAGAAATTTTTCAGAGGACGGTGAACCTGTGGAATGTACTTCCACAGACTGCAGTGGAGGCCAAGTCTGCGGGTATATTTAAAGCGAAATTTGATAGTATCTTGATCGGTCAGGGCATCAAGGGATATGGCGAGAAAGCAGCTGTATGGGGGTTGAGTGGGATCTGAGATCAACCATGATGGAATGGCAGAGCTGACTCAATAGGCTGAATGGCCTATTTCTGCTCCCATGTCTTATGGTCCTATAAGGGGAACTTTTTCATTGAGGGTGGTGAGAGTATGGAAGTGGTTTGCTTTCAACATTTAAGAGAGATTTGGATACGAAAATAGATGGGAAGGGCATGGAAGGCTATGGTCCAGGTGCAGGTCGATGGTGCTGGGCAGGTTAATAGTTTGGCAGGGTCTAGGTTGGCTGAAGGGCCTGTTTCTGTGTAGTAATGTTCAATGACTATCTGATTAATACCAATTCATCTGTTAAATGGCCCTCTTATCAGTTGATCTCAAATATAGGTCACCCTGACATAGTGAACTAGATGTGAGACTTAACCAGTTCATGACCTATCTTTCTAAAGCAAAAGAGTCTCCCAACAATTTAATTTCCCAGTGTTCTTTATATGGTACCTAGGGTCTTCATAATCTGAGATATTCTCAGGCAAAGATTTTCCACACAATATGCCAACATTTTTCACTATTGTATTTTTAGCAGAGTTACGTGAACAAGCAAAGGATAAAGGGAATAAAGAAGTCAATGGATGACGAGAACAGTTGGCAAGCTTCTGCAGAACAAAGTAATGGACACATTGAGGAGGAGAGCAACCAGGCACTTCATTGCTCTAATCCGGTAGAAGGCAATATATTAAGTCAGTCTGAAGGTAGCGATAAAGATGGGAATCAATCAGACAGAAGCAATCAATCAGATCGAAGCAATGATGCAGACACTGAAGCATCAGATCCTGAGAACCCGACAAAGCCAGTGGAGTTCCTGAGTCGCAGCACTGATTCCAGCGTTGGTTTGGCAACTGTCAGCCACAAATTTTTGAACAGCAATTCAGTGCAACTCAAACATGCTGACTTTAGCTGTAATGATTCTCTTTCCAGTGGGATATCAAAACTCAACCTTGGCAGTACTAAAAAGGAAAATCTAATTATTGATTCTACTTATGAGGATCAAACCGACAGCGTTCAAGACACAAAAGAAAAATCTGTTGTTTCAAAAAACACACATATGGCTTTTCAAACACTTTCACGGAGCTACAGAGCCAGACCTAAGGAATGTTCTCTTCAGTCCTGTCTTGCCCAGTTCACGTCCATAGATCTACTAATGGGTAACAACAAACTGTTGTGTGAAAAATGTACAGAGAGAAAGCAGAAGCAGCACAAGAAGGCACAGTCAGCAGGTGGGTAATGCAGAAGTGCCAGAAACATCCTATAGATGTCCATTGATAGATGAATGTTGCATTCTACCTGCCTTGATGCCAACCGACTTTTGCAATCATTTTCCAGATATGGGTGTCACTGTCAAGGCTTAGATTTTGTTTGTTCTTCATTCCAAATTCCTTCATAACATGATGCTAGCCTGCTTTCTTCAGTGGATTTTGACCGGGGATAATAAAAGAATAGCTATAGCTGGGGCTTTCTAAGGCATAGGTCAGACTGAGCAAAGTATTGTGAGCAGTTTGGTCCCCTTATCTAAGAAAGGATGGTGTTGCATTGGAGACGGTCCAGAGAAGGTTCATGAGAATCCTCCTAGGAATGAATGAGTTAGAGTATGAACAGTGTTTGATGGCTCTAGGCCTGTACTCACTGATTTTAGAAGAATGTGGGAGACATCTCACTTGACTACTCAATAAGTGTCAAAGGCCTAGATAGAGTGGGTGTGGAGAGGACGTCTCTTATAGTGGGGGAGTCTAAGACTAGAGGGCAAAGACTGAGAATGTAAGGACGCCCCTTTACAACAGTTAAGGAAGAATTTCCGTAGTAAACAGCTGGTGAAACTATGAGTTTCATTGACGTGGACTGCTGTGGAGGCAAAGTCATTGGGCATATTTAAAGCAGAGTTTGACAGGTTATTGATTTGTAAGGGTGTCAACGGTTGTGAGGAGAAGGCACAATTAAACACTGGAGGGGTTGGTCCCCAACCCTGCATGGACACTGCACTAACTCAGTAACCTAGGCTGAGTAACCTCATCTTGCTCCAAGTCTTATGCGTGGTTCCTCCCACAATCCAAGGACATGCCCATTGGTAGGTTGATTGGTCATTGTAAGTTGTCCCGTGATTAGGTTAAGGTAAATTGGTGGGTTGCTGGTGGCATGGCTCAAAGGGCCAGAAGCACTTATTCCATTCTATATCGCAAAATAAACAAACAAACAGGATGATGTGTGTCATAGGGAGAGATCTAGAGGGAGATCACAAGTGAAGCTTCAAGGTGTTTCATATTCCTGCTGAATATCTAGTTGGCATGATCATAGACTAAGCACATCCCCCTAAAAGAAGCCTTAGTGAATTACAGGTGGCCTTCCTATTGATAAAAGCCACCTTCTTCCAATGCTGGAGATATGGTTGAACTGTTCCATGGTTCTTTACTGCCTTCACAATGTGTCAGCTGCATTACCAACATAACTACAGTATATTCTGGTTAATTGGGCCATCAGTTAATTACCATCATACATTGCCTATAAAAAGTATTCACCCACCTTAGAAGTTTTCATGTTTTATTGTTTTGCAACTGTTGTAAGTGAGGAAACAGATTTGATAGGTCTCAAAGGCAAGGACTCTGGACACAGTCTTGGTAGTAAAGGATTTTATTTAAAGAAGGCAAACGTGGGGAAATGGCAACAGAAGCAACACGCACACACGCACAATTTACAGTAGTCGGATCAGCAATAAAACACACACGGACAATTAATAAAATCGCGTGGGAACAAAGTACACGCACACACATATACAACCAAGGGAAAAGTCAATACCCTTGACTTTGTGCGGGCATGGCTCTTCTGCTTAGGGACAATATACACACCCCTAACCCTATTCAGTGCACAACTCACCAACGGCAGGGTGGTCCCTCGGATGTAGCAAAAAAGAGAAAGAGTCAAGCACATATGGTATCTTTTATAGTGCAGCAGGGCTGATGAATCCAACCCAGGTGATTCACAGGGAAGCCAATGGCTCGGTGCCAGCAGGGTTAAGTTGATTACAAAGGCCAATTGCCCAAGGTCAAGTACAAGGCTAATTGAAAGGGCCAATGGTTAGGTGTGCATTGATGGGCGAGGAGGGGTCAAACCTTGATTGGCAGGTGGCGTGTCTTTCGACCAGGTAAATGGACAGTGCTGTCACGTGACAGTCACGACCCCTCCAATACAGTAACATTGAATCACAGTGGAATTATTTTGGTTTTTTTGACTCTGATCAACAGAAAAAGACTATTTCATGTCAAAGTGAAAACAGATTTCTACAAAATGATCTGAATTAATCACAATTATTAAACACAAAACAATTGATTGCATAATTACTCACCCCCTTCAGTCAGTATTTAGTAGATGCACCTTTGGCAGCAATTATAGCCTTAAGTCTGTGTGGATAGGTCTCTATCAGCTTTGCACATCTGGACACTGCAGTTTTCCCCATTCTTTACAAAATTGCTCAAACTCTGTCAGATTGCATGGAGATCGTGAGTGAACTGCTCCCTTTTCAAGTCCAGTCAGAAATTATCAGTTGGATTGAGGTCTGGACTCTGACTTGGCCACTCCAGGACTTTAACTTTGTTGTTTTTAAGCCATTCTTGTGCAGCTTTGGCATTATGCTTGGGGTCATTGTCTTGCTGGAAAACAAATCTTCTCCCAAGTCGTAGTTCTCTTGCGGACTGCATCAAGTTTTCCTCGAGAATTTCCCAGTGTTTTGCTGCATTCATTTTACCCTCTACCTTCACAAGCCTTCCAGGGCCTGCTGCAGTGAAGCATCCCCATAGCATGATGCAGCCACCCCCATGTTACACAGTAGAGATGATGTGTTTTTGATTATGTGCGGGGTTTGACTTAACACCAAACATTGTGTTTAGTCTGATGTCCAAAAAGCTCAATTTTGGTTTCATCAGACCACAGAACCTTCTTCCAGCTGACTTCAGAGTTTCCCCACATACCTTTTGGCAAACTATTGTTGAGATCTCATGTGAGTTTTTTTCAACAGTGGCTTTCTCTTTGCCACTCTCTCATAAAGCTGAGACTGGTAAAGCACCCAGGTAACAGTTGTTCTATGTGCGGTCTCTCCCATCTCAGCCACTGAAGCTTGTAATTCCTTCAGAGTTGTCATAGGTCTCTTGGTGGCCTTCCTCACTAGTCCCCTTCTTGCATGGTCACTCAGTTTTTGAGGACAGCGTGCTGTAGGCGGATTTACAGCTGTGTCATATTCTTTCCATTTCTTAGTGATTGACTTAACTGTACTCCAAGGGATATTCAGTAACTTAGAAATTTTCTTGTATCCATCTCCTGACTTGCGCTTTTCAATAACCTTTTTGCAGAGTTGCTTGGAGTGTTCTTTTGTCTTCATGGTGGAGTTTTTGCCAGGATACTGACTCACCAGTAGTTGGACCTTCCAGATACAGGTGTATTTTTACCATAATCAATTGAAACACCTTGACTGCACACGGTGATCTCCATTTAACTAATTATGTGATCTCTAAAATCAATTGACTGCACCAGTGATGATTTGGTGTGTCATATTAAAGGGGGTGAATATTTATACAATCAATTATTTTGCGTTTTATATTTGTAATTAATTTAGATCACTTTGTAGAGAGCTGTTTTCACTGCAACACGAAAGAGTCTTTTTCTGTTGATCAGTGTCGAAAAAAGCCAAATTAAATCCGCTGTGATTCAATGTTGTAAAACAATAAAACATGAAAACTTGCAAGGGGGTTGAATATTTTTAATAGGCACTGTAAGTAGTATGGCTACAAGAGCAGTTTAGAATCTGATTATTCTGGGCGAGTGAATCATATTTAGGCCCTTCATAACTTTTTTACCACATAGAACTCCCACCAAAAGTGTGATGGAATACATTCAACAAGTTTTGACCTCAATGAGAGAACCTTGGGTCCCGCACCACCAGGTTCAGGAAGAATTATTACCCTACAAGCATTGGGCTCCTGAACCATTGTGGATAATTTCACTCACCTCAACACTGAACAGATTAGAACATAGAATAGTACAGCACAGTACATGCCCTTCAGCCCACATTGTTGTGCTGACCCTCAAACCCTGCCTCCCATATAACCCCCCACTTTAAATTCCTCCATATACCTGTCTAGTAGTCTCTTAAATTTCACTAGTGTATCTGCCTCCACCACTGACTCAGGCAGTGTATTCCACGCACCAACCACTCTCTGAGTAAAAAACCTTCCTCTAATATCCCCCATGAACTTTCCACCCCTTACCTTAAAGCCATGTCCTCTTGTATTGAGCAGTGGTGCCCTGGGGAAGAGGTGCTGGCTATTCACTCTGTCTATTCCTCTTAATATCTTGTATACCTCTATCATGTCTCCTCTCATCCTCCTTCTCTCCAAAGAGTAAAGCCCTAGCTCCCTTAATCTCTGATCATAATCCATACTCTCTAAAGCAGGCAGCATCCTGATAAATCTCCTCTGTACCCTTTCCAATGCTTCCACATCTTTCCTATAGTGAGGTGACCAGAAATGGACACAGTACTCTAAGTGTGGCCTAACCAGAGTTTTATAGAGCTGCATCATTACCTCGCGACTCTTAAACTCTATCCCTCGACTTATGAAAGCTAACATCCCATAAGCTTTCTTAACTACCCTATCCACCTATGAGGCAACTTTCAAGGATTTGTGGACATGTACCCCCAGATCCCTCTGCTCCTCCACACTACCAAGTATCCTGCCATTTACTTTGTACTCTGCCTTGGAGTTTGTCCTTCCAAAGTGTACCACCTCACACTTCTCCAGGTTGAACTCCATCTGCCACTTCTCAGCCCACTTCCGCAACCTATCAATGTCTCTATGCAATCTTTGACAATTCTCTACACTATCTACAACACCACCAACCTTTGTGTCGTCTGCAAACTTGCCAACCTGCCCTTCTACCCCCACATCCAGGTTGTTAATAAAAATCACGAAAAGTAGAGGTCCCAGAACCAATCCTTGTGGGACACCACTAGTCACAACCCTCCAATCTGAATGTACTCCCTCCACCACGACCCTCTGCCTTCTGCAGGCAAGCCAATTCTGAATCCACCTGGCCAAACTGCCCTGGATCCCATGCCTTCTGACTTGCTGAATAAGCCTACTGTGTGGAACCTTGTCAAATGCCTTACTAAAATCCATATAGATCACTTCCACTGCACTACCCTCATCTATATGCCTGGTCACCTCCTCAAAGAACTCTATCAGGCTTGTTAGACACAATCTGCTCTTCACAAAGCCATGCTGACTGTCCCTGATCAGACCATGATTATCTAAATGCCCATAGATCCTATCTCTAAGAATCTTTTCCAAGAGCTTTCCCACCACAGACGTAAGGCTCACTGGTCTATAATTACCCGGACTATCCCTACTACCTTTTTTGAACAAGGGGACAACATTCGCCTTCCTCCAATCCTCCAGTACCATTCCCATTGACAACGAGATCCTATCCAGAGGCTCAGCAATCTCTTCCCTCGCCTTGTGGAGCAGCCTGGGGAATATTCCGTCAGGCTCCGGGGACTTATCTGTCCTGATGTATTTTAATAACTCCTGCACCTCCTCTGCCTTAATATCAACATGCTCCACAACATCAACCTCACTCATATTGTCCTCACCGTCATTAAGTTCCCTCTCATTGGTGAATACCGAAGAGAAGTATTCATTGAGGACCTCGCTCACTTCCACAGTCTCCAAGCACATCTTCCCACCTTTATCTTTAATTGGTCCTACCTCCACTCCTGTCATCCTTTTGTTCTTCACATAATTGAAGAATGCCTTACTGAACACGATCTATGGACATACTTTCAAAGACTCTGCAACTCATGTTCTCAGTGTTGTTTGGTTGGTTGGTTGTATTGCCTGTGAGATTGACGTCAGTGGTGGGTAAGTTGATGGAAAGTATTCTTAGAGATGGTATATATAAGTATCTGGATAGACAGGGTCTGATTCAGAACAGTCAACATGGATTTGTGCCTGGAAGGTCATGTTTGACAAATCTTATTGAATTTTTTGAAGAGGTTACTAGGAAAGTTGACGAGGGTAAAGCGGTGGATGTTGTCTATATGGACTTCAGTAAGGCCTTTGACAAGGTTCCACATGGAAGGTTAGTTAGGAAGGTTCAATCATTAGGTATTAATATTGAAGTAGTAAAATGGATTCAGCAGTGGCTGGATGGGAGACGCCAGAGAGTAGTGGTGGATAACTGTTTGTCGGATTGGAGGACACTGTCTAGTGGTGCGCCTCAGGGATCTGTACTGGTCCAATATTGTTTGTCATATATATTAATAATATGGATGATGGGGTGGTAAATTGGATTAGTAAGTATGCAGATGATACTAAGATAGGTGGAGCTGTGGATAATGAAGTAGGTTTTCAAAGCTTGCAGAGAGATTTAGACCACTTAGAAGAGAGGGCTGAAAAATGGCAGATGGAATTTAATCCTGATAAATGTGAGGTGCTACATTTTGGTAGAGCTAATCAAAATAGGACATACATGGTAAATGGTAGGGCATTGAAGAATGCAGTAGAACAGAGGGATCTAGGAAGAATGGTGCATAGTTCCCTGGAGGTGGAATCTCATGTGGATAGGGTGGTGAAGAAAGCTTTTGGTATGCTGGCCTTTATAAATCAGAGCATTGAGTATAGGAGTTGGAATGTAATGTTGATATTGTATAAGGCATTGGTAGGGCCAAATTTGGAGTATGGTGTACAGTTCTGGTCACCGAATTATAGGAAAGATGTCAACAAAATTGAGAGTACAGTGGAGATTTACTAAAATGTTGCCTGGGTTTCATCTCCTAAGTTACAGAGAAAGGTTGAACAAGTTGGGTCTTTATTCTTTGGAGCGTAGAAGGTTGAGGGGGGACTTGATAGAGGAATTTAAAATTATGAGGGGGATAGATAGAGTTGACGTGAATAGGCTTTTTCCATTGAGAGTAGGGGAGATTCAAACAAGAGGACATGAGTTGAGAGTTAAAGGGAAAAAGTTTAGGGGTAACATGAGGAGGAACTTCTTTACTCAGAGTGGTAGCTGTGTCGAACAAGCTTCCTGCAGAAATAGTTGAGGCAGGTTCGATGTTGTCGTTTAAAGTTAAATTGGATAGCTATATGGACAGGAAAGGAATGGAGGGTTATGGGCTGTGTGCAGGTCGTTGGGACTAGGTAAGAGTAAGAGTTCAGCATGGACTAGAAGGGCCGAGATGGCCTGTTTCCGTGCAGTAATTGTTGTGTGGTTATCACCTCATACGGTTATTGGCACCATTCATCTTTGGACATTGGTTATTTGTCAATATTTGTAGTTTACATTGATTCTTTTGTATTTCTTTGTTTTACTGTGAATGCCTGCTAGAAAATGAAAATGTGCTTTGGTAATGAATTTTATACTTTTGAACAATTAGCACTCTATCCACTGCGTTAGACATTTGCTACTTCCACCAGTAGCTTCCCGTAGTAACCGTGTATATTCTCCACCGTGTATGCTCTACCACAGTTACTCACTAGGTTGGTGCAAGCGTAGCATTAGCGCAATGCCATTTCACCTCAGGTCATTGGTTACAACTTCCCCGTTTCTTCAGTTCTCCAGTTTCTCCTACAGTCGAAAGATGTACCAGTTAGTAGGTTAATTGGTCATTGTAAATTGTCCTGTAGTCCTAGAGTTAAATTGGCGGGTTGCTGGGCAGCATGGCTTGAAGGACCAGAAAGGTCTATTCCATGCCATATCTCTAAATAAAAAAGCACATCCCAGAGCCAGGACCTCCACCACTAAGGGGGAAAAGGACATTGGTACAAGGGAATACCAGATGCTGATGGTTCTCCTCTCATGTCTTTGAAATGTATCACCATTCCTTCATTGTCATTGTGTCCAAATCCTGGCCAATGGTGTCAGGGGAGTAGCAGTACCATATCAATTATAATACTGTAAAGTAGTGGCTCACCACCACCTCGAGCAATTTGGATGGACTTGCCAATGATGGCCAAGCCCTGTAAATAAACACACCTCAGTCTTACTCCAAACAGCAAAGGAAATACTTCTTCCACTTATGTGGGGAGGGAAAATGACAATATAAACAGTGACCTGCAAAAGTTGAGGATAAATTAACATAAAAGGTAAGTAAATGAAATGAATCTTTATAACTTATACTTGGAGACCATTTTTATTAAATGCTAATCATGTAGCTACCTTGAGTAATTTTTTTTTATTATTCACATTAATGCTTATTTTTACTATGTATTTTCTTTCAAAAGAAAAGAAATCTGAACATGTATATACAAATGCTCGGAAGCAAATGTTGATCTCTGCTGTTCCACCAATATTAAATCTTCACCTTAAAAGATTCCACCAGGTAATTATCAGTGGGATGTTATAAAAATTTATTTGTTATTATTTTCATGTTAAATCATTTTGAGTCATCAGTTCTGTTTTGTTGGTCGTTGTGTTCTGTGTTCAGCTGAGCATTGTGGGCGTACTGTGCTGGACCCCAGCTGACCCTCGGGTGTGTTGGTTGTTAAACAATATATTTCATTGTATATTTTGATGTACAAGTGACAAATAAATTTGAATCGAATAGATAAACATGCCTTTTGATCAAAATTATTTACTTAATTTATTTTTATTATTATTTTCTTCTATATTATGTATTGCATTGAACTGCTGCTGCTAAGTTAACAAATTTCATGCCACATGCCGGTGATAATAAACCTGATTCTGATTCTGAAAGTTTCTCAAGCACTTCCATATATAAATGTATTTAAAATCAAATATTTGTTTAGTAATTGAGTGCTTAGTCTAAATCTTCTTTATAAATTATTTTAAGATAGTTCTGACATTAAGTTTTTTTTATTCAAAGCAATAAAATATAGTTTGTCCATTACAAGTTAATGGTTTAAAATTAAACTCTTTCCACTAATAAAATCAAAAAAATTGAATCATCACATTTTATAGCATGGAAGAAAGCAATTAAATCTATCTTTGCTATGTACCTTATGAATAACCCATTTAATCCCATTCCCTCATTTTTCATTCCCAAGAAATAATTATTTTTCAATTATTTTATCTAATTGCATAATTCTGCTGTTACTGTTTCCTCTAGTATTCTATAATGTAATGTCCCTCTGCTTAAATATGTCAGTTACTTCAGGACATTCCTGGGCAATCTCTGTTTCTCCTTCGTAAATCTAAGTCGATTTAAAACTCATGTCCACATTTTAATTTGTCCTAAGTCTCTTGTACCTTTCAGCTCCCTTTCTTGATGCTCTTTCAAGCAATACCTCAATTCCCAGACTGGCTCTTTCTCATTGATATAATCTTCTCCAGCCATACATGTCTCGAAGATATTGGCTTTCCTCTATATCTGGCCATTGATTAATTTGGATTTTAATAAGTGGCCATGCTCCGTTGATTATAAAATCTAGAATTACCTCCCTAAACTTTTCTGCCTCCTCACCACTTTTTCCTACCTATTACTATCATAAAACCTAACCATTTTACTGAGCTCGTTGGGTCATCTTCTATAATTTCAAATTAATAACAAGTGTGAAACATCCTCCTATATTTAAAGTGCTTTAAAAGTTTTAATGTTTGCAGAAAAAAATGATTTCTTTCAATTTTGGTGATAACCTTGAAGTGTCATTATTTGACGGGGCTTTATTTTTCAATATACCTTTATGAAAATTTTACAACATGTGTGTTTGATTGCCTCAGTCTTGTTCTTAGAAACACTGATTTATCTACTTTCTTTCTAAAACCTTTCAGCTTTAAAACTATGTTAATGAATACCTTCTGCACATTCGTTGTTCTGTGGTTAGCTTTCATTAGACTATTATGCCTGAAATGCACTGACTGGGTGGTAGTAGAGACAGAGAAATTAGGGATTTTTAAGAGACAGTTAGATAGGCACATGAATGTGAGGAAAATGAAAGGATATGGATATTGTGTAGGTAGAATAAATTAGTGTAGTTGGCCATTTGATTATTAATATATTTGGTTTTGGCACTACATTGTGTGTCAAAGAGCCTGTTCCTATTCTGTACTGTTCCGTGTTCTCTAACAGTGTACACTACTCTGTTCTATATCACTAATATTTCTAAAATCAAGGATCCCATATCAAATTCAGGACTACGACCACAGATATCTTTTGAATAAGAAAACAATTTTTAACAATTTTTACATGATGGTTGTAATCACACTGGAATGTAAGTTGATAATTCAGTTACTTTAAAAAAGATTTATGTTCCTTGCCAGGCAGGTTTGAGTTTACGAAAAGTCAATAAACATGTGGACTTCCCTTTGGTTCTGGATTTGGCACCATTCTGTTCCTCCACCTGCAAGGTATGTTCTATGATCACAAAGTACTTAAGGGTATATTTTTACAAAACGTTTTAAATTTGTTCTTCATGCTATCAAAAAAAGATCCATAAATATTTTCATTGATTAATCAAGTGAGTCTCAACTTGTTGGGTCTGTATTGCTGGAGTTTAGAAGATTAAAGGTGTATCTTACTGAAGCATTTGATCTTCTCTTGGCAACGGGGTAGATTTTGATCAAGAGAAAATCCAAAAATCTGCAGATTCTGGAAATTTGAAGTTAAAGCAAAAAATGCTGGAAACACTCAGCAAGTCAGGCAGTATCTATAGAAAGGAACGCAGTCAACGTTTCAATTCTGCAAACCTTTACCAGAACTGGGAAAGAGAGATGGAAGTTAGTAGGAAAGAAGATGGGGGAGAGATGTGCAGAACAAGGAATGCCTGTGATGCAATGGTCAAAGTGATTTATTCAACACAATTAACAGCACATTCAACTCAGCTTCAATGAGTTTTTAATGTTAAGCTGTTGGCACTTGCCCAGTTGGCTATCCAATGTGTGGGATAAGAAAAGAGAAAGTGAAAAATCAGATTTATTCTGAAAGGTGTTTCTGAATCATTGTGAGTGGGCTTTCAGGCTCCTGTACCTCCTCCCTCATGATAGTATCAAGAAGGAGTCTGAAGACCCACTCATAATGATTCAGAAATAGCGTCTTCCCCTCTGCCATTTGACTTTCCACTGTGCTCATCTCCTATCCTGGACAGTGATGGTCCTTAATGATGGATGTTGCCTTCTTGAGGCACCACCTCTTGACGATGTGGTGGGGAGGGTTGAGCTGGCTGAGGCTAAGACCCTCAGCAGCCTCTTGTGACCCTGTGCCTCCTGAGGGATGTGATAGATGGAACAGAGGGACCAGATTGGGCGGATAGGATAGGTGTTGTGAAGGACAAGAAAGCCGGGTAGAGAATTATATACGTGATAAAGATGGAACCAGGTGGTGAGGATAATGAGTCTAGGTAAGAGGAAAGGAAGTGATGGAAAAGTTGATGGAGATCCTGGATAAACAGGATTGGAAATAAAACACAGTGAGAGTGGGTTACCTGAAATTAGGGAAGAGCCAATTTCAATCAAATGAACACAGATCTAACCAAAGTGAAATAGAATTCAGGCTTGACAGACAAAAATCTAATTGAAGAATGGAAAACCTTTAAAGTGGAAATGTTTCAAGAAAATAGGTGCATTACCATATGAGGAGAAAAAAAGGGAAATTAAAGCTAAAAAGATATTGACAGAACAGAGGAATAAAAGACGGATGCAAAGTTGTTAACCTAAGATTACAGAACCTTTCGACCAAAAGGAACAAAGAAGAAGGGCACAGAATGGAAATGAAAAAGATATGTACAAGAAGCAAAAAGGAATCTAAAAATACTCATATGCATGAGCAGGAAATTTCGAGTACAGGAGCAGGGAGGTACTACTGCAGTTGTACAAGGCCTTGGTGAGACCACACCTGGAGTATTGTGTGCAGTTTTGGTCCCCTAATCTGAGGAAAGACATCCTTGCCATAGAGGGAGTACAAAGAAGGTTCACCAGATTGATTCCTGAGATGGCAGGACTTTCATATGAAGAAAGACTGGATGAACTGGGCTTGTACTCGTTGGAATTTAGAAGATTGAGGGGGGATCTGATTGAAACGTATAAAATCCTAAAGGGATTGGACAGGCTAGATGCAGGAAGATTGTTCCCGATGTTGGGGAGGTCTAGAACGAGGGGTCACAGTTTGAGGATAGAGGGGAAGCCTTTTAGGACCGAGGTTAGGAAAAACTTCTTCACACAGAGAGTGGTGAATCTGTGGAATTCTCTGCCACAGCAAACTGTTGAGGCCAGTTCATTAGCTATGTTTAAAAGGAAGTTAGATATGGCCCTTGTGGCTACAGGGGTCAGGGGGTATGGAGGGAAGGCTGGGTTCTGAGTTGGATGATCAGCCATGATCATAATAAATGGCGGTGCAGGCTCGAAGGGCCGAATGGCCTACTCCTGCACCTATTTTCTATGTTTCTATGTTTCTATGAAATGGATTGTAAGAGGAGAAGTGGGTTGATCCAAGACCCAAACATTAAAAAAGATACATATATGGAGAAAAAAGAGGGCACAACTCAAGAACAAGTACTTTATATTAGACTTAATGAATAAAAGTGTTTATGCTTAAGCCTCATCAAAGGAAGATGCAACTGAGATTCTGGATGGGCAAAGTTGACAGAAATGGTGCTAGAACAGTTAACTGCACTTGTATCAACATCTTGTTTGCTTTATCAATATCAATGTCTTGTTTGCAGAGACTCTATCCATCAATTTCCAAACATCTACAACAGCAGAGAATAGAACTAGAAAATTAGACCATAAGACACAGGAGCAGAATCAGGACATTCGGCCCATCAAGTCCACTCCACTTTTCCATCATGGCAAATGTATTATCCCTTTCAACCCCATTCTTCCACCTTCTCCCTGTAACCTTGATGCCCTGACTAATCCAGAATCTATCAACCTCTTCTTTAAATATGCTCAATGACTTGGCCTCCACAGGCAACTGTGACAGTAAATTCCACAGATTTACCACTCTTTGGCTAAAGGAATTCCTTTTCAACTCTGTTCTAAAGGGACATCCCTCTATTCTGAGGCTGTGCCCTCTGGTCCTAACACTCCTACAACAGAAAACATCCTCACTATGTCCACTCTATTTAGGCCTTTAAATATTCAAAAGGTATCAGCTCTTATCACAGTTTTGAAAAGGAGCTCAAGAATTGAGGCTTAAAAACTGTAAACAGGAATAAGCTTACTTTCACACTCTATTTTTCCAATTATCTTAACCTGAGATTGTTTAAGATAAATGAGCTGTTCAGTGAAGCAAGGCTGGTAGTAGCATTCATAGTCATTTGGGTAACTGTTTCAGGAAGGAAGCAGTGGTTGCTTGTGTATAAAGGAAATGTGTCAAAGTTAAGTGAAGGCCTGAAAACAGAAATTGTCTGAAGTTGGGTTAAAAGAAAAATTGGAAATGATATAAAAGGAAATAGGTTTCATGAATAGATTATCTATGACAGGTCTGATTGTGTACCTGGGGGAAAGAAACATCCTAATGAGTGCATGTTAGATGTTGTGATTAGTTTCTGTAGTGTGAATATAAAAAATTATTTGTATGTTATTGGTATATTGAAAATCTAATTGTCATACTATGAAAATAACCTGCCAAATTCTGATGGCTGTTTGTTCACCTATCATTTTAGAATGTTGGAGACAAAGGCAAAGTGCTCTATGGACTTTATGGAATAGTTGAACACTGTGGCTCAATGCGTGGTGGACATTATGCAGCTTATGTGCAAGTCAGAACAGCCAACAAAAAGCTCTCTGAACAGTCCTCAGCAAACAAGAATATTTCAGGTAAAATGCCTGAATTGTGGCCGGGTTGTATTAAATATTTGCATTCTAATTGTCGTAGTTTTCTTGTGTTCTTTGCGCACAGAGAATCCAGTACCCACTCTCAAAGTTCAAAGTAAATTTATTTTCAAAGTACATAGCTGTCATCATATACAACTCGAGATTCATTTCTTTGCGGAAGACCAAACCCAAGAATGAGAGGAGATCTTATAGAAACATATAAAATTATGAAAGGGGTTGATAACATAGAGGCAGGAAAGTTGTTTCCACTGATAGGTTGGACTAGACATAGCCTCAAGATTCAGGGGCGTAGATTTAGGACAAAGATGAGGAGGAACTGCTTTTCCCAGACAGTGGTGAATCCGTGGAATTCTCTGCCCAGTGAAGCAGTGGAGCTACCTCAGTAAATATATTTAAGGCAAGGTTGAATGGATTTTTGCATTGCAGGGGAATTAACGGTTACGGGGAAAAGGCAGATAAGTGGAGATGAGTCCATGGTCAGATCAGCCATGATCTTATTGAATGACAGCCCAGATGGCTGACTCCTGCTCCTATTTCTTATGTACTTGTGTACCCAAAAGTACGGACAAACAATCAATGTGCAAATAAAAAGCAAACTGTGCAAATGCAAGAAGAAAGACGAAACTAATAATAATAAATACATAAATAAGCAATAAATATCGAGAACATGAGATAAAGAGTCCTTGAAAGTGAGCCCATTTAGTGGGAACAGTTCAGTGATGGGGTGAGTAGTGAAGTTATCCCCTCTGGTTCAAGAGTCTGATGGTTGAGGGGTAATAACTGTTCCTGAACCTGGTAGTGTGGGTCTTAAGGCTCCTGTACCTCATTCCCAATGGCAGCATGGGCTTGGATCATGGGAGTCCTTGATGATGGATGCTGCTTTACTGTAACAGTGTTCTGTATAGATTTGCTCAATGGTGGCAAGGACTTTATCCATCATGGACTGGGCCATATCCACTACTTTTAGTTGGTTTTTCCAGTTCAAGGGTATTGGTGTTTACCAGGCCATGATACAACCAGTCAATTTACTCTCCACCACATATCTATAGAAGTTTGTCAAAGTTTTAGATGATCCTAATGCATGCACTCTTTAAGGAACAGAATGTTTTCTTTTATTTGTTCACTAATTACAGTACTTGAATTGTCTAATGTTGCTAACATTGCTAATGTTAATTTCAAAATCAGAACTGGATACAGGCCAGTCCATCATAGGCAAAGTCCTCCCCACCATTCTGTACATTTACAAGGAGAGCTGCCACAAGAAAGCGGCATCCACCATCAAGGATCCCAACTAGCGACTGCCATCGGGCAGGAGGTACAGAAGCCTATGTTTCCACACCACCAGATTCGGGAAGTCCTGAACCAGTCTGGATAACTTGAAATTACCATTACCCTGAACTGAATGGATTCTACAACATACAGACTCACTTTCAGGAATTCTTTGTAACTTATGTTTTCAGTATTATCTTTGCACATTGTCAGTCTTTGTTAATAATTTTTCATAAATTCTATTGTATCTCTTGCAACAAAATGAATCTATTTATCATTTTATCAGTTTTCTTTGCAGTGTATTTGACTCTTTAGGTATTTGATCTACAAAGCTTATATGGGTATATCAAGCAATCCTAATGTTAGGGGTGAGAGCGATTATATTGATAATTGCGATAAGATGATATTGAAATCCCAACAAAAGTTGTGTCAAAAAAGATCACTATGTGAAAAGCAGCTGCACTTGAGTAGATAGTTGCTTCACTGATCTTTAGAATAAGTTCCCCTTGAAGCACAGTACAGCCTATTGACCCAATTGGAAATACACTTGTGGCCACTTTATTAGGTACGGGAGTGGAATGCAGTCTGGTCTTCTGCTTCTGTAGCTCATCCACTTCAAGGTTCAACATGTGCATTCAGAAATGTTCTCCTGCACACCACTGTTGTAACGTGTGGTTATTTGAGTTACTGTCACTTTTCTGTCAGCTTGAACCAGTCTGGCCATTCTCCTCTGACCTCCCTCATTAACAAAACTTCTTCACTCACAGAACTGCCACTCACTAGATGTGTTTTGTTTTCTGCACCATTCTCTGTAAACTCGACTCTCTTGTGTGTGAAAATTCAAGAGGATCACCATTTTCTGATGCAAAATAGCCAGATATAGACAGGAAATGATGTTCCCATCAAACTGTGAGGCCTAACTTCAAATGTATTCTTCACTTACCATTATTTTGAGAACCTCGACTTTGAATCATTTTGAATGAAAAAGATTCTGATTATCCTGCTGTAGCAATGTGGTGTTGTTTTGCATTTGAATTTAATGGAACTATTAATGATGATTTTTGCTTTCCAGGTTTCAGGGATGTTGGAGCACCACCGGGTCAATGGGTTTACGTCAGCGACACCCATGTACAAACAGTGTCTGAAGCTCGAGTACTTAATGCTCAGGCCTACTTGTTGTTCTATGAACAACTTCCATAAAAATATGGGCTTTAATGTTGTCTAATTTATACCTGCTCATCATGTTGGTTTTACAAACTTTTTGCGCTATCTTTAATTTATCAGATAAAGTTAGAAGTTCATCATGATAAAAATTTGCTATGACCAGCAGAAATTAAATGCACTTTGAGTATGAATGTAATGAAAAGCAGTCAGAGGTTTACTTATAAAATTATGCCTTTGAACCCTGTTATATCCCACCAATACCACCCTATCCTCTCCCAGACTGATAGAAATACACATATTTTCATTATGGCTATTTACATTTAATATATATTTTTCAACTTCAGAATAATCCTACTTTGATTGTACTTAATAACACAATGACTATTTACATTCAAAAAGAGGAAGTTTAGTCTCTGGTCTTAGAGATTGTTATAACTTCCTATTTTTGTGACTGACCTTCATGTAAAGAACGATATCAAAGAATATTGAACAAGTTATTATCTGGTAGATTTATATATATATATATATTTTTAAAAAAGAATAAAATTTAATTCTTTGGAAGCTCATCTCACTTCATGCATTGTTACCTTGGCATCACATTATAAAATTATTATGTCACAAATTCTGGACTGTAATGCATGAACTGGTATTTCCGTGTTAATTTACTCAAAATATGCCAGTAAGGTGCACTGAGTTCTTCGTTAACAGTTTCACAGTATCATTTAATTTATGTATTTTACATTGCAAGGCTTTATTGATGCTCAACAATATCTTAATAAACAATTATTGCCTAATATGTGTTCTTTTGAATTATTCAACAACATTAATAATTCTATTTTGAAATGAATTTTTAATTTGGAATAAAACATTTGTAATATATTTACAAACTATACTTATAGCTTAAGTAAAGTCAGACTATGGTACTAATTCAATTCTGGAACAAATACAATTATCTTCAGTACGTGTTTGTTGATGTTTTGGAGTGGGTGCTGGATGCTTCATGGATGAGAGGGCTTGTGCATTTAGAGAGGTTGGATAATCTTGGGATGTTTTTCTTTGGAGTGGCAGAGGCTCAGGGGGAGATCCGATAGAGGTTTATAAGATTATGAGAGGCAAAGATAGAGTTGACAGACAGTATCTGTTTCCCAGGGATGAAATGTCTAATACTAGAGGGCATGCATTTAAGGTAAAAGGTGGTAATTTCAAAGATGTGAGGGGCAAGTTTTTCCTTATGGAGTGTGGTGGGTGACTGGAACGCGCTGCCTGAGGTGGTGGTAGAGGTAGGTACAGCACAGACTTTTGGATAGGTATATGAATATGTGGAAAGTGGACATAGTGTAGGCAGAGGGGATTAGTTAGTTGCCCATTTGATTACTGATTTAATTGGATCAGCACAACATTTTGGGTCAAAGGGCTTTTTTCTGTGCTGTATTGGTCTCTTTTCTATTAGCAGTTTCAATATCTTGTTGCATAGAATTTCCAAAAATTGTAAATAATTTGTCAAAATCAAATAAATGCATCTAAAATTGAGTTTAAAAGCAGAGCAACACACTCAAAGCGCTGGTGGAACTCAGGAGAGGCAGCATCTATGGAAAAGAGTACAGTCAACGTTTTGAGCTGAAACCGTTTAGCAGGACTGGAGAAAAAAAAGGTGATTAGATTTAAAAGGGGAGGGAGAAGCACAAGGTGATAGGTGAAACCAGGAGGGGAGGGATGAAGTAGAGAGCCGGGAAGTCGATTGATGAAAGAGATACAGGGCTGGAGAAGGGGGAATCTAATAGGAGAGGACAGAAGACCATGGAAGAAAAGAGGGGAGGAGCATCAGAGGGAGGTGATGAGTTGGCAAGGAGATAAGCTGAGAAAGGTAAAAGGGGATGGGGAATGGTGAAGGAGAGAGTGGGTCATTACTGAAAGTTCGGGAAATTGATGTTCATGCCATCAGGTTGGAGGCTACCCAGACGGAATAGAAGGCGTTGTTCCTCCAACCTGAGTGTGGCTTTATGGTGACAGAGGAGGAGGCTACGGATAGACATTTCAGAATTAAAATGGGTGTCCACTGGGAGATCCCGCTGCTCCTGGCAGACAGAGACTGTAGTCTTTTCCACAGATGCTGCCTGGCCTGCTGAGTTCCTCCTGCATTTTGTGTGTGTTGCTTGGATTTTCAGCATCTGCAGCTTGTATCTTGTTTTTGATTAAAAGCAGAGCTAGCCTTTATCTTTAACCGACTGGAAACTGAAATATTTAATTATTTATTTGGTCACAATAGATTAATAACCCTTATCAAATGGACATATCCCTACTGTGTGCAAACCTGCTGATTCACACCCTCACTGAAAATATGGAATCCAGCATTTGAAATGAGCTGATTTTCTAAATGATTGGAAACAGAATTGACTTAATTAGTTGCCATTACAGTACCTTTAATTATAATGTGTATTTATAATTGTGTGTATTTACTGCCATGTTTGGCTGGATTATGCTGAATGGCTAGGAAATCCATTCATAGAGCCCATCATTCAGCTGTTGACATTTAAGTAAGTTCTGAATTTCCACACATGCACTGTGAAATGTAGAAGTCTCAGGTAGCATCCATCTGTTCACACTGCGTCTGGACATCATGCTGAGTCTCAGAACCCAGCCTGGCTGAGAAAGCAAGACTTTTTTAAAAATATTTCAATAGGGATTGTAGACTAAAGACAAAGGTAATCTGTTCATTTTGCAAAGAAGACTATGAATACTTTTTTTATTTCTGTTGTTACTACGTCTTTAAACTTCTATTGTTTGTCATCTTTCAACTTGTAATTTTAAGTATGCCCAAATGCCAAAGCTATTAAAATTAATGGCAACTCTTCTCATTTCTACTATCAGTGAAGAGGTACAAGCCTGAAGACAGACACTCAACGTAACAGGTACAGCTTCTTCCCCTCGCCATCAGGTTTCTATCTAATTATTGTAATTTATAGTATTCATGCATTGCACCTACTGCTGTGGCAAAACAACAAATTTCATGATATATGTCAATGATAATAAACCTGATTCTGAACTCCTATATTTGGCAAAGGCCGAATTGTAACTGTACCTCTGTCAGAGGAGTTTTGGGGGAGAGTACTATTATATAGTCTGAGGATTCTAGTTACACTGTTGGACTTTGGAGTACAGAGGTCCCATGAGGTACGTGAGTCTTCAGCATGCAGTCTAGGTTAGTGGGTATGGGAAGACAACAAGCAGTTATTCTGGGGGAGTAGGCCAGCTCAGTCTATCCATCTTTCTCAGAGTTTACTCCCAATTTCTGTGTAAAATTATATAAAATGCTATGAAAAGCGTGCAGAGAGAAAGGTAGCAAAAATACTTTGGGCTTTACTAATCAAAAGGTCATAGACCTGAACTTTTAACTTAATATTCCACATTTCAAGAATCCAATTGAATACTTCTAACAAGTAGATTTCCAATGTCTTCAGTACATTGTTGCATAAATATATGTAGGTTCATGCTGTAAAATGTTTATTAGGTTTGCAATGGTGACAAGTATTCTGCCCAGAAGGGTAACAGTTTATCTTACTGTTAGGAAAAAGTTAAATCTGATTCTTCCTTGGTGATGGTAGAATAAAATGGAAATATGTAAGACAAAATGATAGAACATAGAAAATCTACAGCACATTACAGGCCCTTCGGCCCACAATGCTGTGCTGAACATGTACTTACTTTAGAAATCACCTAGGGTTACCCATAGCCCTTCATTTTTCTAAGCTCCATGTACCTATCCAAGAGTCTCTTAAAAGACCCTAATGTATCCGCCTTCACTACCATCGCCGGCAGCCCATTCCATGCATTCACCACTCTCTGCATAAAAAACTTAACTTACCCCTGACATCTCCTCAGTACCCACTTCCATGCACCTTAAAACTATGTCCTCTCATGTTAGCCATTTCAGCTCTGGGAAAAAACCTCTGACTATCCACATGATCAATGGCTCTCATCATCTTATACACCTCTATCAGGTCACCTCTCATCCCCCATCACTCCAAGGAGAAAAGGCCAAGTTCACTCAACCTATTTTCATAAGGAATGCTCCCCAATCCAGGCAACATTCTTGTAAATCTCCTCTGCGCCCTTTCTATGGCTTCCACATCCTTCCTGTAGTGAGGTGACCAGAACTGAGCACAGTACTCCAAGTGGAGAATGACCAGGGTCCTATATAGCTGTAACTATATGTTAGCCTGGAGTGGGATTTTATGAAAAGTTAATTGAGTGCAAGCCCTGAGAGTAGATAATGATGAATACATGTTTGTCTAGAGAAGGTGAGGTCATTTTGCAGGTGCAGGTACCAAATGCTGTCTTATTATGGGAATGTACTGGGGTAAGAGTTACTTTTGAGTTTTGAAGCGATCTTCGCTTTTCCTACCAGTAGATTTGGAGAATTCTGCAGAGTCAGCATTTAGTACTTTTGTTCCAATATTTTAAGATGTTTGTTGTAAGTAGTTCAAATTTAAAGATGGTTAATTACAAGGAAAAATTAAAATTACAAAAGGGAATTTGTAAGTTCCATTCAGCTTCTTGAGTTTGGCAGTTTGGCTCAAGGTAAATTTACTATCAAAGTACATATGTCACCATATACAACCCTGAGATTCATTTCCTTGTGGACATTCACAGTAGATACAGAAAAGCCCATAGAATCAATGAAAAACTACACACAAAGATGGACAAACGACCAATATGCAAAAGACAACAAATTGAGCAAATACAAAAGAAAAACAACAATAATAATAAATAATACTGAGAACGTGAGTGGCAGAGTCCCTGAAAGTGAGTCTATAGGTTGTGGAATCAGTCCAATGTTGAGGTGTGTGAAGTTATCCAAAGCCTGATAGTTGAACTTCCTGAACCTGCTGGCACTAGGCCTTCAAACAGTATAGCCTGCCCATGGAGCCTATAATCATAATGTAATTAACCTTTTAGTGTTGGGAATTTTGGTCTGGGGAAAACTTTTCGTTGATTTACTTTTCCTACCAGTGGATTTGGAAAATATTGCAGAGTTAGCATTTGGTGTTTTCTTTCAAAATTTTATGATGTGCATTGTAAGCAGTTCAAGTTTAAAGATAGTTAATTTCAAGGAAAATTGAAAATTACATTGCTGACATCGAAGATAAAATAGCCTTTACAGATGAAGATTCAGATTATAAGGCTTGCTTCCATCAAGGCTCAGTATTATTTACTTACTTATTGGATTTATGTATTTGCAAAGTTTGTCTTTTGCACATCAGTTGTTCGTCAGTATTTGTGTGCAATTTTTTCAATGATTCTATTGTATTTCTCTGTTTTACTGTGAATGCCTGCAAGTAAATGAATCTGAGTAATAGATCAATAACAAGAGAAAATCTGCAGATGCTGGAAATCCAAGCAACACACACAAAATGCTGGAGCAACTCAGCAGGCCAGGCAGTATCTATGGAAAAAAAAAAGTACAGTCAACCTTTCAGGCCAAGACCTTTCAGCAGGACTGTCGACTGTAATCAACACGTATTTTGTGTGTGTTGCTAAGTAATAGATGGTGACGTGGTAGCTTGTGGTTGAGCCCACTAGAGGAAAGGCAATTCTGGACTGGGTGTTGTGTAATAAACCAGATTTGATTGGGGAGCTTAAGGTAAAGGAACCTTTCGAAGACAGCTATCATAATATGATAGAACTCACTTCTCATTTGAGAGCAAGAAGGTAAAGCCAGATTAGTATCACAGTGGAGTAAAGGGTATTACAGAGGCATGGGAAAGGAGCTGGTCAAAATTAGTTGGAAGGGAACACTATTAGGATGACAGCAGAACAGCAATGGCTGAAGTTTCAAGGGGCAAATTCAGGAGGTGCTGGAACCAACATCCCAAAGATGAAGGAGTATTCTAATAGGACGACGAGGCAACTATGGCAGAAAAGGGAAAAGAGAGGGCATATATAGCAAACATTAGTGGGAAGTTAGAGGATTGAGAAGCTTTTAAAAACCAAGAAAAGGCAACTACAAGAGCCATAAGGAAAAAAAAAGATGAGATATGAAGGTCTGCCAGCCAATAATATAAAAGAGCATACAAAAGGCTTTTTTTCCCGGATATATAAAAAGTAAAAGAGAGGCAAGGGTGAGTATTGAATATTAAATGATACTGGAGAGATAGCAATGGGGAACATAGAAAAGGTAGGTTAATTTAAGTACTTTGTGTCAGTCTTCCATCACTGTGGAAAACACTGGCAATATGCCAGAAGTTCAAGAGTGTCAGGGGGCAGAAGTGAATGCAATTGCTATTACTAGGGAGGTGTAAAAGTGCTTGAGAAACTGAAAGGTTTGAAGGTAGATGAGCCATCTGGACTAGATGGACTACACCCTAGGGTCCTGAAAGAGATAGCTGAAGGGCTTATAGAGGCATTAGTAATGATCTTTCAAGAATCACTAGATTCTGGAATGGTTTTGGAGGACTGGAATATTGCAAATGTCAACTCCACTGTTTAAGAAGGGAGGAGGGCAGAAGAAAGGAAATTATAGGACAGTTAGCCTGACTTCAGTGGTTGGAAAGATGTTAAGAGTCCATTTTTAAGGATGAGATTTTGGGATACTTGGAGGCACATGACAAAATAGGCCAAAGTCAGCATGATTTCGTTAAGGGAAAATCTTGCCTGACAAATCTGTTGGAATTATTTGAGGAAGTAACAGGCTGGATAGACAAAGGAGAGTCAGTGAATGTAGATTACTTGGGTTTTCAGAGACCTTTTACAAAATGCCACACATGTGGCTGTTGAATAAGATAAGAACCCATGGTATTACAAGGAAGATACTAGCTTGGATAGAACATTGGCTGACTGGCAGGAGGCAAAGAATGGGATAAAGGGGGCCTTTTCTGATTGGCTGCCAGTGACTAGTGGTGTTCCACAGTGGTTAGTGTTGGGACCGCTTCTTTTTATGTTTTATGTCAATAATTTGGATGATGGAATTGATGGTTTTGCTGCCAAGTTTGAAGATGATACAAAGGCCTGTGGAGGGGAAGGTAGTGCAGTTGCAGATGGACAGATAGGGAGAATGGGAAAAGAAGATGGATTTTGGTGAAAGGAATAAAGGGTAGAATATTTTCTAAACAGGAAGAAAATTCAAAAATCATAGGTGCGGACTCCACTTGAAGAATTCCTTAAGGTTAACTTGCAGGTTGAGTTGGTGATATGGAAGTATAGAAATCTGCAGCACATTACAGGCCCTTCTGCCAACAATGTTACTCTAGAAACTGCCTAGAGTTTTCCTACCACATAGCTCTCTATTTGTTCTACACTCCATGTACCTATTTAAGAGTCTCTTAAAAGACCCTATTGTATCAGTCTCTACAACCTTCGCTGGCAGTGCATTCCACGCACCCATTGTTGTGTAAGGCAAATGTAATATTATCATTCATTCTGAGAGGACTAGAATATAAGAACAGAGGCTTTATAAGGCTTTTGTCAACCCACACGAGGTATTGTGGGCTTATTTAAGAAAAGATATGCAGGCATAGAAGGTCCAAAGGAGGTTCATGAGAATAATTCTGGGAATGAAAGTGTTAATGTATGAGGAGTGTTTGATGGCTCTGGGCCTGTACTCGCTGGAGTTTAAAAGAATGAGGGGAGATCTCATTGAAACCTGTTGAATATTGAAAGGCCTAGACAGACTGGATGTGGAGAGGATATTTTCTATGGTGGGTGAGTCTAGGACCAGAGGGCAGTCTCAGAAAAGACGGACATCCATTTAGAACAGAGGTGAGGAGGAATTTCTTTAGCAGAGGGTAGTGAATCTGTGGGATTCATTGCCACGGGCCTATGGAGACCAAATAATTAAGGTGGAGGTCAATAGTTTTTTGATTAGTCCAGGTTATGGAGAGAAGGCAGGAGAATGAGGTTGACACAGGTAATAAACCAGCCACAGTGGGAATGCAAAGCAGACTCAATGGGCCAAATGGACTAATTCTGCTCCTATGTCTTATGATCAATACACAAAATGCTGAAGGAATCCTGATTAAAGGTCTCAATCTGAAATGTTGGCTGTTGTTTGATTTCAATAGATGCTGCCTGACCTGCTGAGTTCCTCCAGCATTTTTTTGTGTGTGTGTTTTGCTCTGAATTTCCAGCATCTGTTCAATCTCTTGTGTATGTGGTGACATATATGTACTTTGATAATAAATTTACTTTGAACTTTGGCTTCCAACAATTACAGGGGAATGTTTTCTGTTTGTTACAGCTTCCTTGGTGATGAAAATGATGATAGACAAGTTAATATTTATGAGGCTACTTGTACAATGGAGGGAGGCACACTGCCTTTTAACACCTCGATGGAAAACAGAACCTGGAGCTTCTGTTTTATGTTTCAACGTGATGTTTAACTCAAATTTGGTCTTCATATTTATTGTTTAATATGAATTCCATTGTTTTTTTTTGCATTGCTCATTCACATAATGGGATTTTAAAAGAGAAACTGGTCACAATATTGTTCACCATAAAGCTATAGAATATTATACAAACTCATATTGTCCTGTAGGGTGGCATGGTCACATAGCAAACCGTGTAACTCTATTACAGCACCAGCTCTAAGTTCGGGATTCACTGCCCACCACTGTATGTTTTCCCTGTGACCATGTGAGTTTCCTCCAGGTGCTCCAGTCTCCTCCCACATTCTACAGACATACAGGTTCGGGTTATTAAGTTCCGGTGCTGTGTTAGCACTGGAAATGTGGTGACACTTGTGAGCCGGCCCCAGCAGAACCCTCGCTGATTTGATGCTAGTGACATACTTTGCAGTATGTTTCAATGAACATATGACAAATAAAGGAATCTATAATTTTTACAATTTGTTGTTCTTGCTTGGCCTGGCTTGTACAGTTCCAGACCCACAGCTATGTGGTTCACTCTTTATTGCTGTCTGACATGGTCTAACATGTTTGTCATTTCAAGAGAAAGCAGGAATGCACAATAAAGGTTGGTCTCACTATCAATGATCACACACCTTGAACGTACCTCCACTGTCGTGATGAGGCCACACTTAGGTTGGAGGAACACCACCTTATGTTCCATTTGGGTAGCCTCCAACCTGATGGCACGAACATCGATTTCTCAAACTTCCAGTAATGCCTCCACCACCCCCTTCACCATTTCCCATCCCCTTCTCCCTCTCTCACCTTATATCCTTGCCTACCCATCCCCTTCCCCTTCCCCTTCCTCTGGTGCTCCTCCACTCTTTTGTTTCTTCCATGGCCTTCGGTCTCTTTCACCAATCAACTTCTCAGCTCTTCACTTCATCCCCTCCTACTTCAGGTTTCACCTATCACCTTGTGTTTCTCTCTCCCCTCCACCTTTTAAATCTACTCCTCAGCTTTTTTTCTCCAGTCCTGCCACAGACATCCCACCTCTCCCGGAAGTTCCGGGAGTCTACCGCATATTAATAGTGGCTCCCTGATGCCCACAAATTATATACAATGTCCCGGAAATTGAATTTTTTGAGAGCGAGCGTGAGAGAATGCGCAAGAGCAAGAAAGCAAGCGTGAGTGAGAGCGACCACGAAAGAGAGAGACCAGGCAGCATCTCTAGGAAGAGGTACAGTCGACGTTTCGGGCCGAGACCCTTCATCAGGACTAACTGAAAGAAGAGCTAGTAAGAGATTTGAAAGTGGGAGGGGGAGGGGGAGATCCAAAATGATAGGAGAAGACAGGAGGGGGAGGGATGGAGCCAAGAGCTGGACAGGTGATTGGCAAAAGGGATATGAGAGGATCATGGGACAGGAGGCCCAGGGAGAAGAAAAAGGGTGGGGGGGACCCAGAGGATGGGCAAGGGGTATAGTGGGAGGGACAGAGGGAGAAAAAGGAGAGTCAGAGAAAGAATGTGTGTATATAATTAAGTAACGGATGTGGTACGAGGGGGAGGTCTGTGTCCCCCCTCCCCCTTTTCCTTCTCCCTGGGCCTCCTGTCCCATGATAACGTTATTTAATCTAGCTGGCTAGCTGCTAAGAAGCTACTCTATTGCAGACATCCCACCTCTCCCGGAACTCTCCCGCAAATTGATGGTGCTACCTCCCTGAAATGAGTTTTTGCAGGGTGGGATGTCTGCTGCCAAAGGGTTTCGGCCCCAAACGTCGATTGTACTCTTTTCCATAAATGCTGCCTGGCCTGCTGAGTTCTTCCGACATTTTGTGTGCGTTGCTCGGATTTCCAGCATCTGCAGATTTTCTTTCATTTGAAATTTTTTTTAAAAAATGATTGCAATAGCTATTTCTTTCTCACCTGGAGGCATTAATTACTTTCTGTCGTTTTTTGTTTGTCAGTCTTTGTGTGCAATTTTAATTGATTCTACTGTATTTCTTTGTATTTACCGTAAATAATTCTCAAGGTAGAATATAGTGACATATATCTGCCCTGATAATAAATTTACTTTGAATTTTACTGTGGTTTGTATGGCAACCAGAAACCGTCTATGCCTCTACTGCTTGGAGGCACTGATGTCAACCATCATGAAGTCACGTCATGTACAGGCCCTCCTGTGCATAAGCATCATGTTATGGACATACAATTAATCTACGTATCAGAATCAGAATTGGGTTTATTATCATCGGCATGTGTTGTGAAATTTGTTACCCTTAGTAGCAGCAGTTCAATGCAATACATCATATAGAAGAAAATAATAATAAAGTAAATCAATTAAGTATGTGAATATTGAATAGGTTAAAAATCATGCAAAAAAACAGAAATAATATATACTAAAAAAGTGAGGTAGTGTTCATGGGTTCAATGTCCATTTAGGAATCGGATGGCAGAGGGTAAGAATCATTGAGTGTGTGGCTTCAGGCTTCTGTATCTTCTGCCTGATGGTAACAGTGAGAAAAGGGCATGCCCTGTGTGCCGGGGGTCCTTAATAATGGATACTGACTTTCTGAGACACCACCCCTTGAAGATGTCTTGGGTATATAAGCTATTATGTGTATTTATATTTATTGTTTTTAAATGTTATTGTCCTCTATCTTTGTGCTTTGTTTTGTGCTGCATCAGATCCGGGGTAACAATTATTTTGTTCTCCTTCACATGT
Organism: Mobula hypostoma; assembly: GCF_963921235.1. NCBI lineage: Eukaryota > Metazoa > Chordata > Chondrichthyes > Myliobatiformes > Myliobatidae > Mobula > Mobula hypostoma. The sequence goes on from NC_086098.1 coordinate 151,253,227, forward strand.
GCGCTGGAAATGACATTAAACAATTTTGAATCTTATATATTCTGATCAGTTTACTTGAACCTCATTGAGTGAGCCATGTCCAATTCAGTCAAGCCCAGGCCTACTTATAGTTACACACATCAAAGTTGTTGGTGAACGCAGCAGGTCAGGCAGCATCTCTAGGAAGAGGTGCAGTCGACGTTTCAGGCCGAGACCCTTCGTCAGGACGTCGACTGTTAACTCTTTTCCATAGATGCTGCCTGGCCTGCTGTGTTAACAGTCGACGTTTTGGGCTGAGACCATTCATCAGGACCGGGTCCCAGCCCGAAATGTCAACCATTGACTCTTCTCCATAGATGCTGCCTGGTCTGCTGAGTTCCTCCAGCATTTTGTGTGTGTTGCTTGGATTTCCAGCATCTGCAGATTTTCTTTTGCTAACAATCAATGAAATATGTCCTGTTTTGGATGTGAGATCATTCCATGTAGCAAATAATTTCTGCTACAATGTGAAACCATAGGAATGTAGCTTTTCTGTTTCATGTTATTTTGTGTTTCTGTTCGCAATAGATATGATTTTGTAGCAATGACATTGAATTTTCCTGTTTACAAGCTTCGCAGTTTTAAAGATAATCCCTCTGAGAATATGAAAACTCAATTTAAAAAATGCTTCAGAGAGGTTAATTGAGGGTTAAATATAGTTAAAATTAAGTATTATAAGTGTAGACGACACTACTGGAAAACTCCAGTCCTTTCCCTTTTCCACCTACCTACCAACTTCCTCATTCCCTTCCCCATCCACCTGTCACCTTCTCCACCTACCCCCACCTTCTTATTCTGGCTTCTTCCCCCCACTTTTCCAGTCCTGATGAAGGACTTCAGCCCAAAACGGTGACCGTTTATTCCCCTCTGCCTGACCTGAAGAGTTCCTCCAGCACTTTGTGTGTGTTACTCTGGATTTCCAGAATCTCTTGTCTTTAAACTCTGTCCTTTCTCAGACTGCCAGGTGAGAGCAAATGAGGCACAAACTTAACACCTCATCCCAGAGGCAGATTTTCCATCTTTTTTTTAATTACACTGAAACTTCTCTACATTTATTCCAAAACTTTCTGCTCCAATGTAAAGATAAATACAGTATAAACTTTGTCACACGTATAGTGAAACATACTGTGAAATGCGTCGTTTTAGTGGATGACCAGCACAATCGAAGATGCACTGGGGGAAGCCTGCAAGAGATGCCATTGTTCCAGCAGCAACATTGCAAACTCCTTACAGGCAATGGCAAGAACTGAACCCTGATCTTACTGCTGCTGCCGTAGTGTGTTATGCTGTGTTACCATCAGAGTAAAAAACTAGCAAACAACAGCTAACGTTTCTGGCTGGATTCTTAAATTTTGTTGAGTCCGCCCCACACATTCAGGCATCGCTACCAAACTACATGCTGCACAGACAGAATGCAAATTAGCCATTATGTCAAGAATTCTTCAAATTGGAAAACTGACACCTATTGCTGCCCAGGGTGACTGTCGAGTCACCGGTGTCTTCCTGGCAGAAATTTGCACAGCTATTACAGATGTAAGCTGTTTCTGATAGTATCATAGGTTTCTGACAGGCCCTTCAGCCCATCTAGTCAATGCAGACCACATGCTCTGTTAGCTCGTCCAACCTTCCTGCCTTTCGACCATATTCCTCCAGGCCCCTCACTCCATCTACCTATCCATCCAAGAGCTTCATAGACCTGTCTCAACCACTCCTTCTGGCAGCTCAACCTATATAACCGTCTCATTTTGCACAAAAAATTTGCTCCTTGGGTCCCTTTTAAATATTTCCCTTCTCACCATAGACCTATACACCTTAGGCTTGAACTCACCTAATGTGGAAGAAAAGACTGTTATCATCCACCTTATTTATGCCTCTCATAATTGTAAACACTTCTATAAGGGTCACCCCTATTCCCCTATGCTACCCTCACTCTTGTCCCCATCCTCCCCTTATAACTCAGGCCCACCGAGACTATTGAATGGTTCCCTAGGATGGATGTCTGGCCTCACTATCTAACTCCTGGCGATCTTGCACCTTATTATCTCCCTGCACTGCACTTTGTAGCTTTAACGCTTTATTCTGCATTCTGCTATTGTCTATCTTGCATGATCTTGTTGCATCGTGTCAAGATTTGATCGGTGTAGAGATTTTCACTGTGTCTCAGTACATCTGACAACAATAGACCAATTCCTCCAGTTCTGGTATCATCCTCCTAAATCGTCAATCAGAATCATCACTGGCAAATGTCGTGAGATTTATTGTTTGTGGCAGCTGTACAGTACAATAATTCTCTGCACTGTTCCCAGTTCAGCTATATCTTTCCTATAACACAGTGAACAAAACTTGCCCACTCACTCCCTCCCTCCCCTCCTACTCTCTACCCTCACTCCTGTCCCCATCCCCTCCCTTCATTCCCCTGCTCTCTCCCCCACCCCTTCCCATCTCCCTACCCTACACTTCTCTCCCCACCCTCAATCCCCCCACATCCCACCCTCCACCTCCTCCCACCCACCCTCCCCCACCTACCCCCTCTACTCTCTACCCTCACTTCCCTCTCCTCCCCACCCTCAATACTGCCTCATCCCACCCTGAATCCCATACCATCCCCCCACTCCCCTTTTCCCCTCTCCTCCTTTCCCTCTTCCCTTTACTCCCCCCACCTTACCCTTCCCCCTCACCTTCCCCCGATCCCTCCCCACCCATCCTCCTCCCCATCCCCATCCCTACCCCCCTCTCTCCAACCCTACTCCTCTATCCTCTTCCCCCCACCCCCTTCACCCTCACCTCCTCCTCCCATCACCTTCCCCTACACCCTTCCCCATCCCCACCTCCCTTCCCCCCTTCCCCATCCCCACCTCCCTTCCCCTTACTCTCTCACCATCCCCTACACCTTACACCTCTCCATCCCCTCTTCCTACTTCCTCCCCCCCTCCCATCTCCACCCCCACCCCAATGCTCTTCACCCCACCCATATAACCATATATCAATTACAGCATGGAAACAGGCCATCTCGGCCCTTCTAGTCCGTGCCGAACTCTTACTCTCACCTAGTCCCACCGACCTGCACTCAACCCATAACCCTCCATTCACTTCCTATCCATATATCTATCCAATTTAACTTTAAATGACAACATCGAACCTGCCTCAACCACTTCTGCTGGAAGCTCATTCCACACAGCTACCACTCTCTGAGTAAAGAAGTCCCCCCTCATGTTACCCCTAAACTTTTGCCCTTTAACTCTCAACTCATGTCCTCTTGCTTGAATCTCCCCTACTCTCAATGGAAAAAGCCTATCCACGTCAACTCTATCTATCCCCCTCATAATTTTAAATACCTCTATCAAGTTCCCCCTCGACCTTCTATGTTCCAAAGAATAAAGACCCAACTTGTTCAACCTTTCTCAGTAACTTAGGTGATGAAACCCAGGCAACATTTTAGTAAATCTCCTCTGTACTCTCAATTTTGTTGACAACTTTCCTATAATTCGGTGACCAGAACTGTACACCATACTCCACATTTGGCCTTACCAATGCCTTATACAATTTCAACATTACATTCCAACTCCTATACTCAATGCTCTGATTTATAAAGGCCAGCATACCAAAAGCTTTCTTCACCACCCTATCCACATGAGATTCCACCTTCAGGGAACTATGCACCATTATTCCTAGATTCCTCTGTTCTACTGCATTCTTCAATGCCCTACCATTTACCATGTATGTTCTATTTTAATTGGTCCTACCAAAATGTAGCACCTCACATTTTTCAGCATTAAACTCCATCTGCCATCTTTCAGCCCACTCTTCTAACTGGCCTAAATCTCTCTTGCAAGCTTTGAAAACCCACTTCATTATCCACAACACCACCTATCTTAGTATCATCTGCATACTTACTAATCCAATTTACCACCCCATCATCCAGATCATTAATATATTTGACAATCAACATTGGACCCAGTACAGATCCCTGAGGCACACCACTAGTCACTGGCCTCCAATCTGACAAACAGTTATCCGCCACTACTCTCTGGCATCTCCCATCCAGCCACTGCTGAATCCATTTTACTACTTCGATATTAATGCCTAATGATTGAACCATCCTAACTAATCTTCTGTGTGGAAACTTGTCAAAGGCCTTACTGAAGTCCATATAGACAACATCCACTGCTTTACCCTCGTCAACTTTCCGAGTAACCTCATCAAAAAATTCAATAAGATTTGTCAAACATGACCCTCCACGCACAAATCCATGTTGACTGTTCCTAATCAGACCCTGTCTATCCAGATAATTATATATACCATCTCTAAGAATACTTTCCATCAATTTACCCACCACTGACATCAAACTCACAGGCCGATAATTGCTAGGTTTACTCTTAGAACCCTTTTTAAACAATGGAACAACATGAGCAATCGCCAATCCTCTGGCACCACCCCCGTTTCTAATGACATTTGAAATATTTCTGTCAGAGCCCCAGCTATTTCCACACTAACTTCCCTCAAGGTCCCAGGGAATATCTTGTCTGGACCCGGAGATTTATCCACTTTTACATTCCTTAAAAGCGCCAGTACTTCCTCTACTTTAATTATCATACTTTCCCTAACTACCCTTCTTGTTTCCTTACCTTACACAATTCAATACCCTTCTCCTTAGTGAATACCGAAGAAAAGAAATTGTTCAAAGTCTCCCCCATCTCTTTTAGCTCCGCACACATCCGTCCACTCTGATTCTCTAAGGGACCAATTTTATCCCTCATGGTCCTTTTGCTATTAATATAACTGTAGAAACCCTTTGGATTTATTTTCACCTTACTTGCCAAAGCAGCCTCATATCTTCTTTTAGCTTTTCTAATTTCTTAAGATTCTTTTTACATTCTTTATATTCCTCGAGCACTTCATTTACTCCAAGCTGCCTATACTTATTGTAGATCCTTCTCTTGAAAACCATGGCTCTCTCAAACTTTTAACCTTTCCTTTCAACCTAACAAGAATATACAGATCCTGTACCTTCAAAATTTCACCTTTAAATGACCTCCATTTCTCTATTACATCCTTCCCATAAAACAAATTGTCCCAATCCACTCCTTCTAAATCCTTTCGCATCTCCTCAAAGTTAGCCTATCTCCAATCAAAAATCTCAACTCTGGGTCCAGTCCTATCTTTCTCCATAATTATATTGAAACTAATGGCATTCTGATCACTGGACCCAAAGTGCTCCCCAACACATACCTCTGTCACCTGCCCTATCTCATTCCCTAACAGGAGATCCAACACTGCCCCTTCTCTAGTTGGTACCTCTATGTATTGAAATATCTATGAAATATCTATCATATTTCCAGGTATCAATCCATGCTCTAAGCTCATCCACCTTTCTTACAATGCTCCTAGCAATAAAATAGATGCATTTAAGAAATTTTCCACCTCTTACTCTCTGTTTATCCTTAATGGAGCAGACAACTTTGTTATCTTTTTCTTCCTTCTCCCCTACATCTTTGCTCTGAGTGCTCCCAATCTCTGTCCCCTGCCTATCTTCCCTCACACACTGTCTACTAGCTTTCTCTGTTTATGAACTAACCTCCTCTCTCCTAGTCTCATAAATTTGATTCCCACCCCCCAACCATTCTAGTTTAAAGTCACCTCAGTAGCCCTCGCAAATCTCCCTGCCAGGATATTGGTCCCCCTGGGATTCAAGTGCAACCCGTCCTTTTTGTACAGGTCACGCCTGCGTCAAAAGAGGTCCCAATGATCCAAAAACTTGAATCCCTGCCCCCTGCTCCAATCCCTCAGCCATGCATTTATCCTCCAATCCCTCAGCCACGCATTCCTACTCTCACCGTCGTAATCCCGAGATTACTACCTTTGCGGTCCTTCTTCTCAACTCCCTTCCTAACTCCCAATATTCTCTTTTCAGGACCTCTTCTCTTTTCCTACCTATGTCATTGGTTCCTATATGTACCACGATCTCTGGCTCCTCTCCCTCTCACTTCAGGATATCTTGGACGCACCACTTCTCCTCTATCCTTTTCCCTCACCACCTTCCCCCATTCCTTTCCGCCTTCCCTCCCCAATTTCTCCTAAACCCTTCCCCTACCCATCACCCGCTCCCCCACCCCTTCTCCTCCCATCACTATTCCTACTCCCTCCCCTTCCCCTCTATACTATTCCCCCTCCCTCCCCTTCCCCTCTATACTATTCCCCCACCACCTTCCCCATCCCTCACCTCCCCTTCCCACTGCTCTCCTGCTACCCTCAGCCCCTACTCCCACTCTTGCACCCCTCCCCCTTTCATCCCTTACCTCTCCCCACTCGTCCCCACCCATCCCCCCTCTCACCCCTTGCCCACTGCCAGCATCCCCCTCACCTTTTCCCCAGCCCCTCGCTCCCTAACCTGCTCCACCCCTCACCCCACCCCCTCTCGTCCCTGCCCCCTCTCGACCCTCCCTCCCCCTCGCCTCCCCCCCTCCCCCTCCCCCTCCTACCTCACCCACCCTCCCCCTCCTACCTCACCCACCCTCCCCTTCCTCTCCCCTCACCCCTCACCCCTTCCCCCTCACCCCTCACCCCCTCCCCCTCACCCCCTCCCCTTCCCCCTCACCCCCTCCCCTTCCCCCTCACCCCTCCCCTCCCCCTCCCCTCCCCCTCACCCCTCACCCCCCCTCCCCCTCACCCCTCACCCCCTCCCCTCACCCCTCACCCCCTCCCCTCACCCCCTCCCCTCCCCCTCCCCTCTCCCCTCACCCCCTCCCCTACCCCCCTCCCCCCTCACCCCCTCCCCTACCCCCCTCACCCCCTCCCCTACCCCCCTCACCCCTCACCCCCTCCCCTACCCCCCTCACCCCTCCCCCTACCCCCCTCCCCTCTCCCCTCCCCCCTCCCCCTACCCCCCTCCCCCCTCCCCCTACCCCCCTCCCCTCCCCTACCCTCCCCTCCCCACCCCCCTCCCCTCCCCTCCCCACCACCCTCCCCTCCCCACCCCCCTCCCCTCCCCCCTCCCCTCCCCACTCCCCTCCCCTCCCCTCCCCACCCCCCCTCCCCTCCCCTCCCCACCCCACCCCCCTCCCCTCCCCTCCCCCTCCCCCTCCCCTCCCCCCTCCCCTCCCCTCCCCCTACCCCCTCCCCCTCCCCCGCCTCTCACCTCCCCCCCTCCCCCCCTCCCCTACCCCCTCCCCCCTCCCCTACCCCCTCCCCCCCTCCCCTACCCCCTCCCCTCACCCCCCTCCCCTACCCCCTCCCCCCTCCCCTCACCCCCCTCCCCTACCCCCTCCCCCCTCCCCTCACCCCCCTCCCCTACCCCCTCCCCCTCCCCTCACCCCTCCCCTCACCCCCCTCCCCTACCCCCTCCCCTCACCCCCCTCCCCTACCCCCTCCCCTCACCCCCCTCCCCTACCCCCTCCCCTCACCCCCCTCCCCTACCCCCTCCCCTCACCCCCCTCCCCTACCCCCTCCCCTCACCCCCCTCCCCTACCCCCTCCCCTACCCCCTCCCCTCACCCCCTCTCCCCTCACCCCCTCCCCTCACCCCCTCTCCTCTCCCCCCTCCCCTCACCCCCTCTCCCCTCACCCCCTCCCCTCACCCCCTCTCCTCTCCCCCCTCCCCTCACCCCCTCTCCTCTCCCCCCTCCCCTCACCCCCTCTCCTCTCCCCCTCCCCTCACCCCCTCCCCTCACCCCCTCCCCTCACCCCCTCTCCTCTCCCCCCTCCCCTCACCCCCTCTCCTCTCCCCCCTCCCCTCACCCCCTCTCCTCTCCCCCCTCCCCTCACCCCCCCTCCTCTCCCCCCTCCCCTCACCCCCTCTCCTCTCCCCCCCTCTCCTCTCCCCCCCTCTCCTCTCCCCCCCTCTCCTCTCCCCCCCTCTCCTCTCCCCCCTCCCCTCACCCCCTCTCCTCTCCTCTCCTCCCTCCCCTCACCCCCTCTCCTCCCTCCCCTCACCCCCTCTCCTCCCTCCCCTCACCCCCTCTCCTCTCGCCCCTTGACCCCGCACCCTACTCCACCTTCACCCCTCAATCCCCTACCCCACTCAACCCCACACCCCATTACACCCTCTGCGCACGTCGACCCTTCGCCCCTCCCCTTGACCCCTTGCCCCCTCCCCTCTTCCTTTCCTTTGTCCCGACCTCTGGGGAGAGTGGGGTCACGGCGTCAGACGGACGTGTCGGAATCGCCAGCGCTCCCTACCGTCCCGATCCTGGCCGGAGTGATGGGCGGCGGATGGGCCAAGGCCCGGGGAGGCTGAGGCTGAGGAGGCAGTTTGGGGCCTGGAGACTGGAGACTGGGGACTGGGTTTTGCTTCCGGGTCGGTGGTGACGGCGCCATATTGATCAGTTGGAGCGCGGAGCGGCAGCCGAGGGTGGTGAGTGAAAAGCTAAAGCTGAACCCTCAACGCGACGCGACGCGACGCGCTCCCCTTGTGCCCCTTCTCCGGGGAGGTGAGTGAAAAACATCCTCAACGCTCACTCGCCGTCGCGGAGCTGAATGAACCCCCTTCCCCGCCCCCCCATCTCTCGATGCCCTCACGCACCGTGACCAGCGGAGCTTGTGGAAAATATTAACCCCCACCCCCGTGACCCCGGCGGGGGAATGAAAAACACCCGTCTTCCTCACTCTGACGGGCTGGAGATGAGAGTGGAATATTCTTCCCCGCACTCCGGCTCAGCGTGATCGGCGGCGAGGAGTGGGGCCCCGAGTCCGGCAATGGAACCGCCTGCGCCCCGTGGGACCCCGAGTCTCCATGGAGCTTTTGCTGCTCCTGTGGCCGCGGGGGTCGGCCTCTCACTCGGGACAGGAGGGTGCGTGTTTAGTGGGATAAGGGCTAATGGAGGGAAGGAAATGATCCCCAGTAATTTAATCAGTCTGGGGGGGGGGGGGTCTCAGCTCCCTGCGGTGAGGAGAGGTTCCAGTTCCGTGGAGGGAGGGAGGAGGGGGTGCAATTCCCCTAGAGATGGGAGGGGGGAGGAGGAGGTGCACCTGCCCCGGGGTTGGTTAGAGGGAGGGAAGAAGGGGTTGCATCTCCCCCAGGTGAGAAAGGAGAGAGGAATGGGGGGTGCAGCTCCCCCAAGAAGAGGAGGAGGATGCAAATCCGGAGGGGGTGGAGCAGGGAGGGGGTGCAACCAGCCTGGAACTAGAACATAGTGGTGGCGTACAGCTTCCTGAGGTGAGAAAGGAGGGGAAGGGAGGATTGGGGTGCAGCTCCCCAGGGAGAGGAGGAAGTTGCAATTCCCCAGGAGGTGGAGAGGAGGGAGTGCAGCTCCCTGGTGGGGTAGGAGGGTGTACAACCAGCCTGGAACAGGAACACAGTAGTGGGTACAGCTACCCAAGGTGAGGAGGAGGGTGCAGTTCTCCAGGGAGTGGAGAGGAGGAGGGTGCAAATCACCAGGGTTGGGGGGGGGGCGGGATGGAGAGGAAGGAATGCAGCTCCCTGCCGGTAGGAGGGTGTGCTACCAGGTTGGAACAAGAACATGGTAGTGGGTCCAGCTTCCCAAGGTGAGATTGGGATGCAGTTCCCCAGGGAGAGGAGGAGGTTGCAATTCCCCAGGGAGTGGAGAGGAAGGAATACAGCTCCCTGGGAGTAGGAGAGGATGCAACCATCCTGGCACAGAAACACGGTAGTGAGTGCAGTTTCCCGAGGTGAGGTGGGAGTTGCAGTTCAGGCCTGCCTTCCCTGTGACGATTAAAGCTGTGGAGGTCATCGCCTGAGACCAGCATAGGGCCAAAGGAGAATTGCCTGCCTGCCTTTCTAATTGGGTCTGCTGTAATGGTGAGATCAGATAGAAAAGGATGGCAGGAAGGGTGGGTCAGTTCCTGATCTACCTTTGGCAACAGAATGCGTGACCCTAAGAAATGTGGCCATGTTATAAACATCACACCATTGAGTTGCAAATGATGAAAAGAAGTTGTCTTTACTCTCAGTGTTCCTTCTGCAAAGCCGAGGAAACTCGAGAGTGTGAAATGTAATCAGGGTTCCCACCATGTGCCAGAATGAAGGTTATTAATAAAAGTGCACCCGTTACACTTATCTGGTTTAAAATAGTCTTGATAGAGACATCTATTTCAGAGTTGTTGATCTGTGAAATATTTAGTTCATAAACATGGCATACAGAGAAACGCTAAATGTTTTTCATTTTTATTTTGAAGTATCCTACTTAGATACATTTTTATTTTTAAGAGTAGAATACGACATTGATATTTCAGTACCATTGACTGGTTAATTATGGCACAGAGCCGTTTGGCCCAATATTTCCATAATTGTTCTGGTAGAAGGCAGTTTAACTAATCCCACTTCCCCTCCCCTGTTGCAACAATTCTACAAAATCTTTTAGTTTTACACTCAGTTGCCACTTTATTAGGTACACCTCGTTAATGTAGTATCTAATCAGCCAATCGTGGCACAATGGTCATAAAAGCATGCAGAAATGGTCTGGAGGTTCATTGTTCAGGCCAAACATCAGGATGAAGATGAAATATGATCTAAGTGACTTTGACCATGGAATGATTGTTGGTGTCACACGGGATGATTTGAGTATCTCAGAAACTGCTGATCTTGTGGGATTTTCATGCACAACACTCTCTAAAGCAGGAGTTTCCAATTTTCTTTTAATGTAAGGGTCTGTGGATCCCAGGTTGACAACCCCTGCTCTAGAATGTATAGAAATGGTGCGGAAAAACAGAGGAATATCCAGTGAGTAACAAAGCCTTGCTAATGAGAGAAATCAGAGGAGAATGGCCAGACTGGTTCAAGCTGACAGGAAGGCAACAGTGACTCAAATAACCACTCATTACAACAGTGGTGTGCAGAAGAGCATCTCTGAATACATGACATATCAGACCTTGAAGTGAAGGGGCTACAGCAGCAGAAAACCACCGCGTTCCACTCCTGTACCTAATAAAGTGGCCACTGAAGGTATGCTGCTTTGTCTAGAATGCCAACATTAACCTTTTCCTCCAGTGATGCATTCCAGACCCAACCTGCTGGCTTTGTACTCATTTTTGGCAGCAGTGTTATTCTGTTTCAGTTGATTGTTGATGTTGATATGCAGAGATTCTCTCCATGAATATATAATTTGAGATTTGCTGAGATCATAACTACTACATGTTAAATATGGGCACCGCTTGGGGTGTCGGAGGTCAGACTTCAATCCCAGCATCCTCTGTAAGGCATCCCTGTCGTCCTCTCCATGGAACATGTGAGTTTCCTGTGGGTGCTCTGGTTTCCTCCCACATTCCAAAGACATCCCAGGTTTAGTGGTCATTGTAAATAATCCTATGATTAGTCTGGGGTGGTTGGAGGTTGCTGAGCAGTGTGTCTCGAAGGGCCTATTCCACGCTGTGTCTCAAAATAAAATACTTATAAATGCACATTTTTATTTTGTAGCTCGTCCGTTTAACATTTTCATTCTGTTAAGTTGTGGAATTTGCAAAGTTAGTTAGAGCTCACTGCAAAGAATCCAAATCTAGGTTTAAACTTCCAGATCTGAGAAACAAATGTGGCAGGTACTTTGAGTGACGTATGGCTGTGTGACCATAAATAAAGCAGTGACTTCATTCTGATTCTGTCTCATTAGTTGGGCAGTTCAGTGGTTAGTGTAACACTACTACAGCACAGTGACCCAAGTTCAGTTCCCACTGCTGTATGTAAGGAGTTTGTACCTACCCCCATGACTGCTTGGGTTTCCTCCGCAAAGACCCACGGGTGAGTGGGTCATTTGGCCACGTGTGCGCAATTGGGCAGCACGAGCTCATTGGGCTGGATGGACCTGTTACCTGCTGTATCTCTAAATGACACAATCGTTATCAACTCTGGAATAGACCCCTCTGTACCATAACCCAACTTCCATCTTGTCTCAGCATGTTTAGCATGCAACAAGGAAAGCATTGGTAGAAAGTGCCTCCACCTTAAATTTTGCCATTTTAATTTTTTTTTCCAAAAAAAACCTAAAGTCCAGGGCTAAAGTGATTCAACATTTGTAACAAATATATCTTATATTTTCTAATTATTGTGTAACTGTAAAACATCTTCATTCTCATTGGTTCTTTGGTCCACCTGCCTCCCTCCGCACTAAATCTGATCCAAAAACCCATTCAAATGTAGATAGTCCAATCAGTGTAATGTAAAATGGCTAACATTTCTATTATTGTCCTCCATTTGTATTTTTGGTTCTGTAATAAGCACACTCAAAAGCAAGACACTTAAATTTGCGGAGCTGCATCCTTTGACTTAATTTCAGATTTTTTTTTTAAACTTGCATAAGCAATTTAGGAGAGGTGGAATCTTGTCATTTCCATATGATTGTGCTTCATGTTAATAACATAGTCATGAAAATAAATATAATGGAAAATAATGTGGGAGGTAGGAGCACATGTGGGTTATCAATCCCTTAGAGACTCCTTCACATTCAGCCAGATAGTGCCTGATCTAAAACACAAGCTGAAAATGCTGGAAGGACTCAGCAAGTCAGGCTGTATCTGTGGTAAATGAAACTGCCAATGTTTTACCCTGTGAAACTTGGTTAGAACTGCTTGTTCTACATCAGCACCATTTATAAAAATCAGAAATTGGCCATATGGCCCTACAGGCCTCTTCCCTTTTTTAAAAAAAGATTAGCTATATCTGTCACGTGTACATCAAAACATAGTCATGGCTCTTCTTTGGTCCTGATTTCCTACTAGAGTTGATTTCATCATCATTCAAATATCTTTCCATCTCAGATTTGAACGTAATGAACATTCACAACTTTCTACGGGTAGAGAGGAACAAAGGTTCACAGAACATGAAAGAATCATTCCAGATTACTGGTCCAGGACAAGCATACTCTCAGCATTAACCCTCTGTGTCCTTCAATATTTTACTAAGATAACCTCAGTTATAAATTCCAAAGAAGGCCGATTCTGCTCAATACTTCCTCAAAATACCCTCTTCATTCCAAGAATCAGTGTAATGAGCTTTTACCTAAGCCAAAATATCCTTTTAAGTAAGACCATACCTTAAAGCATCCCTTAGCTCCTTACTCTAATAGGAAGTGGTTTCAGGTGAAGAATATTATAGTGGCTGGGGTCATCCATCTTGTAAAGACACTGCCCAGAAGAAGGCAATGACGAGCCACTTGTGTACAAAAATTTGCCAAGGACAATCATGGTTATGAGACCATAATCATCTGCATCATACAACATGAGACACAATGATGGTGATGGTTTAAAGTGATCAAAAGGGGAAACAGAAACCTCTTATTTTTACTCTTTAGGTTAAACCTGGAAGATTTGTCGTAGCTAAGATCCCATAAAACACTTCTGCTCCAATGTGATTCGGAGATGACTATTTTCAGAAAGTGACAATAGCATCTAGTTGTATATGATCTACAGAGGGAAAATTCTACATTGATTTTTTAAAAATGACCTTTTTCATTCTATCATTCAAGAGTTTGGAAATGCAAGATGTATGGCTATCTCTGTAATCATTGCACATTTTAAAGTTGAAGTCTACAGTTGGATCTGGTGGGTTAGAATAACATGCAAGTAGGAGATGATTGGAGGTGAGGTGAGCTGAGCTGGTCAGTTAAAAAACATGGAATAGTTGCTATGGTGATAGAGTTCTTAGAAGATGATGACAGATATAGATGACAAGGGTAAATGGAGCAGATCAAATTGAAAGACAGTAAAAGTAGCAGAAATGAAGGTGGACATTATGAAGAATAAAAAGTTCCACACAGGATTTTAAAAAAAAGAGTCAGAAGCATAGAAAAGAATTAATAGTTTGAAGGTAGAGTGGATGACAAAAGAATTGAGTTATTTTGGTCAGGGGAGCCATAACATTATAGCATAGTCTGGGTGGAGTAGGCAAGAGGGACATAAATGGCAAATTACAACTAAACAAGCTAAATTTCAAAGCTAGAATAGCAGTGCAATGATCCATAAATTGATTGTGAATGTCAAAGGCTTTGTTTGTGAATTAATAAGCATTGTAGAGGAAAATAATTGGATTCCCTTGTCCTTGGGGGCAGAAAGGAGAGTGTTGTAACCTGCTAGCAAAATGCAACAGGTGTTTTTAAATTTCACCAATAATGTAGAGTGTCATTTTAGAGTCCACAATATGAAGGTATGAAATTCTGGGATTTTAATTGTATATGGAAAAAAGGATATGACGATATGAGTCAGAAGTAATGCCACATTAGGAACACTATACACACTGTGGCCACTATTAGATACCTCCTGTACCAAATAAGGAGGCAACTGAGTGTTCATGGTCTTCTGCTGCTGTAGTCCATCCACCTTAAGGTTTGATGTGTTGTGTGTTCAGAGACGTTCTTCTGCACACCATTGTGGTAATTCATATAACCAGGCGACAGTAATTCATATAACCATGCACACCATTGTGGTAATGCATGGTTATATGAATTACTGTTGCCTTCCTGTCAGCTTGAACCAGACTAGACATTCTCCTGTGACTTCTCTCATTAACAAGGCGTTTTCACCCACAGAACTGCAGCTCACTGGATTTTTTTTTCGCACCGTTCTCTGTAAACTCTGGAAACTTGTGAGTAAAAATCCTAGGAGATCAGCAGTTTCCAAGATACTCAAATCACCCCATCTGGTAGCAACACTTATTCCACAGTCAAAGTCACTTCAATCACATGTCTTTCCATTCTGATGTTTGGTCTGAACAATAGCTCAACCTCTTGACCATGTGTGTGTGCTTTTATGCATTGAGTTGCTGCCACTTGACTGGCTGATTAGATATTTGCATTAACCAGCATGTCTAAAGTGGCTACTGAGTGTACATGATAGGAATAACCTTTAGCAATTTAGCCAATTGAGTGTACTGAGGAATTGTATATTTTGCATTCCAGGATATGATCTCACTTTATGGAGTTTCTCATCCATTGAGGTAGATTGGAAACACTACAACCTTTTATTTTTCTGTTGGTAACTTTGAAACGTTTATTGTTGGACCTCTGAGGATGTGGGACCAAGGTAGTCAACCTTGGCAGCAGTGGCCTTTAAGCCAGCAACAGTGGATGCAGTCATTTCAGCAGCAACAGGATCCAAGTAAGTTTCTATAAGTGAAATTCTCACAGTGCCTAACCTGTTCATCAGAAGCATGTATTTGATATTAATTAATGCAGGCAGTTTTAGAATTGTTAATCTCAATCGGTTATACTTGCTACATAAGTCATGCAAGTTTCCAACCAATGGATTCATGAAGGAGCCAATCCCAGCATAGTCTTCTCTGGCTTCACCTAACACCTTCTAGCTTGTACCCTTCCCCCACCATCTTATTGTGGCTTTTACCCTCTACCCTTCCAGTCGCGATGAAGGGTCTCAGCCTGAAATGTCAATTGTTTATTCATTTCCGTAGATGCTGCCTGACCTGCTGAGTTCTTCCAGCATTTTGTGTGTTGCTCTGGATTTCCAGCATCTGCAGAATCTGTTGTGTTTGTAATCTTCTCTGTCTCTTACATCAGTATTGCATATCAAATCCAGCAAGTTTTCAGCTGGAGTGGAGCTAATCTACACAGAAAATGGGAATGTGCAACCTCTGTTACTTCCACTCCAGAACCAGGTCACTTCAACCTCTGTTTCATCAAGATGCACAATGCAGACTTATCTGTTTAACAGACAATGCATCCCAGAGTGCTTAAGGAAGTAGCCCAAGAAATAGTGGATGCATTAGTGGTAATTTTTCAAAACTCGTTAGATTCTGGACTGGTTCCTGAGGATTGGAGGGTGGCTAATGTAACCCCACTTTTTAAAAAAGGAGGGAGAGAGAAACCGGGGAATTATAGACCGGTTAGCCTAACGTCGGTGGTGGGGAAACTGCTGGAGTCAATTATCAAAGATGTGATAAACAGCACATTTGGAAATCGGTGAAATCATCGGACAAAGTCAGCATGGATTTGTGAAAGGAAAATCATGTCTGACGAATCTCATAGAATTTTTTGAGGATGTAACTAGTAGAGTGGATAGGGGAGAACCAGTGGATGTGGTATATTTGGATTTTCAAAAGGCTTTTGACAAGGTCCCACACAGGAGATTAGTGTGCAAACTTAAAGCACACGGTATTGGGGGTAAGGTATTGATGTGGATAGAGAATTGGTTGGCAGACAGGAAGCAAAGAGTGGGAATAAACGGGACCTTTTCAGAATGGCAGGCGGTGACTAGTGGGGTACCGCAAGGCTCAGTGCTGGGACCTCAGTTGTTTACAATATATATTAGTGACTTGGATGAGGGAATTAAATGCAGCATCTCCAAGTTTGCGGATGACACGAAGCTGGGTGGCAGTGTTAGCTGTGAGGAGGATGCTAAAAGGATGCAGGATGACTTGGATAGGTTGGGTGAGTGGGCAAATTCATGGCAGATGCAATTTAATGTGGATAAATGTGAAGTTATCCACTTGGGTGGCAAAAATAGGAAAACAGATTATTATCTGAATGGTGGCCGATTAGGAAAAGGGGAGGTGTAACGAGACCTGGGTGTCATTATACACCAGTCATTGAAAGTGGGCATGTAGGTACAGCAGGCGGTGAAAAAGACGAATGGTATGCTGGCATTTATAGCAAGAGGATTCGAGTTCAGGAGCAGGGAGGTACTAGTGCAGTTGTACAAGGCCTTGGTGAGACCACACCTGGAGTATTGTGTGCAGTTTTGTTCCCCTAATCTGAGGGAAGACATCCTTGCCATAGAGGGAGTACAAAGAAGGTTCACCAGATTGATTCCTGGGATGGCAGGACTTTCATATGAAGAAAGACTGGATAAACTGGGCTTGTACTCGTTGGAATTTAGAAGATTGAGGGGGGATCTGATTGAAACGTATAAAATCCTAAAGGGATTGGACAGGCTAGATGCAGGAAGATTGTTCTCGATGTTGGGGAAGTCTAGAACGAGGGGTCACAGTTTGAGGATAAAGGGCAAGTCTTTTAGGACCGAGATTAGAAAAAACTTCTTCACACAGAGAGTGGTGAATCTGTGGAATTCTCTGCCTCAGGAAACAGTTGAGACCAGTTCATTGGCTATATTTAAGAGGGAGTTAGATATGGCCCTTGTGGCTACGGGGATCAGGGGATATGGAGGGAAGGCTGGTGCAGGGTTCTGAGTTGGATGATCAGCCATGATCATAATAAATGGCGGTGCAGGCTCGAAGGGCCGAATGGCCTACTCCTGCACCTATTTTCTATGTTTCTATGTAACACCGGCCTTCAGCTATGAAGATCCACAATGAAATTCTGCAAATTATGGTCAACTTTCCAAATCTTCAGAAACCACAGGGAAGGCTGAAGACAATGATGAAATTCCCAAGCACTCCCACTGTGTCGCTACAGTGTTTCACCATATTTTAGGGAAATTTTTTAAAATTGAGATACAGCATGGAATAGGCCCTTCTGGCCCTTTGAGCCATGCCTCCCAGCAGTCCACGGATTTAGTCAGCCTGATCACAGTATGATCTTAAATCACCAATTAGCCTACCAACCGTCTTTGTCTGTGGGCAGAAACTGGATCACCTGGAAGAAACTCAATATGGTCATGGGGAGAACGTATCATCTCCTTACAGGCAACGGTGGGAATTGAACCCGGGTCACTAATACTGTAACGTGTTGTGCTAACCACTACACCACTGTGCTGCTATCTGGGGGAAGAAACGTTTAAGATGGCATGAAGCTTTTTATTTTCATAGCCCTGTAACACTTTCCAGAAGGAACTTCTGGAAAAGCAGTTTGCTGGGTGGGTAGTGACCGCAATGATTTTCCCTGTTCTTTTCTTTGTCCTGGACACATACTAGTCCTCCAGTGATGGGAGACTGCTGACAATGACCTTTTCTGCTGACCTGACAGTTTGCTGTAGTTTTTGTATATTGTGGCAGAATTCTGCACCAAACCCGATGCGGAATGTCTGATGTCAGGATGTTTGCTACGTTGACAGTATAAAATTGCCAAAGTACGTGCTGGGGAAGATGCCTTAAAACAATGAAGAGTGCTACATGTGCACAGAGCAACAACTACAACCGCCCAGAAGAAAGTACCTCTGTCATGTAGGAGGCCCAATCAATTCACCGTGCAGTTGATTGGCCACGTGCGTACTTGCCACATTCTCACAATCAATCTGATACAATACAAGAAGTTACCACCAACGTTGTCTCTTCCAAAATCTAAATCCATCAGTGGGATACCAATGTCCATGTCTCCTCTCAGACTACTACTTCTCAGAGGCTCCTTGGGGTGGGGAAGTGATATCCTTGCCATCTCAGGAGACTATGCCTCTGATGGCAAAGTGGCGTTCAGAATTTCTTCCAGGTGTACTGTAAACAGCGTGAGGAAAGTGTTATAAGAAATTAGATGCTGGCATCAGGAACAACTCAGCAGCATCTGTGGAGGCAAATGGTGAAAGTTGACATTTTGGCTCAAGCCCTTCCTGCTGTCGTGAATGCCCTTTCAAGTACCTCCTGCCACACCTTGGTGAGTCTATGGATCCCACATTATCACACCAACTTCCTCAGAACCAAAAGAATTGGACTGGAAACAAGTCATCCTTGATCCTAAGGTACTCTCCATGAAAATATTTTCCTTTAACCTCAACTTCAATTAATAATTATCACAGGTCACCAGATACAGGCCAATACATCAGATACTTATTACAAATCCTACCGATAAAACTGCATTTTCTCAGTTGACAAAATGCTCACAATGGTGTGAGTCTCAGTTAGCCTCTGACAACCAAGTCCAGCTCCTGGCCTGCATGCGTGACTTAGCTACTAAGCCCGGCAGAACTGTTTCTACTGACAGAAGAGGGGGCAAGGGCAGGTTACTGGCATCTTAAAATCAGACGGTTTGGGCAGGTGGGGCTTGTCAGCTGTGGCTGGCATCTCATCTAGGAGAAAGAAAACGGATCTCAAACCTCCACTGTCCACTCATGGGGAAGGCTTTGGGAGTAAGCCCCAAGGAAAAATCTGAAGCTGGAGTTCCAAAGGCAGTCCTACTTTGAGTTCAACGCCGACTGGCAACTTCTGTAATGCTGCTGTATCAATCTCTGCCATTCCTTTTGATTCATTAGTTGTATTGGCACCAGCTTACTCTCCATATCATACTGCTCTGGCTTGTGTTATCTCCATGGTCAACCCCAATCAACAGGGGGCTTCTCAGTTGAAAAGACATGTTGTTCATTAAATGTAATAAATGTTAATATACTGATGAAAAGTTACAAAGCTCTGCATCCAGTGTGATATTATCTTTATAATAACCTTTTTGTGCAGGTCAGATTGACTGGGCGGCATTAGCACAAGCCTGGATTGCTCAGAGAGAGGCCTCCGAGGAATCTGCAGCACCGCAACAGCCAGTGATAATACCCAATGGACAGGCGGTACATGGTATTGAAAATAGTCAAGAAAATCATGGAAGCTTTCCGGGAGATCCTAATTTCAACAGAATGTGGGAACAGGGTTTGTATTTATTTACTTTCAGAGATGTTTGTTAATTTGAGATGTTGTCAGTTGGAACTATACTATAATTGAGTTATTCCCTTATTCAGGACTGTTTAATGTCATTTCCAGTACACAAATGTAAAGGAAAATGAATTAATTGTTACTCCGGATCCAATTCAGCACAAAAAAACCCCGCTAAGATAAAGAACACAATAATAAAAAAACACAATTAATATAAATACATCATATAGCTAATATACGTAGATTGATTATATGTCCGTTAAGTGACGTGAGGCACATGAGTATCTATGCATAAGATGACTGACAAGAAATGATAAAGTAGTGGTGGTTGGGGGTGTGGAAGGGTGGGTTAATGGGTGGAGGTGTTGGATCAGCCTTTCTGCTTGGGGAAAGTAACTGTTTTTGAGTCTGGTGGTCCTGACATGGATGCTACATAGCCTCCTCTCTGATGGGAATGTGACAAACAGTCCGTTGGTGGGGTGGGTTGGATCATTCATGATTCTACTGGCCCTTTTCCGACACCTTTCCATATATGTGTCCTTGATAGCTGGTAGGCTGGTGCCCATGATGCATTGGGCACCTCTGCCATTCTACACTATCCTCCACTCCACCAATCTTGGTATCATCCACAAATTTACTAACCCACATATCTACATTTTGAAGGGACTTATTCAAGCTGGAGATCTGTAATTAGTGGTGTTCTGCAGGGATCTATGCTGGGACCTCTGCTGTTTATAATGTATATAAATGACTTCCATGAAAATGTAGATGGGTGGGTGCAGAAGAGGTTTACAGGATGCTGCCTAGTTTAGAGGGTATGTGCTAGCACAAGAGGCTGGATAAGCTTGGGTTGTTTTCTCTGGAGCACAAGAGATTGAGGGGAGATCTGAGAGAGGTTTACAAGATTATGAGAGGCACAGATAGAGTGGACAGAGAATATCTGTTTTCCAGGGTTGAAATGTCTAATACCAGAGGGCATGCATTGAAGGTGAGAGTGGGTGGGTTTAAAGGGGATGTGAGGGGTAAGTTGTTTGCTCAGAGTTGTGGATGCCTGGAATGTACTACCTGGTGTGGTGGTAGGGGCAAATACATTAGAGGCTCTTAAGAGACATTTGGATAGGCACATGGATACAAGGAGGCTGGAGAGATATGGACATGCAAACCTTCTATGTGATCTATCTGCACCAGTACGTAATTAGCACAGTGAAGTATAGAATAAGAATGAGCAAGTTGGGCATCCAGTTATTTTCTTTGGTAAGTCATATACTGTGTTACCATTCAAATGCTTTAACCTACTTATTTTTCCCATGGGCAAGATTTGCAGAAATTTTCCTCCTTTATGGAAAATTGAGAGAAGATTCAAAACAATATATTCCACCTAGGGGAGTATTGGGGGAAAAAAGGTGGATAATATTGTGGCAAAATATGTGCACATTATCATTGTTTTTGTCAAAAATATTCCCTTTGTGGTGAAAAATACGTAGGTGACTTCTTTAACCAAATTACCTTTCTTTAAGACTGGAAGACATGGGAGCAGAATTAGGCCATTCAGCCCATCAAGTCTGCTTCGCCATTCCATCATGGCTGTTTCATTATCCCCCTCAACCCCATTCTCCTGTGTTCTTCTCATAACCTTTGACAGCCTGTTTAATGAAGAACCCATCAACCTCTTCTTTAAATATACCTCTGGAGCTATCTATGGCAATGGATTCCATGGGTTAGTCACCATTGGCAAAAGAAATTCCTTCTCATTACTGTTTTAATTGGGTATTATGAAGTTGTGCCCTTTGGTCCTAGACTCCCCTACTATTGGATATATCTTTTCCACATTCACTCTATCTAGGCTTTTAAATATTCAAAAGGTTTCAAGGAGATCCCCCCCTCACTTTTCTAAACTTCAGTGAGTACGGGTCCAGAGCGATCAAATGCTCCTCATACATTAACCCTTTCATTCCTGGAATAATTCTCATGAACCTTCTTGACCCTCTCCAATGCCAGCACGTACTTTCTTAGATAAGGGGCCCAAGCTGCTCACAATACTCTAAGTGCAGTATAATCAATGCATTCTAAAGCCTCGGCAATACATCCTTGCTTTTATATTCTAAAAGATTATTGTTAAATAGTTCTCTCCTCATCATGCTGCATCTTATTTCCCCAATCCCTTTTATTAATGACACCCTTCCTTAGGCTATCAGCTTGTCATTTGTAGCATTCGCACAATTTTTTGCCCCGTTTCTGGTTGATGCCTGCTGCCATGTTCCCAGGTTTCATAAACACAATTTCTCCCCGTCTTTGTAATTCATGGAGCCAATTGTCCTTAATTTCTTCCTCATGTTTACTCTTAAATCTACCTGATGGAAAACACTGCACACGGAATTAAATATTCCCTCAAAAATGTTACCATATTTCCCAAAAATATTGTGTGCCTTAATTCAAATAAAGCTCCACAGTTACTTTTCTGTAATGTATTCATTTTAAAACTTAGATTCCAATTGTAATAGAGAAGTGTACTTGTTCTGCAGTGATAGATGCCATGGCAGCACAGTGGTTAGTGCGATGTCATTGCAGCTTGCGGCAGACTGGAGTTCAGAGTTCAGTTTGAACGCCATCTGTAAGACATTTGTACATTTTCCTCGTGAGCGCACGAGTTTTCGCCGGGTGCTCCAGTTTCCTCCCACAGAGCAAAGACGTACCAGTTAGTAGGTTAATTTGTCATTGTAAATTGTCCTTTGATTAGGCTAGGGTTAAATAGGTGGCTTACTCTGCAGTGTGGCTCATTGGGCTGGAGGGGCTGTATCTCTAAACAAAGAAATTGACAATTGCCAGTATGTTAGACTCTGCAGTATGTACTGAATTTCTGTTTGTGTGTTTACTAGACTGGGGAATGCAACATCATCGACCACCTCCCCCACCACCAGACCAGCAGTGGATACCGACCCCAGCTCCCATGGACATAGTCCCTCCATCAGAGGACAATAGCCAGGACAGTGGTGAGTTTGCTCCAGACTCTAGGCGTATGTTCAATCAAGTCAATAACAACAATTTTGGAGGAGCACCAGAAAACTTTGGAATGGGATCTGTGCCCGTCAGCCAGTTTGATTATCAGGTAAATTTGTTTAATGCAGTTTCATTCTTGGTGTATAAGCATTCATGCCATCGTGACACAGACTTCAAACCAATATTGGTTTTGTTTACGTGAGATAAACAGGAAAACATTTTTACCTTTCAAGATGCTTACTTCCTTATATTCCTCAATTCTATCAATCAACAGCAACATCACCTATTTAAGTTCCATATTTGCTATAATGTGAGGCAACTCTTATGTCGCTTGACTTGATTGTGAGGTCCACAGATGGAATTCGTGCCTTTTAATTAAGAGTGACCAATTTGGCTGCAAAATATAATGGTGCTCGTGTAGTATTTGTCCCTTAGTAATTATCCATAAAGATTTATAAAGCTTCAGTTTATAAATCAAAATATCAAAACATGGTAAAATGCATCAAATCAAATCAATTGGGCAGTCCACAATTGTTGCCAACATTATATGCCCACAGCTCATATGCCCTAACTGTACATTTTTATAATGTGGGAGGAAACGAGAGCACCCGGAGAAAACCCACACAGTCATAGGGAGAACCTTGTAGACTCCTTACAGTGGGAAGAATCAAACTTCAGTCGGTAAAAGCGATGTGCTAACTTCTACGCTATTGTGCCACCTACAAGCAGCGAAACAAAATATACTGGATGTTAGAAGTATCTCCCTCTCATCATGCCATCCTGCTCATCGATAGCCTTGATTTCTAAAGGTTCAGAATAGATTGTCAGTGACGATCCGTCATCCCAATTGTTTGATGCGTGACTCAAGGATATAAAGTATTGTCTGTCATAGTGCCATTCTGGAAGTTGACTGAAATTGTTATTACTAATAGCAAAGACTTCTAGTGGTACTTTTCTGGGTGGCCCTTCTCTGTTGATCATATAGAATGTGATAGCTTGATGTCGGTGGTTGGGAAGTTGTTGGAGTCGATTGTCAAGGATGAGGTTACAGAGTACCTGGAGGCATATGACAAGATAGGCAGAACTCAGCATGGATTCCTTAAAGGAAAATCCTGCCTGACAAACCTATTACAATTTTTTGAGGAAATTACCAGTAGGCTAGACAAGGGAGATGCAGTGGATGTTGTATATTTGGATTTTCAGAAGGCCTTTGACAAGGTGCCACACATGAGGCTGCTTAACAAGATAAGAGCTCATGGAATTACGGGAAAGTTACATACGTGGATAGAGCATTGGCTGATTGGCAGGAAACAGAGAGTGGGAATAAAGGGATCCTATTCTGGTTGGCTGCCGGTTACCAGTGGTGTTGCACAGGGATCAGTGTTGGAGCCGCTTCTTTTTACATTGTACATCAACGATTTGGATTATGGAATAGATGGCTTTGTGGCTAAGTTTGCTGACGATACAAAGATAGGTGGAGGGGCCGGTAGTGCTGAGGAAACGGAGAGTCTGCAGAGAGATTTGGATAGATTGGAAGAATGGGCAGAGAAGTGGCAAATGAAGTACAATGTTGGAAAGTGTGTGTGGTTATGCACTTTGGCAGAAAAAATGGGCAGAGTATTATTTAAATGGGGAAAGAATTCAAAGTTCTGAGATGCAACGGGACTTGGTAGTCCTCGTACAGGATTCCCTTAAAGTTAACCTCCAGGTTGAGTCGGTAGTGAAGAAGGCGAGTGCAATGTTGGCATTCATTTCTAGAGGAATAGAGTATAGGAGCAGGGATGTGATGTTGAGGCTCTATAAGGCGCTGGTGAGACCTCACTTGGAGTACTGTGGGCAGTTTTGGTCTCCTTATTTGTGCTGACGTTGGAGAGGGTACAGAGAAGATTCACTAGAATGATTCTGGGAAGGAGAGGGTTAACATATGAGGAACGTTTGTCTGCTCTTGGACTGTATTCCTTGGAGTTTAGAAGAATGAGGGGAGACCTCATAGAAACATTTCGAATGTTAAAAGGCATGGACAGAGTGGATGTGGCAAAGTTGTTTCCCATGATAGGGGAGTCTAGTACGAGAGGGCATGACTTCAGGATTGAAGGGCGCCCTTTCAGAACAGAAATGCGAAGAAATTTTTTTAGTCAGAGGGTGGTGAATCTATGGAATTTGTTGCCACGGGCAGCAGTGGGGGCCAAGTCATTGGGTGTACTTAAGGCAGAGATTGATAGGTATCTGAGTAGCCAGGGCATCAAAGGTTATGGTGAGAAGGCGGGGCAGTGGGACTAAATAGGATAAAATGGATCAGCTCATGATAAAATGGCGGAGTAGACTCGATGGGCCGAATGGCCTGCTTCTGCTCCTTTGTCTTATGGTCTTATGTTGGATTCAAAACAGAATTCAGTGTTAGATTCAGAAAACGTTCTCAAGTTTAATTATTATTCAATCATGCATGAATACTCATGCACACAGCCATACAAAACAGCATTCCTCCATGGCTAAGGTGCAAAGCACTGTCATACACAACACTGGCCACATACAGCATATAAAAGGTAGCAGTAAACATGTAGTCACATGAAAAAAATATGTTATAGCCCAAATCCCTAAGTGACATGTCCCGTAGATTGATAGAGCATGAATGTTGTGAGCAAGAACAAGCCCTCGTCAGTGCTCAGACGAGCATGTGCACAAATACGACCCAATTTGTCTTTCACCGAGTATACACTCGAGAGCAGCACCAACAGGGGTGGGGGCCCAGTCCCCAATCCAGCCTTGATTTAATTATCCCCTGATCTACCATGGATGCAAATAAACCAGATCGAAGGTAGTAGCTGCCACGGATGCGGAATATTTTCACTACCTTGCATTGTGAATCTAGAAATGCAAAAATATGTGTAAGGATACAAAATAGTACCTTGCTACAGGATAATTCATTTGTTTAAATATATTTATCATGAGCATTGCTTATTGATATGTATTTTGTATAAGAATGTCTATACATCCAGTGAAAGATTAGGATGAATTTGTGATAAGCTCATGAGAAGTCTTGGCGAAGATAACCTTTTAAACGTGCACAACATTTTAACTTACAGCATGGTGCAGCTTTTGGTCCCCCAGGAGGGTTTCATCCACCTTACTGGCAACCTGGTCCACCGCCGAACCGTAGAGACAGGCCAGCTTACAGGGATCGTCCACGGTCACCCATAACAGTAAAACAAGACCCTCCTGCACTCGGTGAGTTTCTGCTTCTGGCTTCTGCCACTTACACCTTTCTGGATAAATATGTTTTTCCTGGCAAAATTTAATTTGTCATTCTTGGCACAGAATGAATGTTGTCAGCAAGAAATTTTATGAAATATATTTTTGATAAAATTTCCTTTAGTAGTATTTCACCTTATATTCCGTCTGGGTAGCCTCCAACCTGATGGTATGAACATCGACTTCTCTAACTTCCGCTAAGGCCCCACCTCCCCCTCGTACCCCATCTGTTACTTATTTTTATGCACACATTCTTTCTCTCACTCTCCTTTTTCTCCCTCTGTCCCTCTGAAGATACCTCTTGCCCATCCTCTGGGTCCCCTCCCCCCTGTCTTTCTTCCCGGACCTCCTGTCCCATGATCCTCTCGTATCCCCTTTTGCCAATCACCTGTCCAGCTCTTGGCTCCATCCCTCTCCCTCCTGTCTTCTCCTATCATTTTGCATCTCCCCCTCCCCTTCCAACTTTCAAATCCCTTACTCACTCTTCCTTCAGTTAGTTCTGACGAAGGGTCTCAGCCTGAAACGTCGACTGCACCTCTTCCTACAGATGCTGCCTGGCCTGCTGCGTTCACCAGCAACTTTGATGTGTGTTGCTTGAATTTCCAGCATCTGCAGAATTCCTGTTTGCGTAGTATTTCATTTGTATGTTTTTGTTTATATTACTAAAGAAATTTGGCTAATCTGGCCTCAAAATGAGGAAAATATGTCCACAATTTAAAAGATTTTTAAAGTTTAACTTTATTTGTGAATTATGTCTTTTGCATCAATGACCAGCACATTCCAAAGATGTAAAAGTTTCACCTTGTTTCTGGTGCCAACGTAGCATGCCCACAATTTACTAACCCTAACATCTTTGGATTGTGGGGGAAAACTGGAGCACCTGGAGGAATCCCACACGGTCATAGGAGAACATGCAAACTCCTTACAGGTAGCAACGGGAATAGAACCCAGGTCACTGATACAAAAGGTGTTATGTTAACTGCTACACTACAGCGCTGCCCTTACTGATTGTGATATTGCAAAGTTTAGTTTCTGTGATTGTCCACTGCCATGTTCACACGTTCTAGGGATTACAATCTGGTTCCTTTAAGGTTATCATTTAACAGTTGTGATCTTATTTTTGAGAAGCTTCATGAATTGATGCCTCTTGTTTTCTGAGACACTGAACCTTCCAACACAAAATATTGTTGGAGATTGTATATGAACAAAATACTTCAGTGTGTTTAAACTTTTTAGTATGTTTATTATGTTACAAAAATAGTTCTATGTTAGTCAGTAGAGCAAGAAAGCAGCAATCAAAAGTATTTTCCAAAATGTCTTTGAAATTACTCTGTTCCTTACTGTTCATTGCTGCTTTCAGATCATCTTAGAACCTTAGTGGTTTTGAACATGAAGAATTGGTATAAAATTTGTTTAGATTATCTGTTGGCATATTGATATGTTCTTAAGCTTTATCCATTTAGAAAAGT
This sequence comes from Mobula hypostoma, assembly GCF_963921235.1. Lineage (NCBI taxonomy): Eukaryota > Metazoa > Chordata > Chondrichthyes > Myliobatiformes > Myliobatidae > Mobula > Mobula hypostoma. Next base: position 151,280,379 of record NC_086098.1, read on the forward strand.
TCACCCAGTTACCTGCAAGTCTAATGTAAATTACTTAATGAGTAAAATCTAATGATATTACTAATTTAACTGGATCAGCACAACATTAAAGGTTAATTCCCTGGATGCTGAGACAACTTGGGAAAACGTGGGCATAAAAAAACTGTTTCATTCTTCGCTTTATTTGAATATATTGTAAATAATGACAAGAAGTATCTGAGGTGGGGTTAGAGAAGGGAGTTTGATAGGGTATCGTGACAGAAAGCAGGAATCTTATGACAGTATTTCTTGGAATTTTCCCATCTCTCTACAAAAACAGCTACAGCAATCAATACAAGAATCCTCTTATAATATTTAAGAGTATTTCCAACTTACAGTCTACAACACCGAATATGACTTCTTGATCCAAATGGAATTTTCTTACTCTCCAATTACATATTGCTGTCCATTTCCCAAGCTTCCATCCTTCTTCCCAAGTTTCTTTTCATAATGGCAATTGCTTTTTTCATCCAGTTATGGAATCATACCGCACTACAACACCGAAATGGGCCCTTTCGCCTATCTAGTCCATGCCAAACTGCCTAGTCCCGTCAACCCACACCTGGACTATACCTCTCCCTTTCATGAACTTATCCAATTTTCTCTTAAGTGTTGCAATCAAATCTACATCCACTACTTCCACTGTTCACATGGTATTGAATTTTGTATTTTTTTCCATTTTATGTATGAAGAGATTCCTCTAAAATTCTTCTTGGGTCTCTTGACGGCTTTCCAATAATAATAATTCACCTTGTCAAACTCCTTAGTAATTTAAAACACTTATCCAGTCTAATTTGGTCCCAGTGTCCTTGTATAATCACTTTTTTAAAAATGGGTCCAAATTGAAACGATGCAGTTATCCAGATATCCCACCTGTTAGTTCTCTATTATATATTACAATTGCAACATTTCTTTTTGGTATGGCTGAACTTTGCTTCATTTCATTTTGGACTAATAGGTATGACACGCATGAAGTAATAATGGCTTCTGACACTTTTTCACCACCTTGTACCTTCCCAAAAGTACAACCCCAATAACAGTGGCATTTGTTTCCAAACTATGACATTTTCACATTCCACCTCTGCTATATTTGCAGTTTCTCTACACAAGATAAATATTTGTGTTGAATCTTTAGGTAATTTTCTGGTATGTATTTCAGCCCTAAGTATATTGAGTTGAGAGCAATGTAATTTAGGTTCCTGCAGGTCCTTTAGTAGTCTTCATATAAAATAACTAGTTTTCATTCTGATTGTTCTGGCGCTTATTGTGGTATTTTTCCATTTTGTTTCTTTCTTTTCGGGAAATAACTAATCCATAGTAGTGAGAATTTCCTTTTACGTTATAGCTGACATTAGGAAATCTGGTCGAGAATTCATTTCATAGTATTGTGAATAATATCAGTTATTTTACTACCTGCTTGCTATATGCATAATGTGCTCATGTGACATTCGTGTCGGTACTATTTTATAAAGCAATTCCCAATTTTGCGCACATGTCTTACCTGGAATGTTCGATGTCACCTTGTTGCAGATGCTGTGAAACGCAGAACACTGCCAGCTTGGATTCGCGAGGGTCTGGAGAAGATGGAGCGGGAGAAGCAGAAAAAGCTTGAGAAAGAACGATTAGAAAAAGAGCGGGCTCAGTCATCGAAGCACAAAAAAGACCCCGAAGATGTGCCTGAAGAAACTGATGGACCAAGGTTGCCTCACAAAAGTAAATTTGTAAGTACATGCATTTTGCTTTTCAACAGAGAATGGTTACAGGTTTTTGCAAGTCTTTTTAATGAGAGAGACTTCCACTAACAATATTGCCTGTGCTTTGTGAAAGTTGAGGTGCGGAGCAACAGGGTTACTGGCTTGGAGGGTTTACTATTTACTATTCAAAATTTTTTTTGTCACTTTGAGAAGAGAACCTTAATGCAATGACATGAAACATTCTGCTGAATTACCAAAGGTCAACTTATGGATCAGCTTTATTTGCCATTTGTACTAATGAGCCACTTTATTGTACACCTGTTTGTTAATGCAAGTACCTAATCAACCAATCATGTGCCAGCAACTCAATGCAGAAAAGCATGCAGACACGGTCAAGAGGTCCAGTTATTGTTCAGACAAAATATCAGAATAGGGAAGATATGATCCAAGTGACTGTCTATGGAATGATTGTTGGTGCCACACGGGTTGGTTTGAGTACACCCTATCCTCGTTATATGCGTCTTCAGACAATGCGGATTCACAGTTATGCGAGGAATCTATTTCTACCAGCGTCTCGTTATATGCGTCCAAAACTCACAGTTATGCGAGGAGCACTGCCTTCCCGCCAATACAAGTCACGTGCGCACACTTCAGAGTCTCACTGTTGGGATGAGAAGCACCGCTTTCCCGCCAATACAAGTCAGGTGCGCACGCCTCACAGTCTCTCTCCCGCCACTCTCACATTGGTTTTGGCAAGGTGTGGATGCGCGATCTTAAACTTCTGTTGGCTTTACCTACGGTGCAGTGATTTTGCGCTTGAAATATTTAACTATGCCTCCTAAGTGTCCGATGTCATGTCCTGGGCCGTCAGTCGAGCGGCAGAGAACCGCTTTAACACTTGAAAAAGAAGTTGGAAATCATAAACAGCGTGGCATCAGCTGAAGGTAACACAGCTCTGGGACGCTACTGCCGGGAACAGAATCTTGCCTTCAAAGTTCTTTTGTTGCTTGACAATGCGCCAGCCCATCCTAAACATTTGGACAGCATTCATCCTAACAAAACAGTGCATTTCCCGCTGACTAACACAACATCGCTGATTCAACCACTCGACCAAGGTGTAATCCACATTCAAGGCGTACGTATTTTTTTTACCGCGAACTATCTTAGATGCTGCAAGCAACAGACGATTTTGAAAATCCCGGGAGTTTACCAACAGTGAGGGAATGGTGGAAGTTGGAACACTTGGCACAAATGGCGATGGATGTGGACCCACTTATAGAACGGAGTCAGCATTTCAGTCATTCCCTGCCGTCAACCCTTCTTCCCTACAAGCAAATTTAAAACAAAATGCTGCCAAGCAAACAACCCTCACCACTTCATTCAAATCGGTAACACCTTCTGCTGCCGGCAGTTCTAAGAGTTCTGTGAGTCTTCCTTCACCCCTTGCTGTGCTTGATATGATCCTGACGACCACAACCATCCACCTTATCCATGTAAAGCTGCCCGACACCACAACAACCACTTATCTCCTGGAGCGAACACACCTGCCACTGTTGGTGAGTACTGTACACCCTCGGATGTTAACTTTCTATGATTTATTACATTGAATATTACCTTAAATTGATGAAATATAATACAAATGTTGTCTTGTGGTACTGCTTTTGTGTCGTATTGGTATGAAAATGTGAATAAATTATAGATAAAACATATTTAGGAAGCCCTCTGGAACGCATCCCTATTTTCTCCATTTAAATAATTATTCACATTATGCAATTTCACATTATGCGTCAACTTTGAGGAACGTATCCCCCGCATATAACGAGGATAGGGTGTATCTCAGAAACTGCTGATCACCTGGGATTTTCATGCACAACAATCTAGAGTTTACAGAGAATGGTGTGGAAAATAAAGAGTGACAGTTCTGTGGGTGAAAATGCCTTGTAAATGAAAGAGGTCAGAGTGGAATAGCCAGACAGGTTCAAGGTGACAGCGACTCAAATAATCAAGCATTACAGCAATGGTGCGCAGAAGAGCATCTCTGAACATGTTGAACCTTGAAGTGGATGGGCTATAGCAGCAGAAGACCATGAACATACACTCAACGGTAAGGAAGTAACTGATAAGTGGGCATTGAGTGTATATTCACATATATTAGAAATTTGCCCTGGTGTTGGTCAGAGCATGACATGCAACAAAAAAAAAATCAACAATTATAAGGATAAAGAATTATATTAACGATCTGGATGATAATGTGGTTAACTGGAACAGCAGATTTGCGGATAACACAAAGATTGGGGGTGTAGTGGACAGTGAGGAAGACTATCAGAGCTTGTAGTGGGACCTGGACCACTGGAAAAATGGCTGATGGAATTCAATGCAGACAAGTACGAAGTGTTGCACTTTGGTAGGACCAGCAAGAGTCTTGCACAGTGAACGGTAGGGCACTGCAGTGTGTGGTAGAACAAAGGAATTTGGGAATATAGGTCCAAAATTCCTTGAAAGTGGTGTCACAGGAAGATAGGGTTGTAAAGAGAGTTTTTGGCACATTGGCCTTCATAAATCAAAAGTATTGAGTACAGGAGATGGGATGTTATGTTGAAATTGTATAAGACATTGGTGAGGCCTAATTTGGAATATTGTGTGCAGTTTTGGTCACCTAACCACAGGAAAGTTGTAAATAAGGTCGAAAGAGTACAGAGAAAATTTACAAGGATGTTGCCAGGTGTAAGCAAAGATAGGTTGAGTTAGGACTTTATTGCTTGGAACATAGAAGATTTGATAGAGGTTTACAAAGTCGAGGGATATAGATAGGATAAATGCAAGTAGGCTTTTTCCACTGATGTTAGGAGGGATTATAAACAGGTCATAGGTTAAGGGTGAAAGATGAAAAGTTTAAGAACATGAGAGGAAACTTTTTCACTCAGAGGGTCGTTAGAGTGTGGAACGAGCTGCCAGCGCAAGTGGTGCGCACAGGCTCGATTTCAATGTTCAAGAGAAGTTTGGATAGATACATGGATGGTAGGTTTTATGGAGGCCTATGGTCCTGAGGCAGGTCAATGGGAGTAGGCAGATTAAATGGATCGGCATGGACGAGATGAGCCAAAGGGCCTGTTTTTTGGTGTACATTTTTGTATGACTGTATAAAAAAAATGGGAGATAAAATCAGATGAATACTTTGCCCAGTGGTCCAACTTACTTTTGCATGAGGACATCCTTTTAGCGCAGAGATGTAAAGGAGAGTCTTTGCCAGAGGATGGTGAATCTGTAGAATTCATTGCCACAGATGGCTGTGGAGGCCAATTAGAGGTTGATGAGTTCCTGATTAATCAGGGTATCATAGGTTACGGGGAGAATGCAGGAGAATGGGATTGAGAAGGATAATAAATCAGTCATGAAGCAATATTAGAGCAGGCTCGATGGGCCGAAAGACATAATTCTGCTCCTATGTCTTATTAGTGTTTATTTTTCTGATAGCAATGTTATTATCAAACATTAAAATAAGTCCTTATTTTGCTCTTGTGTACTTTCAAGTTTAAATATTAACTTATTGGGTCCTGGTTTATGTTTTAGGACAGTGATGATGAAGAGGAATATGAAACGACTGAAACCAAAAGCAGTGACAAACAAAGCAGGAGTCCTTCACCTGTAGCCCAGGAAGAACAGAGCGAACCTGAAATGACTGAAGAAGAAAAGGAATTTCAGATGGCATGTTGATCTATTACCTTTTTTGCACATTGGGTTTGACATTAAATCTTACAAACTAGGAAACAAAGTTAACCCCAAAAAAGTAAACGTTTGTCAACCGTTGGGGAGTAGTCCAAATGGAAAAGAAGCAAAGACATTATAGAATTCAGACCAAGGGAAATTAATGTCTTCACAATTATGGAAGTGAAGTGTCACTGCATCATAGCTGTAAAATCTGATGTTATATTCTTTAAACCTTATAACTGTTGCACCTCCTACAATATTAGTCATGCTTTTTTCTTCCTTGCAACTTTGTTTTAATTAATTTAATTTTAATGCATCCAATCAATCAAATCCTTTACACTCGCAAAATTTATACTATTACTTACTTCCCTGTGTGGGTCATAATGTGATCAACTATCCAAAATATTTAAAATCTCTTTTCATAGCAATTATTAATTTTTAAGTAATTTACATACTTGCTAAGTAGAAACAAAATGTTTCCAAATTGCAATTTTTTAAATTGTCATTTTGATTCTGTTTATGGCACACATGAAGAGGTTCATGAGAATGATCTGGGAATGAAAGGGTAAATGTATGAGGAGTGCTTGATGGCTCTGGGCTTGTACTTGCTAGAATTCAGAAGAATGAGGGGCTTCTCATTGAAACCTATCAAATATTAAATGACCTAGATAGAGTGGATGTGGGAGGATGTTTCCTATAGTGAGGGAGTCCAGGACCAGAGGATTCAACCTCAACACAAGGATGTCCTTTTAGAATAGAGATGAGGAGGAATTTCTTTAGCTAGATTGTGGTGAATCTGTGGAATTCATTGCCAAGAATGGCTGTGGAGGCCTAGTAATTGAGTACTTTTAAAACGGAGGTTAATAGGTTCTTGATTAGCAAGGGCTTCAAAGGTTACGGAAAGAAGGCAGGAGATGAGGTTGAGAGGGATAATAAGTTAACCGTGACGGAATTGAGGAGCAGGATCGATGTGCTGAAAGGCGTAATTCTGCTCTTGTGTCTTATGGTCATTTTGCTAGTTATTGTCAGTGCAACTTAATAATTAGCCCATTGATAGCACAACTACCACCATTTATCACTGTAATGCTGTGAAGCTGCCAGGCACTTTAGGCACAGTTAGTGCAGAAATAAAAAAAGGTTGCTGTCAATAATTTGCTGTTTATTTGTAGGGTGCACGGTGTTAATAGTCATTCGGCATGGAAACTGCCCCTTGGCCCAACTTGCCTTGCCATCTGGGCTGCCTACATGAGCTAGTCCCATTTGCATGTATTTGATCCATTTGCGCCTGAACCGTTCCTACCTACGCCTTAAGTATCGTAATTATACCGGCCTCTACCACTTCGTCTGTCAGTTGGTTTCATATGTGGGCAGTATTGTAGTGTAGCTGTCGCTGTCTCTAAGGAGTTTGTACGTTCTCCCTTTGACCACATGCATTTCCTCCAGGTGCTCTGGTTTCCTCACAAGTTCCAAATATGTACTGGCTAGTTGTTCAGTTGGTCACATATGTAATCGGGCAGCATAGGCTTGGTGGTTGAGAATGCCTTGTCACCATGCTGATTCTCTAAATAAAATAAAAACTAAATATAACCACCACACACTAGAAATATTTGTCTCGCGGGTCCCCTTTAAATCTTTTCCCTCGTCGTATCCAGCTTCAACATATGTTAGAAATCAATGTTCTGATACGAGCTTAAGTGTTGCAAATAATCTTTACTGTAAATAATCCAAGAATATTGCACCTTGTTGCATGAGGAATTAATTTTTAAATTGCCCATTAAACCATAATTGCTGCATGGGAAGCTGCCTTGTGGAAATGTACAGACATCATTTGTAAAGGTTATAATTACTTCAGGTGAATATTTTAGAAATATTTTGGAATTTGCTTGGCCGAATGTTGTTCCTGGAAACAGTTTGGATGTATGCGTGTGAAAATTCTTTGTGATTGGGATGCTCAGCCAGCATGACGACATTATAGTTGTGCTCTACCAGGTGTCCCTTAAAGCATAGTCTCAGCAACAACATAGGTTGAGAATAAGGCTGTCCATGTCATAGATATCACCAAAGAAAACTTGTCCAGGTAAGCAACAAACACTGTTGCTTCACTGGCAAGGTTCAGGTGTATCTACATAGAATTGTTAAATGAAAAGTTTGATGCAGTACACTGATAATCCAAATCTCTAAAAATAATGGTTGTTTTCTGCTTTAGAACATAGAACTCTACAGCACAGTACACACCCTTCGGCCCATGATGTTGCACCAAAATTTAACCTACTCCAAGACCCTTCCCGCCTGCATAGCTCCTCATTTTTATCTTCCATATGTGCCTATCTAAGTGTTTCTTTAATGCCTGTAATGTATCTGCCAATGCCACGCTCCCTGACAGGGTGTTCCACACACCCACCACTCTCTGTATATAAAAAAAAACACAACTTACCTTTAACATCCACCCTATACTTTCACCTTAAAATTATGCTCCCTGGTATTAATTATTTTCACCCTGGGGAAAAAGCCTCTGGTTATCCAACCAATCTATGCCTGTTAACCATCTTAAACACCTTTATCAAGTTTCTTATGCTTCTTTCTGACCCTGTGTTTTAATGTGGTGTCTATTTAAATCTTGATCCCAGATGATAATGATGAAGATGCTGCTTACAGAGGTACTTTTGGAAGTAACAAATGAAGAGATATATTATGTTGCCAGAGAAGCCCACCGTAAAGCTACTAAAGGTACTTGAAATCTTTGAGTATTTTTAATTAAATGAATTGTATAATATAACAAAAGTTGAAGCATATTGTCTGGAACAGGTGTTAATTCCTTAAGACATGATGTATTTTGCAATTTACATTTTTTATTTTGCTTGACAGTAGATTTAAAATGCTAAAGAAAGTTGAAGAAAATTGCATTTATTCCTAAGAAGTAATCCACTCTCAAATTAACATTTCTCACATGTATTACACACCCTATGATATAGATTTACAATTAAAATGGCAGATGTGAATAAATGTTACAGTAAAACCTCATTAAATCAAACATTTGTGGAACATGGAAGTGAAGCAAACAAGGATTCTGATTTAGTTTCAGTGTTCACCAGCTGAGACAGACCATTGTGGACTGAATTCCAACAAAGCCACGGTGGTGTACCAGTTAAATGTAATGCCATTACATCTCGGAGCATGAGAGTTCGGCGTTCAATTCCGGCCTTCTCTATAAACAAGTTTGTACGTCCTCCCCATGTGTGTGTGGAATTCCTCTGAGGGTACATCCTCCTCGTGTGTGCGTGGAGTTCCTCCGAGTGTATGTCCTCCTCGTGTGTGCGTGGAGTTCCTCCGAGTGTAGGTCCTCCTCGTGTGTGCGTGGAGTTCCTCCGAGTGTACGTCGTCCCCGTTTGTGCGTGGAGTGTATGTCCTCCTCGTGTGTGCGTGGAGTTCCTCCGAGTGTACGTCCTCCTCGTGTGTGTGTGGAATTCCTCCGAGCGTAGGTCCTCCTCGTGTGTGCGTGGAGTTCCTCCGAGTGTAGGTCCTCCTCGTGTGTGCGTGGAATTCCTCCGAGCGTACGTCCTTCTCGTGTGTGCGTGGAGTTCCTCCGAGTGTACGTCCTCCTCGTGTGTGTGTGTGGAATTCCTCCGAGCGTACGTCCTCCTCGTGTGTGCGTGGAGTTCCTCCGAGTGTACGTCGTCCCCGTTTGTGCGTGGAGTGTATGTCCTCCTCGTGTGTGCGTGGAGTTCCTCCGAGTGTACGTCCTCCTCGTGTGTGTGTGGAATTCCTCCGAGCGTAGGTCCTCCTCGTGTGTGCGTGGAGTTCCTCCGAGTGTAGGTCCTCGTGTGTGCGTGGAATTCCTCCGAGCATACGTCCTTCTCGTGTGTGCGTGGAGTTCCTCCGAGTGTACGTCCTCCTCGTGTGTGTGTGGAATTCCTCCGAGGGTACGTCCTCCTCGTGTGTGCGTGGAGTTCCTCCGAGTGTACGTCGTCCCCGTTTGTGCGTGGAGTGTATGTCCTCCTCGTGTGTGCGTGGAGTTCCTCCGAGTGTATGTCCTCCTCGTGTGTGCGTGGAGTTCCTCCGAGTGTACGTCCTCCTCGTGTGTGCGTGGAGTTCCTCTGAGTGTACGTCCTCCTCGTGTGTGCGTGGAGTTCCTCTGAGTGTACGTCCTCCTCGTGTGTGCGTAGATTTCCTCCGAGTGTACATTGTCCCCGTGTGTGCATAGATTTCCTCCGAGTGCTCTCGTTCCCTCCCACAGCCCAGAGATGTGCAGTTAGTAGGTTAATTGGTCATTGTAAATTGTCCTGGATTAGGATTGGGTTGACCGGTTCTTTGCTGGGCGTGGTTCGAAAGGCCAGAAGGGCCTATTCCGCGCTACGTCTGTAAATTTTAAAAAAACGAGAAATGCAAAATGTGTCAGGTTAGAATTTAGAAAGATAGAGTGAAATATGCCTGCAGATCTGCTACTGTATTAGTTATTCCACTTTGAGCTAATTTTGTTGGCAAAGGTTGATGAGAAAAATAGGAAGCTAAGAGCAATAAATTTAACTATTAGGAATATGTAATTTTTCCATTGACTAAATAGAATATTTGACCTGTTTATGCATCAGTGAGCTTCTTCTCATGCTTCTTTACCTTATTCCATGAATTGACAATTATTTTCCATTCTCCATCATAACTTAATTCTTCAGTAAATAGAATAACAGTTAGTCAATGTTTCAAGAATAGCTTCTTCCCCTTTACCATCACATTTCCAAATGGACAATAAACTCATGCACCTCACTATATATTTTCTTTTTGAGTTCTTTTTGTACTAAATTAATTAAATTTTGAAATATATTTCTTAATAAAAACTATAAATTATAATATGTATTGCAATGTACTGAAGCTGCAAAACAACAGATTTCTTGACGTGTGCCAGTGGTATCTACTAATGCTAGTGGTGGTGGAACGGTTAGTGCAACGTTACTGCAGCTCAGGGCATCAGAGTTTAGAGTTCATTTCCGGTGAAAAGGAAGTTTGTTCCCCTGTGAACCACATGTCTTTCCTCCAAGCGCTCTGGTTTCCTCCCACAGTCCAAAGACGTACCAGTTGGTGGGTTAATTGGTTATTATAAATTGTCGTGTGATTAGGTTAGGGTTAAATCCGTGTGTTGTTGGGCATTGCAGCTTGTTGGATCAGAAGGGCCTGTTCTGTACCGTATCTCTAAATGAAACAAAAATAAAATATTAAACTTAATTCTGAATTCATAAATAGTTTTGATATCTGAAATATGTGTGAATACACAATTGATGGAATGGATGAAATTATAGCCTACAAATGAAATTAATAACTGTTTATTTAAAGGTACAGTATTTTTAAAATTTTTAGTTCTTTATAATCTGTAAAGCTGATAAATGATTTCTGAAAATTATTTTTTTAAAAACTGCAGGTACCAGAATTCTGAAACAAAACGCCAAAATGCTGGGGAAATTCAGCAGTCAGGCAGCATCTGTGAGGAGAGAAACAGTCAAGGTTTCAGGCCTGTGACTCTGTCAGAAGGGGAAATATAAAGTTGTAAGATAGTTTTCAGTGAGAGAAGGTGGGTCGGGGATGTGTAGAACAGAATCAGAATAAGGTTTATCATCACTGACATATGCCGTGCAACGTGTGCTTTGCAGCAACAGTACAGCGCAAAACATTAAAAAATATTGCTTTACCCTGAGCGTTTTCATTAATGGTTTACAAACTAAATTTTAATAATAATAACTTATTTATGGAGTACTTCTCGTACAGATGGTTCAAAGTGCTCTACAATGAGATAAAGTGCAACCATTAAAATGAATAAAAATTCAAAATAAAAATATGTTAGTTAAAAGCAAAGTTAAATATGTTTTGAGCTGGTGTTTAAAAGTGTCAACTGAGTGTGTCCTTTATTAGTTTTTAATTACTTAATTCCACAGTTTTGAAGCATAGTTCAAAAGTTTAGCAGTTTAGTAGATTAACGATCGGCCTAGATGTCAGGATGCAAATCTGTCTGTTGGCAGAGAGTCTTGTAGGAATTCCCTTGACTACATGCACCAGTAATGTGAATACATTCCTTGGCAGCAAGATAGCAAACTAAAAGAAATATGTGTGAAATTCACAGATGCCCATGCATTGTGTATTTTAATTAGGTTACAAATTATTTAGGGTTGATCACTGATCTCTTTAATTGTTTCAGAAGACATTCAGGATCTCTATTAGTCAAATGATGTTTCATGGTTTGTTTTTTTTAAGTTACAACTCTCTTTGTTTCAAGGGTTTGGTTAAATGGGATTTTACTGTACACAAAGCAAATACTTTCAGTTAACAAAACTAATACTCTCACCAAATTTGAAAATCTAAAATTTCAAAATATCCCAATACTTGAAACACCAATGATATTTGTCTAAAATGCATCACTAAACAGGTTTTCAGCTGTTGTGATCTGGAAATTATGTCCATAGAAGGAAGTTTTGGGATCTCTGATATTTCTGACTGTTATTAAGTGTAACCATTCGAAAAGAAGCTTTTTTATTATAATATTATTTCAGTAAGTGAATAGTTAAAAAGAATGCATTTCTTTTATTCTGGTAAAACTACGGCAGTTATCCTGATAGTTCAGGAATTAATGCAATTTCTTATACAGTTTTTTTTTCTTGGTTACAAATCAGAATAAATTGCAGGTCCCTTTACTGAATTTAGCAAATTTGGAGTCTGTTTTCAATATCCATTAAGATTTGATTGGTTTTATCATCACCATGATGGATTTAAGTTTGTCGTGTTCCACAATAGTGTAATACATTTACAGTGATCTATCTCTATTAGTGCACAATCACAGTGCAATAGTTCAGTGGTAAACTCTGAACTGTGTTTCTTGGATTATAAATGCAGTGCATATTTTTAAGATGTACACACTTTTGACTTTAAGGGTCAAAAATTGATCTAATTTCAGTTTAATGTGATATAATCATCCTACTCTTTAACAATTTGCTATATATAGTATTTCCACATTGAGATGTAAAACTTATTTTTAATGTCAGCATTTCACTATATTTTCAGGTCTTGCTTCCCTAAATGCTGGAAAATTATCAGAAGATTTATTTTTGAAAAGTGTATCTCCTACCATATTTAAAATACCACATGAGATAAAAATCCTTTTATTCCTTCTTAGTTGATGGTGCATTATTAGAGAAGCACGCCTTACATTTCATGTTCGTAGATGCTAACTAATTTTGTTTTAGGTAATATAAAATTGTTTTTAAAATGTGCCTGTTATGTGAAGCACTGTGCTCTTGAATGGATCTTTTTGTTTATAATGTTTCTTCTCTCCCTTGCAAAGCAGCTGTAGTAGTACAGTTTTGCAATGCCATAGAAAATCATGACTTTGAAAAAGTGTTAACATGTTGTTCCTGTTGTTGATGTGATACAAAGCTCCTGCAAAACAGCTGGCGCAGTCCAGTGCACTGGCTTCTCTAACTGGACTTGGTAAGTAACATCATTTGTAAGAAAACAGGGGTAATGGGAGAAAGGGGGTTTGTTCACAATTTAAACCTGAATATATATATATATATGTGTGTGTGTGTGCGTGTGTGCGCGCGCGCGTGTGTGTGTTCCTTTGTACTTTTTAACTGTCATCATGAACATTATACTGATCAAAAGGTGACAATTATGCATTTTTGAGTCTGTTTTCTTATCCAGGTGCAGCTTCCTGTATAAACTTATGAAAACATTGCTTGTAATGTTTCGACAATGCTAGCAACCAAGCGGTCTGGCTGACATTCCAGAACAGATTAATTTCCCAACATGTATTCTTCCCCTCAGTGCATGATGCAAATTGTCCCATCTGCTCTCAAAAGAATGCAGAGGGGATTCACTAGGATGCTGCTTGGATTGGAGGACTTGTAGGGAGAGATTGGTTACGTTGGGCTTGTTATCCCTGGAACAAAGGAGACTGAGAGGTGACCTGATAGAAGTGTATAAAATTGTAAGAGGCATTGTTAGGAAAGAGTATGCAAGGTAAAGGTATCAAATATAAGATGGCATAGGTTTAAGTAGAGAGGAAGGAATTTTCAATGGGATTTGAGGGTTATATAGTAAGTGGTTGACATCTGGAACTAACCAGCAGAGGTGATAGTGATATCAGATACAATCGCTGCATTTAGAATTGCACTTGAATAGGTAAGGCATAGCAGGACCAAATTCAGAAAAATGGGATTAGTGTGTGTGGACCTAGTTGGGGGAAGGGCCTGTTTATATGCTGTACAACTCTGACTCTACAACAGTGCCAATTACTGTGGGGGAGCCAAGAAGCTTTAAATATCTAATACCCTTATTTTTGGTGGCAATACTACTTTTGTTGTGAATAGTGTATTACAAAAGCTATAACTTTCACAGAGTAAGGTTGCTGAGACAAATTAATTGTTGAATTGTGTTATTTAAAATATCCATCACTAGGGAAATAATGACTTAATATCGCCACTGTCCCAAAATAAAATTTGGGAATCTGTGCCTGCATTTGTAATTGTATATTGCAGGGAATGAACTGCTTTTCATAATGTTAAACATCTTCCAGGATAGTCTACCTGTATTATTGATGTTGCCACTCCTCAAAATTAATAATAATTCAGTTTTCTTTTTGTTAATGGTGTATTACAGTGACTCTTGTCTGCATTTTTTATGTTTACCAGGAATGTTTATTTACAAAAAAGTCTCAGAAGAAATAACATTCCGTTACTGAAAAATAGGAAATCTTGTCAAGTAGTGCTTTTTATTTCCCTTCTTTGTTAGCAAATATGGCCCACCTCAAACTTGAAAAAATGCTTCAAAATAATAAATAATATTCACTGAACCATTTTTATTGAAACTATCAGGAAAAAAATACCTTTTTAAAAGGATTAGCCAAGCTTTGAAGAAAATGTATTTACTTTGCTTTAGTTAGGATAAAGTTGAACATAATTTTAATTGTTTAAGAGGTATTATTTTGTGGTTGACTTTGTTTTCTTTCCTTAAGCTGAGATGTGACTGGTTGCAGTTCATAGGGACTTGCAGCCCATTTCTACCTTTACCATGAAGTCATAAGTCTGATCAAAGACTCTCTCATTTGTCCTCATGCATGGTTTCCTATGGAAGAGTAAATGATAGTCAAGGTTCAAAAATATTACTGCTTTGTTTCTCTTCCCACCTAATTCATAAATAACTTCCCAGGAGCTGCTGTGCAATTCAATGACAGCAGACTGAGTTAAAATTGGGGAAAGTTGTCATCTGAGAAGCACAGTTGGATTTATATATTAAGTCATCAGGAGATGCTCCAGACCTGCATAGCTTAAATGTCTTCAAATAAGCTATTACTTGTTGGATTCTAGAAGAATTGAGTGGGGGCTGGGGAAGGAATCTCATTCAGACCTACGAAATATTAAAAGGCCTAGATAGAATGGACGTGGAGAGAAAGTGAGGGAGTCTAGGACCAGAGGAATCAGTCTCAAAATAGGGAGTTGTCCATTTAGAATAGAGAGGAGGAGGACTTCCTTTAGCGAGAGCATAGTGAATCTGGAATTCATTGCCACAGACCACTGTGGAGGCCGATTCATTGAGCATACCTAAAGCTGAGTTTGATAGGCTCTTGTTTAGTTGGCGCGTCAAAGGTTACTGGGAGAAGGCAGGAGAATGGGGTTGAGAGGGATAATAAATCAGCCATGATGGAATAGCAGAGCAGACTCGGGGGGCTGAATGGCCTGATCTGGCTTCTATGTTTTATGGTCTGTTAAGAATACAAGATTGCCACAGATTAGTGCTCACAAGGGTTACGCAACTGCTACACGACCACGCTGCCCCAGTTGAGTTGTTACTACCCCAGTTGAGCTACATCCCCATTCTAAGTTTTCTTTCCACAATGTTAAATTTAAACTTTTATATTTTAAATTACTGTCAGGAGCTCCGAACTGGATGTTTTTGTTCAGATTTTTTTTGGATAATGTGGCTTTGATTGTGTTATTGAAATCTATTATGCCATAATGTAGAAAGACTTTTGGTGGTTCAGGATTTGAATAAATCAGACAAAGTACATAATAAACTAAATGTACAATGTGCTTAAAAGCATGTGTTTGATTTCCACTGTGAAAGAAACTGGGGTTTTTATGTGCAGGTGGACTGGGCGGGTATGGATCTGACAGTGAAGATGAGAGAAGTGAGAGAGCCTCTGAATCCTCAGATACAGATGACGAAGAATTGCACCGTAGAATCAGACAAAAACAAGATGCCTTCAGACGCAAAGAAAGGGAATTACAGCTGTTGCTGCAACAGCAGCAGGAGAAACAAATGGAAGGTATGACTGCTGCCCAGAGTTACATTTTTAAAAAATCTTTAATTTTACTACTTAGCTTTTTCTTGATCTCTGCTCAGGATTCAGAATCAAATTTTTGATCACCGACTTAAGTTGTCAGAGGACTTTTGCCAGTTTTGATGTGAGAAAGATAACTGTACTTCCTCTCCTTGATGTGTCCTTCTGCTTCTTGCATTAGACAGTGAGACTGCGGACTTCTGTGGCAGTCCGCTTCTGCTTGAAATTCGTTTAGTTTAGAAACTGAATCCAGCATATTCCCAACCTGTCTGCTTTTAGGCAGGTTTAACTTTGCAATCTGCTTACTTACAAAGGAATCTGATCAGAGTTCTGGATTAATGCAATTTTTATTGGGATGTGACCTTTCTAATTAATGTTTTGATACCATTAGCAGTTTGAAAAATGGTTCATGCAGGGTCTTGGCTGTAAGAACACCCCAGCATATTGTGTTCTTTGTTTAAGCTTCGCACAACCATTCATTGCACTAATGCAAGTTATTTACAATGTGAATTTACAAGGCCATATCTGTACTCCCACTAAAGCAAAAGCATTTTATAATGTTGTATTCTTTATAAGACAGGAAATGCTCAAGTATATCATGTTAATTATATGGGTGGTTAGCTTATGAATAAACTACAAGTGGAATGTGGTCTTTTAAATATCTTTATATACAGTACATAGTCATGGAAAAATACACCAAAGAAACAGGACCTTCGGCCCATTTAGTCTATGTCGAGCCATTTAAATTGCCTGCTCCCATCGACCTGCACTGGGACCATAGCCTTCCATATCCAACCATCCACGTGTCTATACAAATTTGGTGTAATCCACAAATCGCTGATCCAGTTTACCACATTATCATCCAGATCGTTGATTTCGATGACAAACAACAATGAACCCACACCGATCCCTGTAGCACTCCACTAGTCACAGGCCTTCAGTCAGAGAGGCAACCATCTACTACCACTTTGGCTTCTCCAACAAAGCCAATGACTAATCTAATTTACTACATCATCTTGAATGACGAGCAACCTTGACCAACCTTCTGTGCGGGACCTTGTCAAGTGCCTTGCTGAAGTCCATGTAGACAACACCCACAACCCTGTCTTCATCAACCTTCCTAGTAACTTCCTCGAAAAACAGGATAAGATTGGTTAGTCATGACCTACCATTCACGAAGCCATGTTGACTATCCCTATTTAGTCCATGTCTATCCAAATACTTATATATCCCATCTCTTAGAATACCTTCCAGTTACTTTTGCAATACTGATGTCAGGTTCATTGGCCTATAATTTCCTGGTTTCTTTTTAGATCCTTTCATAAACAGCTATCCTCCAATTCTCCAGTACCCCACCTGTCGCTAAGGTTAATTTATATTTCTCTGCTAGGGCCCCTGCAATTTTTGTACTTGCCTCCTACAGGGTCTGAGGAAACATCTTATCAGACCTTTGGGATTTATCCACCCTAATTTGCCTCAAGACAGCAAATGTCTCCTCTGTAATCTGTATCAGGTCCATGAACTTGCTGCTGCTTTGCCTCGCTATATATATATCCGTTTCCCAAGAAAATACATATGCAAAAAATCCATTTAAGATCTCCCCCATCTCCTTTGGCTCTACAAATAGATTACCATTCTAATCTTCCAGAAGACCAACTTTATCTCTTGCAATCCTTTTGCTCTTAAAATATCTGTAGAATCCCTTGGGATTCTCCTTCCCCTTCTTTTAGCCCTCCTGATTTTTCCAGGTGTTTTCTTGCATTTCTTATACTCCATAAGCATCTTATTTGTTTCTACCTGCCTATAACTTCTATGCACCTTAACCAGGACCTCAATATTGTTTGAAAACGAAGATTCCTTAAAAGTTCTGCCTTTTATTCTGACAGGAAATTACAAGCTTTGTACTCTCAAAATTTCTATTTTGAAGCCCAGTCACTTACCAAGTACTCTTTTGGCAGAAAACAGCCTTCCCCAGTCCACACTTGCCAGATCATTTTTGATACCATCAAAATTAGCCTTTCTCCATTTTAGAATCTTAACCTGCAGATCAAACCTATCCTTTTCCGTATTTACTTTGAAACTAATGGCATTATGATCACATTCTTTCATTGGGACTTCTATGTGCTGGTTAAGGAAACTTTGTCCTGAACACATTTGACCATCTCTATCCCATCTAGTCCTTTTACAGACTGGGAGTCACAGTCAATACGTGGAAAGTTAAAATCATCTGCTATAACAACCTTTTGTTTTTTGCAACAGTCTGCTATCTCTCTACATTTTGTTTCTCTAAATCCCGCAGATGGTTGGGTGGTCTATAATATAGTACCATTAACATGGTCATACCTTTCTTATTTTTCAGTTCCACCCATAACACCTTACTACACCAGTTCTCCAGTCTGTTCTGCAGAGCACTGCCATGACATTTTCCCTGAATAGTAATGCCATCCCTCTTCCTTTAATCCCTCCCCCTTCCTTTAATCCCTCCCCCTCTATCGTGTCTGAAACAACAGAAGCCCAGAATATTGAGCTGCTAGTCCTGCCCCTCCTGCAACCAAGTTTCATAATTCTAGGTGTAGATCCATGCCCTGGGCTCATCTGCCTTTCCTACAGTACTTCTTGCATTGAAATTTACACAGCTCAGGAACATTAGTTGCACCACACTCAACCTTTTGATTCCTGGCTTTATCTGAGGTCTTAACAACATCTGTATCCACAACCTCTCCAATATCTGTTTTTGGCACTCCGGTTCCCATCTCCCTGCAACTTTAGTTCAACCACACCCTCCCCTGTGCAGCACTATCAAACCTTACTGCCAGGATATTAGTCCCCCTCCAGTTCAGGTGCAATCCGTCTCTTCGGTACACGTCCTACCTTCCCTGGAAGGCAGCCCAAAAAATTTGACACCTCCCTCCTACATCAACTCCTTATCTAAATGTTAAACTGTTCCTATTTCTGGCCTCACTAGCACATGGCGCTGGTAACAATCCTGAGATCATAACCCTAGAGGTCCTGTCCTTTAACCTAGAACCTTACTGCCTGAACTCACTTTGCAGAACCTTGTCACTCTTCCTACCTACGTCATTGGTACATACATGGATCACGTTGACTGCTCACCCTCCCACTTAAGAATACTGAGGATCCAATCCAACATGTCCTAGATCCTGGCACCTGGGAGGCAACATACCATCCAGGAATCTCGTTCCTGTCCACAGACCTCTTTTCTGTTCCCCTAATTAACGAATCCCCTATGACCACAGCTCACCTCTGCTCCCCCCTTCCCTTCTGTATCACAGAGTCAGACTCAGTACCAGAGGCCTGACCGCTGCGACTTTCCTCTGGTAGGTCATTCCCTTCAACGCTATCCAAAGTGGTATACTTGTTTTTGATGGGGATGGCCACAGGGGTACTCTGCACTGGCTGTTTAACATGTTCTTCCCTTTCTAACTGTCACCAAGTCTTCTGTGTCCTGCACCTTGGGTGTAACTACTTCTCTATATGTCCTATCTATCAAACCCCCCCTGCCCCCCCCCAGCCTCCGGAATTCATCCAGTTCCCATTCCAGCTCCATCTCCTTAATGTGGAGTATCAAAAGCTGCAGCTGGAGTCGTCAGACACTGGAGATCCCTGCCTTCCCACATCCTGCAAATGAGCATTCAGTTATCCTGCCTGGCATTGCTGCTGTTCCAACTGTGCAAATATAAAGAAGGAAACAATATGCAAATGGGGGGGGAATCTACCGACAGTTTTACCGCCTTTTCTCACCCGCATCTCACAAAGCTAAAGCCTCAAATAACTACTCCAACACTGTCCGCTCCAACAATGGCCTAATGGTCTTTCAAATATCTTCACATACTATACTTCCCCACAGAATGTGGTCTTTTAAATATCTTCACATACATCCATACAGCAGATTAATTCTTGTACTTAAAGTTATGGCAGCTATCAGTTCAGTAGTCTTCTGCCTTACTAGAAAATAACAGGTGAGAGGGGGCAAAAATCTATGCTGACAAAGTGAACACTCTATCTCATGACAAGATGGTATGTGGAATTTACAACAGTTTAAGCTGGTGCTAGTGAAGCACAGCAACTTTTGTCAGTAGCAAACAAAATTACCCTATTCACACTTTTTTTCTTGGATGCGATTATTGCAATCAGTAGCCTGTAACTTCCCTTTCAGAGTTGAGTTTTTGAACAGCCTGTATGACCTGACATTTTTGTGGTTGTGAACTGAAGTCTTGGTGCAGGACGGTTCTGGCGTGATGTTTACAGGCTGAATTGAGGTGTTGGGGCCTGGGCCCGAGAGTGCGGATTGAGCCAATACTTGGGGCCATTGCTGGAACGGGCTTGGAGGCTCTTCGATGTGCAGAACCAAGGCAAGACCGAATTGAGGTGGTGAGGTCCAGGCACGAGAGTGTAGCGAAGCGGCAGGGCCTGGGTCTGAGAGCGAGGAACAACCCGAGGTTCGATGTTTTTGGTGCTGGGCCAGATTGGAAAGATCTCAGTGTTGGGGCCAAAGTCGAGGGACAGGCTGGTTCAGCTAGCTGCTCCATGAGATTTACTTGTCGCTGCGCTGAACTGAGGCTGTGGCCTACAACTAATGAGCAGCTGGATTGGCTCCAGTGATGATTGGTGTTGGGCAGTGGACTTTCCTTCATGAGCTCAGTTCTTTGAAACATAGAAAACCTACAGCACAATACTTTATACTTTATTGTCACCAAACAATTAGTACTAGAATGTACAATCATCACAGCGATATTTGATTCTGCGCTTCCCACTCCCTAGATTACAAATATTAAATAGTAAAAATTGTAAACATTAGTAAATATTAAAAATTTAAATTATAAATCATAAATAGAAAATAGGAAAATGGAAATTAAGGTAGTGCAAAAACACCGAGAGGCAGGTCCGGATATTTGGAGGGTACGGCCCAGATCCGGGTCAGGATCTGTTCAGTAGTCTTATCACAGTTGGAAAGAAGCGGTTCCCAACTGTGGCTGTATGAGTCTTCAAGCTCCTGAGCCTTCTTCTGGAGGGAAGAGGGACTAAAAGTGTGTTGGCTGGGTGGGTCGTGTCCTTGATTATCCTGGCAGCACTGATCCGACAGCGTGCGTCCACGGACGGAAGATTGGTTTGTGTGATGTGCTGCGCCGTGTTCACGATCTTCTGCAGCTTCTTTTGGTCTTGGGCAGGACAACTTCCATACCAGGTTGTGATGCACCCTAGAAGAATGCTTTCTACGGTGCATCTATAAAAATGAGTGAGGGTTTTAGGGGACAGGCCAAATTTCTTTAGTTTTCTCAGGAAGTAAAGGCGCTGGTGGGCCTTCTTGGCAGTGAACTCTGCTTGGTTGGACCAAGTCAGGTCATTTGTGATATCGACCCTGAGGAACTTAAAGCTTTTGACCTGTTCCACTTGCGCACTACCGATGTAAATGGGGTCGTGCGGTCCGCTGCTCCTTCTGAAGTCAACAACCAATTCCTTCGTCTTGCTGACGTTGAGGGATAGGTTATTGTCTTCGCACCATGCCACCAGGTTCTTAATGTCCTCCGTACTCAAACTCATCATTACCCGAGATACAGCCTACAATTGTGGTGTCATCAGCAAACTTATATATTGAGATTGATGGAAACTTTGCTACACAATCATGGGTGTACAGTGAATACAGCAGAGGGCTGAGTACACAGCCTTGTGGGCACCGATGCTCAGAGTGATTATAGAGGAGAGCTTGTCCCCTGTTTTACAGCCTAGGTCATGTCTGGCCCTTTGGCCCACAAAGTTGTGACGAACCTGTCCCTACCATAGAAATTACTAGGGTTACCCATAGCCCTCTATTTTTCTAAGCTCCGTGTACCTATCCAAAAGTCTCTTAAAAGACCCTATCATTTCCGCCTCCACCACCGTTGCCGGCAGCCCATTCCACGCACTCACCACTCTCTGAGTAAAAAAAAAACTTACACCTGACGTCTCCTCTGTACCTATTCCCAAGCACCTTAAACCTGTGTCCTTTTGTGACAGCCATTTCAGCCCTGGGGAAAAGCCTCTGACTATCCACATGATCAATGCCTCTCATCATCTTATACACCTCTATCAGGTCATCTCTTATCCTCTGTTGCTCCAAGGAGAAAAGGCCAAGTTCACTCAACCTGTTTTCATAAGGCATGGTCCCCAATCCAGGCAGCATTCTTGTAAATCTCTGCACCCTTTCTGTGGTTTTCACATCCTTCCTGTAGTGAGGTGACCAGAACTAAGCACAGAACTCCAAGTGGTCCGACCAAGGTCCTATATAGCTGCAACATTACGTCTCGGCTCCTAAATCCAATTCACAATTAATGAAGGCCAATACACCATATGCCTTCTTAACCACAGAGTCAACCTATGCAGCTGCTTTGAACGTCCTATGGACTCAGACCCCAAGATCCCTCTGATCCTCCACACTGCCAGGAGTCTTACCATTAATACTGCCATCATATTTGACCTACCAAAATGAACCACCTCACACTTATCTTGCTTGCTTTTATTTGCACAATTTGGTTTTGTTTTTGCACATTTGCT
The DNA here is from genome assembly GCF_963921235.1 of Mobula hypostoma. Taxonomy (NCBI): domain Eukaryota; kingdom Metazoa; phylum Chordata; class Chondrichthyes; order Myliobatiformes; family Myliobatidae; genus Mobula; species Mobula hypostoma. Next base: position 151,302,666 of record NC_086098.1, read on the forward strand.
TTTTTTTAATGGATTCTGTTTGGTTTCTTGTTGTGCCTGCTTGTAAGGTATCCCAAGGTTGTGTATAATACACAAAATTTGATAATAAATGTACTTTTGACTTCGAACATTTGAACTTTGGTAATTGTTGCAGATAATCTGTGCAAGTTTCAGAACGTTTCATTCTGCTGCACCAAGGTTATGAAGTGTTGGTTTGTTCTGTTTTTTTGGCTGCAAATTTACAAAAACAGTTTTCATGTTTGCTTACATCATGGGTAAATCCTCCCCTTAGAAGCTAGGGCTTCTAAACAATCCATGGCTTCAGTCGTACATAATGGGAAAATGCATATCATATGTAGTTTCCAAGGCTGTGGTGCAGATCAAGTAATATAGAGTTAAAAGTTTGTCTGTTCTATGTTAGCATGTCTGTTTGGGCTCATTAAATAGTTGTTGTAATGTATGATCAAAAATGGCCCATGGCTTTTATAGTAGTGTAGCGGTTAGTGCAACACTATTCGGGCTTGGGACATCTGAGTTCAAAGTTCAATCCCGGCATCCTCTAAGGATTTCCTGTGTCCTCCTGTTGAACATGTGGGTTTCCTCAGTGTGCTCTGGTTTCTTCCACAGTCCGAAGATTTACTAGTCAGGAGGTTAATTGGTTATTGTAATTTGGTTTGTGGCTCGGCTGGTGGCACAGTGACATTGGCGCTGGACCCGGGAGCGGAGGTTCCCAGGTTCGAAACCAGTTGGGTCAGCTCCCAAGTATGCTTTCAATCTGTGCTGGGTTGAGTGTTGAGATCGCAACTCGACCTCGTAAAAATAAAAGGGAAAATACTGCGGAAATGTCTTTGTGAGGAGTGGCGTGTCATACAGTCTCTCTCTCTCGCTCCGTGCCTTGTAAAAACCATGAAAAAGACATCATCACGGACGCACACAGACGCAGACACACATGCACAGACTCGCAAGCATGCGGGCACACCAAAAAAAGGTAATTTGGCTTGTGATTATGCTGGGGTTAAGTCAGGGTTGCTGCAGCATGGCTTGAAGGGCTGGAAGGGTCTATTCCATGGTTAAATAATAAATAAAGAAATACATTAAGGTGCAAATCATAAACACAAGATTCTGCAGATGCTGGAAATCTTCAGCAACACGTACACAAGTCAGCATCTATACAGAGGAATAAACAGTTGACATTTTAAGCCAAGTCCTAATGAAGGGTCTCAGCCCAAAATACTGAATATTTATACTCCTCCAATACTTGCTAAGTTCATCCGGCATTTTGTGTGTGTTGCACTTGTCACGTACCCCATGATGGGAATAAAGAACCAGCAGAAATGGAAAACACTTTGGAGTCTGGTATTGCTATAAACTAATGGTATCTATTAGTAACTACACAATACAGTAATATGAATGCAGATATATAAAACAGGTTAGCAGTGATTTTATATATGTGTGTGGAAATAGAAAAACCAAGCTTCTTTAAGCCTAGAGGTAGATGGATACAGTCTTACAGTGATGAGTAAGATTCAGTTCAGTTCGTGGTATTGAGTTGAGTAGTGATGGAGAGAGAGAGGTGTTTAGTTCTTCAGATGAGCTGATGCCATCGATCTTCCCATTGTCCTCCGAAACTTCCAAGTTAGCCAAACTTGACCAACTTAAGAGCACCATCTTTGAATGATAGTCTACCAACCCAGGCGAGGGTTAGACACACTAGTAGACTCCACAAGGTCACTCTTTCACGCACTAACAATCACAGATTGATACCTTGTAATGGATCCACGGCCCCACACTCGTGGGCACCTGAACAGGATAGTGGTAATTTCACCACACCCTTGTGCGTCTGCGTGTCCTGTGTCCTGTGAAACAAGCAATTACGCTTGTTTAAATACCGTTGTACTGAACACCAACTGTCCATCAAGAAACTCCTCCCTTCTCTGTCTGTAAGAACTTAGAAGCTGCCAGTGTCCTTGCAGAAGTATAAACATGCTGCAGAGAAAACATAACACCATCCCCAAGCAATCTTCACCTCTCTCTCTCTCTCTTTTTTCAAAAAGTACAGTTCATAAGGGTAATTCAGGACCCCGTCACACACTAAGGTGTAATTTCTTTTTCAGTAACTTCTTTAACTCTGATATTCTATGCTCAATCTCAAATTACTTTGAGGCTAATTAAGGTAGTCTTCTCATTAAAATTTATGAATAACTTTTCAAGTGTTAGCGTGTTAAGAAAATGTTAACTTTTGAAAAGTAATGAATATTTTGTAAATTCAAAATATATTTTATCTTCCTGTTTTCCCAGATACAAAGCATCATCAGGAGGGCAAAGTTTTCAGGGAGGTGGATACTAAAGAACAGAGCAAAGAACATGGTGGTGCAGTAAAGCAGGAAGGGAAGGAAAGGGATTGTGAGACTATTCCTGAAAAGAAAAGAACTCACAGTGAAACTGAACCCAACTCAGAAGTGGGCAAAAGTTTTAGTGAGAAAGGTTTGAAGGAAAAGGCCCCCAGAAACCGAAGCTCATCCAGCAGTAGCAGTGTGAGCAGCAGCAGCAGTGGCAGTGGCAGCAGCAGTAGCAGCAGATCTAGAAGCTCGAGCTCCAGTGCCAGCACAGAGAGCAGCAGTAGCTCAAATTATTCCCTTTCACCTAAAAGAAAGAAAAAGTGGAGCCATAGCAGGTCCCCTTCCCATAAAACCAGGCGCCGGAGCAGAAGCCAGAGTTACTCCCGCAGGCACAGGAGGGAGAGGAGCAGGAGCCGCGGTCAGCCTAGGAGGAGCAGTCGGACTGGGAGTTGGGAGAAAGAGCGGCATAGGCACCGCAGTGTGTCCCGGAGCAGAAGGAGTAGGGACAGGCACAGGAGCAGAAGCAAAAGCAATGCTAAGCGTGTCAGTCGCAGCAGGAGCAAAGAAAGACGGAGGAGTCCCGAAAGGCGCAGGAGCCGTAGTGGAGGCAGAGTGAAGCAAAGGGGCAGCAGTAAAGACAGGGACAGGAAAAAGGTTAGGAGTGGGAGTGCAGAGAGGGTTAAGAAGAGAGAGGAGAAGAAAAGGGATAGGGAAAAGGAACAGGACAGAAAGAAAGAAAAACAGAAGAGTAAGGATAAACAGAAAGAAGATAATGACAGCCGCAAGTCGAGCAGTCAGGATGAGAGTAAGCTGAAGCGCAAGAGGGAATCGGACCGGATGTACCCAGGTGGTACCTGCAGTAAACTTCCACAGCAGTATTCTAGGCAGGATAGCAAATCCAGCAAGAAAGGATCTGCAAAGGATGTCAAAAAGCACTCAGACACTGAATCTAGTGCAAGGAGCAGCTCTCGTTCTCCAGATAGCAGGGAGAAGAAGGCAAAGAAATCAAAACGCAGTCGCTCAAGATCAGTGGAAAAACCTCAAAGGTCTGGTAAGAAGGCAAGCCGCAAACACAAGTCTAAATCACGATCAAGGTAGTATACATTTTATACAATTTTCTTTCGTTTATCTGTAAAGTTGTAAGGCCAGTAATGTTAAAAGGCACGAACATATTGGTCTTTTTTATGTATGAATGTATAAAGATAAAATTTGCAATTAAAAACTTAAGTCAAAATACTACAATTTTAATTACTCTAGCTAGTGAATGAAGTGGAATCTTGTCTCTTATTAATTTATTTCTTTCTCTCATTTCTTCTGCAGGTCGCGAACACCCCATAATCGTAAGCATTAAGGGGGAAAGCTCCAGCACCCTTGCTGTGATCAGAAATTCCATGAGTTTTGGAGGATTGTCTCATTATAGAGGCATATATGACAACTGTGTAGGTGTTTATATGTATATAGGTGTAAATTTTTTCCAAGTGCTGTCTATAGTTCAGTACTTGCTTAGGGTTTTATTTGTATTGCATTCTTCAGAGATTATTCACACTGTAAACAGTTTGCTTTCAGTTGTAACATTTTAATATAATCTGTAGTCGGCTGTCAATAAACTTTTCAGGTTGGTTTTGTTAAAACATTTCCTACTGTTTACTGCTGATGTTAATGGCGTTTTAAAAGGTATGTGAATCAAAATCTGAAAGATATTGAATGAAGAGCACTTGAATGCAAAGCCGTAATGTCCATTGTAAGGTTACACAAAAACAAAGAGTCATTTAGATTCTGAGACTGGGTTGCGGTCTTCAGTTAATTCCCACCTGTAATCTGTGCATATGTTTAAAGCTGTATATTAAATTCCTTCAAATTTTCTCTGGTATAGATTAATGTGGAGTTCTCATTTAAAATAACTTGAGGGAATAATTTATAGTCAGAGTTGTATACATTTTCATTAGGAAAATAACCAAACTTCAGTTCCTTTCTACCAGACTTGCAAGTCACAGCAGTTGCATTTTTTGGATGTCAGCTTTTCAATGAAATGTTATTTAATGTCAATAATTGATACATTATTTTTAGTAGGACAAATTGAGACTTCTCTGCAAGTTAACCTTTTCTGCAGAAGAATTACAAGTAGCTGTACTTGTAGGAAGGAAGCGGTGTGGAGCCACCTGGAAGTTAGTGGTGTACGGAGTGGAGTAAAGCCCAGTAGAGTTTCAAATTTGGTGTTTAACTATGTTTGCCAGATCCTTTAGCCTTCTTGGGGACTTCCTTGTTTAGTCAGAATCAGTGACATACGTTGTGAAGTTTGTTGTTTTGCAGCAACAGTGCAGTGCAATACATAAAATATACCATAAATTGCAATAAGAAACACTGTATATGTTAAAAATTTAAATAAGTAGTGCAAAAACAGAGCTAAAATAGTGAGAGTGTTCAAAAACCATTGAGAAATCTGATGCAGAGGGGAAGAGGCTGTTCAATGTGTCTTCAGGCTCCTGTACCTCCTACCTGATGGTAGCAATGAGAAGAAGGCATGTCCTGGGTAGTGGGGTTCCTTAATGATGGATGCTACCTTTTTGAGGCATTGCTTTTTGAAGTTGTCCTCGATGTCGGGGAGGCCAGTGCCCATGATGGAACTGGCTGAGTTTACAACTTACTGCAGCTTTTTCTGATTCTGTGCATTGGCCCCTCCATACCAGACAGTGTTGCAACCAGTCAGAATGCTCTCCATGGTACATTCTGATTTAAACAGTAAACCTACAGGGAAACATTTGATGGAATGAAACTATAGAAGCAAGCTACAGATTGGTTGAAATAATAATTGTAGGATGTGTGTGTTATAATTAACATGGAAACAAATGTTTCCAGAATTCAGTGAGATGAAGTGATATAATTTCAAAAAGTCCATCAATTTCTTTGGTTTTAGTACACTTTGGGGCAAGGTGAATTCAACAAATTATTGAAACTTGAGCCATCCTTGTCAGTGAAGTACAAGGGTAAAATATATTTTATCTATGCATTGTCACTGATTTCAGGCCCCTTCATTGAATTTTTCATTAGATGTAAACTCTTCTGGAAAGGTACAAATCTTTCAAAAATTTTCAATTTTGTTCTACACATTTGCATTCCTGAATTAAACAATTATTAATAATCTGGTATTAGTTTTCAAAAAAAGCAAAATAATCCATCTTGATGCTCAACACCTAATCTCAAACAAGTATATTTACATCAATATTCAGAATTAAATGTGAGATTTTAATTTGAAATCCAAACAGTAAATCTACAGATTTTAATAAACATTTTTGTTCAGAATATTTGTGTGTATGTTGTAACTGGTCATAAGACATTATTAAGCCTATTAGTTTGCACTTTCCATATGAAAAAAAGGACAATTACAAATGTACTCCAGCAAGCATGGAATATGATGCCATAAAAATACGATCATCATGGACCTGGACAGTTTAACCATTCAAGCAGAAATATTTTTCAGGTCTGAAACATGAAGGATGGTGGGTTCAGAAATCTTTTTTTAACAGCTCTTCCAGTACTCAGTAGGTTCTCGGATCTGACTCAGATAAGAAAAAATACATACTCCACTTATTGACTTAGAACTACAAAACTACGTTTATTGTAACAGGACAGAGAAAGCATTAAAACGCTTACCTAGGTGTGCGCAGGTCCCTTTCTACAGCACACCTCCCACTCGATCCTCGACATTGTTCATGACAAGCCCATTGGTGAGGCCTCAAAGAACTGCTCCAAACTCCCCAACCACTTTACTTTTATACCCTTTCCACTGATACAAAAACAACTGTAATAAGTGGACCAGTGAGTGCATCATCCTCAAACCACTGAATCAGAACCAATCATAACTTGTCACCACTCTTCACGAGTTCCACCCCTGTATTCAACTAACTTTCATGTTCCTGTGGTAGTATTGCATTCTCATGGTTGTATTTCATAGTAGTAATCAAGGTTCTGTTACGCTCAGGCCACAGTGGTGGTGAGATGCTCGACAAGCACAAAGGTTAACCTGTTCACAGCTAATAGCTGGGAAGAAGCAGTAAACCTTAAATCTGTTTTATGTGGCACCAGGATAGCGTAGTGATTAGTAGAATGCAATTACAGAGTTCAATTCCGACAACATCTGGAAGCAGTCTGTTGTGGGCTTTCTCCAGGTGCTCTGATTTCTATCACAGTCCAAAGATGTACCAGTTGGTAGATTAATTGGTCATAGTAAATAGTCCCACTAGGGTTAAATCGGGAGTTGCTGGGTGGCATAGCTTGAGTGGGCAGAAGGGCCTATTCCCCAATGTATCTAAATAAATAATCGAGGGGTTGTGAATTTCTAATTTTGTAAAAAGTTACAACAATTTTGTGACATTTACGTGCTGGTCGATGTATAACTAGTGGATCTTAAGGGTTACATTCAGCAAGTTAAACTGAGTTTTTAACTGGAAACTTTAATACATTTCCATCATCTACTAAGTGTGACAGTGGCAAAGTGTATATGGAACTGGGGGAAATAGCGGAGGTACTAAATGAATACTTTGTGTCAGTATTCTCTACGGAAAAGGATCTTGGTGATTGTAGGGATGACTTGCAGTGGACTGAAAAGCTTGAAATGTAGATATTAAGAAAGAGGATGTGCTGGAGCTTTTGCAAAGCATCAAGTTGGATAAGTCACTGGGACCAGACAGGATGTACCCCAGGCTACTGAGGGAGGAGGTTGCTGAACCTCTGGCAATGATCTCTGCATCATCAATGAGGACGGGAGAGGTTCTGGAGGATTGAGGGTTGCACATAATGTTCTGTTATTCAAGAAAGGGAGTAGAGATAGCCCAAGAAATTATAGGCCAGTGAGTCTTACTTCAGTGGTTGGTAAGTTGATGGAGAAGATCCTGAGAGGCAGGATTTATGAACATTTGGAGAGGCATTATATGATTAGGAATAGTCAGCATAGCTTTGTCAAAGGCAGGCCATGACTTATGAGCCTGACTGAATTTTTTGAGGATGTGACTAAACACATTGATGATGGTAGAGCCGTAGATGTAGTGTATATGGATTTTAGTAAGGCATTTGATAAGGTACCCTATGAAAGGCTTATTGAGAAAGTAAGGAGGCATGGGATCCAAGGGGACCTTGCTTTGTGGATCCAGAACTGGCTTGCCCACAGAAGGCAAAGAGTGGTTGTAGATGGGTCATATTCTGCATGGAGGTCGGTGACCAGTGGTGTGCCTCAGGGATCTCTTCTGGGACCCCTACTCTTTGTGATTTTTATAAATGACCTGGATGAGGAAGCGGAGGGATGTGTTAGTAAATTTGCTGATGACACAAAGGTTGGGGGTGTTATGGATAGTGTGGAGGGCTGTCAGAGGTTACAACGGGACGTTGATAGGATGTAAAACTGGGCTGAAGAGTGGCAGATGGAGTTCAACCCAGATAAGTGTGAGGTGGTTCATTTTGGTAGGTCAAATATGATGGCAAAATATAGCATTAATGGTAATACTCTTGGTAGTGTGGAGGATCAGAGGGATCTTGGGGTCCGAGTCTATAGGACACTCAAAGCTGCTACACAGGTTGACTCTGTGGTTAAGAAAGCATACGGTGCATTGGCCTTCATCAATCACGGGATTGAGTTTAGGAGCTGAGAAGTAATGTTGCAGCTATTATAGGACCCTGATCAGACCCCCCTTGGAGTACTGTACTCAGTTCTGGTCGCCTCACTACAGGAATGACATGGAAACCATAGAAAGGGTGCAGAGGAGATTTACAAGGATGTTGACTGGATTGGGGAGCATGCCTTATGAGAATAGGTTGAGTGAACTCTTTTTCTCCTTGGAGTGACAGAGGATGAGAGGTGACCTGATAAGAGGTGTACAAGATAATGAGAGGCATTGATCGTGTGGATAGTCAGAGGCTTTTTTCCAGGGCTGAAATGGCTAGCACGAGAGGGCACAGTTTTAAGGTTCTTGGAAGTAGGTACAGAGGAGATGTCAGGGGTAAGTTTTTTACACAGAGAGTGGTGAGTGTGTGGAATGGGCTGCCGGCGGGGGTGGTGGAGGTGGAAAGTATAGGGTCTTTTAAGAGACTCCTGGATGGCTACATGGAGCTTGGAAAAATAGAGGGCTATTGGTAAAGCCTAGGTAGTTCTAAGGTAGGGACATGTTTGGCACAGCTTTGTGGACTGAAGAGCCTGCATTATGCTGTATGTTTTCTATTTTTCTATGTAATATGAGGTGTTGCTCCTCCAACCCAAGAGTGATCTACCAATCTGTTTTAACTCTGAACCTCCACAGCTCTCTGTGCTAGAGAACTCCAGTTTCACCATCATGTGTGTATGTGAGAAGAATTAATTCATTTCAATACTAAATGATTTTCTTATCCTGAAACTGGACTAATTCTAGGATCCAGCTAGCGGAAACCTATCAGACCGGTAACAATGTTGATGTTTTGGTGAAATTTTCTTTCATTCCTCTGAACTGTTGTAAATACCAGGCGATGCATTGGGGCAGCGCAGTCGCATAGCTGTTAGTGTAACGCTTTACAGCACCCCAGCTGTAAGATCGGGGTTTAGCTCCCACCGCTGTCTGTAAAGGAGTTGGTACGTTCTCTTGACCACATGGGTTTCCTCTCACATTCCAAATACGTACAGGTTACTAAATTGTGGGCCCATCAGCCTCCTCAGGATAGAAACACAGAAAACCTACAGCACAATACAGCCCCTTCGGTCCACAACGCTGTGCCGAACATGTACTTACTTTAGAAATTATCTTGGGTTACTCATAGCCCTCTATTTTTCTAAGCTCCATGTACAAACGTTGTAACTATCCGGAAGTCTCTTGAAAGACCCTATCGTATCCAACTCCACCACAGTTGCCAGCAGCCCATTCCACGCACTCGCCACTTTGTGTAAAAAAAACTTAGCCCTGACATCCCCTCTGTGCATACTTCCAAGCACCTTAAAACTGTGCCCTCTTGTGTTAGCCATTTCAGCCCTGGAAAAAGCCTCTGACTATCCACATGATCAATGCCTCTCATCATCTTACACACCTCTATCAGGTCACCTCTCATCCTCTGTTGCTCCAAGGAGAAAAGGCCAAGTTCATTCAACCTATTCTCATTAGGCATGCTCCCCAATCCAGGCAACATCCTTGTAAATCTCCTCTGCACCCTTTCTATAGTTTCCACATCCTTCCTGTAGTGAGGTGACCAGAACTGAGCACGGTACTCCAAAGGGGGTCTGACCAGGGTCCCTTTATAGCTGTAACATTACCTCTCTGCTCTTGAAGTCAATCCCGATCTACAGAACGGAAAGCTTGAGCTGACTGTGAAATTTTACTTTTTATTCATTCATGTTAAAAACATATTCTTTAATATTGAATATATACATACACACACATACATAGACTCAAAGTCACTTTAGTGGGTACCCCTGTACATAATAAAGTGGCCACTGTGTGTACAGACATGCTTCTGTAGTTTATCTACGTCAAGGTTCAGCAAGTGCATTCAGAGATGCTCTTCTGCACACCACTGTTGTAACACATGGTTATTTAAGTTATTGCCACCCTCCTGTCAGCTTGAACCAGTCTGGCCATTCATTTACAAAGTATTTTTGTGCACAGAACCGCTACTCGCCGGATGTGTTTTGCTTTTCACACCATTCTCTGTAAACTCTAGAGAACTCTTTTGCGTGAAAATCTCGAATCAGTTAATGAAATACTCAACCCACCCTGCCTGGCACCAATAATCATTCAACAGTAATTTAGATCATATTTCTTCCCTATGTCTATATAATCTTGTGATTGTTTTCAGTTGCCTCTGAATACTCAATACAGAGCTACTCAAACCCCAGCCATTTGAATTGAAGAAACTGAATTTCTGAGCTCAAGACAAAATGCAAACACAGCTCATTAACTGCTCTTCCAATAAAGTTTTAAGTAAATATCTGCTCCATTAGGACTACTCTTCAAATTTGATGGAACTATTTTTATGTGATACTGAAGAACTAATTCACATCTTTATATCGAGTAGGCTAGGTTACTGCAGTGCACTTTTTACTGGCCTTCCAATGCAATTTATTGACAAACATCAACTCATTCATAATGCCACTGCTTGACTTTTAACTAAAACTACGATGAAGGAGAATATCACTCCTGTCCTGGATTGGCTTCCTGTATCTTTTAGAATTGATTTCAAAGTTCTCTTACTTGTTTTTAAAACCTTTAATGATCCAGGACTGAAGTACACCACAGAATCATTTTCATTTTATAATCCAGCTTGAGCTCTCAGGTCATCTTTTGCTGGTCTCTTAAAATTAACCAGTCTCCCTCAAAAGATACTTGGTAGATCAGCTTTTTTGAACTACTCTGCTAAACTGTCAACTCAATGCCTAAGACTATAATGCATTCAGACTCAATTGACACTTTTCAACTTGAGCTCAAAACCTATTTATTTTTACTTCACTTTTAACTAACATCTTTTTGTCTTTTATGTCATGTTTGCACTTTATCCCATTGTAAAGTACTTTGAACTACGTCGTTGGCATGAAAAGTTATAATGTAAACTAGTTACTCTAGTAAACACAAAAGAAACTGGGAGCTTGTATCATGGAGTGTTTACAACTCCTCCCTTGGAGGGTCAGACACCCTGAGCCAATAGGCTGGTCCTGGACATATTTCCTGGTATAATTTACATATTACTATTTAACTATTTATGGTTTTATTACTATTTAATTATTTATGGTGCAACTGTAACAAAAACCAATTACCCCCCGGGATCAATAAAGTATGACAATGACTATGTGTTTCAGAAAATGCCCTGTGGAGATGGTGAACTGGAATGATCCTAACATCCTAGGAAGCCTTTAAAGATTCTCATGCAACAAAAACTGTACTCAGTTTTGTGCACAAGAAATCACTTCACCATATTCCACACAAGTAATTTTTATCGAACAGATTTAATTTTGAATTATAAAGTGGAGGCTCCAGAGGGCATTGGTCAAACCTCACGTGGAATGTTGTGAGCAGGTCTGGACCATCTAGTCCATGCCAAACCATTAATTGGTCTAACCCCATCGACCTGAACCCGGACTATCACCCTCCATAACCGCCCCCCCCCCATCCATGTACATAAATTTCTCTTAAATGTTGAAATCAACTCTGCATCCACCACTCACGCTGGCAGCTCATTCCACGCTCTCACGACCTTCTGAGTGAAGAAGATTCCCCTCATGTTCCCCTTAAACATTTCACCTCAACCTATGACCTCCAGTTGTAGTCCCATCCGACCTCATGGTAAAAGCCTGCTTGCATTTACCCTATCTGCGCCCTCATAATTTTCTATACCTCTATCAAATCTCTCAATCTTCTACATTCTAAAGAATACAGTCCTAGCCAATTCAGTCTTTACCTTTAACTCAGGTCCTCAAGTCGGGGCAACATCCTTCTAAATTTTATCACCACGCTTTCAATCTTATTTACATCTTCCCTGTAGGTAGGTGACCAAAAATGAACACAATACTCCAAATTAGGCCTCACCAATGTCCTAACTCCTGCAACACACACAAAATGCTGGTGGAACGCAGCAGACCAGGCAGCATTTATAGGAAGAAGTGCAGTCAACATTTTGGGTTGAGACCCTTCATTAGGACTAATAGAAAAAAGAGATAGAGATTTAAAAGTGGGAGGGGGAGGGCGAGACCCGAAATGATAGGAGAAGACAGGAGGAGGAGGGATGGAGCTAAGAGCTGGAAAGTTGATTAGCAAAAGGGATACAAGGCTGGAGAAGGGGAATATCATGGGACGGAAGGCCTTGTGTTACGTACCCTGTAACTGGGTTGCCAAACCAGCAGAAATGGATCACTTAGTTGGAGTCTGGATTACTGGAACTAAGAAAGTTTTATTAAAGAAATAAGCAACACAGTACTCTAATCAAAAGGATAATAAATGCAACAGTGCAGCAACAATAAACACACATGTACACAGAATTAGGATAACAGGATCAATCAAGCTCTATCGTCATCTAGGGGTAAATGACCAGTTTCAAAGTGATACAAAGTTCAGTTCAATTGAGTTCAGTTCAGTTCACAGTAATCACTGCTGTGGGAGAGAGAGAGAGAAAGCGAATGAATATTCAAAAACGGCTTCCACACAGACCTTCGATATTCCTCGCAGTCAGCTTTCGGGCGAGCCCTTTGTAATGTCTTCTGAGGTCACCGACTGTGACCCCTCCGTTCCTCTACAGTGAACCTGGCACCCAGGCAAGGGCGGACACACACCAGGTTCCCGCCGTTCGTTCCTTTCCACCCTGTACGTCTATGGCTTGGTCCTGCGACCAGCCCTCCAAAAACTCCCACTGACTTGTGGGAGACGCACCGCTTCCAGGGTCTCGTTACCTCGGGGTGTCGTGTGTGTCTTGCCTTAGCGAACCTGTCCTTTTTTATCCCCCTGCTGGAGTATCGCCTGTCTATCACTTCAAACAGTTCAGGGTTCAAAGAGGAGCCGATCTTGACAGCTCTCAGACCGTGTCTCCTTCTGTTAAACTCTCCCGTCCCTTCATTAACATCTCCAAGTGCTGCTCCATTGTTTTCCTTATCTCTCTTTCTCCTGAAGACAGTTGGCAGACCAACTGCTGATCCCACTGGTGCCAGCACAGGACAGCTAACATCTTAGTCTATGTGTACTTTCGTCACACTTGGAAGAAAGAAAGAGGGAGGGGAGCACCAGAGGAAGATGGAGAATAGGCAAGGAGTTATTGTGAGAGGGAAAGAGAGGAAAAAATTAATAAATTAGGGATGGGGTAAGAAGGGGAGGAGGGTCATTAATGGAAGTTAGAGAAATCAATGTTCATGCCAGCAGGTTGGAGGCTACCCAGACGGAATACAAGGTGTTGTTCCTCCAACCTGAGTGTGGCTTCATCTTTACAGTAGAGGAGGCTATGGACTGACATATCAGAATGGGAATGGGACGTGGAATTAAAATGTGTGGCCACTGGGAGATCCTGCTTTCTCTGGCAGACAGAGCGTAGGTGTTCAGCAAAACAATCTCCCAATCTGCGCCGGGTCTTACCAATATATAGAAGGCCACACGGGAGCACTGGACACAGTATATCACCCCAGCCGACTCACAGGTGAAGTGTCGCCTCACCTGGAAGGACTGTCTAGGGCCCTGAATGGTGGTGAGGGAGGAAGGGAGGGAGGGAGGCAGGTGTAGCACTTGTTCCGCTTACAAGGATAAGTGTCAGGAGGGAGATCGGTGGGAAGGGATGGGGGGGACGAATGGACAAGAGAGTCGCATGGGGAGCGATCCCTGTGGAAAGCAGAAAGTGGGGGGAGGAGGGAAAGATGTGCTCGATGGTGGGATCCCGTGGTAGATGGCGGAAGTTACGGAGAATTATATGTTGGACCCGGAGGATGGTGGGGTGGTAGGTGAGGAGAAGGGGAACCCTATTCCTAGTGGGGTGGTGGGAGGATGGGGTGAAAGCAGATGTGCGTGAAATAAAAGAGATGCATTTGAGGGCAGAGTTGATGGTGGAGGAAGTGAAGCCCCTTTCTTTAAAAAAGGAAGACATCTCCTTCATCCTGGAATGAAAAACCTCATCCTGAGAGCAGATGCGGCGGAGATGGAGGAATTGAGAGAAGGGGATAGCAGATGGAGGAACTGTACTGAATACATTGATTTATCAAGGCCAATGTCCCAAAAGCTTTCCTTACGACTCTATCTACCTGTGATGCCACTTTCAAGGAATTATGGATCTGTATTCCCAGCTTCTTACATTCTACCACACTCCTCAGTGCCCTACCACTCACTGTGCTTGTTTGTCCTCCCAAAGTACACCACTTCACACTTGTCTGCATTATATTTCATCTGCCATTTTTCAGCCAATTTTTTCAACTAGTTCAGATCCTGCTGAAAGCTTTGATAGTCTTCCTCATTGTCCACTACGCCTCAGATCTTGGTGTCACCTGAGAATTTGCTGATCCAGTTTACAACGTTGTCATCCAGATTGTTGATATAGATGACAAACAACAATGAACCCACTACTCACCCCTGCGGCACACCACAAGTCACAGGCCTCTAATTAGAGAGGCAACCATCTCTACTACCACTCTCTGGCTTCTCCCATGAAGCCAATGTTTAAATGAATTTACTACCTCATCAGTCAAGCGACTGAATCCTCTTGACCAACCTCCCATGTGGGACCTTGTCAAAGTCCATGTAGACAACATCCACTGCCTTGCCTTCATCAACTTTCCTGGTAATTACCTCGAAGAACTCTATGTTTGGTTAGACATGACCTACCACACACAAAGCCGTGTTGACTATCCCTAATCAGTACCTGTCTATCAAAATACTTATGACTATCTAATCCCTTAGAATACCGGCATCTGGAGAGGTGTGTTGCCTTAGAATACCTTCCAATGACTTTCCCACTACTGATGTCAGGCTCACTGGCCTATAATTTCCTGGCTTATTGTTGGTAGCTTTCTTAAACAACGGAACAATACCAGCAATCCTCCAGACCTCTGGCACCTCACCCATGGTTCAGGATGCTTTATATATTGTTGTTAGGGCCCCTGCAATTTCTGCACTATCCTCCCACAGGGTCCGAGGGAACAGCTTATCAGGCCTAGGGATTTATCCACCTTAATTTGTCAAGACAGCCAGCACCTGTAATCTGCATTGGATCCATGACCTCGCTGCTGCATTGCCTCACGTCTGCAGACTCTGTGTCCATGACTCACATAAATACAGATGAAAAGAAATCCCTTTAAGATCTCCCCCATCTACTTTGGCTCCACACATGGATTGCCACTCTGAGCTTTCAGAGGACCAGTTTTCTCCCTTGCTCTCTTTTTGCTCTTAACATATCTGCAGAAGGCCTTAGGATTCTCCTTCACCTTGTCTGCTAGAGCAAACTCGTACCTTCTTTTAGCCCTACTGATTTAAATACAGCAAGTTTTCTTCGTGCACTGTTGAAGGGGGGTGAAAGTCCAGTAACGTCAACCACTGTGAGGCCCTGTGTTGGTCAGGGTCGACCATGGTTGCAACCCGGCTGTCTATGTGATACACAAGCCAGGGCAGTACGATACGGAGAGCAAGCCCGTGCAGCAAGCTTTCTCTCTCCACACAACTGATGAACCCAAAGGAACGGCAGAGACCAACACAATTTGGAACCAGCAGCATCGCAGGAGTTGCCAGTCAGCATTTAACTCAACACAGGACTGCCTTGGAGATTCCAGCTCCAGATTCTTCCTTGGGATTTATTCCTGCAGCCTTCCCCGCAGCAGCAGAGGTTTGAGATCAGAGTCTTCCTTCTCTCAGGTGAGTTTCCAGCCATGGTTGACAAGCTCCATCTGCCTGGAGAGTCTGGTTTTAAGGCACCAGTAACCCACCTTTGCCCCTTCTGCTATCACCAGAATCGGTCCCACCAGGCTTAACAGGTAAGCCACACGTGAAGGTCAGGAGCTGGACTTGGTTGTCAGAGGCCTTTTGAGACGTGTCCCTTTGGGAGTATTTAATTGATAGTGGGAGCTTATCCCCACTACTACCCCCAGCTATAACAACCTTAAGGAATGAGGGGTGAAGCCCAATAAAGTAAACCATTAACCTTACATAAATATATTTGTCTCTCCTACCTCCATTACGATTATTTCTAAAAAAGCTTAGTTTTCAAAGCACATTAATTATCAATGTATACTGTACACAACCTCGAGATTCTACTTCTTGCAGGCAGCCACAGAACAAAGGAACGCAATAGAATCCACAAAAAAAACCATACAACAAATGCTGACAAACACCCAATGTGCAAAAAAAAGAACAAATCATGCAATCAATACGAAAAGTAAGCAAATAACACACAATACACGAATCACAGAGTCCCCCAAAAATGAGTCCACAGCCACAGAGCCAGTTCTAGTAAAAGAGGATTTCTGCATTTCTGAATTTGTGGGAATTTCCACTGCAAATTTCAGGTGTAATTGCAAATGATCAAAAACATTCTTACTTAAGAGATGCTTCTCTGTAATACTTACTTCGAAGTAAAATAAATAATAATCTCAAATATAGTTCCTGAACCTGCCCTGACCCACAAAATACATTATACAATTAATTAGTCTTGAACTGCGATGCCCTATAAATATTTACTGATACACTGTGCTGGGAAGTGCCACGAATATCAATATGATTATTAAAAAGCTTTAAAAAAACCTGAGATGCTGTTACCCTGAAATGAAGGCATTTTCCCCTAAAGATGATGCTTGACCAGCTGAGTTCCTCCAGCATTTTGTGTGTGATTCTAGGATCTCCAGCACCTACAGATTTTCTCTTGTTCATGTTATTTCGGTGTTGCCTTCCGGTGTTCGCTTGGTGCTGCCCTCTGGTGTTCGCTCTGGAAGAACAAGCTGGAGCAGGATAACTCAGGGACTTGTTTTTTTTCTCATTGTGACTGTATGTTTTTTCCTGAACTGAACGATACGTGCTAGTCGTGCAACGTTCAGTGTGCTGTTTGCCGCTGGTGTTTTGCAACTTGGAGGAATGCTGCTTCATTTAGCTACATTCACGTACGGTTGAATGATAATGAAACCTGAAGATTTCCTGCATCTGCAGAATCTCTTGCATTAACTCTGCTCTCCACCCTGTTGCATACGTTCCCTTGGTTCTCCCCACCTCTGCAAGTAAAACCAAATTTTATTTTGTATTTGATGTTATTTAACTGCTTATCCAGTTAAAATTGTACTTTCTCCCCCAAAGTTAACAATTACAGGAAAAACCTTATGTGCACTAGAGATTCCATAAAGGCTGATTTATACTTGTGCGTCAAATGTACGCCATAGATACGGCGTAGCGGCATACCCTACACTGTACTCTACGCCGAACCCTACGCCGTAGTTAAACACGCACCTTTCCCAAAATGTAACTATGCGTTGCGGTGACGCAGACCACAACAACTGTGATTGGTCTGCTTGGTAGCATCGCATTTCCTCCTACGTTGCAATAGCTTCCCACTGGGCGACTGAGGGGTAGGGAAGGAACTCTGGCTGCAATGCTTTCCATAAAGCTTTACAGACCTCCGAAATTATGGAGGACCCTGTGCTTGACCAGTGGAGGACCAGTTTGTAGCTAGCTGCTACGGCCTGTTGACTTTCACCTGAAGCTAAAACTCGAATGGTGATTGCCAGTCTCTCAGTATACTGTGCGTACACTGATGTGAAGTAAATGGTTGGAGACGATGAACCAAACCGTCAAATCTACCTGCCGACAACCGAACATATTTGAAATGCATTTCCTCGTCCATGTCTCTCAGTGGCCGGACAAGCACAGAAAATTCACCCTCCTTCAGTTTCAGTCGCCATTGTTTGAAGTTTGAGTTTCCTTGTGTTGAGCTTAAACACGAAGAATTTCAACACAATTGCATAGAAACCCCACCACCAACTAGCGTTTTGGCGGTGAATTGCAGAGCGACGCAGACACACCAATGCACAAGTATAAATGCTCACAACGGCGTAGCCCACTTGTGTAGGCTATGGTGTAAGCTAGTATGCACAAGTATAAATCACTACAACCATCATACTCAAAAATCAGCATGGATAACACCACTCACCTCAACGCTAAACTGTCACAGTAGCGTAGTGGGTGGTGTGACACGATTACAGCTTGGAGTTCAGAATTCAATTTTGGCATCTTCTGTTTGTAGGTTCTTCCCGTGACCGCATGTGTTTCCTCCGGGTGCTCCGGTTTCCTCCCACAGTCTAAAGACGTGCTGATTAGCAGGTTAATTGGTCAATGTAAATTGTCCTGTGATTGGGCTGGGGTTAAATCGGTGAATTGCTGGACTGACCTGTTCTGAACTACATCTCTAAGTGAAAATACAAACTGATTCCACAACCTATGGACTCTACAACTCATGTTCTCTGTATGTACATATGCATTTACGCACGGCTTGTCTTCTTCTAAACAATAGACAATAGGTGCAGGAGTAGGCCATTCGGCCCTTTGAGCCAGCACCGCCATTCATTGTGATGATGGCTGATCATTCACAATCAGTATCCAGTTCCTGCCTTATCCCCATAACCTTTGATTCCGCTATCTTTAAGAGCTCTATCCATCTCTTTCTTGAAAGCATCCAGAGACTTGGCCTCCACAGCCTTCTGGGGCAGAACATTCCATATATCCACCACTCTCTGGGTGCAAACATTTTTCCTCAACTCTGTTCTAAATGGCCTACCCCTTATTCTTAAACTGTGGCCTCTGGTTCTGGACTCACCCATCAGCGGGAACATGCTTCCTGCCTGCAGTGTGTCCAATCCCTTAATAATATATGTTTCAATAAGATCTGCACATTCCTGTATAAGATGGCGTTGCTGAAGCAGAGCGATGACTTGCTGGTAGCAAACCGAACAAACGATACTGTAAATTACTGTATTCATCACACTTTTTCTCAGGTACAATGTCTGCAGTCGATAGCCTGTAACTTCCCTTTTGGAGCTGAGCTTTTGAATCACCTGTACAAACTGGCATTTTTGTGGTGTGAACTGAGGTCTCGAAGGTGGAGGATGGTTGCGGCTTGGTGGTTATGGACCAAATTGAGGCTGTGGGGCCCGGGCCCAGACCCGAGAGTGGGGTATGACCCACTGTTTGGTCGATTTAAGTGCCAGGCCAAGATCAGGGTCGGGTATAGCCCGGGCCTGAGAGTACATCGAGGCGGCAGGGCCTGGGTCTGAGACTGAGGAAGGTCCCGAGTTTTGGCCGATCTAAGCACCAGGTCAAATTGAGAAGGTGAGGTGAGAATCGCGACAAGCTGATGTTCAGCTCACCGCTCTGAGAGGCCTACTGTTCTCTGCGCTGAACTGAGGCCATGGCCTGCAATTCATGAGCCACTGGATCGGCTGCAGTGATGACCAGCTTCGTGGCTGTGGATTCACTTTCCTGAACTTCAGTTCTGAACTAGTAGAGTGGATAGGGGAGAACCAGTGGATGTGGTATATTTGGATTTTCAAAAGGCTTTTGACAAGGTCCCACACAGGAGATTAGTGTGCAAACTTAAAGCACACGGTATTGGGGGTAAGGTATTGATGTGGATAGAGAATTGGTTGGCAGACAGGAAGCAAAGAGTGGGAATAAACGGGACCTTTTCAGAATGGCAGGCGGTGACTAGTGGGGTACCGCAAGGCTCAGTGCTGGGACCCCAGTTGTTTACAATATATATTAGTGACTTGGATGAGGGAATTAAATGCAGCATCTCCAAGTTTGCGGATGACACAAAGCTGGGTGGCAGTGTTAGCTGTGAGGAGGATGCTAAAAGGATGCAGGATGACTTGGATAGGTTAGGTGGGTGGGCAAATTCATGGCAGATGCAATTTAATGTGGATAAATGTGAAGTTATCCAATTTGGTGGCAAAAACAGGAAAACAGATTATTATCTGAATGGTGGCCGATTAGGAAAAGGGGAGGTGCAACGAGACCTGGGTGTCATTATACACCAGTCATTGAAAGTGGGCATGCAGGTACAGCAGGCGGTGAAAAAGGCGAATGGTATGCTGGCATTTATAGCAAGAGGATTCGAGTACAGGAGCAGGGAGGTACTACTGCAGTTGTACAAGGCCTTGGTGAGACCACACCTGGAGTATTGTGTGCAGTTTTGGTCCCCTAATCTGAGGAAAGACATCCTTGCCATAGAGGGAGTACAAAGAAGGTTCACCAGATTGATTCCTGGGATGGCAGGACTTTCATATGGAGAAAGACTGGATGAACTGGGCTTGTACTCGTTGGAATTTAGAAGATTGAGGGGGGATCGATTGAAACGTATAAAATCCTATAGGGATTGGACAGGCTAGATGCAGGAAGATTGTTCCCGATGTTGGGGAAGTCCAGAATGAGGGGTCACAGTTTGAGGATAAAGGGGAAGCCTTTTAGGACCGAGATTAGGAAAAACTTCTTCACACAGAGAGTGGTGAATCTGTGGAATTGTCTGCCACAGGAAACAGTTGAGGCCAGTTCATTGGCTATATTTAAGAGGGAGTTAGATATGGCACTTGTGGCTAAAGGGATTAGGGGGAATGGAGGGAAGGCTGGTGCAGGGTTCTGAGTTGGATGATCAGCCATGATCATAATAAATGGCGGTGCAGGCTCGAAGGGCTGAATGGCCTACTCCTGCACCTAATTTCTATGTTTTCTATGTTTCTATGAATGTCATTTGCTTACTTTTATTGTTTGCACGGTTTGATTTTTTTCCCTGCACATGGGGTGTCTAACCGTCTTCTTTTAACGGGTTCCATTGGGATTTTTTTTTTGGCTGCCTGTAAGGAGATAAATCTCAAGGTTGTATTAATATACATACTTTGATAATAAATGTACTTTGAACTTGGGTTGTTTGTCAGTCTTTATTTATGTATAGCTTTTCATGAATTCTATTGTGTTGCTTTATTCTCTTGTGGATGCCTGCAGGAAAGTGAATCTCGGGGTACTATATGGTAAGATAATACATTCACTTTGAACTTTGAAATGCTGGAGGCACTCAGCAAGTCTGGCAGCATCTGTGGAGGGGGAAGCATAAAATACTGGAGGGAGGGGGCGAGTTTTGCTATGCTTCTACTGGATAAAGCGTTGTGGAGAGAGCAACTGAAGGAGGAGCAGAGCGGCCGGGCTGTGTTCCTGGGGCACTTTCCGCACACTGCTCAACATTTCCAGCGTCTGCGGTCACTTAGCGTGCTTAACCTGCTGCTCTGCTGCCTTTCCACCCTCAGCTGCGGCCAGGCACAGCTCGAACTCCATTTGCAGGCCACGCAGTTATAGTTGGTATGAATTTCTGATGTGCCAGGGAGGCGTACAGGGGCGAGACAGATCAGCTGGTTGAGTGGTGTTGAAACAAAACAAGCTTGCACTCAGCGTCAGCAAGACCAAGAAATTGATTGTGAGGCTTCAGAAGGGGATGTCGGGGGAAGCTAATTCCCCATCGAGGAATTAGGAGTGGAAAGAGTGAGCAGTTTCAGATTCCTGGGTGTCGACATCCCTGAGGATTTATCCTGGGCCCAACATACAGTATTATGATTATGAAGACATGCAGTCCTCTTTTATTGTCATTTAGTAATGCATGCATTAAGAAATAATACATTATTTCCTCCGGTGTGATATCACAAAACACAGGACAAACCAAGACTGAAAAAACTGACAAAACCACGTAATTATAATATATGGTTACAAACAGTGTAACAATACCATAACTTGATGAAGAAGTCCGTGAGCACAGTAAAGTTCAAAGTTTCTCAAATGTTCCACATCTCATGCAGACGGGAGAAGGAAGAAAAACTCTCCCTGCCATGCCGACCACAATCCGACTCTGAGTCATCCGAAAACTTCGAGCTCTGATCAGCTCTCCAACATCGAGTACTGAGCGCCATCTCTGCCCGAACGATTCGACCTCCTTCTCAGTCGCCAAAAGCAGGCAAGGCCGGGGATTTTGAGGCCTACCCTCCGAAAGATTCACGATCACACAGTATTGATGTAACCACAAAGAAGGCGTGACAGCGGCTATATTTTATGAGTTTGAGGAGAATTTGTACTGTACGTCACCAAAGAATTGCGATTTTTTTTTATAGATGCATTGTGGAGAGCATTCCAACAGGCTATATTATCGTCTTGTATGGAAGGGCCACTGCACAGGGTCGGAAAAAGATGCAGAAAGTTGCAAACTCAGCCAGCTCTATCGTGGACACTCCCGCCCCCAGCATCGAGGACAACTTCAAACGGAGATTTTTTTAAAAATTTCAAAATATACTTTATTCAAAAATAAAATTATGTACAATAAACCATTCAATGACTGTCAATCCTTTACAGAAGTTTCCATTCCGGTCTGTACACTTCTAGTCACCCACGTGGCGCTCTGTTGTTTCACCTTTCCACACCATTGTTGAAGGGTATACCCGACCCCTCCCCTCAACAAGGCGGCATCCATTGTTCAGGACCTCCGGCATCCAGGACGGATGATTACTACCACCAAGGTCGGAGTACGAGACTGAACGTGTCCAGGACAGCTCCTTCCCCTCCACCATTAGATTTCAGAATGAACCACCTCACTGTTTTGGTCTTTAATACACTGCTGAGGCCTCCGACGGTCAGAGTTGATCAGTGGGCTGTTTAGATATGCAGACTAGGACAGGACAATATGGAGAGCAAGCTGTTGCCCATGTAGCAAACTCCCCCTCTCCGCACATCTGATGAACCCAAAGGAACGGCAGAGACCAGCAGCGTCTGAGGAGTTGCCAGTCAGCATTGAACTCAGCCTTAGGGACTCCAGCTCCGGATGTTTCTTACTCCCGAAGCCTTCCCCATGAGCGGTTATAGCCAACAGGCAGCCGAGGTTTTAGATCAGAGTTTTCCCTCTCCTGGCTGAGCTGCGACTGGTCTGAAGGCGCCAGTAACCCGCCTTTGCCACTTCTCCTGTCAGTAGGAACGGTTCCGCTCCGCCACACGTGAAGACCGGGAGCCGGACTCGGTTGTCAGAGGCCATTGGGAGTTTTTAATCGGTAGTGGGCGCTTGTCCTCATTACCACCCCCGGCTATAACTTTAAGCAACCTTGTTTGCACTTCTTATTTAAATTAATGTTATCTGTATTTCTTATTGTAATTTATATAAACCTAATTTCAACCAATAAACCTAAAACAACACATTTCACGGCGTATCGTGGTGATATTGACCCTGGTTCCGATGTCTGTCCGGGGCCGAGCTGTCGGCTGCCCGTGTTTCCGCCGGACTGTAATCGGAGCGGAGCCGAGCCGAGCCGAGCCGAGCCGCGGCCGGAGAGCGCTGGGGGTGGGGACGTGTGCGGCTCCCGCCGTCTCTCCGCGGTGCGATGGCTCTGCGGGCTCGGTGTTCGGGGCTCCGGCTCGGGCTATGGGCGAACTTCGGAGCATCGCCGCCAGCGATCGGGCAGCGGGGGCCCCCGGCGGGGAGAGGCTGCGGCGAGGCGCGGAGCACGGCCGGCGTCCGGTGAGAAAGTCCTCTCTCCCTCCAGGACCGAGCCCCCACCGACCCCCACCCCACCCTGACCTCACCCGCACCCTAACCTCAGCCCCACCACCACCCTGACCTCACCCGCACCCCCCACCCCACCCGGACCTCACCCGCACCCCCACCCCCCACCCAGGGGTGAGCAGTTTTTCAGCGGGATCATTTGTGGACGATCTCGCCTTCCGGAGCTTTCGGCAGCTGCCTAGTCGGTGTCAAATGCCCTTTACGAAGAGCAATCGTCCTTGCAGCGGGCAAATTAGGTCATTGGGTGGCAACTACAGCGAAAAATGTGGCAAGAAGTTTACAGACACAAAGGATTCTGCAGATGCTGGAAATCCAGAAACAAACAAAAACAAAAACACACACATACACACACACACACACACACATATACACACATACACATACATACATACACACACACACACACACACATACATACACATACACACCCACACATACATATACACACATACACACCCACACATACACATACATACACACACGTACACATACACACACACACACACATACATACACATACACACCCACACATACACATACATACACACACATACACACCCACACATACACACACACACACACACCCACACATACACACCCACACACACACGTACACATACACACACACACACAGACATACACATACACACCCACACATACACACACATACACATACACTACACACATACATACACACACACATACATACATACACACACACACACATACATACACACACACACATACACACACACACATACATACATACACACACACATACACACACACACCCACCCCCACACCATCTCAACAGGTCAGGCAGCATCTATGGTGAGGAATAAAAAGTCGACGTTTTGGCCTGAGGCCGTTCATTCGGACTGGAAAGAAAGGGGTGAAGAAGCCAGATAAGAAGGTAGACTGGGGGTTGGGGGGTGGTGTTTTAGGACAAGCTGGTAGATGATAGGTGAGACCAGGTGAGGGGGACGGTAGGTGGGGGGTGGCAATGACGCAGGAAGCTGGGAGGCGATAGGTGGGAGAGGCAGGAATTGGCTAGGAGAGGAGAATGGATCTTGGGAGAAAGTGAAGGACGAGGGACACCAGAGGGAGGTCATGAGGGTCGGGGGAGGGGAAGAGAAGAGGTGAGACCTACTAGAATGAGGATGGTAGGGATAACAGAGGGTAGTGGAGAGGAATCAATGTTGGTGCATCAGGTCGGAGGCTGCCCAGAGGCAATACAAGGTGTTCCTCTTCCAACCTGCGTTTGACCTTAGCATGGCAGTACAAGAGGGCATGGATGGAGATATCAGTGTGGGAATGGTGTCCAGGCCTTGTGGTAGTCTCTCCCCTTTGTTTGTCCCTTTATTTCTGCCCCCCCTATTCTTGTAGTCCCTCACCCCTTCTTTTCCCCTCCCCTGCCCACAACCTTTCTTTCTTTCTCTGCCTTCTTCCCTTAATTCCCTGATCCTCGGTGGTGGAGAGGCTCATGCCTGAGTCTGTAACCCTACACAGCCTCTTGTGATCCTGTGCATTGGTGCCTCCACACCAGGCCATGACAGAAGTGGTTATAGATTGCTTTTATAGATTCCATGAGAAATATCATTTCACCTTTCGCTGTGGTAAGCTTTTAAAAGCTCTTGTCAATTCTGCAGAGGGCTAAGCTGAAGAACTCTTAATGTCACAATCTGCCTTGTACCTGCCTGCTCGTTCTCTGTAACTGTGAGTTTATTGCAAATTCTGTTTTAATTTTCCCTTGATGTACTGGTGTATGGACTGAGCTATCACAATCTCCCCTGTTAGGAGCTTACGCTTTACTGTCTGCCTGCACTGCACTTTTTCTATAGCTGTTACACTTTATTCTGCATTGTTGTTGTCTTATCTCATCTCTCTCAATGGAAGAAGCCAGAGAGTGGTAGTGGAGGATTGCTTCTCCGAGTGGAGGCCTGTGACTAGTGGTGTGCCACAGGGATCAGTGTTGGGTCCGTTGTTATTTGTCATCTATATCAATGATCTGGATGATAATGTGGTAAATTGGATCAGCAAATTTGCTGATGATACAAAGATTGGAGGTGTAGTGGACAGTGAGGAAGGTTTTCAAAGTTTGCAGAGGGATTTGGACCAGCTGGAAAAATGGGCTGAAAAATGGCAGATGGAGTTTAATACAGACAAGTGTGAGGTATTGCACTTTGGAAGGACAAACCAAGGTAGAACATACAGGGTAAATGGTAGGGCACTGAGGAGTGCAGTAGAACAGAGGGATCTGGGAATACAGATACAAAATTCCCTAAAAGTGGCATGACAAGTAGATAGGGTCGTAAAGAGAGCTTTTGGTACATTGGCCTTTATAAATCAAAGTATTGAGTATAAGAGCTGGAATGTTATGGTGAGGTTGTATAAGGCATTGGTGAGGCCGAATCTGGAGTATTGTGTTCAGTTTCGGTCACCTAATTACACGAAGGATATTAATAAGGTTGAAAGAGTGCAGAGAAGGTTTACAAGGATGTTGCCAGGACTTGAGAAACTGAGTTACAGAGAAAGGTTGAATAGGTTAGGACTTTATTCCCTGGAGCGGAGAAGAATGAGGGGAGATTTGATAGAGGTATATAAAATTATGATGGGTACAGATAGAGTGAATGCAAGCAGGCTTTTTCCACTGAGGCAAGGGGAGAAAAAAACAAGAGGACATGGGTTAAGGGTGAAGGGGGAAAAGTTTAAAGGGAACATTAGGGGGGGCTTCTTCACACAGAGAGTGGTAGGAGTGTGGAATGAGCTACCAGATGAAGTGGTAAATGCAGGCTCACTTTCAACATTTAAGAAAAACTTGAACAGGTACGTGGATGAGAGGTGTATGGAGGGATATGGTCCGTGTGCAGGTCCGTGGGAGTAGGCAGAAAAATGGTTCAGCACAGCCAAGAAGGGCCAAAAGGCCTGTTTCTGTGCTGCAATGTTCTATGGTTCCATCTTGCTCTACCTCACCGCACTGTGTCATGAATTGATCTGTATGGACAGTATGCAAAACAAGTCTTTCATTGTACCTCAGTGCATGTGACAATAATAAATCTATTTACCAGTTCAGATTTGACAACAGAATCTTACACCTACGGCAGCTTCCCGCTATCAAGGACATATATACAGAAAGGTGCCGGAAAAGGGCCAGTAACTCAATAAGGGATCCCACCTACCCTGCTCGTGGACTGTTTGTCCCTCTCCCATCAGGGATGAGGCTGTGTAGCATCTACACCAGGACCACCTGGTTCAAAAATCGTTTCTTTCCCCAAGCAGTAAGGCAGATCAACACCTCCCCACCCCAACCACCAATACTTTATCATTCCCTGTTAGTCACCTTGCGTTCAGGTGCTCCTGTGCCTAGTGTCACTTTATGGACATAAAATCAATCCATGTATAGAAGCTATTAAATGTATTTATATTTATTGTGGTTTCTCTTTATCATTGTGTTCTTTACTATGATTTTTTTTGTGCTGAATTAGATCCGGAATAACAATTACTTCATTCTCCTTTACGTTTGTGTACAGAAAATGACTTTAAATAGTCTTGAATCTTGAACTTATACCATCTTGATAGGAAAACTATGTTAGATCTGAAGAAGTCCTGAGACCATTGTGATGTTGCTTCTTTGCCTTATTAGGATGTACAGCGCGTCAAAGACAACTGTGGAACCTGGCGAAATGAAGAAGTTTCAGGCCTTGTCACAAAAATGGTGGGACAGAAATGGAGAATTTGCAGCTCTACATTCATTGAATGATCTCCGTGTTCCTTTTATCCGGTACGATCACCTTCCCATTCACAGCTTGTGTTAGTTGTAAATGTAGGAATTGCTTGGCTCACCCAGACTCCCTATCACAGACATGTGTCCTTCCCTGGTTGTCCGTTTCAATTCTGCTTCTCGTTCCCATTCCAATTTGCCTGCTCTGCTTCCACGATGAGGCCACACTCAGGTTGGAGGAACAACACCTCATATTCTATCTGGGTAGCCTCCATCTAGATAGCATGAACAGATCAAGTAGTCCAACTTCTGGTTATTTCTCCCCTTCCCCCTTCTCTCTTTTTTCCATTCCCCCCATTCTTGCTCCCCTCTTATCCCTACTCTTTTCCTTACCTGCCCATCACCTTCCTCTAGTGCCCCTTCTCCCATTGGCAACACTCTCCCATTAGATTCCTTCTTCAGCCTTTCCACCTGTCACCTCCCAACTTCACACTTCATCCACCCACCTTACCCACAAATCTGCTCTCCCTATCACCTGGCAGCTAGTACTCCCTCCCCTCCCTCCACTCCTTATTCTGGCTCCCCCTCCTTCCTTTCCAGGCTCTCAACCCAAAACATCAACCGTTTATTCCCCTCCGTAGACGCTGCCTGACCTGCTGAGTTCCTCCAGCATTTGGTGTGTGTTGCTCTGGATTTCTAGCATCTATAGAATCTTGTGTCTATGATGTGCTTAATACTTGTTGCGAAAAAAGTTACTTTGTTGTATGCAAGGCCATAGTAGCGCTATTCTTTGTAGAGATTCATGTGAGAATTTATGCTTTTCATTGTTTATTTTATTAAAATGTTTTGTCTTCCATTATTTTGATTGCTTAATATTTATTGGTTCCAATAGACAAGTTTCTAACACTGCAATTTCATCTTTTTACACAACATGAACAGTGCCTTGCATACAAACAAAGATCTATGTGCTTGTCTTACATAAAAAAATAGAACTTTACACCTTCGAGTCTGCTCCACCATTCAATATGATAAATACTATATTACCACTCATCAATGCCTTGATGTCTTTTCCTTCTGAAAAGTTGATCGGGTGGTTGAGAAGGCATCTGGTGTGTTGGCCTTCATTAGTCAGGAGGTTGAGTTCCCGGGGTAATGTTGCAGTTCTATAAAACTCCGGCTAGACCTCACTTGGAATATTGGGTTCAGTTCTTGAAGCTTCATTCTAGAAACATAGAAAACCTACAGCACAATACAGGCCCTTCGACCCACAAAGCTGTACCGAACCTGTCCTTACCTTAGAAGTTACTTAGGGTTACCCATAGCCCTCTATTTTTCTAAGCTCCGTGTACCTGTCCAGGAGTCTATTAAAAGACCCTATCGTATCCGCTTCCACCACCATCGCCGGCAGCCCATTCCACAAACTCACCACTCTCTGCGTAAAAAACTTACCCCTGACATCTCTGGGAGAATGTGGAAGCTTTAGAGCGAGTGCAGAGGATATTTACCAGGATTAGTGAGTATGCCTTATGAGGATAGGTTGAGTGAGCTAGGGCTTTTCTCTTTGGGGTGAAGGAGGATGAGAGATGATTTGACAGACGTCTACAAGATGATAAGCAGCATAGATAGAGTGGACAATGGAGATTTTTTTTTTCCCAGGCCAGAAATGGCTAATACGAGAGGGCATAATTTTAAGGTGATTGGAGAAAACTATAGGGCAAATGTGAGGGGCTGGGGTTTTACAACATGGAGAGTGGTGGGTGTGTGGAATGCATTGCCAGGGGTGGTGGTAGGGACAGTTACATACATCGGGGACATTTAATAAACTCTTAGATAGGCACATGGATGAAAGAAAAATGGAGGGCTATGTAGGAGGGAAGGGTTAGATGGATCTTGGAGCGGGTTTAGAAGCTGGCACAACATCTTGGGCTGTACTGTACTGTACTGTAATGTTCTACGCTCTGTGTTCTCCTCAAGCAAATTGCAGGTTCACATTCTTTGAGTGAAAAAACTTCTCTTCACCGGGGTCCTGAATCTCGTGCTGCAGAACCTGAGGCAGTGAGCCCTTGCTCAAGACTTCCTACCCAGGAGAAGCCAGTGCAGACTTATTTATTTTCAGCATATTTCTGTTCAAACCCATAATCATCTCCTGAACTTTCAAGCTAGGTCAAATTCAGACCAAATATAATAAGCTCAACACTATTGTCATTTTGTTATCTTCTAGACTGTTCTAGGAGGTTTCAGTCTTGGTTTTATTTTGCAAAATATTGCAAAACCTATATACTGTATCACTGTAGCTATTACTTTATAAGTTGATATAAAGTTTTATTTTTGCTTAAATGTGATCAATTATTGATTATCATTTCTGAATATGGACATTTACTGTAACAAGTGTACAGTCAGAATTTGAAACCGCAGACCTAAGATATAATTTTATTTATTTTTTTTGTAATTTATTTTTTATTGAATTTCCATCATCAAACATTTCCATAAGATGTATTTCAGATACTGTACATTTATATCATATAATCATATTTGTCACAAATCTCCACGTAATATTTATCTGAGGTATACATTTATAGAAAGGAGAGGAAAGAAAGAACAATCAAAAGAAGAAAACTATGTACAGAGTAGGGAGTGATTTTTGTTTACAACATACTCATTGACTTGTGAAAATAAAATGAGGTGTTACGTAGTTAAACCATTTTTTCCCAGTATGAATAACACTGTTCCAACTTATGATTAACAGATGCTGTTATCTTCTCCATTTTGTAAATGTCCATTGTAATTTCCATCCATCCATTTAAAGTTGGTCTCTCCTGAGATAACTATTTCCTGGTAAGGGTCTTTTTACCAGCCACCAGCAGTACATTCATAGAAACGTAGAAAATAGGTGCAGGAGTAGGCCATTCGGCCCTTCGAGCCTGCACCGCCATTCAGTATGATCATGGCTGATCATCCAACTCAGAACCCTGTACCTGCCTTCTCTCCACACCCCCTGATCCCTTTAGCCACAAGGGCCATATCTAACTCCCTCTTAAATATAGCTAATGAACTGGCCTCAACTGTTTCTTGTGGCAGAGAATTCCACAGATTCACCACTCTCTGTTTGAAGAAGTTTTTCCTCATCTTGGTTTCATTAAATATTTATCTCTTTTCAACCATTCTTGAGGTATATACCCAAAATATATGGTCTTACTCTCTAAGGGTATTTCACATTTAAAGATGTCTTGTAGGGCATTATGTATCCCACTCCAATAGTCTTTGATAACGGGGCATTCCCAGAAAATATAATGGTTTGCATTTTGATTTCCACAGTTTCTTCAGCAAGCAGGGGAGTTACTATTATAATGGGATTTCTGAGAGGGTGTAATAAAATATCTTCTCAAGTTTTTCCACCTGAACTCCCTCCATTTCTGTGAACTGGTACACTTCCATTGATATCTCCATATTATTGTCCAGTCTTCCTCAGATATTATTATCCCTCCTTCCTTCTCCCATTTTGTTTTAATGTGTGAAATCGAATGTTTTTTAAGATTTGACAAACCCTTATAAACACTTGAAATTATTCTGCTGCTGTTGTCTGAATTATATGCTTTTCTAAATAGCTCTATCAGACATGAACTTGCCTTGGTTACATTTTTAACCCTCCTATTAACATACTGTTGCATCTGTAAATACCGGTAAAAGCCTTGTTTTTCTAATAAGTGTTTCTCTTTGAGCATTTCAAAACTGAACAGTGTTCCTTCTTTCATTATATTGCAAATAGCTGTTATTCCTTTAGCTGTCCAGTCCTTAAATCTAACATCCAGTTTATTCAGCGTAAAATCCGAGTCATATGCACACCATTTAAGAATTGCAATGTCTAGTTTTATTTTTCACATTGTTGTATTTTGAAGCTGCTTGCTGGAGAAAGGTGGTTGATTTTGTTTTTTTAATTTCTTTCTAGAGACAGATTATTAATGTACAGTGAGAAAACACATTTAGGATATCCCCTTGATGGTTTCCGGATTTTAGACGTTGGCTGTGGAGGAGGACTACTATGTGAGGTACAGAAATTGCCTGTGAAAGTGATGAACCGATTCACTGACTGTGTACAGATTACTAATATTAGTAATAATCAGTACCAAAATATCTGAATCAGATTTAATATCACTGGCAAATGTCATGAAATATGTTGTATTGCAGTAGCAGTACAGTCTAAAACATAAAAAAACTAAGTTATAATAAGAAAGACTGCATATATAAAAATAATTAAGCAGTGCAAAACTGTGCAAAAAAAAAGAAGAAAATCTTGAGGTACATGGGTTCATTGTCCATTCAGAAATCTGGTGGTGGAGGGGAAGAAGCTGTTTCTAAAACGTTGGGTATGTGTCTTCATGCTCTTGTACCTCCTCCTTGATGCTAGCAATGATAAGGCAGCATGTCCTGGGTGATGGGGGTCCTTAAAGGTTGATGCTGCATTTTGAAGCATCACCTTTTGGAGGTGCCCTCGATGCTGGGGGTCGGGGAGGGGGCTGGTGCCCATGATAGAGCTGGCTGAGTTTACAACTTTCTGCAGCTTTTTCTGATCCTGTGCAGTGGCCGCTCCATACGAGATGATGATGCAGCCTGTTAGAATGCTCTCCACAGTACATCTGTAGAAATTTGTGAGAATCTTTGGTGACATGGCAAGACTGGATGGAATAGAGTTTGTCAACTGTGTTCAGGAAGGTTTCCTTAATCAGTGCATAGAAGTCCCAGCAAGAGAAAGTGCGATACTAATCTCCTATTGGGGAATGAGAAAGGGCAGGTGACAGAAATTTGTGTAAGGAAACATTTTGCATCTAGTGATCATAATTCCAGCACTTTTTAAAGTAAATATGGAAAAATATAGGTATGGTCTGCAGGTTGTGATTATAAATTGGAGAAAGGCCAAATTTGATGGTATCAGAAAGGATCTGGCAAGTGTGGATTCAGACAGGCTGTTTTCTGGCAAGGATGTACTTGGTAAGTGGGAGCCCATCAAAAGTGAAATTTTGAGAGCACAAAGCTTGTATATACCTGTCAGAATAAAAGGTAAAGATAACATGTTTAGGGAATCTTGCTTTTCAAGAAATGTTGAAGTGCTGGTTAAGAAACAAAAATGAGGTGCGTAGGCTGGTATAGGGAAGTGGAAACAAATGAGGTGCCTGTGGAGTATAGGAAGTGCAAGAGAACACCTGAAGGAATCAGGACGTCTAAAAGAAGGCATGAGGTAGCCCTAGCAGACAAGGTAAAGGAGAATCCCAAGGGATTCTACAGATACTTTAAGAGCAAAAGGATTGTAAGGGACAAAGTTGATCTTCTGGAAGATTAGAATGGTAATCTATTTGTAGCCAAAAGAGATGGGGGAGATCTTAAGTGGATTTTTTTGCATCTGTATTTACTTGGGAAACGGACAGATATATAGACTCCAAGTGAGGCAAAGCAGCACTGAGGTCGTGGACCCGATACAAATTACAGAGGAGGAGGTCTTTGCTGTCTTGATAAATCCCAACGGCCTGACAGATTGTTGCCCGGACCCTGTGGGAGGCAGGTCCTGAAGCTGCAGGGACACTAGCAGAGAAATTTAAATCAACTGTAGCGACAGGAGAGATACTGGAGGATTGGAAGCTAATAGTGTTGTTCCTCTGTCTAAGAAAGGCTCTAAACATAAACCAGGAAATTATAGATTGGTGAGCCTGATATCAGTTGTGGGAAAGTTATTGGAAGGTATTCTAAGGGACCGTGCATATGAGTGTTTGAATAGACAGGGATTGATTGGCATAGTCAGCATGGCTTTGTGTATGGTAGGTCATGTCTAAGCAAACTTAATGATTTTTTTTGAGGAAGTTACCAGGAATATTGATAAAGGCAAGGGAGTGGATGTTGTCTACATGGATGTTAGCAAGGCATCTGACAAGTTCCCATATGGAAGGTTGGTCAGGAAGGTTCAGTCACTTGATATTCAAGGTCGGGTAGTAAATTGGACTAGACATTTGTTTAGTGGGAGAAGCTGGAGAGTGGTAGTAGATGGCTGCCTCTCTGACTGGGGCCTGTGACTAGTGGAGTGCTACAGCGATCGGTGCTGGGTCCATTGTTGTTTGCCATCGATATCAACGATCTGGATGATCATGTGGTTAACTGGAGCAGCAAACTTGCAGATGACACAAAGGTTGGGGAGTAGTGGACAGTGAGGAAGACTATCAGAAGTTGCAGCTGGATCTGGACCAGCTGGAAAAATGGGCTGAAAAGTGGCAGATGGAATATAATGCAGACAAGTGCGAGGTGTTGCACTTTGGTAGGACCAACCAGGGTAGTGAATGTTAGGGCACTGAGGAGTGCAGTAGAACAGACCATTTGGGAATACGGGTCCATAATTCAATGAAAGTGGCAGGACAGGTAGATAAGGTTGTAAAGAAAGTTTTTGGCACATTGGCCTTCATAAATCAAAGTATTGAGTACAGGAGATGGGATGTTGGTGAGGCCTAATTTGGAGCATTGTGTGCAGTTTTGGTCACTTACCTGCAGGAAAGATTTAAATAAGGTTAAAAGAGAGCAGAGAAAATTTACAAGGATGTTGCGGGGACTGGTGGACCTGAGTTATAAGGAACTTTTTAATTGGTTAGTACTTTATTCCTTTGAATGAAGAAGATTGAAGGGAGATTTGGTAAAGCCTTACAAAATTATGAGTGATATAGATAGGGTAAATGCAAGCAGGCTTTTTCCACTGAGGTTAGGTGGGCCCACAACTGGAGGTCATAGGTTGAGGGTGAAAGGTGAAATGATTAAGGTATGCAAGAGGGGAACCTTTTTCACTCAGAGGGTGGTGAGAGCGTGGAATGAGCTGCCAGCACATGCGAGATCGGTTTGAACATTTAAGAGAAGTTTGGCTAGGTACATGGATGATAGTGGAATGGAGGGCTATTGTCCTTGTGTGGGTCAGTGGGGGTAGGCA
Organism: Mobula hypostoma; assembly: GCF_963921235.1. Taxonomy (NCBI): domain Eukaryota; kingdom Metazoa; phylum Chordata; class Chondrichthyes; order Myliobatiformes; family Myliobatidae; genus Mobula; species Mobula hypostoma. The sequence continues at coordinate 151,336,684 of NC_086098.1, forward strand.
CTTTAAATTGTTCAGCATGGACTAGATGGTCTGAAAGGCTTGTTTCTGTGCTGTTCTTCTCTCTAACTCTATTACATTCCAATTCTCCTCAAACTCCAAATGAAATACAGCCGTTGTTGTGCCTTCTTTGGAACTGCATCAGTATGTTGGGCCCAGGATAGATCTTCAGAGATGTTGACACCGAGAAACTTGAAACTGCTCACCATTTCCACTCCTGATCCTTCGATGAGGACTGGTGTGCGTTCCCTCGACTTCCCCTCCTGAAGTCCACAATCAATTCCTTGGTTTTACTGACACTGACTGCAAGGTTGTTGTTTTGACACCACTCAACCAGCTGATTTATCTCACTGCTGTACACCTTCTCGTCACCGTCCAAAGTAGTTGTGTCGTCAGCAAGTTTATCGATGTCGTTTGAGCTGTGCCTAGCCACACAGTTGTTGAAGTAGAGAAGAGAACGGTCGGTTAAGCACGTATCCTTGAGGGGCACCTGTGTTGATTGTCAGCGAGGAGGAATGTTATTCACGGGCTGCACTGACAGTTGTCTTCCAATGACATAGTCGAGGATCCTGTTCGACAGGGAGTTACAGAGACCCAGCTTTTGGAGCTCGTTGATTAGAACTGAGATTATGATAGTGTTGAACTCGGAGCTGTAGTCAATAAACAGCAGCCTGCCCTAGGTATTGCTATTATCCAGGTGATCCAGTGCTGAGTGGAGAGCCAGTGAGACTGTATCTGCTGTAGACCTGTTGTCGGGATAGGTATTTACAGCGGGTCCAGGTCCTTGTTTAGGCAGGGGTTGATTCTGGCCATGACAAACCTGTCAAAGCACGTCATCAGAGTAGATGTGAGTGCAACTGGGCGATGGTGGTTAAGGCAGCTCACTCCGCTCTGGTACGATTGTTGCCCTATTGAAGCAGGTGGGAACTTCTGACTGTGGCAGTGAGAGACTGAAGATGTCTGTGAACACCCCTGCCAGATTGTTGGCACAGATTTTCAGTGCCCTACTACGTACACCATCAGAGTCTGAGGCCCTGCAAGAGTTCACCCTCATGAAAGGTGTTCTGACGTCAGCCTCCAAGGCAGAGATCGCAGATCACCAGGTGCTGCAGGAACTTGCACAGATGTAGTTTTATTTTCCTGAGCCATTAAATAAATAAATACGTTAAGGCATTTAAATTGCAGTACAATGTATGAAGGATAAATCTGTTCAATACAGAGGCTCCAATGTGCACGATTTGAAAAAAGCTGCAAGTGTTGTGTTCGTAGCCAGCCCTGGCACAGGGACAGCCCTCCCCACCAGCAAGGGCATCTTCAAAAGCTGAAGAAGGCAGTGCGTCAAGAGGGCATGTCCTGGGTGGTGAGCGCCCTTAATGATGGTGACAACCAACATACGTGGATATGCTAGGGATAGCCCACAAGAGTCGCCACACATTTCGGCATCAGTGTAACATCTACGGGACAACCCAAGCAGCAGCAACAGAACAACAGCGAAACAAACCCAGTTCAGACATTGGGCCTTCGACTTCCCTAGCGGACTCGAGCCGCAATCCTTTGTGCCGGTTTCGATCAGATTTATTTCACAGAACATTAGAACATTACAGCATAGTGCGGGTCCTCCAGCCTACAATGTCCTTGTGTACTCGAAGGTCAAGTATTCCGTGCACCCACCACCACTGTGTAAAGAATTTATCTCTGATATCCCCCATATGCCTTCGTCCATTCACCCCTCCCCATATTAGCCACTTATGCCCTGGAAAAGGTCTCTGGCTGTCCACTCGATGTCGTCGTTGTGGCTATCCCTCGAGGTCGAGGATGATGGTCTTTGTTCTGTTGATCTACTTATGGGCTCTCAGGCGGCTTATGAGCTCAAGTCATCTCTCATCCTCCTCTGCTCCAAAGGGAAAAGCCCGAGCTACCCTCATAAGTCATGTCCTCTAATCCAGGCAGCATCCTGGTAAGTCTCCTCTGCACCCTGTCTAAAGCTTCCATGTCCTTCCTCTAATGAGGCGACCAGAATTGAGCACAATATTCCAAGAGCTGCAACATTACCTTGCTTAAGAAACTTGAACTCAATTCCTTAATTCCTTAAGAAACCTGTACTAATTTAGCGAGAGACCTCCGACACCCGTCTGGTCTCATCTACCACCTGCCAGCTTGTACTCTTTCTCCTCTCTCCATCTTCTTATTCTGACTTCTTCCCCCTCCCTTTCCAGTCTTGTTGAAGGGTCTCAGGCCGAAATGTTGACTGTTTATTCACTTCCATGGATGTCCTGATGAAGGGTCTTTCCAGTCCTGTTGAAGGATCTGGGGCCGAAATGTTGACCATTTATTCATTTCTATGGATGTTCTGATGAAGGGTATTTCCACTCCTGTTGAAGGGTCTGGGGCCGAAATGTTGACCGTTTATTCATTTCCATGGATGTCCTGATGATGATTTTGACTTTTTGCTCATTCAGCCACTAGGTCGTCTTGGAGCACTGGTCGTTGGAATTGATCCTTTGGAAGAGAACATCAGAACAGCAGAGCTGCACCGGTCATTTGATCCCGTACTGACGAGACAGGTGGAGTACACTGCCTGTGCTCTGGAGGAGATGGCAATGGAGGCTACGGGTACGTTTGATGCCGTTGTAGCTTCTGAAGTTGTAGAACATGTTAATGACGTGGGGACATTTATTGGATGTGCTGCACAAGTGTTAAAGGTAAGATTTTGGGGAAAAAGTCTTAATTGTATTCTATTTGCTCTACTCCCTTCACACCCATCACTGTGTGGCTTGACACAGGTCAAATCACATCTATAAATTTGCTGATGACACAACCAATGTTGGCAGAATTTCAGATGGTGATGAGAGGGTCTATAGGAATGAGATGTATCAGCTAGCGGAGTGGTGTCACAGCAATAACCTTGTATTCAATGTTAGTAAGACCAAAGAATTGATTGTGGACTTCAGAAAGTTTAAGACAAGGGAACACGCACCAGTCCTCATAGAGGGGTTGGAAGTGGAAAGAGTGAGCAATTTCAAGTTCCTGGGTGTCAGCATCTCTGTGGATCTAACCTGCGCCCAACATATCGATGTAGCTACGAAGAAATCATCACAGTGGCTATATTTCATTAGGAGTCTGAGGAAATTATTAGGAGTTTCAGGGCTGTCAGAGATTATAGCAGGACACCAATAGGTTGCAAAACTGGGCTGAGAAGTGGCAGATGGAGTTTAACCCGGATAAGTGTGAGGTGGTTCATTTTTGTAGGTCAAATATGATGGCAGAATATAGTATTAATAGTAAAACTCTTGGCATTGTGGAGGATCAGAGGGATCTTGGGGTCCAAGTCCAGAGGACACTCAAAGCTGCTGCGCAGGTTGACTGTGTGGTTAAGGTAAATTGGCCTTCATCAACCGTGGGATTGAGCTCAAGAGCCGAGAAGTAATGTTACAACTGTATAGGACACTGGTCAGACCCCACTTGGTGTACGGTGCTCGGTTCTGGTCACCTCACTACAGGAAGGATGTGGAAACTATAGAAAGGGGGGCAGAGGAGATTTACAAGAATGATGCCTGGATTGGGGACCATGCCTTATGAGAATAGGTTGAGTAAACTTGGCCTTTTCTCCTTGGAGCAGTGGAGGATGAGAGGTGTATAAGATGATGAGAGGCATTGATCATGTGGATAGTCAGAGGCTTTTCCCCAGGACTGAAATGGCTATCACGAGAGGGCACAGTTTTAAGGTGCTTGGAAGTGGGTACAGAGGAGATGTCAGGGGTAAGTTTTTTTACGCAGAAAGTGGTGAGTGTGTGAAATGGGCTACCAGCAGCAGTGGTGGAGGTGGATACGATAGAATCTTTTAAGAGACTCTTGGATAGGTACATGGAGCTTGGAAAAATAGAGGGCTGTGGGTAACCCGAGGTAATTTCTAAAGTAAGTGCATTTGGCACAGCGTAGTGGCCTGACGGGCCTGTTTCTGCTTCAGGTTTTCTATGTTTCTATGAGATTTGGTACGTCACCAAAGACATTCACATATTTCTATAGATGTACTGTGGAGAGCATTCTAACTGGTTGCATCACTGTCTGGTATGTCAGGGAAGGGCTACTACACAGAATCGATATAAGCTACAGGCAGTTGTAAAATTAGTCCACTTCCTCCTGGGTGCAGGCCTCCATAGGATCAAGGACAGCTTCAAGGAGCGATGTCTCAGAAGGTGTCCAACATTAAGGACCCCCACCACCCAGGGCTATCACCAGGAGGAAACATAGAAAATAGGTGCAGGAGTCGGCCATTCGGCCCTTTGAGCCTGCACCGCCATTCAGTATGATCATGGCTGATCATCCAACTCAGAACCCCGCCCCAGCCTTCCCTCCATACCCCCTGATCCCCGTAGCCACAAGGACCATATCTAACTCCCTCTTAAATATAGCCAATGAACTGGCCTCAACTGTTTCCTGTGGCAGAGAACTCCACAGATTCACCACTCTCTGTGTGAAGAAGTTTTTCCTAATCTCGGTCCTAAAGGGCTTCCCCTTTATCCTCAAACTGTGACCCCTTGTTCTGGACTTCCCCAACATTGAGAACAATCTTCCTGCTTCTAGCCTGTCCAATGCCTTTAGGATCTTATATGTTTCAATAAGATCCCCCCTCAATCTTCTAAATTCCAACGAGTATAAGCCTAGTCGATCCAGTCTTTCATCATATGAAAGTCCTGCCATCCCAGGAATCAATCTGGTGAACCATTTTTGTACTCCCTCTATGGCAAGGATGTCTTTCCTCAGATTAGGGGACCAAAACTGCACACAATACTCCAGATGTGGTCTCACCAAGGCCTTGTACAACTGCAGTAGTACCTCCGTGCTCCTGTACTCAAATCCTCTTGCTATGAATGCCAGCATACCATTCGCCTTTTTCACCGCCTGCTGTACCTGCATGCCCACTTTCAATGACTGGTGTATAATGACCCCCAGGTCTCGTTGCACCTCCCCTTTTCCTAATCGGCCACCATTCAGATAATACAGGAGACTGAAGACGTGCACTCAGTGATTCAGGAACAGCTTCTTCCCCTCTGCCATCCGATTTCTGAATGGACCTTAAACCCATGAACACTACCTCACTACTGAATATCCCTTGGAGTACAGTTAAGTCCATCGTTAAGGAATGGAAAGAATATGGCACATCTATGAATCTGCCTAGAGCAGGCCGTCCCCAAAAACTGAGTGACTGTGCAAGAAGGGGACTAGTGAGGGCGGCCACCAAGAGACCTTTGACAACTCTGGAGGATTTACAAGCTTCAGTGGCTGAGATGGGAGAGGTTGTGCATACAACAACTGTTGCCCGGGTGCTTCACCAGTCGCAGCTTTATGGGAGAGTGTTCTTTGGCCATTTTCATTGTGAAGTGGAATAGCCAAGATTACTCTGCTTCCCCATCTTGGGACAGTATTAGGATTAGAGGATGTTTCCGAGATAGTAAATCTGCTTGAAAGTACCTTGGTTCTGAGAGTCTTGTTTGTAATACTATAAGCAACCATTTATGGACACTGTTTATGATGAGAGACCTGTAAAGATCTTGAGCTTTCTTTTACAATTTGTAGACAGAATCAACTTTTGTCCAGAGGCGAAACGAGTTAATTACATGCTTTAGGTCATTGTACAAGATGAGAGGCACCGATCAAGATAAGAGACACAGATCAGGTAGACTGCCGGAGACTCTTTCTCGGAGCAGAAATGGCTTATATGAGGGGACGTACTTTTAAGATGATTGGAGGAAAGTATAGAGGGGATGTCAGAGGTAAGTATTTTACACAGAGAATAGTGGGTGTGTGGAGCACCCTGCCAGGGATGGAGGTAGAAGCAGATACGTTAGGCCCTAATGATTAGGGGCATAGAGAAGACCCTTGGATTGGCACATGGATGATAGGAAAAGGGAGGGCTACGTGGAAGGGATGGGTAGATTGATCATAGAGTAGGTTAAAGGATAGGCATGGCATTGTGGGCCGAAGGGCCTGTACTGTGCTGTAATGTTCTATGTAAATCATTTTTGCTCTTTGATATAGCCTGAAGGATCGCTCTTTATCACAACAATAAACCGAACGTTCCTGTCCTATGCAATGGCAATCGTAGCAGCTGAGCACGTATTGAGAATTGTACCGAGTGGGACACACGAATGGGACAAGTTCATTAGCCCTGAAAATCTGGAGACTTTTCTAACATCCAGTGAGTAATGTGAATTATTAAATTTTAGTTTTATTTGTCAGAGAAAGGCAGAAGTATAGTTTAATGCAATTTAGATTGAAAAGGTTTTTATGGTTAAGGTGAAACTGTAATCACCCAACATGGTTTATTTTATTAATGGATATATTAATATCTTTTAAAATTGATGGACTGGAAAAACTCATTGGCCCTGAAGAGCTGGACAAATTTCTAGCATCCAGTGGGTCATAGAGTTTGTGCTGAACTATTAATCTGCCTCATCCTATCGACCTGCACCTGGACCATAGCCATCCATACCCCTCCATGTACCTATCCAAATTTCTCTGAAATGTTGAAATTGAAGCTACATTCACCACTTCCACTGGCAGCTCGTCAACAGCCTCTGAGTGAAGGAGTTTCACCTAAACATTTCACCTTTCACCCTTAACCCATGACCTCTATTGTAGTCTCACCCAACCTCAGCTGAAAAAAACCTGCTTGCCTTTACCCTATCTATACCTTTCATAACTTTGTAAACCTCTTTATGGGTAAGGAGGTCAAATTATTTATTGTAATTCAAGTAATGACCCAACATGGTTTAGTTAAAATGTTCAGATTCAGATTCATTTATTTATCACATGTACATTGAGTGAAATCATCGTTTGCGTTAATAACCAACACAACCTTACGATGTGCTGGGACAGCTTGCAAGTGTTGGCACACATTCCACTGCCAACATGCCCATCATATTCAGCAGGAGCACACAAAGCAAAACAACAACGGCAAAAACTTTTTAAAAAATATATAGGCACCCGTTAGTCTCGTGAGACCATGGATTTGCGCTTTGGAAGGTTTCCAGGGCACAGGCCTGGGCAAGGTTGTATGGAAGACCAGCAGTTGCCCATGCTGCAAGTCTCCCCTCTCCACGCCACTGATGTTGTCCAAGGGAAGGGCATTAGGACCCATACAGCTTGGCACCAGTGTCGTCGCAGAGCAATGTGTGGTTAAGTACCTTGCTCAAGGACACAACGTGCTGCCTCAGCTGAGGCTTGAACTAGCGACCTTCAGATCACTAGACCAACGCCTTAATCACTTGGCCATGTGCCAAACCATTAACGATATGATATGATAAAAACAAGAAATTCTGCAGATGCTGGAAATCCAAGGCAATGCATTCAAAATGCTGGAGGAGCTCAGCAGGACAGGCAGCGTCGATAGAATTGAACAAACAGGTGAGGTTTTGTGCCAAGACCCTTCATCAGGACTGGAAAGGAAGGGAGATAATGCCCAGAATAGAAAAGTGCAGGGAGGGGAAGAAGGACGGCTGGAAGGTGATAGGTGAAGCCAGCTGAGTGGGAAAGGTCAAGGGCTGGAGGAAAAGGGATCTGATCGGGGAGGAGAGTGGCCCATAAGAGAAGGGGAAGGATGAGGGGCACCAAGGAGAAGTGATAGGTGAGAAGAGGTAAAAGGCCAGAGTGGGGAATAGGAGAAGAGGAGGGAGGGAATTTTTTTACTGGAAGGAGAAATCAATATTCTTACTGAAGTTCTAATGAAATGTTTCGCCCCAAAACGTCAACTGTCTACTCATTTTCCTGGTCTGCTGAGTCTCTCCAGCATTTTGTACCTATTACTTTGATATGCAGCACCTGCAGTTTTTCTTTTGTTCATACTATCAGGTTGGAGGCTACCCAGATGGAATATAACGTCTTGTTCCTCCACCCTGAGGGTGGCCTCGTTGTGCCACAAGAGGAGGCTGTGGACTGATATGTCAGAAAGGGAATGTTGGGAGTTCTGCTTCTGGTGGATGGAGCAGAGGTGCTTGACAAAGTGCTGCCCCAATGAACAATATTATCAAGGAGCAGAGGAGCAAGTTTTGGCTTGTTTGTCTGAAGCTAACTACAGAAGAACAAGTCTGTTTTTTTTGTCCTTTTGTTTTATTTACTCGAATGGAGTTTATGGAATGGTTTCATCGCACTGAGAGCTGAGAATGCTGAGCAAACAATTGTGAGAGACATGAAGCTGAAGGTCCTTAAGAGTCGCTGCAGCAGTCCTGCTATATGTAATCACTTGAATAAGCAGTACTCCTTTTTACAAATTCTTTTGGAATAAAGTATTGCAGTCTGTCAAAGCTCAAAGTACATTTATTATCAAAGTATGTATACCATATGCAAACGAGATTCATCTTGCAGGCAACCACAAAACAAAGAAATACAATAGAATCAGCAATTCTCTGCTATACTCTCCAAAGTTAAAGTAAATTCATTATGAAGGTGCATACAGTATATTTTACCATACACTACCTTGAGGTTCATTTTCTTGCATTTACAGGAAAATAAAGAAATACAATAGAATCTATACATAAAGACTGAGAAACAACCAATGTGCAAAAGAAGACACATTGTGCAAACAAAACAGAATAAATAACACTGAGAACATGAGTTGTAGGGACCTTGAAAGTGAGTCCCTAGGTTGTGGAATCAATCCAGTGTTGAGGTGAGTGAAATTATCCACCCTGGTTCAGGAGCCTGCTGATTGAAGGGTAATAACTGTTCCAGATCCTGGTGGTGTGGGACCTGAGGGTTCTGTACTTCCTGCCCAGTGGTAGTAGCGAGAAGAGAGCATGGCCTGGATGCTGATTTCTTGTTCAGTAACACAAACAGTTCACTGGTAATTTATGGTTATGGTGTTTCATTTATTGCTACAGGAAAGTTCATTGTGTCAACATTCATATTTTATGAAAGCGAAATATTTAACTATGCTTTACTTGTCCCAGGTGGATTCTCAGTGGAAGCTGTCAATGGAATGCTGTTTAATCCGCTGTTTGGTTCCTGGACTTGGATCAGTAACTGTAGTGTCAATTATGCACTGCACGCAGTGAAAAAGAAGCCGTCAGATGTTGTCTCAGGAAGAACTAATGGCCAAGAGCATGGTTCCGACCGATCAGAATCCAGTGGTTCCCCCACCGACAAGTTGTAGAAGGAACTGTTTAATTTAATTGCCCCTCAGAAAAGCTGCTCAGCAAACAGATTATCACCATCCACATCAAGCACTAAGTGGCATAGAGATATTTTTACAAGGATAAAATACCCCACCTTTTTAAAAATATAGCTTATGGACGTGCTGACTGATATCACGATACAAATTACTGTATTTTTGAAATCTAATCTTTAGATGTGCTTTTGTTTCAATGTGTTTATTTGAAATCTTAAATGGAACCTACAGACTTATTTCATTGTCATTTTCTCAGTCGTTCTGCTCTTCATTAAAGCCCTTTTCCTTCCTCCTCCTGTTCCTTATAACAGTTATTCCCAGAACTGTTCCAAATAAAAATAAATTATGTTTGTATATCAAATTTATCAGTAATAATGCCAAGATTACAGAATTTTGTTTATCAGGGATTATTTTAACATTAAACAACCAGTGTGGATCTGCTTTTGGATGTTGATGTATTTTTCATTATTATGGGGTTCTTTGATTTATTGAATTCTTTAAATTTGATATATTTTTTAATAATGCTGGTAGCTAAAACTTATAATTTTCCATATGGCTAAGCTATGGCATGATACTGCATGTTCCCTGGGTACTTTGGTTCTTTATGTACCATGGCTTTGACCTCTGCACCTTTGAAGGTGGTGAAATGTCAGTTTGAGTGAGTTCAGAAAGGTACAGTGCTCATAAAAATTATTCTCCCCCCCCCCCGGAAGTTTTCATGTTTTATTGTTTTACAACATTGAATCACAGTAGACTTAATTTGGCTTTTTTGACATTGATCAACAGAAAAAGACTCTTTCGTGTCAAAGTGAAATCAGATCTCTACAAAGTGATCTGATTTAATTACAAATGGAAAACACAAAATAATTGATTGCATAAGTACTTACCCCGCCCCCGCCCCCCCAATATGACACACCAAGTCATCACCGGCACAGCCACTTGGTTTTAGAAGTCACATAGTTAGTTATATGGAGATATATTTTCGGAGACCTGTGTGTGGTCAGGGTGTTTCAATTGACTGTAGTAAAAATACACCTTATCTGGAAAGTCCAACTGCACAGTATCAGTTGTCAGTATCCTGGCAAAAACTACACCATGAAGATAAAGGAATACTCCAAGCAACTCCGCAAAAAGGTTAGGAGATGGATATAAGAGAAATTCCAAGTCACTGAAATGTCCCTTGGAGTACAGTTAAATCAATCATCAGGAAGTGGAAAGAATACAGCATAGCTGTAAATCTGCCTAGAGCAGGCTGTACTCAAAAACTGAATGACCATGCAAGAAGGGGACTCGTGAGGAAAGCCACCAAGAGACCTATGACAACAGGCTGCAGTGCCTGAGATGGGAGAGACTGCGCATACAACTGTTGCCCGGGTGCTTCACCAGTTGCAGCTTTATGGGAGAGTGGCAAAGAGAAAGCCATTGTTGAAAAAAAACTGAAATTTCAGCTAGAGTTTGCCAGAAGGCATGTGGAAGTCAGCTGGAAGTAGGTTCTAGGATCTGACAATCCCAGAATTGAGCTTTTTGGCCATCAGACTAAACGCTATGTTTGGTGTAAGCCAAACACTGCACATCATCAAAAACACACCATCCCTACCGTGAAGCATGGTGGTGGCTGCATCATGCTGTGGGGATGTTTCACTGACAGCAGACCCTGGAAGGCTTGTGAAGATATGAAGTAAATGCAGCAAAAACAGGGAAATCCTGGAGGAAAACCTGATGCAGTCCGCAAGAGAACTGTGACTTGGGAGAAGATTTGTTTTCCAGCAAGACAATGACCCCAAGCATAAAGCCAAAGCTACACAGGAACAGTTTAAAAACAACAAAGTTAATGTCCTAGAGTGACCAAGTCAGAGTCCAGACCTCAATCCAATTGAGAACTTGTGGCTGGACCTGTAAAGGGCTGTTCACTCATGATCCCCATGCAATCTGACAGAGCTTGTGCAGTTTTGTAAAGAATAATCAGGAACAACTACAGGGTCCAGATGTGCAAAGCTGATAGAGACCTATCCATACAGACTCAAGGCTGTAATTGCTACCAAAGGTGCATCTACTAAATATTGCCTTGAAGGGGGTGAATACTTACGCAATCAATTATTTTATGTTGTATACTTGTAACTAATTTAGATTACTTTGTAGAGATCTGTTTTCACTTTGACATGAAAGAGTCTTTTTCTGTTGATCAGTGTCAACAAAAGCCAAATTAAATTCACTGTGATTCAATGTTGTAAAATAATATAAGGGAGGGGGGTGAACTCACTTTTTAGGCACTGTACCTAGCAGCAGCAACATGTTTAATGGTAAGACTGTGATGCGCTTTACAGTCACTTGTTGGAGCACTGCTAACTTTATTTCAGAGTACATGTCTATTATTGTTCAAAGGTCAGAAAGGAAAGTTATTTTCAAAGTATGTTTGTGTTACTATATACTACCTTGAGGTTAATTTTCTTGCAGACAATTACAGGTACAAAGAAACAATAGAATTTAATGAAACTATACATAAACGATTCAGCAGATATAATAAGACTATAAAACATAGGAGCAGAATTAGGCCATTCGGCCCATTGAGTCTGCTCTGCCATTCCATCGTGACAGGTTTATTATTCCTCTCAACCTCATTCTCATGCCTTCTCCCCATAACCATTGACACCATTACTAATCAAGAACCTATCAATCTCTGCTTTAAATATACCCAATGACTTGGCCCTCACGGCTGTCTGTGACAATGACTTCCACAGACTCACCACCCACTCACAAAAAGAAATTCCTCCTCTTTTTTAAATGAACGTCCCTCTATTCTGAGGCTATACCCTCTGGTTCTAGACTCCCACTATTGCAAATATCTTCTCCAAGTCCACTCTATCCAGGCCTTTCAATGTTTGGTAGGTTTCGATGAAATTACCTGCTCATTATTCTAAACTCTAGTGAGTACAGGCCTTGGGCTTTCAAATGCTCCTCATATGTTAACCTTTTCATTCCCAGGATCATTGTCCTAAACTTCCTCTGGATCCTTGCTGTTGTGTACTGTTCAGCCAGGTCTTCTAAATATACAGTAACAGACTGCAGCAAACACAGATTGGATCAAATTATTAGCATGTCTATTACTTGCAAGGGAAGTCTACCTCCATATGGTAAGTCATCGGGATGTAGCTTCAATCTTACGGCTCAAAGCAGATCATTTTTATATGTTTACAGATTCCAGTACTTCATCAACTTCATGTCTTTGAGGTTGTTGAATCCCTTAATTGCATTCCTGCCTTATCTCACATCTGAATTAAATGAGCCCATTTGTCTTTGGGGCTTCTTCCTTCCCCCCACCCCACCCCCACCTCCCAACAGCCGTGTCCTGTTTTCCTCTGCTTTCAATTACGCAATGTCAAAGTACTCCCTGCAGTAAACCAAACACAGTAACAAACCAGCAAAATACTCTGGGATAACACAGATTCCATTTTTTCATATTATGTTTTACAAAAGTTATAAATTCCTAAAGACTTCGGGGTTACAGATATATTTCCACATCTCCAGCGCCAACACAAACTTTCTTAAATATGGGTTCCAAAATTGCTCACAGTATGCTAAATGTGGTCCAACCAATGCCTTCTAAAGTCTCAGTATGTGTCCCATGACAGCCTGACACCAAGAGATTTTGTTTGGTAAAGTTAACAAAAGGTGTTGGGGATCTGGTTTGGAGGGGCTGAGGCGTGCAACAAGAACTGGCAGGAGCGGACTGCCAGGGTGAAACAGAAACTGGTTCTGTGGGGAGGGCGCTTCCTATCGATAACGGGCAAGAACCTGGTCATCAGGTGTGAGGTGCTCTCAGGGCTGCTGTACTTGGCGCAGGTGTGGCCCGTCCCCCGCTCCTACAGCTCGGAAATCACCCGGGCTGTCTTCAGATTTGTCTGGGGATCCAAGATGGAACGGGTCAGACAGATTGTCATGCACAAGTCCCTGGACAATGGGGGCAAGAACGTCCCCAGTGTGGCCCTCACCCTGATGGCCAGCTTTGTGTGTGGCTGCATCAGGTTGTGTATAGAACCCAGGTATGTGGGCACCAAGTACCACTATGTGCCCAGGTTCTACCTGTAGCCCTGGCTATGAAGGATGGGTCAGGCCCCACTCCCGTGCAACGCCCCAGTCAGCTGGTCATTGCCGGCATACCTGTCCTTCGTAGAAAAGTTCTTCCAGGTCAACACCTTTGACCACAGGGCCATCAGGCAGTGGTTGGCATGTAATGTCCTGCAGGCACTGCAGGAGAAGGATGAGATGGGCCCAGTGGGGTGGTTCCCTGAGCAGACCGTCCAGTTCATCTGGCAAAATGCCTCATCGCCAGATCTCACCAACAGGCACCAGGACCTCACCTGGCTGGTAGTGAGAGAGGCCCTCCCCGTCAGATCCCTCCTGTATGCCCGGAACATCGCCTCCACACCCCACTGCCCACGAGAGGACTGCAGTGAGGAGGAGTCTGTGACCCACCTCTTTGCACACTGTGAGTTCACGGAGAAGGTGTGGAGGAGGATGGACGGGCTAGTGTCACGTTTCATCCCCAGCAGCTGCGTAACAGAGGACTCTCTGATCTACGGGCTGTTCCCGGGGACTCACATGGAGACCAACATCCGGTGCTGCTGGCAGATCATCAACTCAGTGAAAGACGCTCTTTGGTCAGCCCGAAACTTGATGATCTACCAGCACATGGAGATGTCTGTGGGAGAATGCTGCCAACTGGCACATTCTTGGCTACAGGAGTACCTACTGAGGGACGCACTGAAACTTGGTGCAGCCACCGCAAGGGCCCGGTGGGGAAGGACCACGGTATAGGTCTCTTTACCGGCGGGAGTGGGAGGGGTCGGTGGGCGGGGAGTATACCCCTCAACAATGATGTGGTAAGGTGAACAACTGGAGTGCCACGTGGGTGACCATAAGTACGGATATGTATAGACCATAAGGGAAACGTATGTAAAGAATGGAAAGTTATTGAATGGTTTATTGTATATAATTTTATTTCTGACTAAAGTATATTTTGAAATAAAAAAACAAGAGGTGTGATACAAAGGGGAACAGTTTGACATCTGCAGGATGTATGACCTAATTCAAGCCAGGGCTAAAAGGCGCTTCCTGCAACGAGAGAGTAGACAAACTTGGGTTGTTTTCTCTGGACTGGTGGAGGCTGTGTGGTAATATAATAAAGATTTATAAGATGATGAGGGGTAAAGATAAACAGATACACACTGTCTTTCCCCAGTGTTAGAATGTCTAATACCAGAGTGCATGCATTTAAGGTGAGAGGAGGCAGTTTCAAAGGAGATGGGAGGGGCAAGTTTTTTTTCACACAGAGAGTGGTGGATGCCGAGAACACGCTGCCTGGGGTGGGGGTAGAGGCAGAAACTTAGAGACTTTTAAGAGCTGTTTGGATAGGCACATTAATGTGAGGAAAGTGGAAGGATATAGATATAGTGTGGGCAGAAGAGTTTAGTTGTGCACAACATTGTGGGCTGAAGGGCCTGTTCTATATTCTTCCTGTTCTCCAAGCAGATACAGATGAGTCATGAGTATCGTTTTTTATTAATGGATGCTGCCAAAGCTTGGAAACGAAAGCACAAATCTGGATTTTTGTATTTTAAGCCTCTCATCAATTCAGAAAGAAATTAAGTGACCCAGATAAGAAATGCAATAGATTATGCAGATGCTGGAAACCCAGAGCAATTCATGTCGGAGGAATTCAGCAGGTCAGGGAGCATCAATAGAAGCAAATAAACAGTTGATGCTTCGGGCCAGGGCCCTTCATCAAGGCCCCAGATAATGGCTACTTTAGATGAGTTTTCAGAATTTATTTCCAGTACACAAGTGTTAAGGCGAATGAAATAATTGTTACTCCAGAGCTTATGCAGCGTAAAAAAAACCAGTAAGACCATAAGACACAGGAGCAAAATTAGGCCATTCGGCCCAACCAGTCATGGCTGATTCTTTTTTCCTCTCCTCAACCCCACCCCCCGGCCTTCTCTCCTTAACTTTTGATGCAGTGTCCAATCAAGAATCTATCAATCTCTGCCTTAAATACACCCAGCGACCTGGCCTCCATAGCTGCACGTGGTAACAAATTCCTCAAATTCACTACCTTGTAGCTAAAGAAATTTCTCTGCATCTCTGTTTTAAATGGATGCCCCTCTATCCTGAGGCTGTGCCCTCTTGTCCTAGACTTCCCCCACCATCTACATCTACTCTGTCTAGGCCTTTCAATGAGATCCCCCCTTTATCTTTCTAAATTCCAGTGAGACAGACCCAGAACTATTAAATGTTCCTCGTATGATAACCCTTTCATGCCCAGAATCATTCTTGTAAACTGCCTGTGGACCCTCTCCAATACCAGCACATACTTTCTTCAATGAGGAGCCAAAAACTGTTCACAATACTGAAGGTGATGCCTCACCATTGCCTTATAAAGCCTCAGCATCACGTCCCCGCTCTTGTATTCTAGACCTCTTGAAAGGAATGCTAACATTGCATTTGCCTTCCTCACCACCGACTCTGCCTGCAAGTTAACCTTTAGGTTGTTCTGCACAAGGACTCCCAAGCCCCTTTGCATCTCAGATTTTTGGATTTTCTTCCCATTTAGAAAATAGTCTGCACATTATCTCTACTACTAAAGTGCATGACCATGCATTTTCCAACATTGTATTTCATTTGTCACTTTTTTGCCCATTCTCCTAATCTGTCTAAGTCCTTCTGTCGCCTACCCATTTCCTCAACACTACCTGCCCCACCACCAGTCTTCATATCATCTGCCAACTTTGCAACAAAGCTATCTATTCCATCATTTATATACAGCATCAAAGAAGTGGTTTCAACACTGACCCCTGTGGAACACCACTAGTCACTGGCAGCCAGCCAGAAGGATCCTTTTATTCCCATTCACTACCTCCTACCAATCAGCCAATGCTCTAACCGTACCAGGACCTTTCTGGTAATACCATGGGCTCTTGGTAAGCAGCCTCATATGTGGCACCTTGTCAAAGGCCTTCTGAAAGTCCAAATATACAACATCCACTGCATCCCCTTTATCTATCCTACTTGTAATCTCTTCAAAGAATTCCAACGGGTTCATCAGGCAAGATTTTCTCTTAAGGCGACCATGCTGACTTTGTCCTATCTTGTCCTGTGTCACTCCATAACCTCGACCTTAACAATTGACTCCAGCATCCTCCCAACCACTGAGTTCAGGTTAACTGGTCGATAGTTTCCTTTCTGTTGCCTTCCTCCTTTCTTAAAGAGTGGAGTGACATTTGCAATTTTCCAGTCCTCTGGCACCATGCCAGAGTCGAATGATTTTTGAAAGATCTTTGCTAACACCCCCACAGTCGCTGCTACTCCCTCCTTCAGAACCATAGGCTGCAGTTCATTTGGTCTGGGTGAGTTAGGTCTTTCAGCTTTTTGAGCACCTTCTCCCTCGTTATAGTAACTGCACCCACTTCTCTTCCCTCACACCCTTCAACATCTGACACTTTGCTAGTATCATCCACAGTAAAGGCTGATGCAAAATACTCATTTAGTTCATCTGCCATCTCCTTGTGCCCCGTTATTATTTCTCTGGTCTCATTTTCTAGCGGTCCCATATCCACTCTCATCTCTCCTTTATTCTTTACATACTTGAAAAAGCTTTTACTATCCACTTTGATATTGTTTGCTAGCTTGCTTTTATATTTCATCTTTTCCCTTCTAATAATTCTTTTAGTTGCTCTCTGTAGTGTTTTAAAAGTTTCCCAGTCCTCTATCTTTCCACTAATTTTTGCCTTGTTGTATGCCCTCTCTTTTGTTTTTACATTAGCGTTGTCTGCCATGGTTGTGCTCTTTTGCCATTTGATTATGCCCTGAAAAATGATGCATTTAGTTCACACACACAGTCCTGCTGAAGGGTCTCAGCCCGAAATGTCGACTGTACTTTTTTCCATAGATGCTGAGTTCCTCCAGCATTTTGTGCGTGTTGCTTGGATTTCCAGATTCTGCAGATTTTCTCTTGTTTGCATTTGGTTTACAATTGGAAGCTATAATGAAACTTGGCAAAAGGACAATTTTGTCTCAAACAGAATAATCCTTCTGCAGTCTTCAGGAAAATAATTCACAGAAAAACAGAGGCCACCCTTGTGTCTCAATAGGAACAATAAAAGCTATTCTCAGAGCAACGAAAATGTCCATGGAGAAGATGGTAGTGGACAGCTGTCATGAGCATGCTGAAGGGCTTTTTCCCACCATGTCAGGAGTCAGAATGCTATTAAAGATGCATAAAGGATTTATTAAAGCAGATTTGAATGGACTCTCAGAGTATGATTAAAGACGTAAGTGATGACATCAAATTCAGTAAGTAGCAATCATTAACTGGTACTATGAACACTGAAAATATTAAAAGCAATATGTTTATTTTGTTTACAGATACTGTACAGCCTGCACTGCCCAATTACACCTATGTGACCATTAACCTACTAACTTGCACGTCTTTGGAGCGAGGGGGAAAACCAGAGCACCCAGAGGAAACCCATTCAATCACAGGGAGAGTGAGTGTACAATTCCTTACTGACACCGGCAGGAAAGGAACCACGACTGCTGGTGCTGTAAAGCGCTACGCTACCATGCCACCCCTAACATGGAATGATTCGAGCACGATAACCTCAATCAACTCTGTGTCTGTTTCCTTATTATCTACTTGGACTTAATTCTCTCCTCAGCCCAGAACTAGTTTAATTCATCAAAAAGCAGCACCAAGGAACTGTAGACACATTGGCAGGATCCCAAAAGGATTATCGTAGCTTTCAGTAAACATCTAGATTTGATAAATAGAGGTATATATAAACGATCTTAAGAGTAGGTTAAGGGTTGGCACAACATTGTGGGCTGGAGGGCCTGTACTTTGCTCTAGTGTTCTATGTTCTATCAGGAATAATGAGCATAGCCTCTGGGTCTAAAGAAAGTGTTTTGCAACATTGATTAGTATTCTTTGGAGGTGTTTTGGTCTACGGGGATTTCAGAAAGTAATTTGGAAAGATATTTTAACCTAATAACATCATGGAATTGGCAGCTATTTGCCCTGGTGAGTAAAGATTTGGTTACAAAATATTGATTATTAATGATTGTGGAAACCAGTTACCAACAACAACTGGCAGGATTCATTGGTTCTTTAGTTTAATTACTATTTTCTATCTTTAATAATGAAAAGAGAATAAATAAGCTTTATCTGTCATATGTACACCGAGACAGACAGTGAAATGCATCGTTTATGTCAATGACCAACACGGTCTGGGGATGTGCTGGGGGCAGCTGGCAAGTGCTGCCACGCTTCTGGTGCCAAAGTAGCATGCCCGTAACCCTAACTGGTACTTCTCTGAAATGTGGGAGGAAACTGCAGCATCTGGAGAAAATGCACGCAGTCACAGGGAGAATGCACAAACTCCTTACAGACAGCAGTGGGAATTAAAACTTGATCATCGGTGCTGTAAAGCATTACGCTAATCACTATGCTGCCATGTTGCCCCTAATGTAATGGCTTTTATAGATAGAGACATTTTAGATTTAGTGCTTTTATATAATAAAAATGTTTGTGAATGATTGGATTGAGAATTACAGCTACGGTACTGGAAATGGAATTGATGGACTGAGATCATAGGTGCACTCTACGCAATCACAACATCTAAAGCTATTAGGTTTATAGAGCTGATATCGGGCAACAACTACTGAAAGGAGAGGCCTTGGTAAGCAACACACACAGGATGCTGGGGGATCTCAGCAAGGCAGGCAACATCTATAAACTGTCGACGTTTCAGGCCGAGGCCCCTCGTCAGCACTGGAAAGGAAGGGGTAAGAAGGTGGGAGGAAAGGAAGAAGAACAAACTAGAAGGTGGGAGATAAAGCCGGGTAGGTGGGGGGAGTGGGGTTGAAGTAGGAAGCTGGAAGATAATTGGTGGAAAAGACAACAAGCCGAAGGAGGAATCTAACAGATGAGGAGAGTTGACCGTGAGAGAAAGGGAAGAAGGAGGGGAGTCAGAGAGAGGTGATGGCAGATGAGGAGAAGGGAAGGCATGAGAGGGTAACTAGAATTGGGAGTGGAAAAGGAGAGGAGGGAGGAGGAGGAGGTAGTTATTTTACCTCAATGTACTCTTTAGAGTCAAAGAAGCATAGAAAAGTACAGCACAGAAATAGGCCCTTTGACCTATTAGTCCACACCGAACCATTCAAACTGCTTACTTCCACTGACCTGCGCCAGGACCATCGCCCTCATATCCCAACCATCCATGTACCCATCCAAACTTCTCTTAAATGTTGAAATTGAGCTTGCATGTGGCACTTGGCACTGGCAGCTCATTCCACACTCTCACGATCCTCAGAGTGAAGAAGTTTCCCCTAATACTCTCCTTAAAATTTTCATCTTTCACCCTTAATTGATTACCTCTAGTTGTAATCCCACCCAACCTCAGTGGAAAAAGTCTGCTTTCATTTACCCTATCTATATCTCTCATAATTTTGTATTCCTCTATTAACTCTCCCCTCAATTTTCCACATTCCAAGGAATAAAGTCCTAGCCTATTCAATCTTATAACTCAGGTCCTTCAGTCCCAGCAACATCCTTGTAAATTTTCTCTGTACTCTTTTAACTTTATTTACATCTTTCCTGTAGGCAGGTGACCAAAATTGCATACAATACTCCAAATTAGGCCTCACAATGTCTTATACAACCTCAACATAACATCTCATCTCCTGTACTTATAGTTTTTATATTCTGTGTATTTTGCCCAATCTTTCTGGTGTATTTGTGCAGAGGAGGGAGTTTTGGTGGTTGGTAATTGTGCTGCTGTTCTTCTTTTCTTCTTGGTTTCATGGCTATCTGGAGAAGAAGAATTTCGGAGTTGTGTACTTTGATAATAAATGAATCTTTGAACTGTTGGTGAGGGGAATGTTTGGGTGATGGGTATGTTGAGAGCGATTGATGTGGGGCAAAGGGAGTCAGTCAATTAAAGGGTACAAACTGGAGACAAAGAGGAGATTTTGTCCATCTTTCTAAAATTAGAGTCCATTTGGTGGTAAGTTTGAAGATAAGTGTGGCATTTAAATCCGACAATGCAGGCTATAATTAACCTGTAATTATTGGAGTTTTGTAATTCAAAGATACACATGAATGCAAATGAACCATAGTTGCTTTGTAAAGTAATTTAAATTAAATACTGGAAAACGTTTAGTCTTCCTCTGGAGAGTATTCCTATGCTCCAAGTCTCTGTATGGCCTCCCTGTGGAATGTGTGAATTTCCTCTGGGTGCTCTGGTTTCCTCCCACAGTCCAAAGACCAAGCAGGCAGGTTAATCAGTCATTGTAAATTGTCCTGTGATTAGGTTAGCGTTAAATGGGGGCTGTCGGGTGTTGCTGGGGCAGCACAACATGAAGGGATGACTCTGTGCCGCACCACTAAATAAATAAATAGATTTATCTAGGTAAATAAATAGGACTTTATTCCTTGGAACATAGAAGATTGAGAGGAGGTTTGATAGAGGAGTACAAAATTATGAGGGGTATGGACAGGGTAAATACAAACAGGCTTTTCCCACTGAGGTTGGGTGGGACTACAACCAGAGGTCATGGCTTAAGGGTGAAAGGTGAGAAGTTAAGGGGAACATGAGGGGAAACTTCTTCACACAGGGGCTTGAAAGAGTGTGGAAGGATCTGCGAACGCAAGTTGTGCATGTGAGCTCGATTTCAACATTTACGAGACGTTTGGATCGGTACATAGATGGTAGGGGTTATGGAGGGTTATGGTCCTGGTGCAGGTCAATGAGATTAGGCAGTTTAAATGTTTCAGCATGGACTTGATGGGCTGAATGGCTTGTTTCTGTGTTGTACTTTTCTGTGATGCTATGACCTATAAATAAAAAAATACACAGAGAGACAGATAAATAGGTAAATAGATAACTAAATAGGGAAATAAATAAATAAATAATAAATAACTAGGCAGGCACTCAGATATATAAACAATAATAAATTATTAACTAATTATATAATAAATAAATAAATAGATATAAAATAAATACATATAGACAAAATCAGTAGAGACAGAGATAAATAAATATATGAATAAACTACACATAGATAAATAACTAAATAAAGATATAAATAGATAGATAAATAATAAATCAATCAATCGATCAGTACGCAGATAAATAGATAGATGAATAAATCAATAAAATCAGAAAATCTGCAAATAGATGGACAAATAAATATATATGCCGGGTCAGGAGGACCTGAGTGCTAAGGAAAGATTGAATAAATTAGGACTTTATTCCTTAGATCATAGGAGAATGAGAGGAGATTTGATCAAAGTACACAAAATTATGAGGGGCTTAGAAAATGTTAAGGCAAGCAGGCTTTTTCCACTGAGGTTGGGTGGGACCACAACCAGAGGCCATGGGTTAAAGGTGAAAGGTGAAAAGTTTAAGGCGCACATGAGGGGAAAGTTCTTCACTCAGAGGGTCATTAGAGTGTGGAATGAGCTGCCAGGACAAGTGGCGCATGCACGCTCGATTTCACTGCTTAAGAGAAGTTTGGATAGGGAGACGGGTAGTAGGGATATGGAGGGCTATGGTCCGAGCAAAGGTGAACGTGTGTAGGCAGTGTAAGTGGTTTGGCATGGATTAGATGGGCTGAAGGGCCTCTTTCAGAGCTATATTTCTCTATGACTATAAATTAATACGTACAATAAATAGATCTATAGATAAATAAATGTGTTCAGATAATTAAATAGATAAATAAATAGACAAGTGAGGAAGAAAGGGAGGCTATGAAGCAAACATTCTTATATGTTTCGTTTTCCTTTCGGGCCCACTTCATTCCATTCATTTTCTTGCTTACAGTACAGAGAAGCACGGTAGAACCCATCAACCTTGGCTTTAAAAACACACCCAGTGACTATGGTTCTACAGCCGTCTGTGGCAACGAATTGCACGTATTCATCACCTTGTGTTATTCGAACATTGTTCCACTATAAATGCATACGGTGTATTACTCCGCAAAGTGGATTCTATATATTGCGATTTTCCTCAGATTGCTATCAGTACATGTTTGGGGTATTCGTGTCTTCGGGGAATCGGTATGACAAGTGATGACATCATTGACGGAGTCACCGGAGGGAAGAAAACACAGGAAGACAAAGGAAGGGATCGGGAGCCAGGCCAATATGCTGCTGTTTCTTCAACGATCCACGGGTGGTGTTCACACATTTGCTCTTTCGGCAACTTATATCAACATGACATCATTACATTTCCCCGGATATCTGCAATTATCTCGGATTTAAAAGGGCGCAGCCTCTCGGGCCGACCTGTCCGATCATCGGAGAATGTACTGGGGTGTCGGGTTTGCATCGTCCCGATCATGCGTGGTTGACCTGAGCAGGAATCACAGCTTTTCCCTGGGACTGTGCGGTCCTGATGACCACTACTCCTTCTATGGGTACATAATCACTTTCCCTCTGCAGGATTACTCTCACATCATGTCAGGGCTGGGCACGGAGTCGTGGTGGAAGAAGACGTTGTGCCTTACCGGGGGCGCCTTGCTGGCAGCGGCTGCCTATCTCCTGCATGAATTACTGGCCATCAGGTAACGGCTTTCGCCGCCGCGCCCTCTCCCTCTCTCCCTCTTCCCTTCCCACCGGGCTGGGCGCAACGGCAGCGACCTTGTCCCGCAGGCAGGAGAAGGGACGAGAGGGCTGGTGTGTGGATGGAAAGGCAACGCCTTCACATACACCTCGAGACACATACATACACACACACACACACACACACACACACACACACACACACACATACATACATACACACACACACACTCACACAGACACACACACAGACACACAGATTCACGCACAACACACACTGATTCACACACACACACACACACACACACACTCACACAGACACACACTCAGATTCACGCACAACACACACTGATTCACACACAACACACACACACACACACACACACACACTGACTGACACACAACACACACACAGATGTGGATCTCCCCCTCCCCCTCCCACTTTCAAATCTCTTACTAGCTCTTCCTTCAACTAGTCCTGACGAAGGGTCTCGGCCTGAAACGTCGACTGTACCTCTTCCTAGAGATGCTGCCTGGCCTGCTGTGTTCACCAGCAACTTTGATGTGTGTTGCTTGAATTTCCAGCATCTGCAGAATTCCTCGTGTTTGCGTTTTTAAACATACACAGATTCACACACAACCCACACAATGATTCACACACACTGATTGACACACAACACACACACACACACACACACACACACACACAATGATTCACACACTACACCCACACACACACACACTGACACACAACACACAGGTTCACACGCAACACACGCAATGATTCACACACAACACACACACACACACTGATTCACACACACACGCACTGATTGACACAACACACACACTCTCGCACATATACATTGGACAGGCTGAGCGAGCTAGGACATTTATTTTTGGAGTGAAGGAGAAAGAGCGGTGACTTGATAAAGGTGTTCAAAATGATAAGAGGCATAGAGACTCCCCCCCCCCGTAAGGAAATGGCAAATATGCGGGGGCATGATCTTAAGGTGACTGGAGGAAGGTGCAGCGGGATGTCAGAGGTAAGTTCTTTACACAGGGAAAGGAGAGCGCATGAGAAGCCATGGGAGAGACAGGTATATTAGGGACATTTAAGAAATTCTTAGGCACACGGATGATAGAAAACTGCAGGGTTATTATGTAGGGAGGAAGGGTAGATCGATCTTAATGTAGGTTAAGATTAGGGGACGAAGGGCCCGTACTATGTAGTAAAGTTCTGTGAAACAATTAACATGTCTTCCGATTGCTTCCAGGTTAGGTCCTCTACCCTTCACAAAGGGCGATAGAATTTAGGTAAAATATCGGCACCTTATTTGCGCTGGTATACAGTGTCCGAAATACGAATTGTAATTCATCACTAACATCACTAAGTCTTTAACCATCAGTGTGGAATGGACAATTTAAATACTGTATCATGTTTCAATATCTTTTCGTTATGTATCAGAAGACTCAAATGATTTATCATCATTTGAGCCTTAAATCAGAAATGATTTACTTTAGCGGCGGAATCATTCATTTTATAACTAAATAACTAATTCATTTTATAGACTAAATCCACACCTGCGCACGTAAATGGAGTCATTTACCAGCGTTACCTGCGTTCCCACTGCGGGAACGTAACTGAAATACCCACTTCTCATGTCTATACGGTAGGGAAATTCTAGGCAGCTTCTAGAGTAGGTTACGTGGTCGGCACAACATTGTGGGCCGAAGGGCCTGTAATGTGCTGTAGATTTTCTGTGTTCATCAACTTACCGTCTGACACCATAATGTGACGTCATATTAACAACACAGCACTCCCATCTGCTCCCTTTACAATCATCATCATCATCATCATCATCAGGTGCCGTGCCCAGTTTGAGCTTTGACTGCCATGGCCCACACACTCCTGTTTCTGGTCAAGTGGATCAATTCATTGGTATTCATTTCCAATTCTCTGGCTGCTGTCTCCATCATCATTTGTCTTTGCCTTCCTCTTGCTTTCTTCCCTTCAATCTTTCCCATAATTACCATGCATTCTAACTCCTCTTTCCTAATCACATGTCCAATGAAGTTACATTGCCTTTTCAGGATCTCATACATTATTTCTCTTCTTGTGCTTGCTCTGTTCATGACATCCTCGTTAGATATTCGTTTTGTCCATGATATTCTTTGCATCCTCCTCAAAAACCACATCTCTGCTGCTTCAATTTGTTTCCTCATGTTACTAGATATTGTCCAACATTCTGAGCCATATAACATAACTGGATAAATGTAACATTTCAGTACTCTGAGGCGGGTTGTCATGCCTAGTTTAGTGTTGGTCAGTATACTCTAAATTCTCATAAAGGTGTCTTTTGCCATCCCTGTTCTACTTTTGATGTCCATGTCGCACCTGCCATCTGATCTCACCCAGCTTCCTAAGAAGCAAAAATTCCTTTCTTCAATTGTAAATTTTTGTCGTAAGTTTTCTTCTTTAATTAATTGCAAGTAGTCAAGGGATTGTTCAGGTTTTTACTTCTTTAGTTTTTTTAAGTTTTACTTTTACTTGACATACTACTGTGTTATGGTCACTATTACAGTCTGCACCTGGATATGTTTTGCATTGAGTCACTGAGTTTTTAAATCGTTGGTTTATAGTAATAAAGTCAATTTGATTTCTGGTGCTATCACCTGGACTTTACCAGATCCACAAGCGTCTTGGATGGTTTTTAAAGTAGGTATTCATAATGACCTGATTATTCATCTTGCACTATTCTACCCATTTCTCACCTCTTTCATTTCTTTCCTCTAGTCCAAATTTTCCTATGGTATTTCCATCAGCACCTTGTCCTACTTTAGCATTCAGACCTCCCATGACAACTTGAGATTTGCATCCATTCTTTGCTTGTTCAAACTCTTCATAGAATTATCTATATCCTCATTTGTTCCATCTGTTGTTGGTGCATGTACCTGTATAATTGCTAAATCAAATGGTTGTCCTCTGAATCTAACAAGGAGCACTCTTTCTGATATTGTCCAATGTCCTAAAACACTTTTTCCCATGTTTTCATCCACAAGAATTCCTACTCCATTAGTATGGGATATTCCCCAGGAATAAATTAGTGTTTTATTTCTATTCTGACATGTTCCAGCACCTATCCAACGAATTTCACTAATCCCCATGATGTTAATCTTTAGTCTTTCCATTTCATTTATCACATTGTACAATCTTCTTGCTTGATATAGGGTTCTTACATTCCAAGTGGCAATAATTTTCTTCTGTTTTACGTGAATTTTATGAGCAGTAGCTTGATGATGGTCGGGGATAACCTGCTGCCCAGAATCAACCCTACCGAGCGAAGCATCTTCAGAATTGTCCTGAAGATCCTCTTGACGCTGTTGTTGTGCAATACATTTTGTGAGTTTGACCATGGTTTTCTTAGCAAATAGATTCTAGGAAACCTAGTATCTAGCAATGGTGGTTTGCCAACTAAAGAAATTGCTATTTCTCTTCCCAAATGTTCATCCGCCTGTACTATAGCCGTTGATATTTGAGGTCCTAGCTCATCTGCCTTCTCTGTCATAAGTTCAGTTACTGAACCTGCCGGATCTGCTGTTGTCCTTCGCTCGTATCCTGAGCAGGAACCCTTGCAGGTGCTACTGTTCTGGGTCAGAGCGGCCCTGGGAGCAATGAATGACTAAGGGGTAACTCCACTTTCCCCAAAGCTCTGAAATTCCCCAATCAGAGCCTCATCACTGGTTGCAGTTTAGAGTCATACCCAGGACCACCTTTTACAATAACCATCTAAAAATGCAGTTTAGTAAAATATTATTAGACAAGAGAAGTCATTAACTACTTTGACCAAAAATGAGTGGAATAAAAACCTGATGAAAATAAGACCCTAGGGATATTGGAAATCTGAAATAGAAACTGAGCAGTATCTCTGGAGAGAGAACCAGTTAATATTTCACCTCTAAGGGTATCAGGAAATGGATAGGAAGAAAACAAATTGGTTTCAGAAGTTGCAGATATCATTATATTTATTTATTTGATTTAGAGATTCTCCTGGACCAGGCCCTTCCAGCTCAACAAACCGCACCACCCAGTAACACACCTATTTAACCCCAGCCTAATCACAGGACAATTTACAATGACCAATTAATGTACTAACCAGTATGTCTTTAGACTGCGGGAGGAAACTGGAGCATCTGGAGGAAACCCACGTAGTCATGGGGAGAAAGGCTAAACTCATTAGAGAGGGCCCTGGGATTGTGCTCCAAACTCTGAACACCCTAAGCTATGACAGTCGGGCTACCCGCTGCATTTACCATGGTGCTCTGGACAAGGCAAATGGAATATCTCTAATGGGGAGAGATCAGATAGGCGATTAGCTTTATTCCTCACATGTACATTCCAACATACAGCGAAATGTGTCATTTGCATCAACAACAGTTCAAAAGCGTATGAGACAGTGACGGGAAACCCGACTGCTGGAGCTGTAAAACATTATGCTAACTGCTACACTACCCTGCCACTGCCTGCACTCTTACAGTGGCAAGGATTAAGACCATAAGACATAGGAGCAGTCGAGCTTACTCCGCCATTCCATCATGGCTGATTTATTATCCCTCTCAACCCCATTCATCTGCCTCCTCTCCGTAGCCTTACTAATTAAGAAACTATCAAAGTCCATTTTAAACATCCCCAATGACTTGGTCCCCACAGCCATCCATGGCAATGAATTCCGCAGATTCACCACCTGGGTTGCTGCTGCATTAGAGTGCTATGCTAACCGCTACTCTCCAATGTTGCCCCTGGAGACACCGTTTACGAAGACGATGGGGTGGGTCGTTTAAGGAGGCAGGGTGGAGAGTGAGAAGGCAAACAGCGAGATGTATATAAAGCTGTGGAATCCAGGTCAGTGCTGCTACTGAGACCTGAAACCAGGCAGGGAAGTGTGGGAAATGTGTAGCAGATCAGGCACCATTAGCAGATGGAGAACAATTGAATTAATATTACACATTATATGGCCAGCTCTGATTCAGACAGAGCTGCTGTGAATCATTGGGTCCAGAACACAGCAACATGTGCAGACACAAGATAAGGTGCTGCTCTTCAAACCTACATGAAGCTCCCAGTTCACTGTCACTTTAAATCTCTGTATCAGAATCCGGTTTATTACTTCAAAGTTGAAAGTAAATTTATTATCAAAGTACATATATGTCACAATATACAGAAATAAATGAAATAATAATAATAATAATAAATAAACAATAAGTATTGAGAACATGAGATGAAGAGTCTTTGAGAGTGAAGTTATCCTCTCTGGTTCAACCATTCACCTGATGGTTGAGGGGTCATAACTGTTCCTAACCTGGTGGTGTGGGTCTTGAGGCTTCTGTACCTTCTTCCTGATGGTTGAGGGATCATAACTGGTCCCAAATCCAGTGGTGTGGGTCTTCAGGCTCCTGTACCTTCTTCCTGATGGCAGTAGTGACAGCAGTGAGAAGGGCGCATGGCCTGAGTGGTGGGGGCCCTGATGATGGATGCTGTTTTCCTGAGATAGCGCTCCGTGTCGATGTCCTCAGTGGTGGGGTGGGATGTACCCATGGAGGACTGCACTACTTTTTGTAGGCTTTTCCATTCAAGGACGTTGCTGCTTCCATAGCTTCGTGGCACACCTGTGCTGATGGAGTTTATGGAGGAGAAGTTGTTGGCAATCAAAACTGGGGCCTGCAAGTGAGGAAATTAAGGATCCAGTTGCACAAGGAGGAATTGAGGACCAGGTCCTTGGAGCTTATTGATTAAGGTAATTGATTATGAAGTGTCAAGGTACTTGGAGGCACATATTAAAATTAGCCATAATAGACATAATGAGGGGTGACCTCATTGAAACCTATCAAATGGTGAAAGGCCTCGATAGAGTGGATGTGGAGAAGATGTTTCCTATGGTGGGAGAGGGTAAGACCAGAGGACATAGCCTCAGAATAGAGGGGCGTCCATTTAGAACGGCGATGAGGAGGAATTGCTTTGCCTAGTGAGTGGTGAATCTGTGGATTTTTTTTTTGCCACAGGCAGCTGTGGAGGCCAAGTCTTTATGTAAATTTAAGGCAGAGGCCATGAAGGGATGTAGTGTGAAGGCAGGAGATTGAGGCTGAGAGGAAAAGTGGATTTGCCGTAATGCAATGGCGGAACAGACTCGATGGGCCAAATGGCCAAACTCTGCTCCTATATCTTCTGGACTTATGGTCTGAACTTTGAGGGGATGATGGTATTGAATGCTGAGCTGTTGTTGATGAAGAGCATCCTGATGTCTGCAGCTTCATGGTCCAGTTGTTCCAGGTTCGAGTGAAGAGCCAGTGAACTGGCATCTGCTGTTGACCTGTTGTGATGGTAGGCAGATTGGTGTGGGTCCAGGTCACTCCTCAGGCAGGAGCTGATATGTTTCATCACCAACCTCTCAAAGCACAGAGGGTATGAGGTGAATGAGTCAGGTTACCATGTTCTTCTTGGACATCGCTAACATTGAAGCCTGCTTCAAGCAGGTGGGTACCTCAGACTGCCGAAGTGATGGGTTAAATATAGTCAGTGATCAGCACAGGTCTTTAGTCCTCGGCCAAGTACCCCATGGGGCCAGATATTTTCCATGGGTGCACCCTCCTGAAGGATGTTCTCATGCTGACCTCAGAGACTGTGACGACAGGGTCATCAGGGACCCTGTATCACTGCCTTACGTCGTGAAATTTGTTGTTTTGCAGCAGCGGTACAGTGCAATATATAAAATATACTGTAAATTGTAATAAGATATATACCTATACGCTGTATTTTTATATATAACTTAAATAAATAGGGCAAAAAGAGTATAAAAATAGTGAGGTAGTGTACGTGGGTTCACTGTCCGTTCAGAAATCTGATGGCGGAGGGGAAGAAGCTGTTCCTAACAGGTTGAGTGTGTGTCTTCAGGCTCCTGTACCTTCTCCCTGAAGTGGTAATGAGAAGAGGGCATGTCCTGGGTGATGGGGGTGCTTAATGGTGAATGCCACCTTTCTGAAGGTGCTGGGGAGGCTGGTGCCCATGATGGAGCTGGCTGAGTTTGCGACTTTCTGCAGCTTTTTCAATCCTGCACAGTGGCCCCTCCATCCTAGATGGCGACTGTACTTTTTTTCCATGGATGCTGCCTGGTCTGCTGGCTTCCTTCAGCATTTTGAGTGTGTTGCTCGGATTTCCAGCATCTGCAGATCTCCTCTTGTTCTAGATGGTGATGAAACCAGCTGGAACGCTCTCCGGAATATATCTGTAGGAGTTTCCAAGAGTCTCTGGTTTTACGGTTTTGGTGGCGCTGGTGAGGCTCAGCAACTCTGGGCTGGTGTCTGACGAAACAAAGAAAACAGCTAAACACTTTGTTAACCACACTTTTTCTGCCAGCAATAGCTGCATCTTCCTTTTGGACCTGGAGGCAATTCGATGTGGCAGAGCTGAGGCGAGGCAGCGGGACCATCACTGAGAGCGAGGAAAACCCGCGATTCAATCGATTTAAGTGCCGGGCTGATTTGGAAAGGTCAGGCACGGGCTGAATCAGGCGGCTCGGTCCAAGGCACAGAGTGTATCGAAGAGACAAAACCTGATGTTTGGATGGTGATTGAAGTGCCGGGCCGAATTGGAAAGGTCGGGATATCACTGCACTGCCCTGCACTGAACTAAGGGTCTGCGGACGGATTCAGAACACCATTTGTTGTCATGATTTCTTCTCTCTGCACTTTGGGTGTTTTCTTTTTTAGGGTTCTTTTGGGCTTCTTTGTTTCGTGGCTGCCTGTAAGGAGACGAATCTCAAAGTTGTATAGTTGTACACACACTTTGATAATGAATGTATTTTGAACTTTTGGACTTTGAACATAGTCAGTCACTGTTCGGTCAAGATGGTGCCTGTGTACAATGCTCCCACGGTCAACATCTTCTGGACAGATCACAAAACTATTTGTTTCTCTTCTTTTATGTCCTTTACATCTGTTTTTTGCCTTGAATGTGTTTCTGGAACCTGTGATTTGCAGTTTGGCGATCGTTTGGGTGTTCCAGTGCTCTGCGGTCTCTTGAGATGATTCCGGGAGACAGAAAGCGTGATTTTGTGACGAGGAGGCTGCGGGGGCCGGTGGGGGGGGGGGGGGCTGCGTGAACTGATGTTCAACTCCATTTTGCCAATTAAAGTTTCCATTGTTCGCCGATTAAAGCGACTATGGATATTGAAATATCGAGGCGAATGCTGAAGGCGAGTGTCAGCTACCTGCCTTTTGATAACCGGTGGGATCGCTGTGCTGTTGGACAGGGAAGCCTGTGTGGCCTGCTGCTGTGCCCGGAGGGTGTCACCCTAGTTCTCAGTGTTTTGGATATGGATCTGGTTTTGGACTATGGACTATGGACGTTTTTTTTAGCCTTATAGTTTTTTATATTCTGTGTTTTTTCACCCAATTGTTTATTTGTGTGGGGTAGGAGGATCTGGAGGTTGATGTTCCTGTTCTGTTTTTTTTGTGCGGAAGAGGGGGGATTTGAGGGTTGATGTTCATGCAGCGTTTTGTGCGGGGAGAAGGATATGGGGGTCAACGTTCCGGTTGTGTTCTGTGCGGTGGAAGAGGGGTTTGGAGTTGATCTTTGTTCATTTTTGTGTTCAGGGGAGGAGAATTTGAGGGATGACAATTGTGCTACCGTTCTTTGTTTCTTGGTTTCGTGGCTATCTGGAGAAGAAGAATTTCAGAGTTGTATACTTTGATAATGAATGTACCTTTGAACCTCTGAAATACTGTGTAGCTGCTGGTGTGACTTCTGCATAATTACATCAGTATGTTGGGCCCAGGATAGATCTTCAGAGATGTAGACACCCAGGAACCTGAAACTGCTCACTCATTCCACTGCTGGCCCCTCGATGAGTTCCCTGGACTTCCCCTCCCTGGCGTCCACCTTCGTGTCTTTGGCCTCCTCCATTTTATCAAGCACAAACCCGAGGAACAGCACCTCATTTAAGTTTGACCCATTGCAGCCTTTTGTGTTCAAAATCAAATTCAATGGTTTCAGGTAACTCCATTTCAGTGTTTGTAACAAAACTGGTCAATGTAGAATCAGGTTTATTACCACTGACTTATGTTCTAAAATTAGTTATTTTGCGGCAGCAGTACAGTGCAGGACATACAAATAATTACTTTAAGTTACAACAAATAAATAAATATAGCAATAACTGACACCTTAAGTGCGATTAGGATGGGCAAATAAATTGAAAGGCCAAGGTAGAGCGGATGTGGAGAGGATGTTTCCTATTGCAGGATGAGAGGGAACAGCCTCAGAACAGAGGGGCCTTCATTTAGAACTGAGATGAGGAGGAATTTCTTTAGCCAAAGAGTGGTGAATCTGTGGAATTCATTGCCATAGATGGCTGTGGAGACAAAGTCAATGGATATTCTTAAAGGAGAGGCTGATAGGTTCTTGAGTAATCAAGAAAGGTATCAAAGGTTAGGGAGAGGAGGAAGGAGAATGAGGTTGAGAGGGATAATAAATCAGCCATGATGGAATACTTTACTTTATTGTTGCCAGACAACTGATACTAGAGCGTACAATCATCACAGCGATACTTGATTCTGCGCTTCGTATTCCCTGGATTACAAATCAAGAGTAAATATTAAAAATTTAAATTATAAATCATAAATAGAAAATAGAAAAGGGAAAGTAAGGTATTGCAAAAAAAAAACTGAGAGGCAGGTCCGGATATTTGGAGGGTACGGCCCAGATCCGGGTCAGGATCCGTTCAGCAGTCTTATCACAGTTGGAAAGAAGCTGTTCCCAAATCTGGCCGTATGAGTCTTCAAGCTCCTTATGTGTAATAGTAGCAGAGGCTCGATGGGCGGAATGGCCTGATGCAGCTCCTATGTCATATGGTCTTATGCTCTAATATCAGTCGGTTTAATCATTTGTTAGCAATGGCTAGAAACTATCTCTTCCATTTGGATTTAATCTCCAGGGGGCAAGCAGCACTAGTTCCTGTAATATTATATTGTACTGGCCTAATTCTGCTCCAATGGCTGATGGCCTTCTAAGCTGTGAGTATTTCTGGTGCTGTAGGCTATGTGGCCTCTTTGAAGGGCTCTTGTACCAGGTGAAGAAAAAATGGCATTTTTCTTTCTCGAAAGGACACTGGTGAATAGTTCCAACTTCAGAATAATATGCCAGCTTTGTGGGTATAGTTTTGTTTGCAGATTTTAAAAAAAGCAACACAGATTTCAAAGAGAATCACGTCTGGTTTGAAGTCCAGTTGTCTGCATTGTTAGCCTCGGCCTCAAGACTAATTTAGTAACCTGACAGCCATACCAGTGAACACCCCCCCATTTTCACCTCATCCCATTACATCACTGCATCTCCTCCCTTTGCCCCTTCAGGTAATACTGCCATCTGCCCTTTAACTTTAACGAGGGGCATAGCTTTAAGGTGATCTGAGTGAAGTATAGGGTAAATGTCAGAAGTAGATTTTTTTTTAACACAGAGAGTGGTAGGTATGAGGAACACCCTGCTGGGATGTTGGTAGAGGCAGATACATTAGGGACACTTGAGAAATTTTTAGATAGTTCTGTGGGTGGAAGAGAGTGGAGGGCAGGGTTAGACTGATCTTGGAGTAGGTGAGAAGGTCAGCACAGTATAGTGGGCCGAAGAGCCTGTAGTATGCTCTACTGTTCCATGTTCTGATAGGTGCATCAGTGAACCCCAGAAGGCACCATGTCCACCTCAGGAGTTTATTTCTCACTAAATCATTGCTTCTCTTCTTGTCGGGCCTGTAGATAATTCTGCGTGCAGGCCAGCAGTTGTCCCACCAGTGACTGGGGAAGGCCAGGACACAGCAAACCAGCTTTCTCCTCTTTCAATCTGTTTTTATTAAGTGAATGCATTTCATTATAAGTAATGTAATAAAATATCAACACCAATATACAAGTTCAAGGTTAGTTTTATTGAGAGACAGTGCAAAATAGGCCCTTTCCGGCCTTCGAGCCATGCTGCTCAGCAAACCCCTAATTTAATCCTAGTCTAATCGCAGGACAAATTACATCGACCATTTAACCTATTGACCGGTATGCCTTTGGACTGTGGGAGGAAACCGGAGCACCCGGAGGAAACCCACACGGAGGAAACCCACACGGTGACAGAGAGAACGTAAAACTTTTCACAGAAGTGATGGGAATTGAACCTGGGTCGCCTGTACTGTAAGGTGAGGTGCTAACCACTACGGTACCATGCTGGCCTGTACATGCACGTGTAAATGTGTATGGCATCATTCAACCTTACACATGTACACAGCTAAACGGAACAATGACCCTCAGGGACCAGGGTGCAAAACACAGCACATACAACACATAAAATAACATTAACACAATAATATTCTTCTCCTTAAAGACCATCACCCCTACCGGAGCATAGGCCGCTGACAGCAGCTAGGGTATTTTTAGCTTTCTTAAGGGGTACAGGGTTTTTTTTATAGCATATGACGGATAAGCAGGAATAGGGTACAAGGATGGCCAAAGCTGGGAGGATAAAGTGTAGGTTAGGGTGTGTGTGTGTGTGTGAGTGTGAGTGATTGGGTGAAGGGATTTAGAATGTAAATCTATTGCACACTCCGGAGCGGAAGGTGGGGGTAATGCACCATTAAGCTGGGTGCCAACTGCCGTAAAACAAGATAAAGAAGAAGAAGAAGAAGACAGCAGCTCACTAGAGTCCTCTGTCCTGGGCCAGTCCCCAGGTGTAGCCCATCCTTTTCGTCTCCTTCCCGTCCCAGGGATGAGGACTGTGCAGCTTCTCTTGGCATTTCTGCAGCTCTGGGTTTTTACAGGATAGAGTTGCTAGCCTCTTGCCCAAACCTCCTCCTTTTACATCCGGGCTAGGGGCCATCTATGGTGCAGTTACAATAATATTAACAGATTGAAAAAGCTATTCTTTAGATGTTGAAGTTGACGTAAAGTGCAAATGCGACATATAGGTGAATACACAACAATATTACTGCGACTGGGTGGTAGCAGCGTGCTCAGCAGTCTCACATCCTGGGGAGAGAAGCTGTTCTTTCAGAAAATGATTGATGTACTATCGTTTATCCGGTGCTCCCGATGTGGCCTTCTCCACATTGGTGAGACTGGAAGTAGATTGGGGAATGCTTTGTTGAGCACCTTCACTCCATCCGCAAAAAGCAGGATTCCCCAGCGACCAACCACTCCCCATTCCCATTCCAACATGTCGGCCCATGGCCTCGTCTTGATGAGCAACTCTCAGGTTGGAGGAACAATGCCTTGCATTCTGTCTGGGTAGTCCCCAAAGTGGTGTCATGAACACCACTTTCTGCAACTTCCGGTAATTTTTCCAACCAATTCCCCATTCTGCACTCCTCACTTCTTCTCTGTAACTGCCTATCACCTCCCCTTGTTGACCCTCCTCCTACCCATTCTCCCAAGGTCCACCCTCAGATTCCATCTTCTCCGGCCCTTTACCTTTTCCACCTATCACCTGTCAGCTCTGACTCCATCCACCCCTCCCCCCCCACACACCTGGCCTCACCTGTCACCTGTCAGCTTCTGACTCCATCCACCCCTCCCCCCCCACACACACCTGGCCTCCCCTATCACCTGTCAGCTTCTGACTCCATCCACCCCTCCCCCCACACACACCTGGCCTCCCCTATCACCTGTCAGCTTCTGACTCCATCCACCCCTCCCCCCACACACAGCTGGCCTCCCCTATCACCTGTCAGCTTCTGACTCCATCCACCCCTCCCCCCACACACACCTGGCCTCCCCTATCACCTGTCAGCTTCTGACTCCATCCACCCCTCCCCCACACACAGCTGGCCTCACCTGTCACCTGACAGCTTCTGACTCCATCCATCCATCCCTCCCCCACGCACACCTGGCCTCCCCTATCACCTGTCAGCTTCTGACTCCATCCACCCCTGCCCCACACACAGCTGGCCTCACCTGTCACCCGTCAGTTCTGACTCCATCCACCCCTCCCCCCACACACAGCTGGCCTCCCCTATCACCTGTCAGCTTCTGACTCCATCCACCCCTCCCCCCACACACACCTGGCCTCCCCTATCACCTGTCAGCTTCTGACTCCATCCACCCCTCCCCCACACACAGCTGGCCTCACCTGTCACCTGACAGCTTCTGACTCCATCCATCCCTCCCCCACGCACACCTGGCCTCCCCTATCACCTGTCAGCTTCTGACTCCATCCACCCCTGCCCCACACACAGCTGGCCTCACCTGTCACCTGTCAGTTCTGACTCCATCCACCCCTCCCCCCACACACACCTGGCCTCCCCTATCACCTGTCAGCTTCTAACTCCATCCACCCCTCCCCCACACACCTGGCCTCCCCTATCACTTGTCAGCTTCTGACTCCATTCACCCCTCCCCCCCCACACCTGGCCTCCCCTATCACCTGTCAGCTTCTGACTCCATCCACCCCTCCCCCCACACACACCTGGCCTCCCCTATCACCTGTCAGCTTCTGACTCCATCCACCCCTCCCCCCACACACACCTGGCCTCCCCTATCACCTGTCAGCTTCTGACTCCATCCACCCCTCCCCCACACACCTGGCCTCCCCTATCACCTGTCAGCTTCTGACTCCATTCACCCCCCCCCCACACACCTGGTCTCCCCTATCACCTGTCAGCTTCTGACTCCATCCACCCCTCCCCCACACACAGCTGGCCTCACCTGTCACCTGACAGCTTCTGACTCCATCCATCCCTCCCCCACACACCTGGTCTCCCCTATCACAGGTCAGCTTCTGACTCCATCCACCCCTCCCCAACACACCTGGCCTCCCCTATCACCTATCAGCTTCTGACTCCATTCACCTCTCCTCCCCACACACACCTGGCCTCCCCTATCACTTGTCAGCTTCTGACTCCATCCACCCCTCCCCCACACACCTGGCCTCCCCTATCACCTGTCAGCTTCTGACTCCATCCACCCCTGCCCCACACACAGCTGGCCTCACCTGTCACCTGTCAGTTCTGACTCCATCCACCCCTCCCCCCACACACACCTGGCCTCCCCTATCACCTGTCAGCTTCTAACTCCATCCACCCCTCCCCCACACACCTGGCCTCCCCTATCACCTGTCAGCTTCTGACTCCATTCACCCCTCCCCCCCCACACACCTGGCCTCCCCTATCACCTGTCAGCTTCTGACTCCATCCACCCCTCCCCCCACACACACCTGGCCTCCCCTATCACCTGTCAGCTTCTGACTCCATTCACCCCTCCCCCCCCACACACCTGGCCTCCCCTATCACCTGTCAGCTTCTGACTCCATCCACCCCTCCCCCCCCACACACCTGGCCTCCCCTATCACCTGTCAGCTTCTGACTCCATTCACCCCCCCCCCCCCACACACCTGGTCTCCCCTATCACCTGTCAGCTTCTGACTCCATCCACCCCTCCCCCACACACAGCTGGCCTCACCTGTCACCTGACAGCTTCTGACTCCATCCATCCCTCCCCCACACACCTGGTCTCCCCTATCACAGGTCAGCTTCTGACTCCATCCACCCCTCCCCAACACACCTGGCCTCCCCTATCACCTATCAGCTTCTGACTCCATTCACCCCTCCTCCCCACACACACCTGGCCTCCCCTATCACTTGTCAGCTTCTGACTCCATTCACCCCTCCCCCCACACACCTGGCCTCCCCTATCACCTGTCAGCTTCTGACTCCATCCACCCCTCCCCCCACACACACCTGGCCTCCCCTATCACCTGTCAGCTTCTGACTCCATTCACCCCTCCCCC
Organism: Mobula hypostoma; assembly: GCF_963921235.1. Classification (NCBI taxonomy): domain Eukaryota; kingdom Metazoa; phylum Chordata; class Chondrichthyes; order Myliobatiformes; family Myliobatidae; genus Mobula; species Mobula hypostoma. The sequence goes on from NC_086098.1 coordinate 151,374,268, forward strand.
CCCACACACCTGGCCTCCCCTATCACCTGTCAGCTTCTGACTCCATCCCCCCCTCCCCCCCCACACACCTGGCCTCCCCTATCACCTGTCAGCTTCTGACTCCATTCACCCCCCCCCACACACCTGGTCTCCCCTATCACCTGTCAGCTTCTGACTCCATCCACCCCTCCCCCACACACAGCTGGCCTCACCTGTCACCTGACAGCTTCTGACTCCATCCATCCCTCCCCCACACACCTGGTCTCCCCTATCACTTGTCAGCTTCTGACTCCATCCACCCCTCCCCCACACACCTGGCCTCTCCTATCACCTGTCAGCTTCTGACTCCATCCACCCCTCCCCCCACACACACCTGGCCTCCCCTATCACCTGTCAGCTTCTGACTCCATCCACCCCTCCCCCACACACCTGGCCTCCCCTATCACCTGTCAGCTTCTGAATCCATCCACCCCTCCCCCACACACAGCTGGCCTCACCTGTCACCTGACAGCTTCTGACTCCATCCATCCCTCCCCCACACACCTGGTCTCCCCTATCACTTGTCAGCTTCTGACTCCATCCACCCCTCCCCCACACACCTGGCCTCTCCTATCACCTGTCAGCTTCTGACTCCATCCACCCCTCCCCCCACACACACCTGGCCTCCCCTATCACCTGTCAGCTTCTGACTCCATCCACCCCTCCCCCACACACCTGGCCTCCCCTATCACCTGTCAGCTTCTGAATCCATCCACCCCTCCCCCACACACCTGGCCTCCCCTATCACCTGTCAGCTTCTGAATCCATCCACCCCTCCCCCCACACACACCTGGCCTCCCCTATCACCTGTCAGCTTGTCCCCCTTCCCCACCTTCTTATTCTGCCATCTTCCCCTTTCCTTTCCAGTCCTGATGAAGGGTCTCAGCCTGAAACATCGACTGTTTATTCCTCTCCTAAGTTCCTACAGCATTTTATGTGTGATGCTCTGGATTTCCATCTTCAGCAGAGTCGCTTGTGTTTACGATTTATGTCTTTCTTATTTTTCAGAAAGGAGCAAAAACTGGATTCTAAAGATGCGATTATATTGCATCAGTTCTCCCGGCCAGAGTGTAAGATTCCCAGCCTGTCTCCTTTCTGCTTGAAGATGGAAACGTTCCTCCGAATGGCTGACTTGCCGTACCAGGTTGATAAAATGTTTGCTCCTGTGCTTACTGTCTACTGGTCACAGTTTGTCTACTGTTGCTTGCCTCGGTTTCTCCAAGGGGTACCATGGTAGTGTAGCAATTTACAACTTGGGGCGTTCTGCAGTTTGGAGTTTAATTCCGGCATCCGTTGTTAAGGTGTTTGTCCACTCTCCCGGGAGCTCAAGGGTTTCCTCCAGGTGCTCTGCTTTCCTCCCACAGTCCAAAGGTTTACTGGTTAGTAGGAATTGGTCATTGTAAATTGTCCCGTGATCAGGTTAGGGTTAAATAGGTGGGCAATGTGACTCATTGGGCCGAAGGGCCTTTTCCGCACTGTTTCTCTAAATAAATACATTAAAACAGCTGTCAAAAGTATTTCATGGCACATTCTAGCAGTTAGTCTTTCTGTTGATGAACGTCTAAGTCATTTTAATCAAGATAGTGAATGGAGAAATTCCTAAATTCCTGTTTATGCTCTTGGTAGTAGTTTACCAACAAAACCTTTGAACCAAAAATCCTACAGCCGTTTCAAGATTCAAGATTGTTTATTGTCATTCTTCAGTACAGGAGAAAAGTTCTAGTTTAACTTCATCAGTCCACAGGACTTGTTTCCAAAATGCATCAGGCTTGTTTAGATGTTCCTTTGCAAACTTCTGACGCTGAATTTTGTGGTGAGGATGCAGGAAAGGTTTTCTTCTGATGACTCTTCCATGAAGATCATATTTATGCAGGTATCACTGCATGGTAGAACAGTGCACCACCACTCCAGAGTCTGCTAAATCTTCCTGAAGGTCTTTTGCAGTCAAAAGTACAGGCCAATCTCAGAAATGTCAGCAGGACAGATGAAAAGAGAAAAGGAATTCATTGCCACAGCTGGCTGTGGAGGCCAAGTCACTGGGTGTATTTAAAGCAGAGGTTGATAGGTTCTTGCTGAGTTAATTGTGTCAAATGTTATGGGGAGCAGGCAGGAGACTGGGGTTGAGAGGAAGAATAAATTGTGCTAGCATAGGTTTGATGTGACTGGCTAGCACCGAGCTCTCACCTGTTGTTGGCAGCAACGCCTATCGCCGTTATCTTACAGTGCAGGGAAGTGCACTTTGAAGGGGTGAAGGTACTCGGGAATCCTGGTGTAGGATTCCCTGAATGTTAACTTGCAGGTGGAGTCAGTGGTGAAGAAGACTACTCCAATGTTAGCATTCATTTTGAGAGGACCAGAATATAAAAGGAAGGATGGAATGCTGAGGCTTCATAAGGCACTGGTTTGACCACTTTTGAGTATTGTGAGCAGCTTGGGGACTTTTATCTGAGAAAGACTTGGCCAGCATTGGAGAGGGTCCAGAGGAGGTTCACAAGTATGATCCCAGGAATGAAAGGGTCAATGTTTGAGGAGCTTTTGATGACTGGCGCCCCACACAGACTTCCAATTTGCGCCTTGTAAGGCATGAAAATGCCTGACGTATGCCTCTCATGGATCGACGTTCCCCTTGATGACAGTATTCACTGGAGTTTGGAAGAATGAGGGGGATCTCACTGCATATTGAATGTCACATATTGAAAGGCCACAGAGTGGACTTGGAGAGGGTGTTTCCATAGTGGGAGAGTCTAGGACCGGAGGCACAGACCCAGAATACATGGCTGTTTCTTTAGAACAGCGATGAAGAGGAATTTCTTTAGCCGCAGGGTGGAGTACCTGTGGAATTCATTGCCACAGATGGCTGTGGAGGCCAGGTCATTGGGTATATTTAAAGTGGAGGTTGATGGCTTCTTGATTAGTAAGGGTGTCAAAGGTTAGGGGGAGAAGGTAAGAGAATGAGTTTGAATGGAGAAGCAGCTTGATGGGCCAAATGGTCTAATTCTGCTCCTATGTCTTATGGTCTTAACACAACACTTGGTCTTATAAAGTGCCAACAGGACCAGGAAATATTCCAGAAGCAGCTGCAAAGAAATTATCATGCGAATTGATTAATTTTTAAAAGAATTTCGATTATGTAATTCAACTTATTCTACATTGCTTTTGAATTTAACGGTGAATAGCAGTTGTGTGAATTCATAAATATTGGATTGTGTGGTAGTTCATGGTATAAGACTCAATCTGTGTAATCCCACTTTGGAATGACGGAGGAGGAGAGGTGACTTGATGGAGCATAAGTAGAACGGACAGGCCAGTGCTTGTTTTCTCGGGTGACAATGGCCAATACCAGAGGATATCTGTTTAAGGTGAGTGGAGAAAAGTACAGGGTGATGTCAGAGGTAGATTTATAGGAGTTGTGGGTGTTTGGATTGCACTGGCAATGTTGGTGGAGCAGGTGGTTTATGTATGGCTTTTCATAGATTTTATTGTATTTCTTTATTTTCTTGTAAATGCTTGCAGGAAGGTTAATCTCAGGGTAGTACAGTTTGAGCACCCCAACCTGGAATTCCAGTATCTGAAACCCTCCTGAAATCCAAAAGTTTTTTGCGCACTGACATGACGTCACCAATGGAAAATTCTACAAGTCAATGCATAAGTCTTTGCGCATCACGGACAGTTCTGAGAAATGACCTTACATACGTAATGATCGGAAGTTAATGAGAAGTAGGAAAACACTGTATGAGCTGGAAAATGAAGATCTTGATTATGTATTGAAAGAGTGGATTGATCAGCATCAGAGTGAACATATGCTGATTAACAATATATTGATGATGAAACAAGCAAAAATTTATGAAGATGAACTGAAAATTGAAGGTAATTGTGAATATTCAGCAGGATGGCTGCAGGAACTTAAGAAAAGGCACACCATTAAGTTTTTAAGGATTTAAAAACTTTTAAAGGTAAAGTGTCTGCTGATCACGAAGCAGCAGAGAAATTCAAAGATAAGTTTGTGAAGATCTTCACTGATGAAAACCTGACACCAGGACAAGTTTACAATGCTGATTGTTTTTATACCTAAAAGAAGTAAAACACAAATACAGTGTACTGTGATCAAAACATGGCATCGTAGGTGGAGACTGAAAGCCTGCCGTTGTCCAACAACTACTGCAGGTATTCTCCTGATGCTCCTGTGCTGCTTTTGTTACCCTGCACACATTATGTTTTCATTATATTAATGGTATGTCATATTTTTTATTGTTAATGTGTGTTTAACAAGTGCAAGACAAAGTCTGCTTGCCGGTAGCACAAAAATTCAGAGTCAGGATTGCTGGCGAATCCCAAACTATCTCATCAAAATACGAAAAAATTCAAAACCCGAAACATTTCTGGCCCCAGGCATTTTGGATAAGGGGTACTCAACCTGTATATGATAATACTGTATATACATACCTTGATAACAAATCAGACATCCCACCCTGCAAAAACTCATTTCAGGGAGGTAGCACCATCAATTTGCGGAAGACTCCCAGAACTTTCAGGAGAGGTGGGATGTCTGCAATAGAGTAGCTCCTTAGCAGCTGGCCAGCTAGTTTAAATAACGTTAGCTATGCTAATGAACGAATGACACCTGTTAAACTCACCTCAACATGTCTTTTACAGTCTTAACCCACCATGGGCAACAGAAAAGTCACTGTTACAAACAGTGCAGCGTGCAACACTGTCATTATTTTTGACCCCTATTAGGCAGGGGTACAATTTAGTGTAGTCTGGGGTGACATACATTTTATATTTTCTGTTTTTGGAACACTCTGTCACTCTGACTTTTTTTGGAACCCTCTCGCTCTTGCTCTTGCTCTCGCTCTCTCTCGTGGTCACTCTCTGTCTCTCTCACGCTCTCTCTCGCGATTTCCGGGACATTGTATATAATTTACGGGCATCAGGGAGCCACTATTAATATGCGGGAGACTCCCAGAACTTCTGGGAGAGGTGGGATGTCTGACAAATTAACTTTAAACTTTATATAGTTCAGCACAACATTGTGTGCTGAAAGGCCCATTTGTGCTGCACTGTTTTATGTTCTATCTGTTTTTAGGGGTGAGTTGACATATCTACGCAAGACATGGGTACAGCTCCTCTGAACTCACCCCCTCACCTCCATGGCAGCTTTGATGTCTCTGACCATCTTCCCATGGTTCATGCATTACCGATATGGTGGCTGTCAGGATTCATTCTCACTTCAATGATCTTCTAGTTTGTGTCTGCTAAATTTGCTTTCTGTTTATGGATCACTTGATCGGACGCGAGCCCTGATTTCTCTCTTCAGCCCATCAATCTCTTTTGAGGAATATGCCACCCACAGCTTCTCACCAGAGTCCTCAGTCTGGGCCAAAGCTGTGACTTCCACTTACACCTCACGACTTCATAATTCTTCTAGACGAAGATCATTCCTCTCCCAGGGATGATGTTTTTGGAATTTCTGTAGCTCTGGGGTTTTATGGGATGGGGTTGTTAGCCCCATGTCCAATCCTCCTCCTTTCACAGCCGGGCTTGGGACCGTCAGTGGTGCAGTTAGCTCTCATTTAGAGCTCCTGAGAGAGGATGAACTCCAATATCGAGGCACCTGCTCTTCACAGTTGTGGGCATTGTTGACCAGGCTTGTCGGTATCATTCAAAAGTGACAAAAAAGGGCAACAGAAGTGATCTGCATCTTTGGTGCACTTCCAACATGGACAATCAGAATTTTTATCTTCCAATGACCATACGGGATTCTGAGGTGACCATAAACCATTTCAGGATAAATCATTACTACTATTACTTTTAGTAATAAGCTATTATTAATATCTATCATTTATTACCTTTATCATCATGGACATGCCCCCTTCTTGTTACTACCACCAGAGAGGAGGTACAGGAGCCTAAAGATCCATGCTCAACTTTTTTTAGGAACATCTTCTTCCTCTCCACCAACAGATTTCTGAATGGTCCAGGAACACATGAACACTGCCTCACTCTTCCTCTTTCTCACTTTATCTATCTGTCTATCTATTCATCTGTCTGTTCATATATAAAAGTCTGTTTGGAGTATTGTATTCATTTCTGGTCACCTCATTATAGGAACTATGTTGGCGTATTTTGAGAGGGTGCCAAGGAGATTTACCAGGATGCTGTCTGGTTTAGAAACCACGTTATGTGAGGAAAAGTTAAGTGAGTTGGTGCTTTCTTCTTTGGACTGGAAGAGGATGAAAGGTGACTTGATAGAGGTGTACAAGATGCTAAGAGGCATAGGCTGAATGGACAGTCAGTGCCTTTCTCCCAGGAAACAAGGAACTTAATTGTAAGCTGATTGGACAAGAGTACAGGAGAGATATCAGAGGTAGATTTTTTACAAAGATGCATGGAACACACTGGCAGGAGTGGTGGTAGAGGCAGATACATTAGGGACATTCATGAAACTCCCAGATAGGCACATGGACGAAAGAAAAATGGAGGGAGAGGATTAGATTGATCTTGGAATTGGTTGAGCAATTGGCACAATATTGTGGTGCAAAGGGCCTATACTGTCTGTCTATCTATCTATCTATCCACTCTGTAATCTACAGTAGTTTTTAATGTCCTGCTGCTGCAAAACAGCAAATTTCATGGCCCGCAGCAACCTTGTGGGCTGAAGTGTCTCTTCCTGTGCTGTATATTCCGTGTGCTTGATGGCGGTGATGGTGAAACTGATTGTAATTCTGAAACTACAGGGCTCTGTGTTACATCTCCCTCCATGCCGAGGAGGAGCAGTTACGGCTGTTAATGAACGTTGATGGAGTGAATAAAACTGCCTTGCAGGGAAAGACCAGCTGCCTGCTGAGCCTGTCTCTCTCTCTCTCTCTCTCTGACCGCGCCTCTCACAATGTGATAGGTTTCCCAGCGGCCTCCCCTCAGCTGTAGTCACATGCCCAAAACCGTAGTCTCCCGAGTGTCACAAAGAAATGGAAACAATCCAGTTCAATAAAACGGGCAATGTTTAGTTCTGCTCTTGCCCGCTGCTCAGCTGACAGAAACCAGAACGTAATTTTACCACTGAGGTTCGGTGAAACTAGAGCTAGATGTCATTGGTTAAGGATGAAAGGTGAAATGTTTAAGATGACTATCAGGCAGAACAGAACTCAGAGGGCAATGAGAGTGTGGAACGAGCTGCCAGCCGGTCCAATTTCAACATTTAGGAGAAATTTGGATAGGGACATGGATATAGCGATATAGAGGGCTGTGGTCCAGGTACAGGTTGATGGGATTGGATAGATTAATGGTTTGGTATGGACTAGAGGGGCCAAAGGGCCTGTTTCTGTGCTGTAGTGCTCTATGGTTCCATTGTAAATTAAAATGCTTTTACTGTATTTCTCCTGCCTCAGGCCTTGAGCCTATCTCGCTCCTCCCACAGGTAAAATAATATTCATTGACTTTTATATTCAGTGCATGTTGAGACCTCCAGCTGGTATTTGAGGGTCCCTTTGGGCCTCCGGTACTGACTCCCAACACTAAAGGCTCCACATCTTATTTATTTCAGAATCAGGTTTATTATCACCGGCATGTGACGTGAAATTTGTTAACTTAGCAGCAGCAGTTCAATGCAATACATAATATAGAAGAGAAAAAATAAAATTAAAAAAATAGTAAATAAGTAAATCAATTACAGTACACCTACATTGAATAGATTAAAAATTATGCAAAAAACTGAAATAATGTATACTAAAGAAAGTGAGGTAGTGTCCAAGGGTTCGATGTCCATTTAGGAAACGGATGGCAGAGGGGAAGAAGCTGTTCCTGAATCGCTGAGTGTGTGCCTTCAGGCTTCTGTATCTCCTACCTGATGGTAACAGTGAGAAAAGGGCATGTCCTGGGTGCTGGAGGTCCTTAATAATGCACACTGCCTTTCTGAGACACCGCTCCCTGAAGATGTCCTGAGTATTTTGTAGGCTAGTACCCAAGATGGAACTGACTAGATTTACAACCCTCTGCAGCTTCTTTTGGTCCTGTACATTAGCCCTCTGCCCCCATACCAGACAGTGATGCAGCCTGTCAGAATGCTCTCCACGGTACATCTGTAGAAGCTTTTGACTGAATTTATTGACATACCAAATTTCTTCAAACTCCTAATGATTTGAAGATTTAGATACAGCATGGAAACAGACCACTGTGGATCAACGAGCCCCTGCTGCCCAATTACACCCATGTGGTCAATTAACCTCATAACCTGTGCATCTTTGGAATGTGGGAGGAAACCAGAGCACCTGGAGGAAATCCAGGCGCACACGGGAAGGGATGTACCAGCTTGCTTATAGAGGATGTTGGAATTGAACTCCAAACTCCAGTGTCCTAAGTTACAATAGCTTCATGCTAACCACTACGCTAAAATGGTGTCCCATTTGTTCCTTCTCAAGATGCAAGAGACTGTAGATCCTATAATATGGGCCAAAAAAAAAAGAAATCTGCTGGAAAAACTCAGTAGGTTGAGCAGCATCTGTGGGAAGAAAGAATTTGTTGACTATTCAGGTCCTGATGCAGGGTTTTTGATCTAAAATATTGACGATTCCTTTCCTTCCACAGATGCAGCTCGACCCGCTGAGATCCTGCAGCAAATTGTGTGTTGCTGCTTGTTCTTTCTTACTTGACTCTTAATTAATGTCCCTTCCTCCCCTGCCAACTTTAAACCCCTCACAGGTTCTTGATAGATTCGGACTTTAATTCCTGGAACACAGGAGAATGAAGGGAGATTTTACAGAAGTATAGAAAATTACATGAGGGTTTGTTGGTTGTACATCGAGTCTGAGAATGACCATGAAATTTGGGCAGGAGTGTTTTTAAAGTGGAAAAGACCTTGGACTGGGGCAGTTCCACTCTCTTGACTTCGGAAGCCTGGATCCAGTGGTACGAGTAGTTATCTTAAGCTGGGATCTTTCCTGGTTGCAGTGGATGACCAGGATTTCTATGCCTCGTCCTGCCCTTTGCTCTTCAATGGAGCATTGCAGAACCGCCTCCCTGGCCATTGGTCACTGTTGGCCTCATCCGCCCAGCTGATTTCACATGCTAGAACAGGCACCCTGTCTCACCTGGTCCCTCAACACCAGCTCCATAGCCAAGAAAGCCCAGCAGCGTCTCTACTTTCTGTGAAGGCTGAGAAAAGTCCATCTCCCACCCCCCATCCTCACCACATTCTACAGAGGTTGTATCGAGAGCATCCTGAGCAGCTGCACCACTGCCTGGTTCGGAAATTGCACCATCTCGGATCACAAGACCCTGCAGCGGATAGTGAGGTCAGCTGAGAAGATCATCGGGGTCTCCCTTCCCACCATTACAGACATTTACACCACACGCTGCATCCGTAAAGCAAACAGCATTATAAGGACCCCATGCACCCCTCATACAAACTCTTCTCCCTCCTGCCATCTGGCAAAAAGCACTCACAACCTGACTATGTAACAGTTTCTTCCCCCAAACCATCAGACTCTTCAATACCCAGAGCCTGGACTGACACCAACCTACCGCCCTCTACTGTGCCTATTGTCTTGTTTATTATTTATTGTAATGCCTGCACTGTTTTGTGCAATTTATGCAGTCCTGGGTAGGTCTGTAGTCTAGTGTAGTTTTGTGTTTTTTTTTACGTAGTTCAGTGTAGTTTTTGTATTGTTTCGTGTCGCACCATGGTCCTGAAAAACCTTGTCTCGTTTTTACTGTGTACTGTACCAGCAGTTATGGTCGAAATGACAATAAAAAGTGACTTGACTTGACCAGGTTACGAGGACTGCCAGCTACCCTCACCTGGTTTAGCCCACCTGTCGAAACGGTGTACTGGGGTGAGGCATGAGTAGATGCAGGGTTTTTCCACTGAGGTTGGGTGGGACTAGAACTAAAGGTCATAGGTTGAGGCTGAAAGATGAAATGTTTAAGGGATCTTCTTCACTAAGAGGGCAGTGAGTGTGGAATGAGCTGCCAGTGGACATGGTGAATGCAGGTTCAATTTCAACATTTAAGAGAAGTTTGGATAAGTACATGGATGGGAAGAACGTGGAGGGTTGTGGGTGGGTGTAGGTCGATTGGACTAGCCAGAGACTGGGAATAGCCCTATCTGATATCTGCCTTTCAAGGCTCCAGTCGGCCCTCCCCAGCTCAGCTGTTAAGCACCCTCGTCTGCCCCAGGAAGACTCACATGCCTCTCAGTCTGTTTGTCTAGTTTTCATTCTTCATATTTTATTTTGAAACTGGGAAGGCTGTAAACTGCTTTAAGAGCATGCCCAATTTTCAAGGGCACAGCAGATGATCAGAAAATGTTGCTGTATTTTCCTGACAATGATATTTAGACATACAGTCGCACTGCCATACCTCCCACTCCTTGGTACAGTAAATGTCAGCATGAATGTACCACATGCATTGAATTTAAAATTAGTTAATGTTATTTTATTCCCAAGCTGCAGCAGACCCTATTACAATGCACTAGAGTACAAACAAAAAAGACAGCTGTAAATGACAAGCATTATATCCGACTTATGAGAGATTAGAGAGAGTTTAGCTTTATATGTCACATGTACATCAAACCATCAAAACATACAGTGAAACTTGTCAAATGAGGATTGTGCTGGGAGTAGCCCGCAAACGTCACCATGCTTCCCATCCCAATAGCTTCCTGTTAGCGACTTGCATTTCATCCTAGAGTCCTCTGTATTCCATTCATTTGCTGCCTTTTTCCACTTAGCTAAGAACCTGATTGTTAATTGGCATGACCTCACATTTTTCTGCGTTAAACTCCATTTGCTAATTTTTTGCTCACTCACTCAAAACGTCAAAATATCCTCATCACGCCATATTTGTCACATATTGTAAACGACAAGGTATGATGGCAGCATTTAAGAGGTTGCTAGACAGGCTCGTGAATATCTTTGTTTTACTTATTTTTATTTTGAGATACACTATGAAACAAGCCCATCTGGCCCAACAAGCCACACTGCCCAGCAACCTACCCATACGGTCAGGGCATGAAGGGATACGGGGGGAAGGCAGGAGATTGGGGCTGAGAGCAAAAATGGATCAGCCATGGCAGACTCGATGGGCCAAGTGGCCTAATTCTGCTCCTATATCTTATGGTCTTAATCCTAGCCCAATCACAGGACAATTTACAATGAGCAATTAACCTACTAACCGGTACATCTATGGACTGTGGGAGGAAATCAGAGCACCCAGAGGAAACCCACACGCACACTCTAGAATTGAACTTCAAACTCCAACACCCTGAGCCATAAGGGCATTGTGCTAAGCACTACGTTACTATGGTGCCCAAAAACGTGGCTGTTGATTGGCCTGACCTCACAACTTTTTAACGTTAAACTCCATTTGCCAGTTTATTGCTCATTCGCTCAAAGCATCCCACTGCGGGATCCAAATATCCTCATCACACCGTGTTTGACGCAGATTTTAAATGGCTTATGCAGGCCTCATTTTTTGCATAGAGAGCAGTGAGAGCCAGGGGTGGTGGAAGCAGATATGATAGGGGCTGTTAGATAGGCAATTGAATACGCAGGGAATGGAGGGATATGGATGGTGTGCAGCCAGTTTAATCTGGCCTTATGTTCAGCACAGATATGGTGGGCAGGAAGGTCTGTCCCTGTACTGTGCTCTTCAATGTTCGATGATGATTATACACTCCAGTGTCTTCCTATTAACGGATGTTAAAGACCATAAGATATAGGAGCAGAATTAGGCCATTCGACCCATCGAGCCTACTCCGCTATTCCAGCATGGCTAATTTATTACCCCTTTCAACCCTCCTGCACTCTCCCCATAACCTTTGACATCCTGACTAATCAAGAACCTATCAACCTCTGCTTTAAATATACCCGGTGACTTGGCCTCCACAGCCGTCTGTGGCAATTAATTCCACAGATGCAACACCTTCTGCCGAAAGAAATTCCTTCTCCACCCCATTCTAAAGAGGCGCCATTGTATTCTGAGATGGTGCCCTCTGTTCCTAAACTTCCCCATGAATGGAAACATTATTATTATTTTATTGTCGCCAAACAATTGATACTAGAGCATACAATCATCACAGTGATATTTGATTCTGTGCTTCGTGCTCCCTGGAGTACAAATCGATAGTAAATATAATAAAAATTTAAGTTATAAATCATAAATAGAAAATAGAAAAGGGAAAGTAAGGTAGCGCAAAAAAACTGAGAGGCAGGTCCAGATATTTGGAGAGTACGACACAGATCCAGGTCAGGATCCGTTCAGCAATCTTATCACAGTTGGAAAGAAGTTGTTCCCAAAACTTCCTTTCCATGTCCACTTTATCTAGGCCTTTCAATTTTCGGTTGGTTTCAAAGAAATTCTGCCTCATTCTTCTAATCTCCAGTGGGTACAGGCCCTAAGCTACCAAACGCTACTCATACATTAACCCTTTCATTCCTGGGATCATTGTTGTAAACCTGCTCTTGATCCTGTCTACTGCCTGCCCATCCTCTCCTAGCTAAGTGGCCCTAAAACTGCTCACAATGCTCCAGGTGCGGTCTGATCAATGTCTTATAATGCCCCTTGCTTTTATATCCTAGTCTTCTTGAAGTAAATACTGGCATGCATTCACCTTCCTTTCTATTGATTCAACCTGCAAGTTAACCTTTAGGACTCCTGTTCAGGATCCTCTCCAATCTCAGATAAGGGGCCTAAAACTGCTCACAGTACTCCAAATGAGGTCTGTCCGATGCCTTAAACTAACAGGCTAACAGCTCCCTTCTGGACAAGAGCATCGCATTCCCTGTTTTCCAGACTGCTTGTACCCTGTTCCAATTGGCACAGAATTGCCATTGCATTCCCCTGCTCTGCATGTGGGATGCACACGTGACTTCATTGTAGACTGTGCAAGTAATGCAAAATGTATGTTTGCTACTCATGAACAAAAGTCAACGTCAAATTTATTATCAAATTATGTATATGTTACAAGATACTACCTTAAGATGAATTTTCTTGCAGAAATTTACAGGAAAAATAAAGAAATACAACAGAATTCATGAAAACTACACATTGCAGCAGGCAATGTGAAAAAGAAGGCACATTGTGGAAATGAAAAGAAACAAAGCAAAGCTAATGGATGTTATCCGGCCCAGTTTTATTGTTACTATATCTCTTACAGTGATGAAACCTTTGAGTAGCTAAATTATAGCATTGTCTATGTTATTAGTTGTGACGTCACAAAGACCGACTGACTTAGAAGCTACCAACAGCTGACCTGCGTTCGGGTCCTTTGGGACTGAAAAATGTTCGATCAAGTGCTTCTCAGTGGATGAAATGTCTATTACAGTATAGAGCAGCTAAAAAATTGGCACATTGGCCTTCATAAATCAAAGTATTGAGTACTGGACTTACACGTTGAATGGCAGGGTGCTGAGGAGTCTGTTAGAATAGAGGTGTGTGGGAACACAGATTCATAGTTCCTTGAAAGTGGAGTCACATCTGATAGGATTGTTAAGAGAACTTTTGGCACACTGGCTTTCATATGCATTGAGTAGATGAGTTGGGATGTTATGTTGAAGATTTATGAGGCGATGGTGATGCCTAATCTGGAGTATTGAGTGCAGTTCTGGTCACTTGCCTACGGGAAAGTTATCAATAAGATTGAAAGAGTACTGAGAAAATGTGCAATAATGTTGCCAGGACTTGAGGACTCAAGCCATAGGGAAAGGTTGAATAGGTTGGGACATTATTTCCTGGAGTGTAGGAGAATGAGGGGAGATTTAAATGAGGTACACAAAATTATGAAGGTATAGATAGAGCAAATGCAAGCAGGCTTTTTCCACTGAGATTGGGTGGGACTAGAACCAATTAAGGGTGAAAGGTCACTTTCAAGGACTCTTCATCTTATGTTCTCAATATTTATTGCTTATTTTTAATTATTATTATTATTTCTGTATTTACAGTTTGTTGTCTTTACCACACTGGTTGAGTGCCCACGTTGGTACATTCATTGATTCTATTATGGTTATTATTCTATTATGGATTTATTGAGTATGCTTGCAAGAAAGTGAATCTCAGGGTTGTACATGCTGACAGATGTGTACTTTGATCATCAATTTACTTTGAACTTTGAAAGATTAAATGTTCAAAGGGGACATAAGGGGGAACTTCTTCACTCAGAGGGTGGGGAGAATGTGGAACAAGCTGTAGATTCACACAGAGCGTGGTGAATCTGTGGAATTCTCTGCCACAGGAAACAGTTGAGGCCAGTTCACTGGCTATATTTAAGAGGGAGTTAGATATGGCCCTTGTGTCTATGGGGGTCAGGGGGTATGGAGGGAAGGCTGGTGCAGGGTTCTGAGTTGGATGATCAGCCATGATCATAATAAATGGCGGTGCAGGCTCAAAGGGCCGAATGGCCTACTCCTGCACCTATTTCCTATGTTTCTATGTTTCTATGTGAGTTTGATTTTAAAGCTTATGAGAAGTTTGGTTAAGTACTTGGATGGGGGCGGGGGCGGGGTATGGTCCGGGTGCAGGTTGATGGGACTAGGCAGATTAATAGTTTGGCATGGACTAGATGGACTAAATGGCCTGTTTCTATGCTGTAGTGGTTTGTGACTCCATGAATCTATGAGTCTATGACTCCATGTTGGATAGAAAATTGTAAATAGTTTCCACTATTGCACTTAGTTTTAGTATTTTGTATTGAAGATTTTGTGCGGAATGCAGGCCATTCTTGGTAAAGAACGTGATTCATTTTTACAATCCGAATCAGAATCAGTTTTGTTATCACTGACATACAGTACTGTGCAAATGTCTTTGCATATAAATATAGCTATGGGGTCTAAAACCTTTGCACAGTACTGTATTTGTCAACGTGGAGTGGAGAACAAGTTTGTAAATATGGCAGCATTAAGGGATGTTGGGAATGGTGATGGTGGAGTGCCATAGGAGGGGGTGTGGGACAAGTGGCACAGAAGGACTGCCAGGCCAGGGGTCAGGGTGGTTGGCATGGTTGCCGACACACCAGACAAGATCATTTGATTCCAAACAGTTGGTTTGTTGGTCATTACAGAATGTCTCTCTGGTGCTTCCCATTCTCTCCCCTCTTCCTGCTCCCTTTCCACTCTCAGTCCACAATTCATTTATTCATGTGATATGGGTGATCATGGTCTCATGGCCATGATTATCTTGGCAAATTTTTCTACAGAACTGGTTTGCCATTGCCTTCTTCTGGGCAGTGTCTTTACAAGACAGACAACACACACAAAATGCTGGAGGAACTCAGCAGGCCATGCAGCATCTATGGAAAAAAGCACAGTCGACGTTTCAGGCTGAAACCCTTCTGCAGGACTGCAAGGCGTAGATTGTCTGGCTGGCTTCAGTGGTCACATAACCAGGACTTGTGATATGCACCAGCTGCTCATACGACCATCCACCACCTGCTCCCATGGCTTCACGTGACCCTGATCGGTGGGGGGGGGGGCAGAGACGTGATCCATCTAGTCCATGCCAAACAATTAATTTGCCTCAACCAATTGGCCTCCACCTGGACCATACGTCTCCCATCCCATCCAGCTGCAAAAAGATCTAATTTCATGACATATGTGAGTGATGATAAACCTGATTCTGATAGCGGCCTCTATTATGGACTGAGAGTGGACGGGGGGAAAGGAGAGGGGAATCATGGTTGGGAAAGTGGGAAGGGAGAGGGAAGCACCAGAGAAAGATTCTGTAATAATGAAGGGAAATGTAACTGGTGGTTCACAATCACCGACATTGAGTTGCAGTTCACGTAAAGAGGCTGGTCTGATGTGATGACGTAATTACATAAAGTATTTTTCTCATGCTTTGTGTTCAGTGTCTGGAGTTCAATAAATGAGTTGTTACAGCTTTTAAACATGAAACACCTCAATTTCATGCTCTAGGACAATGCGAGAGTTATTGAACATGTTGGCCAACACAGTCGCTTTGAAACTGCTAGAGTTTTGGGGACAAAATGCCGTCGCTTGGTTTGTACGAGCTGAGGCCCAATGTGTGCTGCGAGAAATCACCACTGATAACACCAAATTTTACTACCTGATAGTATCGCTCAATCACTCCATGACTGCAAGAGTGGTGAGCCTTCTAGAACACCCGCCCAAATATGATAGACAACTGTTGCTGAGGGTCCAAGTCCATAGGACACTCAAAGCTGTTGCGCAGGTTGACTCTGTGGTTAAGAAAGCATACGGTGCATTGGCATTCAACAGTTGTGGGATTGAGTTTAGGAGCTGAGAGGTAATGGTGCAGCTATATAGGACCCTGGTCAGACCCCACTTGGAGTACTGTGCTCAATTCTGATCACCTCACTACAGGAAGGACATGGAAACTATAGAGAGAGTGCAGAGGTGATTTACAAGGATGTTGCCTGGATTGGCAAGCATGCCTTATGAGGATAGGTTGAGTGAACTTGGCCTTTTCTCCTTGGAGCGATGGAGGATGAGAGGTGACCTGATAGAGGTGTATAAGATGATGAGAGGCATTGATCATGTGGATAGTCAGAGGCTTTTCCCCAGGGCTGAAATGGCTAATGCAAGAGGACATAGTTTTAAGGTGCTTGAAAATAGGTACAGAGGAGAGGTTGGGGGTAAGTTTTTTATGCAGAGAGTGGCGAGTGCGTGGAATGGGCTGCCGGTGACGGTGGTGGAGGCGGATACAATAGGGTCTTTTAAGGGGCTCCTGGATAGGTACATGGAGCTTAGAAAAATAGAGGGCTCTGGGTAACCCAAGGTAATTTCTAAAGTAAGTACATGTTCAGCACAGCATTGTGGGCCGAAGGGCCTGTATTGTGCTGTAGGTTTTCTATGTTCTATGTTTTAAAACTCACCTTTTACAGAATTTTCGACTATTGGAGTCTGAGCGCGCCAAACAAAGTTCAAAGTTCAAAGTAAAATTGTATTATCAATTTACATATATGTCATCACATACAACCTTGAGATTCTTCTTTGTGGGCATACTTAGCAGTTGCTCTCCTTGCCCAGCCTCGGTGATGCTAAGCCGTCGGAGCTAATGGACCACATACGGTCTCTGCTGGGAAATCACCATCCCTGTTTTATTTGTAAAACTCTTCATGCAGCAAATGCCTGATCAAGTTCACATAGCCCTCACTAATGCACCCGTGAAGGACTACAGGGAGCTTGCTAAAATGACTGATAGTCTACACTTAGCCAGGCAGCAGTGCATCATTCCTCCTCCTCTCTCTACCTCGATAAGCCCTGTCAGCAAGGACCCCAACATAAGGATGCCCACCACTGTGAAACAGATGACGACGGTGACTGTGTACTTACCACACTCAGTTTAGTATGAACTCTAGGAAGTGCCAATCGCCTTGCAGCTTTGACAGTGCCAGTGCATCGTAACAGCTGACATCTGTGAACACTGTGGGTTCTAGCTGCCAGGGTCATCTACAGGTCATTACGGACACCCTTTCAGGCACTCAGGTGAGTGTACTGACAGCATCACCTATTGACGAAAAGGGAAAGTGTGACGAGACCTTGCTGGAAGCTGAACCAAGCCATGTTCTCCACTACATTTGTAAAGCCTGGGGTCGATCACCACTTACCTACAACTGGCCTGCCTGCGCGTGTTGACTGGACCCAGAAAAGCTGGCAACCGCAAAGGCTGAGTTTGTCAACATGGAATTGGCATTGTACATTGGTCGAACAGCCCCTGGGCTTCACTCCTCCATATGGTCCCGAAGTCCAATGGTGGCCGATCGTTACCCGGTCCCACACATCCAAGACCTTTCGGCACATTTAGCCAGAAAGTAAATTTTTCCAAAGTTGATGTAATTTAGGGCCACCATCAGGTGCCTGTGTGCTCGGAGGACATTCCCAAAATGTCTGTGGTAATCCCATTTGGCCTCTTTGAGCTTCTGCACATGCTGTTTGGGCTGAAAAATGCAGCACGGCTGATGGACTCTGTATTAAAAGAGTTAGATTTTCTTTTTGTTTACCTGGATGACATACTTTTCAATGCATCCAAATCTGTACAGGTATCTAATCTCTGCACAGTTTCCAAGCACTTAAAGCCAACGCGGTTGAATATTAACCCTGCTAAATGCCAGTTTGTGTTGTCAACCACTGAGTTTCTCAGGATTGCATCTCTGCAGAAGGTGTGAAAGCCCTCCCATCAGAAGTAGCCGCTATTATGGATTTTCCACCGCCCCACACTACTAAAGAACTACAGGAGGTTTTAGGAATGGTAATTTCTATCACCACTTCATTTCATGAACTGCTGAACTTATGCTCCCCCTGTATAGTGCGCTTAAAGACAATACCCTAATCAAGTGCTTCACTGGTCAGTGGACATGACCAGGACATTTGATGATACCAAACAAGCTCTTTCCTACACGACCCTACTGTTGCACCCGCTCCCCAATGCACCTATAGCCATTACTACTGATGCTTCAGACTGTGCTGTGGGTATTGCCCACGAACAGTTGGTCGAAGGTGTTTGGCAGCCGCTCACCTTCTTCAGCCGGCAGCTCCGTCCCCCCGAAAGGAAATGCAGCACGTTTGACCGTGAGTTTCTTGGTCTCTATCTGGCCGTCTGTCATTTTTGTTTCCTTTTGGAGATTCACCATTTTACAGCGTTCGTTGACCACAAACCCCTCTTGCACAGATTGGCCAAAATATCAGACCCTTGGTCTGCACAGCAGCACTGTCACCTGGCCTACATATCAGAGTTCACAACTGATACACAACATGTCAAGGGGAGAAACAATGCCGTGGCTGATTACCTCTCAAGGCCAGCCGTTGAGACCATACACATAGGGGTTGACTATGCCGGCATGGCAGCCGGCCAAGCTACTGACCCAGAGGTCCAGGCTTACTGAACAACAGTCACGGGCCTCTGTTTGGCTGACATTAAGTTTGGGGAAGCTGGAGTTTCCCTCTTGTGCGATGTCTCAACTGGTTGCCCTCACCCCATCGTGCCCACAAACTGGAGTCAGACTGTTTTCAACGGTCTCTCACATCCAGGCTGGAATACCTCACAGACACTGGTTGCACCAGTTTGTTTGGCCTGGCCTTAAAAAGGACAGGCGTGATTGGGCTTCAGCCTGGGCATGGTGCCACTGGGCAAAACTTAACTGTCACATCCAGGTGTCGTTGGCATTTTTTGAGGTCCCTGAGTGTCGGTTTGACCATGTCAATGTGGACCTTGTTCACCCCTCCCTGTGGTTTCACGTATCTCCTTACCACGGTGGTTCGTACCACCAGGTGGCTAGAGGTCGACTCTTTAGCATCGATGACGTCCGCAGACATGGCTCGGGCGTTCATGAGCAGCTGGGTTGCTCAGTTTGGTACCCAATGTCATATTTCCTCTGACTGCGGTCCCCAATTCTTATTAGAACTCTGTCGAAGGGTTTTGGCCCGAAACATCGACTGTTCTTTTTCCCACAGATGCTGCCTGGCCTGCTGAGTTCCTCCAGCATTTTGTGTGTGTTTATCGGACCCCTGGCTGCGGTGGCCCAGAACCTCAGCATTAGGCTACATCACACCATGGTGTATCACCCTCAGTCCAATGGCCTATGCAAGTGGTTTCACTGCTTCTTAAAGGCTGCTCTGAGAGCTCCTTGACTGATGAGTGTTGGCATAATTGTCTCCCATGGGTCCTGCTGGGGCTCAGAACATCTCCAAAAGATGACCTACAGTTGTCTGCGGCTGAGTTGGTATACGGGCAGTCGTTACGAGTGTCAGGTGATTTTATTCCTGATGCCACGCCCGCCTGGTCAGCTTCTCAATAGCGTTCCACCCTCTTCTGTAAATTTAATTCCTTTGCATTTATTCCTACCTCCCATCAAAGTGTACATCACTCTTGGGTTTCTGTTGACCTACATTCCACCTCGTTTATTTTCGTCCGCCAGGATCCATAATAACATCCCCTTAGGCCCTCTTATGATATCCCGTTCCTCGTTTTGGAATGCAGAGGAAAGACATTTTATCATAGATAGAGGGGTAAACCTGAATGTTTCGGTAGATCGCCTTAAACTGACCAACCAAGATAGGGAAGATTCTGCTACCACATGACCTTGAGTGTGTCAACACACTTCTGGACGAGCCAGAGACAGCTGCTGTTGCTCCACCTGTGGAGCACGGGACCTGAGCCGGGCAGCTCATATGAGCTCCAGACAGGCTCACAATGCCGGTTTTAGTGAATTCTGGGGGGTGGGGAGTGGGGGGAGGGGGCGTGGTCTGTGTAGGGTGATGTAATTAGTGGAAATGTACATCATTCACAGCCCCTGACATTGAGTTGGGGTTCATTTCAAGAGCTGGTCTGACATGATGGCGTAATTACATAAAGGGCTTTTACTGCACTTTGTATTTCAGATTTTTGGAGTTCAGTAAATGAGTTGTACATTTTTTTCTTAAACATAAAATGCCTCATGTTGTTTCATTTGTGAAAACCTACAATAAGACCATTAGAAGTAGGAGCAAGAGTAGGCCATTTGGCCCATCGAGTCTACTCTGCTATTTCATCATGGCTAACCCATTACTGATCAATAAACCAATTGTTTGGAATCTAAAGACCATGCCTGCTGTCTCAGGGTCTGTACCAGCCCCAGCACTCCTTTTCTGCCAGCTGTCACACACCCCTCCCGTGGCGCTCCACCTTCGTTGTTCCCAACATCCTTTCCACCTGCCAGATTTACAAACTTAGTCTCTGCTCCATGTAGACAAATACAGTACTATGCAAGGTCTTAGGCTCCCTACGACTTTTGCACAGTACTGTAGCTTGTGAAATTTGTTGTTTTACAGTGGCAGTATAGCGCAATACAGAACAATAAAAAACATAGGTTACAAGAAGTATATATTAAAATTTACACCCCAGAGAATTGAAAGAGGTGGATGAAGAGATTGTGAAGCCATTAGTCATGATCTTTGTAGAATCAATGGTTTTGAAGTATCAGAGAGGCTACAGGAGGACTTAGACATATTAGGAGATTGGGCAGTTAAGTGGTAGAATACAGTGTCTGGAAGTGTATGGTCATGCACTTCGGTGGAAGAAATAAAAGCCTAGTCTATTTTCTAAATGGGGATAAAATTCAAAAATCTGAGGTGCAGAAGGACTTTGGAATCCTTGAGTCGGATTCCCTGAAGGTACATTTGCAGGTTGAATCGGTAGTGAGGAAAGCAAATGCAATGTCAGCATCCTCTTGAGAAGACGAGAATATCAAAGCAAGGATGTAATGCTGAGGCTTTATAAAGCACGGGTGAGGCCTCACTTGGGGTATTGTGAGCAGGTTTGGGCCCCTTATCTCAGAAAGGATGTGCTGATATTGGAGAGGGCTCAAAGGAGGTTCACAAATATGATTCCAGGCTTGTCATATGAGGAGAATTTGATGACTCTTGGCCTGTACTCACTGAAATTCAGAAGAATGAAGGATGACCTCATTGAAACTTATCGAATGTTGAAAGGCCTTGATAGAGTGGATGTTGGGAAGATGTTCCCTATGGTGGGAGAGCCTAAGACAAGAGGACCCAGCCTCAGATTAGAGGGGTGTCCTTTCTGAGCAGAGATGAGGAGGAACTTCTTTAGCCAGAGAGTGGTGAGACTGTAGAATTCATTGGTACAAGTGGCTGTGGAGGCCGAGTCATTGGGTATATTTAAGGCAGAGGTTGGTAAGTTCTTGATTAGTCAGGGCATGAAGGGATATGGGGAAAAGGCAGGAGATTGAGGCTGAGAGGGAAAATGGATCAGTCACGATCAATTGCAGAGCAACTCGATGGCCCGAGTGGCCTTATTCTGCTCCTGTATCTCATGGTCTTATATAAGTAGTGCAAAAAGAAAGGAAGAAATAGTGAGGCAGAAAATGAATCTCAGGTAGTATTTGGTGACATACATACTTTGATAATAAACTTACTCATGCCTCCACATTGTAATGAATAGCATCAAAAGCAATTAAGTTTGAAAATAAAAAAAGAAGAAAATATTTCTTCTACAAATAAATTACATTGGAGTTTGGAACTTGACAGTTTTGTGTGTAGGGTGTGACCACAGACTGGGGGTTTGTACATCGGGGCAGTCTCTATTGAAGTTTTCACACTGTTGGCAAGAAGCCTCACATATCAGTTCAGCAGAGAGGAACATTTGTATTTCACAAGCCATCGGAGAGCAGAATTAGGCCATTCAGCCCATTGAGTCTGCTGTGCTATACCATCATGGCTGATTTATTATCCCATTCAAACCCATTCGCCTGTCTTGTCCCTGTAACCTTGGATGCCCAGACTAATTAAGAACCTCCACTTGAAATATACCCATTGAGTTGGCCTCCGCAGCCATCTTAGGCAATGAATTCCACTGATTCATTACCTTCTGACTGAAGAAATTCCTGCTAATCTCTGTTCTAAATGGATGTCCCTCTACTCTGAGGCTCTTCCATCTGGCCCTCTCCACATCCACTCTAACTAGGCCTTTAAATATTTGACAGGTTTCAACGAGTTCCCCCCCACCACCCCCGCCAATTCTTCTGGACTCTAGTGAGTACAGGCCCAGAACCATCAAACTCTCCTCATACATGAGCCCCTTCTTTCTCAGAATCATTTTGACCTCAGACGTGCTGCCTTGAGAAGGAAAATTCCCCGCTGACTATCCAGAGTTAAAAATTGATCTCAGTAGAGCAAAGGTCATCTTCCACGATCTGCCTAAATTTTACCACTTCCCACAAAAGCCATTCTTCAGCCCACTCGGAATGTAAGTTTGATACAGATTTGGCAAGCACTATTATGTCTTTTTAGCAACAATATGAATCTTTCAGAAGCTTCATGGTAAAGTAAGTTATGGGGTCATAGAACAATACATAAAACAGGCCCTTTGGCCCAACTCATCAATGCTGACTAAGGCGCCAAATTCAGTTGGTCCCAGTTGCCCACGTTTGGCACATATCCTTCTAACTCTGTCCTAGACATGGTGATCTACCTTCTGAAAACTGATTTTTACAGACCAAAGTCTCTTTTTCAAGAAATCAGTTTCATTCTAAAGACTTAAAAGGAGGAAGGAGTATTCTCAAATAGGAATGGTTTACTGGGTATTTATAATTAGGGTGACAAGGAACAGAGTAAAAAAATCTTACTCGTACGGGATACAACACAAAAATATTGAGGAGCCTCTGATGTGCGACGTCTGACTGTTGAGCTGATCAGTGCATCATACAGCAGGGTTGCCTGTTGCAGCCGCCCAGAGGAGGGGACACCAAAGGTGGTGTGGGAGAGAACAGAGGTGCGATGGATGTTCTAGAGCCCTTGCTGGCTTGGGGCTGGCCCCTCCCATTGGTGCTGCCCTCCACTGGAAGGACAAGTTGGAATGTGTCTGCACTTGCACGAGATGAGGAACTGCTGTGTGCTTGCTCTTGCAGAAACATGGCTCCAGGCCAACATCCATGCATCATCATCTACAGGCCAGGACACTCAGGGACTTGGGCTATAACATTTTTTTGTGACTCTGTGTTTTCCTGCTATTGTATTTATATGTGCTTTTTGCTATGTTTGACTGTTGCTGTTGTATTTTGCATCTTGGCCCCAGACAAATGCTGTTTTATTTGGCTGTACTTATGTGTATGGTTGAATGACAATTAAACCTGTAGATGGTGGCTAAGTAACCCTAATAAAAAATGTACTGCTGAGTCCTGTGCAGTAACAGTGCTAATAAAAAGAATCTGTATATTGGTTGTGCAAGTCATTTCAAAAGCACCTTTCCATTTTCTTTCAGAATTATTTCGACGGCAAACTCTCTCCTCAAGGAAAGATGCCTTGGATTGAATATAACCATCAAAAAGTATCGGGCACAGAATTCATTATTGATTTTCTTCAAGATAAACTGGGCGTTAACTTAAATAAACATTTGGATCCCAGCGATAGAGCAGTTTCAAGGGCCATCACAAAAATGGTGGAAGAGCACTTCTATTGGTGAGCCAATAAAAACAACTTCATTTTGGCATATTGCAAGAATATTTTTGTTATTTAATAAGAAACTGAAAGATCAAATGAATGATAAGTCTGAAGTAATGCGGCACGTTAGATTATGGAGCATAATCTGCTGATGTTGTGCGCTGCTGGTTTTCAGAGTGCAATTTCAGAATCAAAGGCCAAAGTTCAAAGTAAACTTCTATATGTCACCAGATACTACCCAGAAATTCATCTTCTTGCAGGCTTTCGCAGTAGAACAAAGAAGTTCCAGTGGAATCAATGAAAAATTAGACACGTAGACAGAATCAGAATCGGGTTTAATATCACTGACATATAGACATAGATAGATAAATGCTTACTGCATCGAAACAGGTCTTTTAGCCTAATGCTGACTGCGTTATGCAGGGTACCAGTGCCGTCTGCCCGCATTTGGCCCAAGACCCTCTAAGTCAGGGTACTTATCTGGATGGCTTTAAACACTTGCTAATGTGCCTGCCTTAATCACTACTTCTGGCAGCTCATTCCAAATAGCTAATAGAAACCATAGAAACCATAGAAACTACAGCACAGAAACAGGCCTTTTGGCCTTTCTTGGCTGTGCCGAACCATTTTCTGCCTAGTCCCACTGACCTGCACACGGACCATATCCCTCCATACACCTCCCATCCATGTATCTGTCCAATTTATTCTTAAATGTTAAAAAAGAACCTGCATTTACCACCTCGTCTGGCAGCTCATTCCATACTCCCACCACTCTCTGTGTGAAGAAGCCCCTCCTAATGTCCCCTTTAAACTTTTCCCCCCTCACCCTTAACCCATGTCCTCTGGTTTTTTTCTCCCCTTGCCTCAGTGGAAAAAGCCTGCTTGCATTCACTCTATCTATACCCATCATAATTTTATATAACTCTATCAAATCTTCCCTCATTCTTCTACGCTCCAGGGAATAAAGTCCTAACCTATTCAACCTTTCTCTGTAACTGAGTCCCGGCAACATCCTTGTAAACCTTCTCTGCACTCTTTCAACCTTATTTATATCCTTCCTGTAATTTGGTGACCAAAACTGAACACAATACTCCAGATTCGGCCTCACCAATGCCTTATACAACCTCATCATAACATTCCAGCTCTTATATGCAATACTTTGATTAATAAAGGCCAATGTACCAAAAGCTCTCTTTACGACCCTATCTACCTGTGACACCACTTTTAGGTAATTTTGTATCTATATTCCCAGATCCCTCTGTTCCACTGCACTCCTCAGTGCCTTACCATTAACCCTGTATGTTCTACGTTGGTTTGTCCTTCCAACGTGCAATACCTCACACTTGTCAGTATTAAACTCCATCTGCCATTTTTCAGCCCATTTTTCCAGCTGGTCCAAGTCCCTCTGCAGGCTCTGAAAACCTTCCTCACTGTCTACTACATCTCCAATCTTTGTATCATCAGCAAACTTGCTGATCCAATTTACCACATTATCATCCAGATCACTGATATAGATGACAAATAACAATGGACCCAGCACTGATCCCTGTGGCACACCACTAGTCACAGGCCTCCACTCGGAGAAGCAATTCTCTACTACCACTCTTTGGCTTCTTCCATTGAGCCAATGTCTAATCCAATTTACCACCTCTCCATGTATACCTAGCGACTGAATTTTCCTAACTAACCTCCCATGCGGGACCTTGTCAAGGCCTTACTGAAGTCCATGTAGACAATATCTACTGCCTTCCCTTCATCGACTTTCCTGGTAACCTCCTCGAAAAACTCCAATAGATTGGTCAAACATGACCTCCCACGCACAAAGCCATGTTGACTCTCCCTAATAAGTCCCTGTCTATCCAAATGCTTGTAGATTCTGTCTCTTAGTACTCCCTCCAATAACTTACCTACTACCGACGTTAAACTTACTGGCCTATAATTTCCCGGATTACTTTTCGATCCTTTTTTAAACAACGGAACAACATGAGCCACTCTCCAATCCTCCGGCACCTCACCTGTCGACAGCGACATTTTAAATATTTCAGCCAGGGCCCCTGCAATTTCAACACTAGTCTCCTTCACGGTCCGAGGGAACACCCTGTCAAATCCCAGGGATTTATCCACTTTAATTTTCCTCAAGACAGCAAGGACCTCCTCCTTTTCGATCTGTACAGTTTCCATGATCTCACTACTTGTTTCCCTTAATTCCATAGACTTCATGCCAGTTTCCTTAGTAAATACAGACGCAAAAAACCTATTTGAGATCTCCCCCATTTCCTTTGGTTCCGCACATAGCCAACCACTCTGATCTTCAAGAGGACCAATTTTATCCCTTACAATCCTTTTGCTCTTAATATACCTGTAAAAGCTCTTTGGATTATCCTTCACTTTGACTGCCAAGGCAACCTCATGTCTTCTTTTAGCCCTCCTGATTTCTTTCTTAAGTATTTTCTTGCACTTCTTATACTCCTCAAGCACCTTATTTACTCCCTGCTTCCTATACATGTCATACAACTCCCTCTTCTTCTGTAGCAGAGTTGCAATATCCCTTGAGAACCAAGGTTCCTTATTCCTATTCACCTTGCCTTTAATCCTGACAGGAACATACAAATTCTGCACTCTCAAAATTTCTGTTAGGTTTTGTAACTCCAAAACATAGAATTAATTGAAGGGAAAACAAAGGAGTCTGAAATGCAAGTTAACTTTGAGTTTATTTTCAGTGGGACAGGCACTTATCATGTGGTAGTGTCATCACATCAGAATCAGAATTTATTATCGCCAAGTATGTGGACACATACAGGGAATTTGATGCCGGTTTCCCTGAGCTCTTGCTGTACAGAATCAAAAAGCAAACAAAACAATAGTGCAAATAATCGTGAACTATATACAATGAGGTATACCTGTGTATGTACAGGTGGACTCAGTTTATAATAGACTAAAATTCAAGTGTTCATAAGACTGATGGCATACGGAAAGAAACTGTTCTTGTACCTATTTGTCCTAGCATACAATGATCTAAAGTGCATGTACAATTCACGTATTTTTACATATAACTTGTAATGAATTATATAAACAAATAAAAATGCTTAATCAAACAATATATTTACAATATTACTCAAATACTAGAAATATTAAATATACAACACCCCGCCCTGCTTGGCTATAAACTCCAACTCAATAGAGAATGCATCTCAATTATATACACAGTATATATATTACAACTACTATGCAGACATCCACAGCATAGTGAATTTTAAATTGTCCCATTTAGGCCTAAAGATTTAATCACAGTGAGCAGAAGATTTAATCCAAGATGCTTAACACCTCTCGCTTCTTAAATCTGATTTGCTCCAGAATATTAATGTACCCTTCTCTGAAATCACTTTTCAACATCTTTCTCCTTGGAGTATACAGACTCCAAAACAATGTATGTCGTGAAATATATTTTGCTGCAGTGGTACAGCCTGGTGCATAAAATTACTATAAATTACAAAAAGGATACATACAAAATAAAGAGTGCAAAAGGAGAACAAATTAGTGAGGTAGTGTTCACGGGCTAATGGACCGTTCAGAAATTCGATGGCAGAAAGGAAAGAGTTGTTCCTAAAAAGTTGAGTATGTGGTTTGAGGCTCCTGTAACTCCTCCCTGATGGTGGCAATGAGAAGAGAACATGTCCTGGGTGGTGGGGTACTTAACGGTGGATGCCGCCATTTTGAGATGTTCTCAGTGGTTTATAACTTTCTGCAGCTTTTTCCAGTCCTGTGCAGTGGTCCCTCCATACAAGACGGTGTTGCAGCCAGTTAGAATGCTATCCGCGGTACGTCTGTAGAAATTTGCTGGAGTCTCTGGTGATATGGATATAGCAAATCTCCTCATCCTGCTAATGAAGTATAGTAGCGGGAGTGGCCTCCTTGTCATTCCATCAGAATTTTGAGCGTGTCACTGTGCTGTATCTCCAAATAAATATATTATCCCCTTGTGTTCAGTGAGCAATGTCAGTTCACACACTGCTTTCTTATAATAAGACTCAGAAACCTCTCAATTTCAGCCCCGAATATGATCTTCGACATTGTCTGTGATCGAGAATTCCTGAGACTTTCTTTTCCTGGTCAGTACTGACTGGCTAATCTTGAGATTGCGATCCATGGTTCCAGACTCTTCAGCAAGGGTATGGATGAACTGATAAAAGAAATAAATAGCATTTTACACCAGCTTAGTTTTTAAGATCTCACAGGCCCTTCTGTCCCTTCAAGCTATGCCACCAGCAACCCACTGATTTAAGCCTAGCCAAGTCATGGGACAATTTACAATGACCAATTAATCTACCAATTGGTCTTTGGACTGTGGGAGGAAACTGGGGCACCTGGAGGAAACCTACGTGCACACGGGAAAGAATGTCCAGGCTTGCGTAGAGAGGACGCTGGAATTGAACTCCCACACCCCGAGCTGTAATAGCATTGCGCTAACTGCATGCCCATAAATTCTCTCAAATTGTACTGTTATTTTAATATGGTTTCTAGACAGTTAAGTCAGTGCTGAGCTAACTACGCTTGAACAGAGCAGACAGACACAATATGTGGAAAGAACTCAGCAGGTGAGGCAGCATCTGCGGAGAGGAATAAACGGTCAAACGTTTTGAGCCGAGACCCTTCATCGGGGCTGGAAAGGAAGGGGGCAGAAGACAGAATAAGAAGGTGGGGGAGAGGAAGGTGTACAAGTTGGCAGGTGATAGCCGAGACCAGGTGTGGTGGAAGATGGGTGTGTGGGGGTGGGGGGAGGGAGAAAGGATGAAGTAAGAAGCTGGAAGGTGATAGGTGGAAAAGGTAAAGTGCTGAAGAGGAAGGGATCCAATAGGAGATTATGTGGCTTCAGAGC
Source organism: Mobula hypostoma (assembly GCF_963921235.1). NCBI lineage: Eukaryota > Metazoa > Chordata > Chondrichthyes > Myliobatiformes > Myliobatidae > Mobula > Mobula hypostoma. The sequence continues at coordinate 151,403,071 of NC_086098.1, forward strand.
TGGGGATCAACAGACACAGAACACTGGAGAAAATCAGCAGGTCAAAGTTCAAAGTAAATTTATTTTCAAAGTACATATATGTCACCATGTATAACCCTGAGATTCATTTTCTTGTGGGCATACGCAGTAAATCCAAGAAACACAATAGAATAAATGAAAGACTGCACCCAACAGGACAGACAAACAACCAATTTGCAAAACATAACAAGCTGTGCAAATACAAAAGAGAAAACAGAAAAATAATAATTAAGCAATACATGTTGAGAACATGAGATGAAGACCATCTGTGGAGGGGAATAAACAGTTGACAGTTTAGGTCAAGAAGATCCTTTATCAAGACTGCAAAGGAAGCGGGAAGAAATCAAAATAAGAAGGTGGAGGAGGTGAACGAGTAAGATGCTGCCATTAAGTTAGATACTGTATGACCTGCTGATTTCCTCCAGTATTGAGTGTGCGTAGCTCTGGATTTCCAGTATCTGCAGTAACTCTTGCGTTTATACTGTAGCAGATATAGGTCACGAGTGAATACAATGCAGCCAAGATTTGTGAATTTGGGTCACTGTGGGATCTGTTATATTAAAGCTTAGCAAATGTGAATGACTGCATCAAGACAACCTTCAGGTTGGTCAGTATGCTCCCAAGATACTTCTTAAATGATCATTTCTCTGGTTCAGAGAAGTTTTTATTTTTATTTAGAGATACAGCAGGGTAATGGGCCCTTTTAACCCAACGAGCTAGTGCCACTCCTTTATACTCTCAGGAACAATTAACCTACTAACCCAGACATCTTTGGAATGCGGGAGGAAGCTGGAGCACCCAGAGGAAACACAGGCAGCCTCAGAAAGAACCTACAAACTCCTCACAGAGAATGGTAAAATTGAACCCGGGTTGCTAGCTCTGTTATAGTGTTTCGCTAACTGCTGTGCTACCGCACTGTCCCTAATTTATTTTTATAGAGTTGATAAAAGATCATCTGCACCACCAGGTTTAGAAACAATTATTACCCTACAACCATCATTTCCCACAGCACCAGGTTCAGGAATAGTTACTACCCTACAACCATCATTTCCCACAGCACCAGGTTCAGGAACAGTTACTACTCTTCAACCATCAGGCTCCTGAGCCAGAGGAGATAACTTCACTCAACTTCACTTGTCCCGTCACTGAACTGTTCCCACAACCTATGGACTCACTTTCAAGGGATCTTCATTTCATCTTCATGTTATTTATTGCTTATTTATTATTCTTATTTCTTATTTTTCTTCTCTTCATTTTTGTACTTGCACAGTTTGTTTTAAATTTTTTGCACATTAGTTGTTGTCTGCCCTGTCGGATGCAGTCTTTCCTTGATTGTATTGTGTTTTTGTATTTACTGTGCATGCCCACAAGAAAATGAATCTCAAGCTAGTATATGGTGACATATATATACTTTGATAATGAATTTGCTTTGCACTTTGATCTTTTAACTCTGAGAGATTATTGATGGAAATTAAACAAAACTCTATTTTGTACGCCATTACATTCGGGGCTGCATCAATGAAGCAGGTGACAGTCCTTGTTGGCTTTGTACAAAGTCAAGAAATCATTCCCCATGATCCTCTAGGTCTAGTGAATTCTCCATAGGCCAACAGCCTTGTGCCTTGTTACTGGCAAGAAGGAGGACTTCTTTATGTCAACTGCTGTTGGAATCTGGAATTTCAGCACCTGGTAACAAGCTTAATGCGGCTCCAAGAGGAAAATAGATATATACAGTAGAAGGAAAACTTAGAAATATTTGAAGGGGGCAAAGGGTGAGTTGCTCTGGTCAGTAACCTGGCTTGTTGGATGGAAGGCTCAAATTGGCTTTGCAGATGAGTTGTTCAGCAGGCAGATTAGTTACCAGACCCTTACTTTCTCAGGATGGAAATAAGTTCCTTGATGCTTAAGGCTTATATATGTCAGCCATTGGCTGCAAGAAATCGGGGCCAGAGTATATACTTTGCCCCTCAGACCTTTTGCACCTTCAAGGATAATTAACGGCACACGGCAGTGTAATGGTTAGCAAAGCATTTTTACAGCACCAGTAACCCAGGTTCAATTTGCGTTGCTGACTGTAAGGAGTTTGCAAATTCTCCCCACGACCGCATGGGTTTCTTTCGGGTGCTCTGACGGAGGGTTAGGGTTGGTAAATTGTAAGCGTGCCATTTTGTTGCGGGAAGCATGGAGCCACTCAGGGGCTTCCCCAAGCGCATCCCTCGACTGTATCGGTTGTTGATGCAAACATCGCATTTCCATGTATGTTTCGGCTTTTTGAAAAGGTCTTTAACCATTAATGGTTATTGGAACCTAGAATTGCTTGTGCAATAAGCTAGGACAGAAAAATCTTTCCTACCAAATGCAAAGCATATACAATAGTTCATCTTCGTGCGACAGGAGAACACATATCATAGTACAATAGTGTCTGTTTTATTATTTCGTACATTATGATTTCACATTGGTAAATTATTATTGTGTATATTATTATTCTGTACTTTATTATTAGTTAAGCCTGCACACTGCTAAGTGGGTTTTTAAATGTTGCAAAAGAATTTTGCACTGGGGATCCATAAAGTACTTATTATTATTCTTATTAGATGGTGTGATGGAAGCTACGTGTACTCTGATCCTTGGGGAGAGCAGGACAAGGTGAAGTTCTGGTGTAGAAAATGTACTCTTACAAAACAAAAATGCAAGAGATTCTGCAGATGCTGGAAATCTAGAGCAGTACACACCAAATGCTGGAGGAACTCAGCAGGTCAGGCAGCATTTACGGAGAGGAGTGGATAGTCAACGTTTTGGGCTGAGACCACCAGGACCTTCAATAGTCCTGATGAAGGGTCTCAGCCTGAAATGTCGACTCTTAATTCATTTCCGTAGGTGCTGCCTGACCTTCTGAGTTCCTCCAGCATTTTGCGTGTGTTACACTTACGAAGCAAGATGTTAAAGAGATCGGTTTTACTTTGGGTTAGAGCTTTGCACGAACTCTGGTTGCAATTGACAACAGAGGACGCATTCAAAACACCTCGGTAGTTGTATTTCAGATGAGAATGTTCAAGGTGAAATATGTCAGGGGAGTGATTATCAGGCACCAGAACTAGCTCAAGCTCAAGTTGAATGACTGTAGCCATTCAATTGTACACATGTATAGAGCTAAATGAAACAACAGTGCTCTGGGGCGAAGGTGTAAGACACAGTACATATGGCGTATCACAAACAGCACATAAAATAATATTTACACATAATGAAAAGAAAAAAAATATTCTGTAGATGTACAAGTTGACATTAAGTTCATGTACGACACGTAGTTAAATATACAACAGTATGATGTTACGGCTCTGCCATAAATAACGGGTGCTGGGTGGTAACAGGGTGTTCAGAAGCCTCACGGCCTGGGGGAAGAAGCTGTTACCCATGCTGACAGTCCTTGTTTTTGTACTGCGGTACTTTCTGCCTGATGGTAGGTGGTCAAACAGATTGTGGGATGCATGGGAGGGCTCCTTGACCATGCTGGGGGGTCTGCGAACGCAACACTTCTGGCGTACGTCCTGGACAGGGGAGAGAGAGAAACCCCGAGCTAAACTGCCAGCGGAGTACGGCAAGCTAACCAGAAGATGCCATCTGCCCATTTCCTGGTTAGAGATAAAACTGTGGCTCAGTTACTAACTTGCGACACAGAGCTGCTGCGGGAGAAGAGTCAAATACTGCTCTGAACATGTCTGCCTCCATTCCCCTTTCAGCATTATCCATTTCATTTCCCACTCCATACCTGCTGCAGGGTGACACATCTTTAATACACAGCTGTACTTCCACTGGGGCGTGAATAAATCTACCAAGCTGTTTGCGAGCTAATCACACTTCTAATTTTCTCTATCCTCTCTCTCTGCCATTGGTTATGCTGCCATCTCCTCAAACTATCCCAGTATATACTGTCCCTCCAGTCACTGTCCTCAACTTTCCACAAAGTGACTTCATTTCTCTCTACCCTGACTCCCCTTCCTCCGTTAGAATATCTTGCAAGAATTTGCCGTTGCCCCTGGCTGAGGTTGGGAATTAACCTCAGAAGTGTGGCTATCACTCCCTGCCTACCTCTGATGGTGTTTCTAGATCCTGGTGTATAACAGACAGAGCCAGAATTGAACTCATGTCGCTGTAATAACATTGCACTAAATTTTACACTACCGTGCAGCCCTGAAGGACATTTTGACGGGTGCATGGATTGGAAAGGCTTCAGAAGGTTATAGACCAAGCACTACCAAATGGGGCCAGCTTAGAAGTCATCTTGGACAGCATAGACCAGTTGGGCCGAAGGGCCTGTTTCATGCTGTACGTCTACAAGTGGAGGAGGAATTTTCTGGGCAACACACACAAAATGCTGGAGGAACTCAACAGGGCGGGCAGCCTCTATGGAAGCCAGGGTCTTGACCTGAAATGTCGACTGTATTCTTTTCCATAGATACTGCCTGGCCTGCTGAGTTCCTCCAGCATTTTGTGTGTTTTGCTTGGATTTCCAGCATCTGCAGATCTTCTCTTGTTTGTGAGGAATTGTCTGGAGAATTTTGCCCCCAATTTCACAAACTTCCACTGCAGCAACATTTAATATGCCTTAGAGTCGAGTCTAAGATCCTCTTTGAAAGAGACTGCATAAATTTCCCAAACAGTGGATCAATGGGTTTGTCTATGTGTAAGTTCTAAAGCTGTCCATTCATAACCTGAGATGCCAAACACCATCTCACCAGCACTCAGTGATACCTTATCTCCAATAAAGATTGGTGGGGGGGGGGAAGGAATGTGCACAAACTCCTTAACCATGCTTCAAATGATTGTGATTCGTGAGGGTGACTTTGTTTGTTTACTGTTATAGGGCCATTGTGTACTGTCAATGGATCGACAATCTCCACGAGACTGGAAAAATATTGTCTGTCTCAGGTCCATTCAGTGGCTTTCTGAAATGGATACTGTGTCACCTAACAAGAGGAATTGTTAAGCGGGAAATGTACGGTCATGGCATTGGCCGCTTCTCAAAGGAAGAAATATATACCCTCATGGAAAAGGATATGCGAGCACTTTCGATCATCTTGGGTGAGACAAACCTTTATTTTATTGTCATATATTACTTATGAAATAGTTCACAGAAACAGCTTTTGAGCAATATTGGTTTGCTTTCAGGTAGATGTGAAAGATATAAGAGATTCAAGATTCAGGATTGTTTCATGTAATTTCCAGTATGCAAGTGTAAAGGAGAACACAATAATTGTTACTCCAGATCCGATGCAGCACATACAAACAAAATAAGATAAAGAACACAATAACAATATATAAGATAGCTTACAACAGGAATTCTGCAGATGCTGGAAATTCAAGCAACATACATCAAAGTTGCTGGTGAACGCAGCAGGCCAAGCAGCATCTATAGGAAGAGGCGCAGTCGACGTTTCAGGCCGAGAACGTCGACTGCGCCTCTTCCTATAGATGCTGCTTGGCCTGCTGCGTTCACCAGCAACTTTGATGTATGTTATAAGATAGCTTATGTACTTTGATTGTATGTACAGTACATAAAGTGACCCTAGGCACAGGAGTATCTATAAATAAAGTGACTGACAGGAAATGATAAAATAGTGGTGGTGGGTGGAGGTGTTGATCAGCCTTACTGTTTGGGGAAAGTAACTGTTTTTGAGTCTGGGGGTCCTGGTGTGGATGCTGCATAGCCTCTTCCCTGATGGGAGTGGGACCAACAGTCCGTGAGATGGGTGGGTGGGATCCTTAATGACATTACTAGCCCTTTTCCAGCACCTATATATATATATATATATAAACACACACACACTTTACTTTACTTTACTTTATTGCCGCCAAACAATTGATACTAGAGCATAGAATCATCACAGCGATATTTGATTCTGTGCTTCCCGCTCCCTGGAGTACAAATGGATAGTAAATATTAAAAATTTAAATTATAAATCATAAATAGAAAATAGAAAAGGGAAAGTAAGGTAGTGCAAAAAAAAAATCGAGAGGCAGGTCCGGATATTTGGAGGGTACGGTCCAGATCCGGGTCAGGATCCGTTCAGCAGTCTTATCACAGTTGGAAAGAAGCTGTTCCTAAATCTGGCCGTACCAGTCTTCAAGCTCTTGAGCCTTCTCCCGGAGGGAAGAGGGACGAAATGTGTGTTGGCTGGATGGGTCGTGCCCTTGATTATCCTGACAGCACTGCTCCGACAGCGTGCGGTGTAAAGTGAGTCCAAGGACGGAAGATTGGTTTGTGTGATGTGCTGGGCTGTGTTCACGATCACACACACACACACACACACACACACACACACACACACACACATCCTTGATAAAGATTTTGTGGAACAATTTTGAATACGAGGGAGCGTAGGGTTCTTGCTATTCTGACTAGTATTTCTCCATCACTCAATATACATTATCTGATCATTAACATATTGCTATTGTTGGTTCATTTAAATTGTTTGTGGTAATGCCTTTGAGACTCTTCGGTAGGAGTTCTATAAATGCAGTTAGAGCAGTGCAGTACAGAAACAGGCCCTTCAGCCCATCTAGTCCATGCCAAACTATTATTCAGCCTAGTCCCATTGAGCGGCACCTGAAGCTTCAACCCCCTCCCATCCATGTACTTATTCAAATTTCTGCTAAATGTTGAAATCGAACCCGAATCCACCACTTGGGCTGGCAATATGTTCCACACTCTCACCACCATTTTGAGTGAAGAAGTTCCCCCTCAAGTTCCACTTCAATATTTCACCTTCCACCCTTCCTCTATGGCCTTTAGTTCCTGCTTCTCAGCACATTAGTTGTTCTACATCTTGTCTACTGAACGGTCTCCACATCTCCCAGTGATCCATTTGTGAGTTATTTAGCATTATCTGTTTGTAGGTTGTGAATGGGTCTTTCGGAAGACCTCTAATGCAATGCCTTTTGAAGATGTCCTCGATGGCAGGGAGGGTTGTGCCTGTGATGGAGCTCGCTGAGTCTACAACCTTCTGTAGCCCCTTTCGATCCTGTGCATTGGAGACTCCATACCAGATTGTGATGTAACCAGAGCAGATATAGAAATTTCCAAGTGTCTTTGGTGACATACCAAATCTCCTCAATCTTCTAATGAAGAAGAGCCTCAGACATGCCTTCTTCATGATTGCATCAATATGTTGGGCCCAGGATGGATCCTCTGAGATGTTGTCACTCAGGAACTTGAAGCTGCTCGCTCATTCCACCGTTGACCCCTCAGTGAGGACAAGTGTGTGTTCTCCAGGTATCCCCTTCCTGAAGCTCGCAATCAACTCCTTGGTTTTGCTGACTGTAAGTGCAAAGTTGTTGTTGAGCCACCTCAACCAACCGATCTCCCTCGTTCCTGTACACCTCCTCATCGTCACCTGAGGTTCTGCTCCCTCATTCCTGTACACCTCCTCATCGTCACCTGACGTTCTGCTCCCTCATTCCTGTACACCTCCTCATCGTCACCTGAGGTTCTGCTCCCTCATTCCTGTACACCTCCTCATTGTCACCTGAAGTTCTGCTCCCTCATTCCTGTACACCTCCTCATCGTCACCTGAGGTTCTGCTCCCTCATTCCTGTACACCTCCTCATCATCACCTGAGGTTCTGCTCGGAACAGTGCTGTCTTCGGTGAACTTACAAATGGCCTTTAGGCTGTGCTTAGCCACACATCTACAGTGGATTCCAGTTAATTGGGCATCGGTTAATCGGGACAACAGCTTATTTGGGACACTCTAAAAGAACAAAAACTAATCGAAGACATGGCCGGGATTCCCTTCATTTATTTGGGTTGCTACGCTGCTTAATTGGGGCAGGAGACTGTTGCCAAACAGTCTCGGACTAGCGTCTGCAATGTGTGCTTTGTGAGGCTGCTGGACACAACATTGTACTTCGAGCGAACAGTTTTTAAATAGTGTCAGTTGTATGTGTTTGTGTTCAAAAAGCAGCGATTTTTGTCACTGAAAGATGGTGAGAAATAAGCAGTAAGACAATTCAGAACTGTTTTGCTCACTGCAGTTTCAAGTATTCAGGCTTGCAGATGCCAGAAACGATTGGGAGTGGAATGAAATGATTTCACTACTTCAACAAGTTAGGAGCTATGAAGAATTTGAAGGGATTGACAATCATCTTGAATGTTAAAATGAAAATGAAGATTTGGAGGATGCAATCATTCACAGTTTGTATGAAAGCAGTCTATTATCTGCATTGGGTGTCTGCACTGATTTTGTTCATTTACCGTTAAAAGAATGTGACGTGGACGAATTCCTTCAACAATAAGTATTAGGAACAAATGCACAGTTTTGTAGTACTGCAGTAGTATTGGTAGTGTTCTAATTTGTTCTGTATTTCATTTAAATACATAATTTGTTACTCAGTTTGTCTTTTCTATACCTTTTTAACTATTTTCATGAAATTTGGCTAATTGGGACTGCTTAAGTGGGCTGGAATGTACTGGACCCAATCGATGTGTCCCAATTAACGGGAATCCACTGTAAGGAATTTGCTGCGCCATGTGGCATGACATGCAACAAAATACAACATTCAATAATGATAAGAATAAAGAATTGTATAAAAGTCAAGTTAAAGTACAGGTATGGCATAACTGTACATAAATACAATGTAAACAGCATTATAAAAAGTGGTTTAAAGTGGAGACAGTGATTGAGGATAGGGGTGGGAGGGCTAACTAGAATGGTTGACCAAGTTAACTCCCTGGGGGAAGAACTATTTAAAATGGTGTGAAGTTTTTGTTTTAAAAGCCCTATAGCATTTTCCAAAAGGGAGCTTCTGGGAAAGGCGGTTTGCTAGGCCGAGCAGAGCACACATCCTTGACGAGTGCTTGTGTTGACTGTGTTATGTTAGCAATGGGCAGACAGATCTAAATGGATAGTAAAATCTGAAAATGCTGGAGATCCGCAGCAGGTGACAACTGTGGAGAGATTAATGTTGGCGTTACGGATTGAGGCCCTTCCACCAGGAAGCTGAAGTGATTTTGTTTGATGTTTCTAGGTGATAAGAAGTACTTCATGGGCCCTAGGCTGTCCACAGTTGATGCGGCTGTGTTTGGGCAATTGGCTCAGGCAATGTGGACTCTGCCTGGAACGAGACCGGAGAGGCTGATCAGAGGTGAGAAGTATTCAGATTCAGGTGTATTTATCACATCTCCATCAAAACATACCATGAAATGCACTGTCTGAGTTAACAGCCAACACACCAAAGGTAACGGCAAGTTCAAAGTACATATATATTCTACCCTGAGATTTATTTTCTTGTGGGCATTCACAGTAAGTACAAAGAACAACAGTAGAGTCAATGGGAAACAGCACACAACAAGACAAACAGCCAATGTGCAAAAGACAACAAACTGAAAAAAAAACCCACATTATAATAAGAAATAAATAAGCAATAAATATCAGATGAAGATTCCTTGAAAATGAGTCCATAGGTCATGGGAACAGCTCAGCATTGGGGTCTGTGAAGTTGAATGGAGTTATCCCTTCCGGCGCAAGAGCCTGACGGTTGAGGGGTAACTGTTGTAAAAGTTTCCCCACACCTACTTGTGCCAACCCAGCGTGCCCACAACATTCAGCAGAACACCACAAGCAACAAGAACGACCACATTGACAAAACAAAAACAAGACAAGGTCATCAGCTTTGGGATAAAAATCCACACGACTGTAGCTAATGTTATAGCTGAAAGAGCCTATAGATTGTACAGTGCTACTGGTTGGAAAAAGGCATTGATCCCTGTGCTACCCCTATAATCTTAGCCTGCCAACCTGGAAAAAGTCTCTGTCGGTACAAACTCAGTGAAACAATTCTCAATTCATGTAATAGTGACATGAGATTCCTCTGGTCTATCTTGTTCGCCAGCCTCCCTTCTTACTGAAAACCTTTTGAGGATCCAAATGCACCAATCCACTATTTCCCCTCATTGGCTCAAAACATAGAACACAGAACAATACAGCACAGGACAGGCCCTTCAGCCCACAATGTTGTCCTAACCCAATCAATTAGTAATCAATTGGCCAATTAAACAAGTCACCTCTGACTACACAATGTCCATGTCCTTCCATTTTCCTCACATTTATGCGCCTATCTAGACGTCTCTCAAAAGTCTCTTATGTTCCTGCCTTCACCGCCATCCCAGGCAGTGCATTCCAGACATCCACCACTCACTGTGTAGAAAAACCTTGCCCCTCACACCTCCTTTGAAGTGACTCCCTCTCACCTTAAATGCACACACTCTTGTATTAGACATTTCAAACCTGGGGAAAAGATAGCATCTGTCTACTCTATCTATGCCTCTCATAGATCTCAATCAGATCTCCTCTCACCCTCCACTGCTCCAGAATAAACAACCTAAGGTTTTAGAAACATAGAAACATAGAAAACCTACAGCACAATACAGGCCCTTCAGCCCACAAAGCTGTGCCGAACATGTCCTTACCTGCGAAATTACCTAAGGTTACCCATAGCCCTCTATTTTTCTAAGCTCCATATACCTGTCCGGGAGTCTCTTAAAAGACCCTATCGTATCTGCCTCCACCACCGTTGCCAGCAGCCCATTCCATGCACTCACCACTCTCTGCGTAAAAAACTTACCCCTGACGTCTCCTCTGTACCTACTTCCAAGCACCTTAAAACTGTGCCCTCTCGTGCTAGCCATTTCCGCCCTGGGAAAAAGCCTCTGACTATCCACACAATCAATGCCTCTCATCATCTTGTACACCTCTATCAGGTCACCTCTCATCCTCCACTGCTCCAAGGGTAAAAAGGCCAAGTTCACTCAACCTATTCTCATAAGACATGCTCCCCAATCCAGGCAACATCCATGTAAATCTCCTTTGCATCCTTTCTATGGTTTCCACATCCTTCCTGTAGTGAGGCGACCAGAACTGAGCACAGTACTCCAAGTGGGGTCTGACCAGGGTCCTAAATAGCTGCAACATTACCTCTCAGCTCCCAAACTCAATCCCACGATTGATGAAGGCCAATGCATCGTATGCTTTCTTAACCATAGAGACAACCTGCGCAGCAGATTTGATAGTCCTATGGACTTGGACCCAAGATCCCTCTGATCCTCCACACTGCCAAGAGTCTTACCATTAATACTATATTTTGCCATCATATTTGACTGACCAAAATGAACCACCTCACACTTATCTGGGTTGAACTCGATCTGCCACTTCTCAGCCCAGTTTTGTATCCTATCAATGTCCCGCTGTAACTCTGACAGCCCTCCAACACTATCCACAACACCTCCAACCTTTGTGTCATCAGCAAATTTACTAACCCATCCCTCCACTTCCTCATCCAGGTCATTTATAAAAATCACTAAGAGTAGGGGTCCCAGAACAGATCCCTGAGGCACACCACTGGTGACCAACCTCCATACAGAATATGACCCGTTTACAACCAATGTTGCAAAATTGAAGTTAAAGTTTAAAGAAATCCTGGTTTACTATAAACTTAGAAAGGTATAGCACTGTTGTCCCTTTAGCCGATGACGTTGTGCCGACTTTTGAACTAAGATCGATCTCACCCTTCCCTCCCACATAGCCCTCCATTTTTCCTTCATCCACGAGCCTACCTTTTAGGCCCTCCATTGGTTGGGGACAGCCTTGGATTTTGCATCCCGGCCGTCAACGCGATACGCAAGCCAGGGCAGTACGATATGGAGAGCAAGCTGTTGCCCATGTAGCAAGCTACCTCTCTTCACACAACTGATGGATCCAAAAGAATGGCAGAGGCTGGTACAATTTGGCATCAGTGGTGTTGCAGGAATTGTCAGTCAGCGTTGAACTCAATGTAGGACTGCCTTAGGGACTCCAGCTCCCTCGGAGTTTACCCCTGAAGTCTTCCCCATGAGGGGGTATAGCTGCAAAAGGCAGCAGAGACTTGAGATTAGTTTTCCTTCTAGAGAGAAGGCATCACAGTAGAGTAACAGCTAGTATAACACGTTTGGAGTTAGGACTTCAATCCTGGCATGCTGTGTAAGGAATCTGTACATCCTCACCGGGTGCTCCAGTTTCCTTCCACAGTCCAAAGATGTACCGGTTAGTAGATTATTGTAACTTGTAGACCAGGGTTAAGTCAGCGATCGCTGGGCGGTGAGGTGAGGCTAGAAGGGCCGAAAGGCCTAATCTGTGCTGTGTCTCTAAATAAATAAAGTATATCGATGAGCCCAACTGCTCGAAGCGACTGGTTTTAAGGCACCAGTGACACACCTTTGCCTCTCTTCCTGTCAGCAGAAATTGTTCTGCTGGCTGAGTAGGTAAGCCACACGTGAAGGCCAGGAGCTGGACATGGTTGTCAGAGGCCATTTGAGACGCACACCACTGGGAGCATTTAATATTTAGTGGGAGCTCATTCCCTCTACCCCAACCCTGACCCCTTAGCTATGAAAACATAAAGAACGCTGCCTCAGAGTCTCTTAAATGTCTCTGATGTGTCTGCCTCTACCACTGTCCCTGGCTGACTGTTCTGGGCACTCACCACTGTCTGTGTGAAAAAACCTACTCCTGATTTCCCCCCTATGCTTTCGTCCAATCACTTTAAGTCCATAAGCGCATAAGACATAGGAGCAAAATTAGGCCATTTGGCCCATCGAGTCTGCTCCACCATTTCACCATGGCTGATCCAGTTTTCCTCTTAGCCCCAATCTCCTTCCTGAAAAAATTCAACAGGTCAGTCGAAACGTTGACTGTATTCTTTTCCTAGATGCTGCCTGGCCTGCTGATTTCCTCCAGCATTTTGTGTGTGTTGCTCGAATACAGTCCCAGAGCCATCAGTTGGTCTTTATATGACAAGCTGCTTAATCTTGGAATAATTTTTTGTGGGCCTTCTTTGAACCCTCTCCAGTTTCAGCCCATCCTTTCTTAAATAAGGTGCCCAAAACTACACACAATACTCCAAGTGAGGCCTCACCAGAGCTTTATAAAGTCGCAACATTACATCTTTGCCTTTATATTCTCGTCCTCTTGAAATGAATGCTAACATTGCATTTGCCTTCCTCACCACAGACTCAATCTGCAAATTAACCTTCAGGGAATCCTGCACAAGGACTCTCAAGTCCCTTTGTGCCTCAAATTTTTGAATGTTCTCTCCATTTAGAAAATAACCAACCCTTTCATTTCTTCCATCAAAGTTCATGCCATACACTTCCAGAAAGTTGTGCTCTCTCATATTAGCCATTTCAGGCCTGAAAAAAAGTCTCTGACTTTCCACTCCATCAATGTCTCTAATCATCTTTTCACCTCTATCAAGTCACCTCTCATCCTCCTTCGCTCCAAAGAAAAATGCCCTAGCTCGCTCAACCACTCGATGAAAATAACTTTAACTCCTACCAAAATTTCCTTAATTTCTTGCATCAAAAATGGACTGATACCAGGTTTCTGCATAAATTTTTCAGAAACTTTGAGATTATTAATGTTTTCACTAAATACTAGTTTATTTAATTTGCATTAAATAAACATCATAATTACAAGGAACATTTACACTTGTCCAGAAGACAATATTGTATTGATGATGCCATTTTCGAAGTGTCTTCTTCAGGCAGTTAATCTGATCCACCATTCCAATTAGCTCCCCTCCATCCAACTGCTTTCATCTATTACTTCAGTCACTCTTCTGCATTGTAAAGACTTCAAACAACTTTTTATAATGATATTTACGTTGTAAATACATAATATACTAGAATTATGCACCTTTTATTCTATATCTGTACTTAAACCTCAATTTATTTGTATATAATTCTTTATTCTTTATAATTGATGAATTTTGTTTTTGTTACATGTCATGCCAACACACCACAGCAGATTCCTAATACATGTAAATGTCTATGGTGAATAAAGTTGATCCTTGATCCAGGTTATCAGATTACATGCTGAAAAACAGAGACCTCTAGTGGCAAAACTGAGTCACTGCCATTATTATCCAGTCCCTGAAATTCTCCGCATCTCTACAAGGTGGTGCTTCAGCAAAATAGTTTGGCTTTTGCTGACGTGCTCCAAGGAACTCCCAGATCTCTTACAATTTGAACAATAATGTTGAAATTACATTATACACATCGCTAAATTTGAAATGAAACTTCCAACAAGTTTCATGACCTATGCTGGTGATATTAAACCTGGTTTTGATTCTGATTGTGAAGTGCATTGTAAAACTGAAACAGCTGAAAATAACCACATTATGACATAAGATGCACAGAATTGGAAGCAGGTTTATTATCAACATCTCATGTGACATGAAATGTGTCATTTTGTGGCTATAACAAAGAGAAATTATTATAAATTACTAAATAAATAGTGCAATATAAAGGAATAGTGAGGTAGTATTCGTGGCTTCATAGACTGTTCAGAAATCTGATGGTTGAAGGGAAGAAGCTGTTCCTGAAACATTGAGAGTGGGTCTTGAGAGATGTCTCTAAATTTACGTATTTATAATTTCTATGTGTATAATGTACAAATTAAAATGGGGTTTGCTGGATGCCAACTGCCATAAAACAAGATACAGACAGACAGAAAATGGGCTTTAGAAGTTGTTTAATTTGTTAAAAAAATATTGTTAAGTTTATTTTATAAATCTCTGAAACCACATCCACTTCAGAAATATGAGGACTTTTGTTCCTCCTTATCTTACAAACTGAGGCAAAAATATTTTTCAAAATATGAGCTTTAAAACTATTTGTAATCAGTTCCTTTAATAATCTGTTGGTATTGGTGAATGAGAAATTTTGTGTTGGAATATTTATTTAAAGTCTTGATGTTATACCAACCTGACATAAAGAGAGATCTATCACTGGAAAACTATATATGAACAAAAACTGGCAAACTACCAATGCGTTTAGCTATACAAAGTTCAAACTAAATTCATTATTAAAGTACACAAATGTCATCATATACTACTTTGAGATTCAATACAGCCAATGTTTATCTTTATAAATGTCCTGAGGATGGTGGGCAGAAGAATCTGTCTCTATCCTCCATGACGCCCTGATTCTAAGACTGACCAGCAAGGGAACAACTATAGAAATGTGTTAACGTATTCTTCCTCCATTGCACCCTGAGTATAACTATGGGTGTATGGGGTGTCAGGGAGGGGTAGCACCTCTGGTGGGGGAACATGTCGCATCCTTTTCAAGGCGGTTAGTCCACCTTTGGTCCCCACCTGGCACTCAGCTCTCACCTGTGGCTCCCCGTAGCTGTTTGCATGCAACAGCGGCCACACCCCGGGCAACGGCTTCGACAAGCCGGCTAAACCAGGTGAGGGTAGCTGACGGGTCTCAAACCCTTGGTGAGATAGGGAGTTGTCTATCTCAGCATGTGAAGACAGACTCCGGCGGATTGAGCGGACGAGACCAATGGAAGGTCCAATGGTCAAGAAGACGGTCTCTGCAAGCGTCGTGGAACGTGTAGAGCAGGACAAGACACAGAAGTTGTCCTGGTCATCCACTGCGCCTAGTCTCATCTCCAGCCGTCTCGACTTTGTCTTGCCACTGGATCCAGATGGGAATTGGGAAGAGAGAGTGAGGCTGACGCTGCGCAACTCTCCCTCACTTAAATCCAAATGACGCGCTAGTCTCGACACCATCATTATGGTGTCGAGGTCTTCATCGACGTCGACGATGGACGAACAACAATAACTACTTAATGGCTTTTGGACTGAAACATCACTGTTCCTTTCTCTGATGTACCGAGTGTTTGACAATATTTTTGAATTTATAGTATTTAGCTTTCATGCATTTCTTTTAAGTTAGTGTAATGATATAATACCATCAGACATAGGAGCAGAATTTGGCCCATCAAGTCTGCTCCATGGCTGATTTATTATCCTTCTCAAACTCATTCTCATGTCCTTTCCCCATAACCTTTGACACCCTTACTAATCAAGAACCTATCAACCTCCATTTTAATTACACTCAATGATTTGGCCTCCACGGCCATCTGGCAGTGATTTTGCCACTCGCTGGTTCCTCCTCATCACTCTCCTAAAGCGATGTCCTATTCTGGAGTTCTGATCCTAGACTCCCCAACTGTAGGAAACATCTCCACATCTACCACTTCCACTGGCAGCCCGTTCCACACTCACACCGCCCACTGAGTGAGAAGCCCTCAGTCAGCATAGAACTTAGGACATTACAGGATGGTACAAGTCCTTTGTCCGATGATGTCGTGCCTGTGCCATTACATGCGTGTAATATAGAACTTCATTTCGTGCATTCTCCAGTTACCGTAAACCCACGTCAAACTTGCCTTTATTAAAAACAAACATAACCGTGCCGACTTTGTAACTTAATATCAATGTAACCGTTCCCTTCTACATAGCACTCCAGTTTTCTATCATCCATGTGCTTATCTAAGAGTTTCTTAAATGCCCCTAATGCGCCTGGCTCGACCATCATCTCTGGCAGAGTGTATTACCTACTCATCACTCGCTGAGTAAAGAATTGCATCTAATATCCTCCAATCACCTTAAACTTATACCCCCTTGTAGACATAAATGCCCAGGGAAGAAGTCTCTGGCTATTCACTCCATCTATGCCTCTTATCATCTCATCAAATCACCTCTTCTCTTCCTTCGCTTCAACGTGAAGAGCCCTAGCTCTCTCAACCTATATTCATAACTCGTGCCCTCTAGTCCAAGCAGCATCCTGGTAAGCTCTCTAAAGCTTCCACATCCTTCCAGAACTGAACACAATATTTCAAGTGTGGTCTAACATTTCCTCACAGCACTTGAACTCAATCCTTAGATTTAATGAAGGCCAGCACAGAAGGCCTTCTTAACAACCCTAGCTTGTATGCCATTCCCTTTTAGATGCATATTCCCCTATCATAAACTTTTTCAAAGGGGATATGATGAATTCTTGATTGCAGAGTGGTTGTGATCATAGACTCACTATGTGTAAGGCTACCTGCAAGAGCTTCTGATCCCATATTCACTACCTGTGAAGGTGTTGGAAACTGAGTCAAACAGCCTTTGAAAGGGACCTAGAATGGCACAAAGGAAAATAATTGGTTGGTTTCTGGAAATGGAACACTATGTGCTGAATGGGCTGAATGGCCTTCTTTGATAATAATATTTTGATTCTAAACGTCATCTTTGCTTTAGCTCAAGTTCAAGTTTAATTGGCATTCAACCATCACATGTATACAGCTAAATGAATCACTGTTCCTCGGGGCTCAAGGTCAAAACACAAGTACATATAGCTACACACAGAACATGTAATTATGATCCAACACATACTGTCACCAAATAATATCAACACAAGTCCGAGTGGCCTGTAGATTGACGGTGCATGGGGTAGTGAACTGGAGCCGTGTTTCTCTAAGAACAAGCATGCAGCAGTTTCTCATCTCATGCTGGATCAGCCACAGAGAAAGGCAATCCAGGGCGCAACCACTGGAGAGCAGCACCGACAGGAGAGCCAGCCCGCAGAGCCCAGCCTGCAACCCAGCACGGATCCCAGCCGCGCATCTGTGCTCTCCCACACTGCCTACTCCCTTGGGTGGCTGCAACAGGTGACACCGCGGCCTGAGAGCCTGGCCCGCACAACAACCCGAGGCCACGCAACTCCTCTGCTGTCAGTCTCACCAATGAACTAATAAACCAGACCTACAGTATTTTGTATCACCAATGTCCAACAGAATCAGGTTTAATATCATATCATATCATATGTCGGGAAATTTGTTGTTGTTATCTCAGCAGTACAATGCAAAGCATAATAACAGAAAAAATGTAAATCACAGTGGGTACATATATATAAATAGTTAAATTAAGTAAGTAGTGCAAAAGCAAAAGTAAAAGAAATAGTGAGGTAGTGTTCATGGGTTCAGTGTCCGTTCAGAAATCTGATGGCGAAGGGGAAGAGTCTGTTCCTGAATCGCTGAGTGTGTGCCTTTAGCCTTCTGCACCTTCTTCCTGCTGGTAGCAATGAGAACAGGGCGTGACCTGGGAGATGGGGGTCCTTAATGATAGACACCGCCTTTCTGAGACATTGCTCCTTCAGGATGTCCTGGATACTCTGGAGACTAGTGCCCACGACGTGCTAAGTTTGCAGCTCTCTGCAGCATGCTTCGATCCTGTGCAGAAGTCCCCTCCCCACCCATACCAGTTAGAATGCTCTGCAGGGTACATCTGTAGAAATTTGCAAGTGTCTTTGGTGACAAACCAAATCTCTTCATACTCCTAATGAAATATTGCTGCTGACGTGCCTTCTTTGTAGCTGCATCAATAGGTTGGGCGCAGGTTCTGGAACTTTTCAATGAGAACTGTAGGAATGATTGTGTTAAATGCTGAGCTGTAGTCAGTAAGCAGCATCCTGGCATAGGTATTCTCCAGGTGATCAAGGCCGTGTGAAGAGCCAATGAGATCTGTAGAAGATGGGCAACTTGTGATTCCAAGAACAAGATTTAAAACAATCAAAGTATCATTTACAGCCTTGAGATTCATCTTGCGGGCAGTCACAAAACAAATAACTACAGTAGAATTAACAAAAGCCCCACACCGTACATTAACGATAGTCATACATCCAACGTGCGAAAAAGAAAGAACAAATTGTTCAAACAAACAAATAATCCACAGGACATGAACTGCAGAGTCCCCAAACGTAAGTCCACAGCCACATAGCCAGTTCAGTGCGACAGCTGGTCCAGGAGCCTGATGGCTGTAGGCCTAGGGTTGCCAACTTTCTCACTCCCAAATAAGGGACAAAAGTAGCAGTCAAATACAGGACACTCGTGTTTACTCTGAGAAAGACTACCATGACCATGAAGCCTTGCGCGGCCACCTGTGTGCGCACACGTGATGTATGCATGCGCATACGTGCCGATTTTTCCCCCACATATCGGTTTTGACTTCATCTTCCCGACTATACTGTACATACATTATTTCTACTTTATATAGGCTGAGTATTTATCATATCATTCCTGCTTTTACTATATGTTAGTGTTATTTTAGGTTTTATGTGTTATTGGTATGATTTGGTAGGTTATTTTTTGGGTCTGGGAGCGCACAAAAATTTTTCCCATATAAATTAATGGTAATTGCTTCTGCACTTTATGCCATTTTGGCTTACGAACGGTTTCATAGGAACGCTCTACCTTAGCGGGGGAAATACGGGACAAGGGCGGTCCCGTATGGGACAAACCAATTTAGCCCAATATCCGGGATATCCCGGCTAATACGGGACAGTTGGCAACCCTATGCAGGCCACAGCCCCAGAGCCACGTTCAGTGCTGAGGCGAGTAAAGCCTCCCAGAGTAGTGAGTCAAATGCTGGTTTATCCTTCGCCTTCAGCCTCAGCACTTTAATCTGGCTCGTTATCCACTGGCAGGCCCAGGCCCCGCTGCTTCAGTCTGGCCCCGAGTCCGCTCCAGCAACCGGCACACTTGAGAGTCCAGTTTGCTGAATGTTTCAGGGTACCACAAAAATGCCAGGTTGTTTTTGTAGTATCCTGAATCATTTGCACCAATAGTTGGACCTGGAACAGCCATTGCAACTGGCGCCCGACCATTCTACCGGAAGTCAAATGTTCTGCATGCAATAGCAAGTAATCCCATTCTTGCAAATCTCCTCTGGAAACTTGTCAGAACCTTGTGTTCTAGGCTACTGTAAGCGGCCTGAATGACAATACTTGTTCTGGGTGAAACCAGGGTCTGTTTTCAATGCTGGACTGCTGCAGAAAGCAGAGTAACACCTTTTTTAAAATCTTGTTTTACAGATGAGCTGGTCAATCTTGCGATGTACTGTGAGAGAATTAGGCGAAAGTTCTGGCCTGAATGGACGGAAGAGAGTGAAGATGCTTCATACAGTAACGAAGATGAAACTAGTGAGGACAGTTTGACTCCCACACCGCTCCAAGACTTCAGTTTGTACTCGCGCACAGAAACTTTTGATGAAGAATTAACTGAGAACAGTGTTTCCTGTTCACAAACTCCAGACACCGATCAGACCGGTCATTCGCTTTTTGATTCGGATGTGGAAATGGAAGAGTACACAGATACCGAGCTGGTCAAATGAAACATACTAAAGGGTTAACTGTCCCTTCTGCACTTTAAGCAGTCAAACTGATATATTCTGGAGGTCACTAGGAATCACCCAGTACAATTATTGCCATTCAGACCAATGTCAAATCATCACCTCTTACAGTAGCCTAGAGCACAAGAGATTCTGTAGATGCTGGAAATCCAGAGTGGCACATGCACACACAAAATGCTGGAGGAACTCAGCAGGTCAGGCAGCACCCGTAGAAAGGAATATGAAGGAGTGGTACTGATGAAGAGTCTCAGTCCTAAACTTTGATTCTTTATGCCTCTCCATAGATGTTACCTGACCGGCTCAGTTTCTCCGGCGTTTTGTGTGTACTATACCCGATAGTCTCGTCTTACAACAGTAAAGTCTACTCTTTTAAATGATAGGATGTACATGCTCGATGAGCAGAACCGTCATAATTGTCACTGTGTAGTAGCCCCATGTGCCTAACGCATCCGGTTTTGATGCTACATCTCTGTACAAAGTGCTTGCCCTTCGTTCATTTTTGGCATTTCCAAAGTTCCATGCCTCTGCGCACGCTCGGCAGTCACTTCACACACCTGTACTCCCGATCGTTGATGCAGATCTCTCATCGCCAATCATGTGGCAGCAACGCCATGCGTAAAAGCACGCAGACGAGCGGCTCAGTAGCAGTTCAGGCCAGACATCCGAATGGGAAAGAAATACGATCTGTGTGGCTTTGACTGTGGAATGATTGTTCCTGTCAGACAGGGCGTTCTGATCATCTCCGAAAATCCTGATCTCCTGGAGTTTTCCCGCACAACAGCCTCTAGAGTTTACAGAGAATGGTACAGAAAAAAAAGGAAAGAAAGCAAGCAGTGGGTGGCAGTTCCATTGGTGATGATGCCTTTTTAATAAAAGAGGGCAGAGGGGAATAGTCAGACAGGTTCAACACAAATAACCTCACGTTACAACAGTGGTGTGCAGAAGAGCATCTCTGAATGCACCGTTGGATGTCAGACCTTGAAGTGGATGGGTTACAGCGGCAGAAGACCATGAACATAAACTCGGTGGCTACTTTGTCAGGTAGAGGAAGTACCTAATAAAGTGGCCACTGGGTGTATGATAGACTATTTCAATGACACATCGTGGTTCGCCACAGTATGAATAAGGCATTCATTGTGGAGACCCTTCTCTGGCCAGCCAACTCCCGGAAGTTTCCCTGTGAAGGGCAAACATCCAGTCACAGATATACAAATCTCAATTCAATGAGACAAAGATTTAAGGTGTGCATGGGCAGCAGCAGGTGTACTTAAATGATATCTGTACTTAACAACCATTTATGAATCGATGGAAGAATATTACATGGAGGTTCTTTCTTGACACTTTAAACTTTGTTGCTTTTACAGTGTGTGGAACGATGGTAAACATTGTGCTCTTGAACTTCCATTAGTAGTTTGTTTGGACCTCTTTGTTATATTTTATTTCTACCAAGTCATGACTTGGAAAGAATTGTTATTGAAATATTTCGTCACACTGTTGGAGAAGTCCCTTGTAGTCAGTCTGTTGCAATTGCCCTGATCAATTTGGGGTGGGACGGTAGCAAAGCTACTACAGCACCGGTGACCCGTGTTCATTTACTGCCGCTGTCCATAAGGAACCTGTACCTTCTCCCAGTCACTGCAGAGGTTTCCTCCAGGTGCTCTGGTTTTCTCCCACATTCCAAAGGCGTACAGGTCAGTAGGTTAATTGGTCACATGGTTGTAACTGGGCAGCATGGGCTCGTTGGGCCAAAGGGCCTGTTATTGTGTTGTATCACAGAAATTAGACACGATACAAAGTAGTGCTTCCAGAGCAAAAAGTATACATTCCTATTTTGCTGAAAAATGATGAAGAATTGTCAACATCTTTATTTTCAATATCCTACGGTGCAGAGAGTTTTGGAACCTGTTACCTTGATGACCACAGAAGTTACATTCGGTTTCATAACAAATTGCACAGAAGCAACAGTAGCATTAGGAATACATTACCACTTTCTTGAAAAATGCTACATGGTAAGTTGTTGTGGCCAACTTTATACTATGTGTTCCACGATCCTGATGATTACACATACCTTTGCATGACAGTGCCAGTTACGTCTGAAAGGTTATATGCACTTGCTTCACAGAGAGTACACACACACACAGAACATAATGCTTCCAGAGCAAAAATAATTCATTTCTATTTTTCTCAAAAACACGAAGTGGAAACCTGTTGTAATCATTTTTATTTTCAGTATCCCATGGCAGAGAGTGTTTTGGAACCAGTTATTTCCATGTGCAACCTAGGCCATGGAAGTTACATTCAGTTTTATAAGAAATTGCACATAAGTTACGCTAGTGTTACCAAAGCAAAAGCAGATATTGCCACTTTACTGGAAAATGCTATGTGGTAAGTTATTGTAAACAACTCTATTTTACGTATTCTATGGTCCTGATGACTATACGTGCATTTGCCTGACAGTACCAGGTAAGCCTGTACAGTTATTTGCTATTGCTTCATAGAAATTGCAGAAAATAATAAGTAATGCTTCCAGAGGAAAAAGAACTCATCTCTATTTTTCTCAAAAATACAAAGTGATGATTTATTGTAAACATTTTTCTTTTTAGTATCCCATGGCAGAGAGAGTTTTGGAACCTGTTGTTTTCATGTGCAACCTAGGCCATAGAAGTTACATTCAGTTTTATAACAAATTGTACAGAAGCGACAGTAGCATTACCAGAGCAATGGGAATACATTGCTACTTTGCTGAAAAATGCTACGTGGGAAGTTGTTGTGACCTACTTTATTTTATGTATCCCATGCTCCCGATGACTATACATGCATTTGCACGACAGTGCCGGTTAAGTCTGAAAAGTTATATGCACTTGCTTCACAGAGAGCACACACAAACAATGTAATGCCTTCAGAGCAACAAGCATACATTTCTATTTTGCTCAAAGATACATAGTGCTAACTTATTGTAAATATTTTTATTTTCAGTGTTCTATGAGGTAGTCATGCGGGCATGTGGCCAAGTGGTTAAGGTGTTCGTCTAGTGATCTGAAGGTCGCCAGTTCGAGCCTCAACTGTGGCAGCGTGTTTGTGTCCTTGAGCAAGGCACTTAATCACACATTGCTCTAGTGTCTGTGCGAGGAGTAGTGCCCCACACAGACCTCCAATCTGCACCTTGTAAGGCATGAAAATGCCCGACGCAGGCCCCTCATGGTCTGAGTCAACGTTCCCCATAGGACACTGTAGCCCAGGCCATAGAAGTTACATTCAGTTTTATAACAAATTGCACATAACGTTACCAGAGAAAAAGGCATATATTGCCACTTTCCTGAAAAATACTGTGTGTGTATTGTGTATGTGTGTGATTGTGTTGTGTGTGTGTATGTGTATGTTGTATGTGTGCGCGTGTGTATTGTGTGTGTACGTCTGTGTGTGTGTTGTGTGTTTTGTGTGTACGTGGTAGGTATGTGTTGTATGTTTCTTTTGTGTGTGTGTGTGTGTATGTATGTTTGTGGTGTGTGCATGTTTGTGTTGTGTGTGTGTTTTGCACATATGTGTTGTGGTTTGCTTATGTTTGTGTGTCGTGTGTGTGTATGTATGTGTTGCTTGTGGTGTGTGTGGTGGTTTGTGAATGTGTGTCGTGTGTGTTTATATGTTGTGTGTGTATTGTGTGTGTCTGCATTTTGTGTGTGGCATGTATGTATGTGTTGTTTCTGGTGTGTGTGATGTATGTGTGTGTTGTGGGTGAGTTGTGTGCATGTTGGGTGTATGTTATGTGTGTTGGGTCTGTGTGTGTATATGTGTTGTGGGTGTGTTATGTATTGTGTGTGTGTGTGTGTGTGTGTGTGTGTGTGTGTGTCTGTGCGCTGTTTTGTGTGTGTTGAATATGTGTGTGTTATGGTTGTGTGTGTATTTTATGTGTGTTGAGTCTGTGTGTGTTCTATGTGAGTATTGTGTGTGTGTTGTGAGGGTGTTATGTGTACTGTGTATGTTGTGTGTGTCTGTTGTGTGTTATGAATTATGTCTGCACTGTGTGTGTGTATGTTGTGTGTTGTGTGCATGTTATGTCTATTGTGTGTCATGTGTGTGTTGTTATGTGTATTGCTCTGCGTATTTGTGTTACGTATGTGTGTAGTTGTCTGTGTTGTTCTGTGTATGTATGTGAAACCACTTTTACTAGGGGTCTCTGGAAATGTGGTTCGTTAGCCCCTCGCTAACAGCCACTGGACTCCACGGTGAGAAACCCACCCTTTCCAGGTCTTGTACATCTAGGGTGTATATGACCTTGGTCCCACCAAAGCCGTGAGGTTGGGATGTCTCACCCAGCCAAACCCCAGTTTATGTGAATGCTGCGTGATTTGCTGCCCCCTGCAATTGCCCATCGATAAGAAGTAACAGATCGTACATTTCATACAATTATAAAGAAAGTATGTTTATGAATGTTAATTTAACCAAAGAGTTATTAAAGAAAAGAAAGAAAAAATAAAAAGGGCCCATTATAATTAAACGGTCAACTGTGCACATAAGTTGGAGCTCAGCTTGTACTTGTCCTTAACTCGGTCTGCGTGAAAACACACACCACCTTCCAAACGTCGCTTGAAGTCCATCTCGAACACACGGGTCTCCCATGGGAGGATTGGTTCTTCCTTCGTGAAGCCACTTATCTGCACAAAGCTCCTTGTGCAACATGGATGGCATCCTCCACCATTCTCCTTTCTGTCTTCTCCCAGCTCCCACCAAAAACACCTCTCTGTCCAGCATTCCCTAGAACCTTCTCCCAATTCCACCATCCTGATTGGCTGACACCACATTCCTAAGTTGAACAAGAAAGCCCCTTACTTCTGCTCAAGCCTAAACATGCTGAAAGCAGAACAGACTGCTTTTACAGAACTGCTAAAATGAAATACAGCATAGCAGTAAAAATCTTAACCAGGCTGCTACATAAGTGTGTTGTGTGTGCATTGTTTGTTGTGTGTGTGTGTGTGTGTGTGTGTGTTGTGTGCCTTGTGCATATGTTTGTGTGGTGTGAGTTTGTTATGTGTTTGTGTTGTGTGTTGTGTGTGTATTTTGTGTTCTGTATGTTGTGTGTGAGTGTAGTGTGTGTGTTGTGAGGGTGTTATGTATACTGTGTGTATATATGTGCTGTAGGTTGTGTGTTGTGTGTGCGTGAGCTGTTATGTGTGTGTTGAGTGTTGTCTGTGTTGTGTGTAAGTGTAGTGTGTTTATTGTGAGGGTGTTATGTATACTGTGTGTGTTTCGTGTTTGTCTGCTATTTGTTTGTGTTGTTAGTGTGCACATGTGTTGAGAGTGTGTGTGCTGTGTGTTTGTGTGTTTTGTTTTGTACGTGTGTGTCTGTGTTCTTGCGTGTGTGTGTTTCTGAGCTTGTGTGTGCATGTGTGTGTGTGTGTGTTGTGTTTGTGTTTTGTGTGTGTGTATGTTGTTGGTGTATGCCTAGTGTGAGTATGTGTACGCATGTTGTATGTTGTGTTTTGTGTGTGTGTGTGTGTGTGTGTGTGTGTCTGTGGTGGTCCAACCCCCAGACTCTTCCGAGACCAATGGCTAATGGGGAGGCAGATTTTGGCTTCAGGTAACTCAAAGCCTTTGGGAGACCCTGTCATGCCTTCAATGGTGGACAAGCCAGCTCCAGTCAACAGGACCATGTAAGTCCCGACAATCTGTAGTCGGAGGTATGCTGGGTCTGGAGAGAAAGGGTCCTTAGTTCAGGAAAGTGGTGCCCAAAAATTCTGGTGCCTTAGCAGCCGAGCCTGAGGGAGCCAGTCACCAGGTCCTGCCTGAGGGAAAAGCTCCTAAACATAGATCCTTGGAACCTAGCCCCAGGAGGACAAAGACTACTGTTGCTGTCATCCGAGGATATGGTTGACGATTTGGATCTAAACGTAGATCCTTGGAGCCTAGCCCCAGGAGGACAAAGAGGCATGCATCATCTAATCTGGTGGAATTTCCTCCAGCTACAAGGATTTGGAAGAGGTCTGCAGCAGGGAAAGGCCTCGACTCTACAACAGCACTGGGCCTATGACTGTGCAATAGATCTTCTGCCTGTTACTTGTCCTCCACGGGGTCAATTGTACGTGCTCTCTGACCCGGAGAGATGTGCTATGGAGGAGTACATAGAAGAGGCACTTGCTATGGGATCCATTTGACTCTCCACCTCACCAGCTGGCGCACACTTCTTCTTTGTACAGAAAAAGAATGGAAGCCTTCGGCCTTGCATTGATTATAGAGGACCAAATCACATAATGGTGGTCTCCTTTCTGAAACTGGTTCAGTTTTGTTCTGACCTATTGACTGGTGTCAAAGAATCAAAAAATTGGATGCTTGTCTCGTCAGTTTGATGAACCCAGAAAGGAGGAGCAGCCGACCACATTTTTGCCCCAAACTAAGGTGGTAGCGCCAATTCGTTGGGGAATCAATGTGCTTGTTCACAAAGCACAGGAGCAAGGGGAGATTCCCAAGAACAATCCTCCGGGTTGCCTGTTTGTTCCAAGTTCTGTCATGTCCAAAGTTCTTCAATGGTGACATGCATCCAGAATGACCACTCACCCAGGGGTTGCCAGAAGCCTCAAGGTCATTAGGAGGAGATACTGGTGGCCTGGAATGGCTAAACAAGTCCGACAATATGTGCAAGCCTGGAACAAGGAGAGCTGCACCCAACCTCAGGGGCTCCTTCACCCTCTACCTGTTCCGGATAGACCATGGGCACACATTTCCATGGACTTTGTTATGGATTTTCCACCTTTCAAGGGGAAGATCATTGTCATGGAGATTGTGAATCACTTCTCAAAAGCCTGTAAATCCATAGCACTGGACAAATCATTAACAGATTGCCCGTGCGAGGGTGGTTGACGAATTGTCCAGGCCGAGTTGTCCAATCAGCAATGTGTACCGCTAGATGATTGCTCCAGTTATGACTAGTAAGACAAAGAGGAAACTGGCCTTTATTAGTTGGGGCATTAAGTAGAAGGGCATTGGTCAGACCTCAGATGGAGAACTGCAGGATCATCTGGTCACCAAACAACAGGGAGGGTTGTGCTAGTACTGGAGAAGGTGCAGGGGAGATTCTGTAGGATGTCACCTGGGTTGGATCAGTTCAGATACGAGGAAGGATTGAAAAAGCTAGGTCTGAATATCTATAGGAGTGTCCCACCCATCCACATGCAGGGGTTCTCCATTGTCCATAAACCCAACAGGGCCCCCATGGGGAGTTTCAAGAGTAGTAAAAAAAATTAGGCTTCTGTAGCTTAAAAAAAAGGTAGCAAAATTGAAAGCCAAGCCTTTCTAAAACATTGGCCAGGCCACATTTGGAATATTGTAAACAGTTTTCAGCCCCACGTACGTAAAAGGAAGTGTTGGCTTTGCAGAAGGTCCAGAGGAGGTTTTCAAGAATCATCCTGGGAGTGATAGGGTTAGTGTACGAATAGCAGTTGGTGGCTCTGGGCCTGTGTTTGCTGTAGTTTAACAAAACGTGGGTGGATCGCATTGAAACTGACTGAATATTGAAAGGCCTATACAGAGTGGGCGTGGAGGGGATATTTCCAAGAGTGGGAAATTCCAGAACCAGAGGGCATAGCCACAGAATAGAAGAATATGCCTTTAGAATAGAGATGAGGAGGAATTTCCTTACCCAAAGGTGGTGAATCTATGGAAATTTTTGCCACAGTTAGTTGTGGAGGACAAGCGATGGTATATAGAAAGCGGATTAGATTAGATTAGATTAGATTATTAGACTATGAGGACACACAGTCCTCTTTTATTGTCATTTAGTAATGCATGCATTAAGAAATGATATAATATTCCTCCGGTGTGGTATCACAAAACACAGGACACACCAAGACTGAAAAAAATAACAAAACCACATAATTATAACATATAGTTACAACAGTGCAACAATGCCATAACTTGATGAAGAACAGTCCATGGCACAGTAAAAAGTTCAAAGTCTCTCGAAAGTCCCACATCGCACGCAGGCGGGAGAAGGAAGAAAACTCTCCCTGCCATGCCCGACCACAGCCTGACTCTGAGTCATCCGAAAACTTTGAGCCTCCAATCAGCCTTCCGACACCGAGTACCGAGCACCATCTCTTTCCGAATGATTCGACCTCAATCTTGGTCGCCAGCAGCAGGCAAAGCCAGGGATTTTGGGGCCTTCCCTCCGGAAGATTCTCGATCGCCCAGTAACAGCAGCAGCGAACCTGCGTTTCAGAAATTTCTCCAGATGTTCCTCTGTGCTTTCACGTCTGTCTCCATCAAATCAGAATTGTCCACGGCCCCTATTTAACGGATACGATATCATTTTCACCGGAGAGCTGCACGTGCTCTGCGCACTGCTCTCTCTCCTCCTGTCATCCAGTAAGGGCATTAAAGGTTACAAGCAGAGGGCAGGAGAATGGGGCTGAGAGGGAACATAAATCATTGAACGGTGGAGGAGACTCAATGGTCCAAATGGCGTAATCATGTTCCTATGTCTTATAGTCATATGGAAAAATGTTGGAGATCGAAGAGAAAGATGTTGGAGGAACTGAGTGGGTCAGGCATCAAATGAAGGAGGTTAAGAGGAGACATGAATGAAGTATTTAAAACTATGAAGGATGTAGATTAGGTAAACTGCAGGAATCTGTTCTATATCTATATAGTGCACGACGATAGACTTCATAATCAATTATGTAAATTGGTTTCATCACCAGGCATATGGAGTATTGTTGGATGTGCCAATCACACTTACAATGAGGTCATAGAATTAGGGCAAAGATAAGAAACTTGGAGGAGATCTGATTGGGACCATTTTCACCCAGACAATGGTGAGTACCAGGAATGCACTGTCAGAGAGAGAGTGGTGGAAGCAGAGTCACAGATAGCATTTAGCAAGTGTCTGGATGACCAGTTGAATCACCTGGGCATTGAAGGATATTGCTCAAGAGGTGGAAGATGGGATGAATACAGAGTGGTTTACAGTGGTTGACAAGGAAATGGTAGGCTAGATGGCCTGTTTCCTTGTTGTCTAAGTCTACATTCTATAGTCAGTTTTAGGAGACCATAGATCATAAGACTATAAGATATAAAAGCAGAATTAAGCCACTCGGCCCATTGAGTCTGCTCCGCCATTTCATCATGACTAATCCATTTTCCCTCTCAGCCCCAGTCTCCTTCCTTCTCTCCGTATCCCTTTGTGTCCTGACTAATTAAGAATCCATCAATCTTTGCCTTAAATACACCCAATGATTTGGCCTCCACAGCCACCTATGGCAACATATCCAACAGATTTATCACTCTCTGCCAAAAGAAATTCCTCCGCATCTCCATTCTAAATGGATATACCTCTATTCTGAAGTTGTATCCTCTGGTCTTAGAATCCCCCACCAGAGGAAACACCCTCTCCACACCCACCCTACCGAGATCTTTCAACATTCGATAGGTTTCAATGAGACCCCCTTACATTCTTCTGAATTCCAGTGAGAACAGGCCTAGGACAATTAAACGCTCATCATATGACAAGCCTTTCAATCCCAAAATCATTTTTGTAAACCTCCCTTGAACCCTGTCCAATGTCAGGACATCCTTTCTTAGACAAGGACCCCAGAACTGCTCATAATTCTCCAAGTGAGCCCTCACCAGTGCTTCATAAAACCTCAACATTACATCCCTGCTTTCACTGCATTTGCCTTCCTCATCACTGACTCAACCTGCAAATTAACCCTTAGGGAATCTTGCACGAGGACTCCCAAGCCCCTCTGCACCTTAGATTTTCGAACCTTCTCTCCAGTTAGAAAATAGTCTGCACCTTTATTTCTTGGACCAAAGTACATGACCATATACTTCCCAACACTGTATTCCATCTGATACTTCTTTGCCCATTCTCCTAATCTGGCTAATTCCTTCTGTAACCTCTCTGCTTCCTCAATACTACCTGCCCCTCCACCTATCTGTGATGAGAGGCCAAGACAAGGATGGTAAAGACCCAAGTGCTGGAGCATCCAAGACTAGAATCGAGCCATGACTTTGAGATTGAGACGAGGGTTCTTGAGCAGATGCTAGATGAGAATCCAAATGAGATGGAAATCCGAAATGCAATTGCAGACTGAACCAACGTTGATCTGATGATTCAGCATCAGACCTGAGTTCAGGTGCTCTTCAAAGATCCAAATCTTGCTACCAGTTATCGAGCAGGACAGAATCTTTAAGGGACTGTGTCAGCTTTCCATACTCTGGAGAACTGGAGCATTAAAACTCTGGAGGCTGACACGGTCAGGCATGTACAGTAACAGGACCCTGCCAACTCCTGACAGCCCTGGCTGCTCAGGGTGACGTTGACTGTGATTGTGGATCGGTGCAGGGTCCAGTATGTCCCTTCCTGGAAGCCACTACCGCTCCTTGGGTACAAAGCCTACCCAGTCGACAACACACTGCCAAACACCCTGAACAGTTCATGAATCCAGAGGTTTCTTTACGAAATGAACAGTCGATATTTCAGGTTGAGAATCTTCATCTGGTCTGAAAGAAAACAGCCACTGACTAAATCTTTCCTACTTATCAGTCCAGGTGAAGGGTTTCAACCCAAAATGTCAACTGTCCTTTTCCCTCTATAGATTTTTCCAGACCCACTGTGTTCCTCCAGCTCCAGATCCCGGCATCTGCCACCTCTCGTGTCTCCCTGTCCTTGTGAATCTAGCTGCTGAGACACTGACCAACTGAGTGCTTCCACTTCTCCTGTTTCTTGCCTTTCCAACAGTCACAAGTAGAGGGGGATAAAGTTTTATTTTAAAAGTTAAAGAAACAGAGCATTAACAGCAATGGGGCCATTACAAATTTGCAAAGTGCAGACTTGGCAAGTTCAGCTCAGTTCAAGTCAGACCATCCTGGATGTTGTTAGTTCACCCATTTATCTGTTTAAGTACAAGGGTTAGTTCTCCTTCATTTTCTGTCACTGTGAGCCTTTCTCCCCAGCTTCATTAACTCACAGTAATACAGCAGTGATCTTCTATTAGAAGTAGAGTTTCCAAAGACATTCAGTAAATGGGCAGGTACACCACCAGTCTTCGAGTTATTTTAAATCACTCTGGAGAGAAAAGTTTAAAAACAACTGATTATTGATGAAGCCAACGCTCTTGCTTTCAATTTCACCATTCTCTGATGAGATGAGATGTACTGCAAAAGGTGAAGAATGATCTTTTTGTTTTAACTGCACCTCAGCACTGCAAATTTATCTCCTGCCATAGTCAACAACAGCTTAATTGCTGCGTCTTCCGTTGGACAGAGAGGATTTACCGAAGAAGGAAGGGCTTTGGGAGGAGCATCCTGCCCTGTACAACACAGGCCTGGCAATCGCATCTGAATTAGTTTACCGAGAACCCATGAACATGACTTTTCTATTTCTCTTTAGCAATATTTATTTATTTGTTGATTGGTTGATTGATCTGTTTGTTTTTTGTTTATTATTTTCTAGTAAGTTAGTAATTTTTATGTATTGCAGTGTTCTGCTGCCACAGAACAACAAACTTCAATAAAAAAATATCAGAAGAGATGCTGGAAATCAAGAGTAACACAGACAAAATGCAGGTGAAACTCAGCAGGTCAGGCAGCATCTACAGAGAGGAATAAACTGTTGACTCTTTCAAGCTGAGTCCAGCTCCCACTCTGGACCCTAAATATCTTTGCTAAAACATGAACCCCTTCCCCTCCATCCCAGAGAGAGATGTTTCCAGAGTTCAGTAACCAAAGTTTCATGCTGAGCTTGGGTGCTGCTTGTTGGAGTCTGTGAACTCTCCCTGACACCAGCTGGGCTTCCTCCTGCTGCTCTGATGTCCTTGTGGACCCCAAAGCCACGTGATTTGGTGGTTTAATTACCCCCTGTGAATTGCCCGTCCTGTGGGTGGTTGACAGGAGGATGTTAAAGGTCACAGGGAAGTAGGCATGGTTTCCTGATGAAGGGTCACGGCTCAAAAAGGTTGACTCTTTACTCCTCTCTATAGATGCTACCTGGCCTGCTGAGTTCCTCCAGCATTTTGTGTGTGTCAATAAAGAATTCTCAGAAAGCATAAACCACATGAGGGTCAAATGAATGTAGACCCACAACAGGCTCCATCAAAAGAGTGCTGGATATGGACTGGCATTTCTCTTTGCTGCTTACTGATTGCTTTGCAGAGTTTTGAATTTCCATCTCTATTATACTTTGATAATGTTTTAAAATATTCAGTTTGTACTCAAAACATTTCATCCACCATCCATTAGTATAAATCTTTGATGTTCTTTTTATTGTACTTTGTCCCCATTAGTCCGTATGTATGTGAACTCGTGGAACAGACACTTGTGTATCTGTATGTGCTATTTTGATGCTGTTACATCAATAGGTTGGGGAGTCAGACAACAGACCATGGCACTAAGTGCAGTGGACTTCCTTACCGTGGGGCAGTACGGCAGCGTAGGAGCTCGTGCATTCTTCCCTGTCACCATGCTGGTCACCTCCGGGTGCTCTGGTTTCCTCCTAAGTTCCAAAGGCGTACAGATTAGTAAGGGTTAGTAGAGTGTAGGCACGCTATGTTGGCGCCAGAAGCAGGACGACAGTTGCCGGCTGCCCCCAACACCTTCTGAACGCGAATAATATTTTTCACTGTATGATTTGATGTACATGTGGCAAACGCAGATGATCTTTATTGTTTTATCTTTATAAAAGTTGGAATATCTTTGGCTATAGGTCCTCTGTCCTCTAAGTACCGTAAATCCGGCTGTAATCCTTAAGGTACATAACAGACAGTTTGCTGCTTGTCTCTAAGTTGCTGTGGATGTCTCCATAGTACGAACTAATCTAGGCATGGAAACCCACACTCTGGCTTTGTGAACTGCTGAGTTTGTGTCACATCCTTTGGCCAAAAGATGACCACATAAACACTTTTACCAGGAGGTGTTCCTAGTTGCCAGACTGCTGGGACCTTGTCCTTTCCTCCCTTGGCGGAGACAGAGCAAAGTTGGTCCAAACTGCAAAACACCACCACCTTTTCTCCCCCAAAACATACAAAAGTTTATTCGCTCAGATGCAAAAATCAGGGGTTCACAAAACCATTAACAATTTCAAATTGTTAATAGGATTACTATTGAAACACCCTGGTTTCCTTGGCTGTCTAAGTTCAGGGAAGACAACCTCTGGCCCCACTAAACTTGTGAGATTGAGGTGCGCTCAATCCCATCCGAAAGCCCGGTTAGTGTGGATGCTGTGCCATTTGCTACCCTGTTACAAATTAGTGCCATGAAATAACAGACATCACACTGCATATGATTAAAGGAAATATATTTATGAACCTTAACTGAAGGGTTAGTGAAGAATAGCAAAAAGAAAAACTAAACAGTCAAATGTGCGCAAGTTGGAGCTCAGCTTGAACTTCTCGGTCACTCACACGCTGGGCCCTTGGTCAATGTGAAAGCATACACCACCTTCCGAACGTCGCTCGCAAACCATCTTGAATAAACAGGTCTCCCACTGGATCGTATGCTACGAATAGTTCTCTCCAGCGTCTTCTCTCTTCATCTCTTCTCAAACAAAAGCCCCACACCCAACCTTGGTGTCTCTCACCAGAGAGCCCCCCCCCCTTAACCCAACCATCCTAACTGGGTGGGACGCAATTCTCCTCATCTCTTATCTCCAACAGTAACCAAACAAGCATGAAAACAGAACAGGCTGCTCTTAGAGATCTGCCAAAATGAAATACATACAGCATAACAGTAAGAATATGAACCAGGGCGTTACAGTATTATCTACAAAACACTCAATTCACCGGGGTGGGAGGTGGTGAGGGCACCATATCTAGAACTTCCCCACTGCACCCATAAGGACCACATACTATTTCTCCAAGGACACACGGGCACCAACATACAAGAGGACAGGCAGTCAACTCATGCAGAGCCCTTGTCTGTCCACCACCTGGACCCACAATGGGCACGTGAGCAAGGTCCAAGAGCAGGCTGACCAGTAGATCCCCCAAGCATTCCACCCCTCTCTGTACCGAGTGATCGTCGATCAGGAGTGTGCCTTCCTGCGTCCCACCGTCTGTTGTCCCTCTCACTTTGCAACAGTGAAAGACAGCTCAGATCCTCATCCAGAGTCGGCTGCTCCTTATAAGCCAAACAGGTTAATGTCACGGCTCTGGCACTTTCTCTGCAGCTGCCACACTATATTCTGCAGTCTGCTTTTACTGCCTGGGTGTACCAAACTGAAGTTCTTCACTGTATCAGAATCAGATTTATTATCACTGGCATACAGTATGTCATGAAATTTGGTGTTTTGTGGCAGCAGTACAATGCAATACATAAAAGTTACAAGAAAAATGGAGAGCTATGTAGGAGGGAAGCATTGCAATGATCTTAGAGTAGGTTAACAAGTTGGCACAACACTGAAGGTCTGTTCTATGTCCAAAGATGAATAAATGAATAAATGCAAAATAGAAATAAAAAGACAGAGTTCCGGTGGACAAACATTTTAATTCCGATTCCCATTCCTGTTCCGATGTGTTGGTCCATGGTCTCCTCTAAGATGAGGACTCCCTCAGAGTGGAAAAGCAACACTTTATATTCTGTCTGGGGAGCATCCAACCTGATAGCATGAATATCGATCTCTCCATCCAGTAAAACAAAAGTTTACTCCCCATTCTCCCCTTCTTCTACTCCCCATTCCCCTCTTCTTCTACTCCCCATTCTCCTCTTCTTCTACTCCCCATTCTCCCCTTCTTCTACTCCCCATTCTCCTCTTCTTCTACTCCCCATTCTCCCTGAGTCTCCTCCTCCTTCTCTTTCTCCTATAGTGCACTCTCCTCTCCTATCAGATTCCTTCCTCTCCAGGCCTTTACCTTTCCTACTGTGTATTGGAAGGTTGCCGATGTTGTTCCTTTATTCAAGAAAGGGAGTAGAGTTAGCCCAGGAAATTATAGACCAGTGAGTCTTTCTTCAGTGGTTGGTAAGTTGATGGAGAAGATCCTGAGAGGCAGGATTTATGAACATTTGGAGAGGTATAATATGATTAGGAATAGTCAGCATGGCTTTGTCAAGGGCAGGTTGTGCCTTACGAGTCTGATCAAATTTTTTGAGGATGTGACTAAACACATTGATGAAGGAAGAGCAGTAGATGTAGTGTATATGGATTTTAGTAAGGCATTTGATAAGGTACCCCATGCAAGGCTTATTGAGAAAGTAAGGAGGCATGGGATCCAAGGGGATATTGCTTTGTGGATCCAGAACTGGCTTGCCCATAGAAGGCAGAGAGTGGTTGTAGATGGGTCATATTCTGCATGGAGGTCGGTGACCAGTGGTGTGCCTCAGGAATCCGTTCTGTGACCCCTACTCTTGGCGATTTTTATAAATGACCTGAATGAGGAAGTGAAGGGATGGGTTAGTAAGTTTTCTAATGACACAAAGGTTGGAGGTGTTGTGGGTAGTGTAGAGGGCTGTCAGAGTTTACAGCGGGACATTGATAGGATGCAAAACTGGGCTGAGAAGTGGCAGATGGAGTTCAACCCAGATAAATTCAACCCGGTTCATTTTGGTAGGTCAAATATGATGGCAGAATATAGTATTAATTGTAAGACTCTTGGCAGTGTGGAGGATCAGAGGGATCTTGGGGTCCAAGTCCATAGGACGCTCAAAGCAGCTGTGCAGATTGACTCTGTGGTTAAGAAGGCATATGGTGTATTGGCTTTTATTAATCGTGGAAATGAATTTAGGAGCCGAGAGGTAATGTTACAGCTATATAGGACCCTGGTCAGACCTCACTTGGAGTACTGTGCTCAGTTCTGGTCACCTCAATACAGGAAGGATGTGGAAGCAATAGAAAAGGTACAGAGGAGATTTACAAGGATGTTGCCTGGATTGGGAAGCATGCCTTATGAGAATAGGTTGAGTGAACTCAGCCTTTTCTCCTTGGAGCGGAGGAGGATGAGAGGTGACCTGATAGAGGTGTATAGTCATAGTCATAGTCATAGTCATAGTCATACTTTATTGATCCTGGGGGAAATTGGTTTACGTTACAGTTGCAGCATAAATAATTAAATAGTAATAAAACCATAAATAATTAAATAGTAATATGTAAATTATGCCAGGAAATAAGTCCAGGACCAGCCTATTGGCTCAGGGTGTCTGACCCTCCAAGGGAGGAGTTGTAAAGTTTGACGGCCACAGGCAGGAATGACTTCCTATGACGTTCAGTGTTGCATCTCGGTGGAATGAGTCTCTGGCTGAATGTACTCCTGTGCCCACCCAGTACATTATGTAGTGGATGGGAGACATTGTCCAAGATGGCATGCAACTTGGACAGCATCCTCTTTTCAGACACCAGCGTCAGAGAGTCCCGTTCCATCCCCACAGCATCACTGGCCTTACAAATGAGTTTGTTGATTCTGTTGGTGTCTGCTACCCTCAACCTGCTGCCCCAGCACACAACAGCAAACATGATTGCACTGGCCACCACAGACTCGTAGAACATCCTCAGC
The DNA here is from genome assembly GCF_963921235.1 of Mobula hypostoma. Classification (NCBI taxonomy): domain Eukaryota; kingdom Metazoa; phylum Chordata; class Chondrichthyes; order Myliobatiformes; family Myliobatidae; genus Mobula; species Mobula hypostoma. The sequence continues at coordinate 151,439,615 of NC_086098.1, forward strand.
ATCATCTGACAGATGTTAAAGGACCTCAGTCTCCTCAGGAAATAAAGATGGCTCTGACCCTTCTTGTAGACAGCCTCAGTGTTCTTTGACCAGTCCAGTTTATTGTCAATTCGTATCCCCAGGTATTTGTAATCCTCCACCATGTCCACACTGACCCCCCTGGATGGAGACAGGGGTCACCGGTGCCTTAGCTCTCCACAGGTTTACCACCAGCTCCTTAGTCTTTTTCACATTAAGCTGCGGATAATTCTGCTCACACCATGTGACAAAGTTTCCTACCGTAGCCCTGTACTCAGCCTCATATCCCTTGCTGATGCATCCAACTATGGCAGAGTCATCCGAAAACTTCTGAAGATGACAAGACTCTGTGCAGTAGTTGAAGTCCGAGGTGTAAATGGTGAAGAGAAAGGGAGACAAGACAGTCCCCTGTGGAGCCCTAGTGCTGCTGATCACTCTGTTGGACACACAGTGTTGCAAGCACACGTACTGTGGTCTGCCAGTCAGGTAATCAAGAATCCATGACACCAGGAAAGCATCCACCTGCATCGCTGTCAGCTTCTCCCCCAGCAGAGCAGGGTGGATGGTGTTGAACACACTGGAGAAGTCAAAAACCATGACCCTCACAGTGCTCGCTGGCTTGTCCAGGTGGGCGTAGACACGGTTCAGCAGGTAGATGACAGCATCCTCAACTCCTAGTCGGGGCTGATATGCGAACTGAAGGGGATCTAAGTGTGGCCTGACCATAGGCCGGAGCAGCTCCAGAACAAGTCTCTCCAGGGTCTTCATGATGTGGGAGGTCAATGCCACCGGTCTGTAGTCATTGAGGCTGCTGGGGCCCGGCGTCATCGGCACAGGGACGAGGCAGGACGTCTTCCACAGTACAGGAACCCTCCGGAGCCTCAGGCTCAGGTTGAATACATTAGTGAAGTACTCCACATAGCTGAGGGGCACAGGCTTTGAGCACCCTGGTACTGACACTATCCAGTCCTGCAGCCTTGCTTGGGTTGAGACGTTTCAGCTGTCTTCTCACCTGTTCAGCTGTGAAGCCCACCGTGGTGGTTTCGTGTGGGGAAGGGGTATAGTCATGAGAGCAGGGTGGGGGACTGTGAGGAGGGGTAGGAGGGGAGAGTGGAATATGTGTTAGTTGGGGGCTGACAACAGATGGCTCATGTGGGGGATGGGCAGGGGCCACAATGTCAAATCTGTTAAAGAACAGGTTAAGTTCATTGGCCCTGTCCACACTGCCTTCAGCTCCTCTGTTGCTAGTTTGCCGGAACCCAGTGATGGTCCTCATCCCCCTCCAGACTTCTCTCATGTTGTTCTGCTGGAGTTTCCACTCAAGCTTCCTCCTATACCTGTCTTTAGCCTCCCTGATCCTGGCTTTCAGGTCCCTGTATTGCCCTCAGCTCCTCCCTACTTCCACCTCTAAACACCCTCTTTTTAGCGTTCAGATGATGAGAGGCATTGATTGTGTGGATTGTCAGAAGCTTATTGTCAGAAGCTTTTTCCCAGGGCTGAAATGGTTGCCACAAGAGGACACAGGTTTAAGGTGCTCGGGAGTACGTACAGAGGAGATGTCGGGTGGGTAAGTTTTTTACGCAGAGAGAAAAATTCTGAATAAAGGGTTAAAATATCTGAGTTCCCAACACTCTATAACTACCTTTAATTAACAAACAATCTACCTAATGTTAGCCTCTAAGGCATAGGGCGTAACACACTGCGTAAACAAGATCAACAACCTATCTTTGTGAATTATGGAAATACCAGGAGCTGTGGGACAAGACAGATTGTCTCTTGGCTGATGTCTCTCATATTCTGTGAAATGCAATAAGTCACACTGGATTAGTGTATAAGAAAGGCTGTGACTATTGCTCTTTGGATGAACATGAGAAATAAGAGTAGGAGTAGGCTATCTGGCCCATCGAGCCTGCTCCACCATTCAGTAAGATCATGGCCGATCTGACCATGGACTCATCTCCACCTACCTGCCTTTTCCCCATAACCCTTAATTCCCCTACTATGCAAAGGATCAATCCAACCTGCTGAGATCCCCCAGAATTTTATGTGTGTTGCTTTGGATTTCCAGCATCTGCAGACTTTCAGTAGTAGGTTCTTAGTGAGTTAATTCCAATTCCAATGTCCCAAAACTAACTCTGTATTGTAATTGCTTATTATGATGCCACCAAGCTGCATTGCCCAGCAAGGTCATGGCTAAGATTTAGCTGGGTTCCTAAGTTCGTAGGGATGGATTTGGGAACAGTGTGCAGAGTTAGGGGTCAGGTTGGAGTTTAGGGACAGGAATGAGGGGAAGGAGCAGAATCAGAATCAGGTTTATTATCACTCATATGTCGTGAAAGATGTTTTGTGGCAGCAGTACATTATATAAAAATAAATAAGTTCTGCAAAATGGGTGGAAGAAAATAGAGGTAGTGCTCATGGACTCATTGTCTGTTCAGAAACCTGATGGTGGAGGGGAAGAAGCTGTTCCTGAAACATTCAGTGTGTGTTTTCAGGCTCCTGTATCTCCTCCGTGATGGTAGCAATGAGAAGAGGGCATGTTCTGGGAGATGTACGCTGTCTTTTTGAGCTATCTCCTTTTGCTGGTGGTTTCGATGCCGGGGTGGCTAGAGCCCGTGGTGGAGCTGGCTGAGTTTACAAAGCTCTACACCTTTGTTACGATCCTGTGCAGTGGTCCCTCCACACCAGACGGTGATGCATTCAGTGAGAATACTCTCCATGGTACCTCTGGAGGAACTTGCAAGTGCCTGTGCTGACATACCAAGTCTCATCATATACCTAATAGCCACTGTCATGCCTTCTTTGTAATTGAATTAATAAAATGTGCCCAGGATAGATCCTCAGAGATGTTGACACCTTGGAACTTGAAACTGCTCACCCTTTCCACTGCTGATCCCTTGAGGAGGGGGTGTGTTCCCTTGACTTACCCTAGCCCTCAGCAGACTACAAATCTCCTGGTTCATCCATGGCTTTTGATTTGGGCATGCATATTATGTTGTCATAGGCTCCTACTCACCCACACAGGTTTTAATGAAGTCAGTGACAGCTGTGACATACTCATTCAGACTTGAGGATGAATCCCGAATATAGTTCAGTCCACTGACTTATAGCAGTGTTGCCAGTGCTCCTGGGCCTCCCTTGTCCATACCTTCTTGGTCCTCACTACTGGTGCTGCGGTCTTCAGTCTGCCTATACTCCGGGAGTAGAAGTACAGCCAGGTGATCAGACTTTCCAAAGTGTGACCGTGGGACGATGTTGTAAGCGTTCTGGATGGGAGTATTACAGTGGTTCAGTGTGTTGTCTCCTTTGTGTTGTGGTAGTTAATGAGTTAATCCTATGCCACTCGGTTAACCTCCCTCACATAGGAGGAGTGCAAATATGGATATTATGCCTTCAAGAGATTCCCTTTTGGCATCTCATCCTTGATCTCTTTCAGATGAGGATGAGCTATATTTTGGAGGGACAGGAAGGAGCAGTCTTCCACATGGATGGTATACTCATCTTCTCTCATGTCTGTAAATCCTCCTGGGAGGGGGGAGAAGATGGCGACGCGACGACAGCATGCGCGGCCACTTCGGTGATGAATATCTGTTATTTGTCAAGTAGGGGACTGTGCACAATCCTGATTTGATGGAGACAGATGTGAGAGCACAGCGGAACATCTGGAAAACTTCTGAAATGTCTGCTTTGCTGCCGCTGCTACTGTGTGGTAACCGGAATCTCTGGAGCTGAAGGCCCCGAAATCCTCGGCTTTGCGTGTTTCAGCAGCTGGGGCGAGGTTGAGGGCACTCGGCAGAGGATGGCGCTCAGGATGCTGTATCGGAGAGGCTGGTCGGAAGCTCTGAGTTTTCGGACGGATGGACTCAAGGTTGGCTGAGGTCGGCTGCTTCCAAGGTATTGGCAAGTTGATGGTGCCTGGAGGTTTATGGCAGGGAGTTTCTCCCTTTTGCCGCCTGCTATCGGGGACTCGGGAGTCGATCGACTCGGGACTTTGAGACTTTTTTTTACTGTGCCCATGGTCTGTTCTTTGTCAAATTATGGTATTGCTTTGCACTGCTGTAACTATATGTTATAATTATGTGGTTCTGTCAGTGTTAGTCTTTGGTCTGTCCTGTTTTCTATGATATCACTCCGGAGAAACATTGTATCATTTCTTAATGCATGTATGCATTTCTAAATGACAATAAAAGAGGACTGAGTATTCTCATAAACTAACAATTCCCTTTAATCCTCTGTAATATTGATACATCTGACTTTAGCTTCTCCTTCTCCATTTTCAGAGTAAATTTGATCATATTATGATCACTCTCCCCTGAGGTTTCTTTTACCTTAAGCTCTCTAGTCAAGTCCAGTTCATGGCACAACAGCGTATCCAGAATTGCTGATCCCCTAGTGGGCTCAACCACAAGCTGTTCTAAAAAGCCATCCCATAGGCATTCTAGAAATTCCCTCTCTTGAGATCCAGCACCAGCCTGATTTTCTCAATCTACCTGCATCTCGAAATCTCCCATGTCTATTGAAACATTACCCTTTTGGCATGCATTTTGTACAAGCATTATTATCAATGAAGTTCAGTTGAAAATCCTGCATGCTGCTGGCATCCTCGTGGTCTTTGCACTGTTCAATATCAAACACAATACTTTGGTTCCACATGTGATAGGTTGGTGATAATTATTTAGACTTTTTGAAGCTGGCCTGGTTAAAATCCCCCATAATAATTGGGAAGGATTCAAGGTGCACTGCTTAATGCCTGTTGATTACATCGCTCGGTTCGTCTAGACCCTGTTTGACACAGGCCTGAGGTGGGACGTACACCACCACCAATGTGAGGGTTGAAAACTCCCACGACAGATAAAATGAACAACACTTGATCGTGAGTTGTTCCAGGTTGGGTGAGCGGGACTGGGACAGAACCATCATATTTGTACACCACAAGAAGATAATTAATTCACTACCTTGGTGGTGAATGTGAAGCCAGCGTGCTGTATTGCTGCATTTGGAATAGCAGGGTATATCCAAGTCTCTGAGAAACACAGAGACCTTGATGGCCCTTTGATACAGCAATCTTCCTTGAGGTGTGCCAGTGCTGGTTGTCAGTGAGGAGGAGATGTTATTTCCAACCCGCACAGACTGTGGTCTCCCGGTGAGGAAGTCGAGGATCCAGTTGCAGAGGGAGGTACAGAGGCCCAGGTTTTGGAGCTTGTTGAGAGTATAATTGCTTTGAATGCTGAGCTGTAGAAAATAAGCAGCAGCCTGACACAGGTATTACTATTGTCCAGGTGATCCAATGCCAGGTGGCGAGCCAGTGAGGTTGCATCCACCATAGACCAATTGCAGTGGTAGGCAAATTCCGCAGACCCAGGTCCTTGCTTAGGCAGGACCTGACCAACCTCTCAAAGCACTTCATCACAGTTGATGTGAATGCCACCGGGCGATAGTCATTGAGGTCGCTCACCCTGCTCCTCTTGAGCAGTGGTATGATTGTCACCTTTTGAAGCAAATGGAAAACTCCAGCTGCAGCAGTGAGAAATTGAAGATACCTGTGAACACTCCCACCAGCTGGTTGACATAGGTTTTAGAGCCCTACTGGGTATATCATCTGGGCATCAAGCCTTGTGAGGGTTCACCCTCTTTAAAGGTGTTTTGACGTCGGCCTGCGAGACAGAGATCACAGGGTCACCAGACATTGCAGGGATTTGCACAGGTGTAGTTTTATTCTCCCTTTCAATGTGTGCATAAAATAGGTTGAGATGATCTGGGAGGGAAGATTCACGGCTATTCATGATGCTAGGTTTCACTTCTAGAGTGAGAGGTCAGGTCAGAGTGCTCCATCATCCAGTGATCCCCATGGTCAATGAATGAGGTCCTTGGGCCCCATGAACAATTGCTGGTGATCTCCCAGGTGGGTGACTCCCTCCAGGTAGGGAGATCCCGGGGATGAAGTTCCATGTGGGCTTGAGGTACGAGGACTGGTGATCCTTAGGCCAGCAAGTCCAAGTAATGGAGATCGTGCATCTGCAAGGAAATCTGGAGTTTAGGGTCCTGTCATCTTCTTTCCATTACTTATTATATATATATTCATTTACAAGGCATGAGAAAATTATTTAGTAGACGGATTTTGGAAGAGCTTGATAGTGAACATCTGATACAATGAGCTTCAAAACCAGAAGGTTTATCTGCTTATTTAGATAAAGTTCTTGAAGGGCCTGTTGATATGTGTATTCTGCATTAAGACTGTAGAGCAATATCACTGAAAAAGTACCTTCATTAGGATGGCACCAGGCAATAGGATGATGATGACGAGGTGTACATCATCCTGTTGCCTGGTGCCATCCTAATGAAGGTACTTTTTCAGTGATAAATCAGCCAGTTGAGTGGTGTCTCAACAACAACGTTGCACTCAGCGTCAGTAAGACCAAAGAACTGATTGCTGACTTCAGAAAGGAGAAGTTGTATGAACACACTCCAGTGCTCATGGAGAGGTCAGCAGTGGAAAGGCTGTGTAGTTTCACGTACCTGGCTGTCAACATATCTAAAGATCTATCCTGGGGCCAATGAAGAAGGCAGGTCAGCAGTTATATTTCATTAGGAGTTTGAGGAGATTAGTTATGTCACAAAAAACTCTTGCAGATTTCTACAGATGTACCCTGGAGATAACTATGGCCAGTTGCATCACGGTATGGAAGTGCCAATGCTAAAGACTGTAAAAGCTGCAGAATGTCGCAGTGGATAAGCAGCATCCAGAAGAGTTGGTCATTTGGCAGATCGGTTACCGAGGTACAGTGAAAAACTTCGTTTTGAACACCATCCGGACAGGGATGAACATAGAAGATGCTGATAAAAAGCCAATAACAAATACAGCAATCAGCACAGAACAAAGGAACAGAGCAAAGTGGAGTGATGTGAACTGAAGCCGGGCACAAAGGAATACTAAAGTGACAAAAGCTGAGGAGGCAGAATTAAAGATCGAGAACCTGGCAGCACCACTTGGAAAGGGATGTCAAAGGGGTGACTGGTTCCGAAGTGTGAATTGAATTGACTTTACTTCTTACGTCCTTCACATACACGAGCAGTAAAAATCTTTACGTTACGTCTCCATCGCAAAGTTGTTGTGAAATTGTTCTTAGAAGATAATATAGAGCATTACAGCCCGATACAGGCCCTTCAGCCCACAATGGTGTGACACCCTTTTAACCTAATCTAAGATCAAACTAACCCTCATAAACCTCCATTTCTTCTACCATCCACATGCCTATCTGAGAGTTTCATAAATGTCTCTACTGTACCTGCCTCCACCACCACCCTCAGCAGAGCATTCCATACACCCATCACTCCCTGTGCAAAACCGAGCCAAGTGTAGAGGTGCAAACTGAAACAAGGCAAAAAGAAACGCTGTGTGACAATACCTGAGAAGGTAGAATTAAAGATCAAGAACAAGCCAGCACCACTTGGCATCCCCCCACTATACTTTCCTCCAATCACATCAAAATTACATCCCCTCACAGTAGCTATTTCTGTCCCGGGAAAAAGTCTCTGGCTATCTACTTCATCTGTGCCTGTTAATGTCTTGTATACCTCTATCAAGTCCCCTCTCATCCTCCTCCAATACAAGGGAAATTAATAACAGAATGCAGAATAAACTGCAACAATTGTTGAGATATTAAAACATAAATGATACCCAATTTTTACAAGAAAAAACACAATTAGAACTAAAGGTGGTCCACCGTATTGTAATCACAAACAAGAGAAAACCTGCAGATATTGGAAATCCAAGCAACGCGCACAAAATGCTGGAGGAACTCAGCAGGCCAGGCAGCATCTCTGGAAAAGAGTAGAGTGGACGTTTCGGGCCAAAATCCTTCGAAGGGTGTTGGCTTGCCTGTGGATTTCCTGCAGTGTTCTGTGTGTGTCGTTGACTGTGGTGTAAAGTGATCAAAGTGGTGGCAGTGTTGCGATACTGAGGGAGTAATTAAGGTTGTGCCAGTGGTTCAAAGACCGAATGGTGGAAGGGAAGTAGCTGTTCTTGAGCCTGGTGGTGTATGGCCTCAGGCTTCTGTCGACGGCGATGACAAGATAATGTCAGGGTCCAGATGGTGGGGAGCGTTGATGACGGATGCTGCCTTGAGAATTGCTAAGGAAGATTTGACATCCATCTTCTTATGTGCCTATTATATCATCAACTCCTATGCTAGGAAGAATTTACAGTGGTGGTAAACCCTACCGATTTGAATATCTTTGGGAAGTTGAAGGATGAAACTCATGCAGTCACAGAGAGAATGAGCAAACTCCACACAGACTGTTCCTGAGGACAAGGCTGAATCCATAAGACCATAAGACATAGAAGCAGAATTAGGCCATCTGGCCCATTGAGTCTGCTCCGCCATTCAATCATAGAAACATAGAAACATAGAAAATAGGTGCAGGAGTAGGCCATTCGGCCCTTCGATCCTGCACCACCATTTATTATGATCATGGCTGATCATCCAACTCAGAACCCCGCCCCAGCCTTCCCTCCATACCCCCTGACCCCCGTAGCCACAAGGGCCATATCTAACTCTCTCTTAAATATAGCCAATGAACCGGCCTCAACAGTTTCCTGTGGCAGAGAATTCCACAGATTCACCACTCTCTGTGTGAAGAAGTTTTTCCTAATCTCGGTCCTAAAAGGCTTCCCCTCTATCCTCAAACTGTGACCCCTTGTTCTGGACTTCTCCAACATCGGGAACAATCTTCCTGCATCTAGCCTGTCCAATCTCTTTAGGATCTTATACGTTTCAATCAGATCCCCCCTCAACCTTCTAAATTCCAACGAGTACAAGCCCAATTCATCCAGTCTTTCTTCATATGAAAGTCCTGCCATCCCAGGAATCAATCTGGTGAACCTTCTTTGTACTCCCTCTATGGCAAAGATGTCATTTCCTCAGATTAGGGGACCAAAACTGCACACAATACTCCAGGTGTCGTCTCACCAAGGCCTTGTACAACTGCAGTAGTACCTCCCTGCTCCTGTACTCGAATCCTCTCACTATAAATGCCAGCATACCATTCGCCTTTTTCACCGCCTGCTGTACCTGCATGCCCACTTTCAATGATTTGTTTTTTTTTCCCCTTCTCAGCCCCACTTGCGGGCCCTCTCCCTGTAACCACTGATGCCACGTCCAATCAAGAACCTATCAAGCTCATCAGAACCTAAATACACCCAATGACCTGGACTCCACAGCTGCCTGTGGTAATAAATTCCACAAATTCACCACCCACTGGCTAAAGAAATTTCACTGCATCTGTTTTAAATGGATGTCCCTCTTGTCCTAGACTCCCCCACCATAGGAAACATCTTTTTCGCATCTATTCTGTCTAGGCCTTTCAACTTTTGAAAGGTTTCAGTGAATCCCCCTTCTTCCTTCTAAATTCCAGCGAGTACAGACCCAGAGCCATCAAACGTTCCTTGTATGATAACCCTTTCATTCCTCGAATCATCCTTGTGAACCTCCTCTAAACCCTCTCCAATGCCAGCGCATCTTTTCTTAGATGAGGAGACCAAAACTGTTCACAATATTCAAGGTGAGGCCTCACCAATGCCTTATAAAGCCTCAGCATCACATTCCTGCTCTTGTATATTGAAATGAATGCTAACATTTCATTTGCCTTCCTCACCACTGACTCTACCTGCAAGTTAATCTTTAGAGCGTCCTGCACAAGGACTCCCAAGTCCCTTTGCCTCTCAGATTTTTGGATTTTCTCTCTGTTTAGAAAATAGTCTGCACATTTATTTCTTCTATCAAAGTGCCTAAGCATGTATTTTCCAACACTGTATTTCATTTGGCACTTTCTTGCCCATTCTCCTAATCTGTCTAAGTCCTTCTGCATCCGACCTGTTTCCTCAACACTACCTGCCCCTCCATCAATCTTCGTATCATCTGCAAACTTGGCAATAAAGCTATCTATTCCATTATCTAAATCATTAATATACAGCATAAATAGAAGTGGTGCCAGCACCAACCCTTGCAGAACACTGGCAGCCAACCAGAAAAGGATCCTTTTATTCCCACTTGCTGCCTCCTACCAATCAGCCAATGCCCTAACCACATTAGTAACTTTCCTGTAATACCATGGGCTCTTAACTTGGTAAGCAGCCTCAGGTGTGGCACCTTGTCAAATGCCTTCTGAAAGTCCAAATATACAACATCCACTGCACCCCTTTTATCCATCCTACTTGTAATCTCCTCAAAGAATTCCAACAGGTTCATCAGGCAAGATTTTCCCTTAAGGAAACCGTGCTGACTTTGTCCTATCTTGTCCTGTGTCACTAAGTACTCCATCACCTTGTCCTTAACAATTGACTCCAACATCTTCTGAATCACTGAGTTCAGGCTAACTGGTTTATACTTTCCTTTCTGCAGCCTTCTTCCTTTCTTAAAGAATGGAGTGACATTTGCAATTTTCCAGTCCTCTGGCACCATGCCAGAGTCCATTGATTCTTGAAAGATCATTTCTAATGCCAGCACAATCTTTACCACTCCCTCTTTCAGAACCGTAGGCTGCAGTTCATCTGGCCCGGGTGACTTATGTACCCTTAGGTCTTTCAGCTTTTTGAGCACCATCACCCTTGTAATAGTAACTGTACGCACTTCTCTTCCCTCACACTCTTCAACACCTGGCACACTGCTAGTGTCTTCGAGGTCACTAAAGCTGTGAAGCAGTAGTTCAAACTGGCTGCATCATTGTGCTGCCAATTCCAACCCTGAAACAACTTGAAACAAACTAATGTCTACTTGACCTATTTTTTATATCCTTTTGGCATTTGACTAATCTCCCTATAAATCAGATTTATTTGACAAACACAACCTAGATTGAACCTGACTGCTAAAGTGAAAGGCACTTTACCAACCGCCTCTGGTGGTTTGAAGGCAAATCCAACGCAGATTTCAACATGCAAATTCCCATTATTAGTAAATGAATTTACACTCAGTGGCCACTTTATTAGTACACCTGCAACTTGCTCGTAAACACACATATCTAATCAGTCAATCCTGTGCCAGGAACTCACTGAATAAAAGCATGCAGACATGGTCAAGAGGTTCAGTTGATATTCAGACAAAACATCAGAATGGGGAAGAAATGTGATCTAAGTGACTTTGACTGTGGAATGATTGCTGGTGCCAGACAGGGTGGTTTGAGTATCTCAGAAACTGCTAATCTCCTGGGATTTTCACACAGAACAGTCTCTAAAGTTTACAGAGAATGGTGCAAAAAAGAACAAACAAACAAAAACATCCAGTGACCAACAATTCTGTGGGCAAAAATACTTTGCTCATGAGAGAGGTCACAGGAGAATGGCCAGACTGGTTCAAGCTGACAGGAAGGCAACAGTAACTCAGATAACTTGAATCCTAGGGGGACCAATATCCTGGCAGGGAGATTAGCGAGGGCTACCGAGGTGACTTTAAACTAGAATGGTTGGGGGGTGGGAATCAAATTAAGGGGACTAGGAGAGAGGAGGTTAGTTCACAACAGGGGGATGGGAACAAGTGCAGAGAGACAGAGGGGTGTAAAATGAGGGTAGAAGCAAAAAATAGTAAGGTGAAAAGTAAAAGTGGCAGGCCGGCAAATCCAGGGCAAAAATCAAAAAGGGCCACTTTTCAACATAACTGTATAAGGGCTAAGAGAGTTGTAAAAGCGAGCCTGAAGGCTTTGTGTGTCAATGCAAGGAGCATTAGTAACAAGGTGGATGAATTAAAAGTACAGATTGTTATTAATGAATATGATATAGTTGGGATCACAGAGACATGGCTCCAGGATGACCAAGGATGGAAGCTCAACATTCAGGGATATTCAATATTCAAGAGGGATAGACATGAAAGAAAAGGAGGTCGGGTAGCATTGCTGGTTAGAGAAGAGATTAATGCAATAGAAAGGAAGGACATTAGCCGGGAGGATATGGAATTGATACGGGTAGAGCTGCATAACACTATGGGGCAGAAAACACTGGTGGGAGTTGTGTACAGGCCACCTAACAGTAGTGGTGAGGTTGGGGATGGCATTAAACAGGAAATTAGAAATGCGTGCAATAAAGGACCAGCAGTTATAATAGAAACATAGAAACATAGAAAATAGGTGCAGGAGTAGGCCATTCGGCCCTTCGAGCCTGCACCGCCATTTATTATGATCATGGCTGATCATCCAACTCAGAACCCTGCACCAGCCTTCCCTCCATACCCCCTGATCCCCGTAGCCACAAGGGCCATATCTAACTCCCTCTTAAATATAGCCAATGAACCGGCCTCAACTGTTTCCTGTGGCAGAGAATTCCACAGATTCACCACTCTCTGTGTGAAGAAGTTTTTCCTAATCTCGGTCCTAAAAGGCTTCCCCTTTATCCTCAAACTGTGACCCCTCGTTCTGGACTTCCCCAACATCGGGAACAATCTTACTGCATCTAACCTGTCCAACCCCTTTAGGATTTTATACGTTTCAATGGGTGACTTCAATCTACATGTAGATTGGGTGAACCAAATTGGTAAGGGTGCTGAGGAAGAGTATTTCTTGGAATGTATGTGGGATGGTTTTTTGAACCAACATGTCGAGGAACCAACTAGAGAACAGGTTATTCTAGACTGGGTATTGAGCAATGAGGAAGGGTTAATTAGCAATTTTGTCGTGAGAGGCCCCTTGGGTAAGAGTGACCATAATATGGTGGAATTCTTCATTAAGATGGAGAGTGACATAGTTAATTCAGAAACAAAGGTTCTGAACTTAAAGAAGGGTAACTTTGAAGGTATGAGACGTGAATTAGCTAAGATAGACTGGCAAATGACACTTAAAGGGTTGACGGTGGATATGCAATGGCAAGCATTTAAAGATCGCATGGATGAACTACAACAATTGTTCATCCCAGTTTGGCAAAAGAATAAATCAAGGAAGGTAGTGCACCCGTGACTGACAAGAGAAATTAGGGATAGTATCAATTCCAAAGAAGAAGCATACAAATTAGCCAGAAAAAGTGGCTCACCTGAGGACTGGGAGAAATTCAGATTTCAGCAGAGGAAGACAAAGGGCTTAATTAGGAAGGGGAAAAAAAGATTATGAGAGAAAACTGGCAGGGAACATAAAAACTGACTGTAAAAGCTTTTATAGATATGTGAAAAGAAAAAGATTGGTTAAGACAAATGTAGGTCCCCTACAGACAGAAACAGGTGAATTGATTATGGGGAGCAAGGACATGGCAGACCAATTGAATAATTACTTTGGTTCTGTCTTCACTAAGGAGGACATAAATAATCTTCCAGAAATAGTAGGGGACAGAGGGTCCAGTGAGATGGAGGAACTGAGGGAAATACATGTTAGTAGGGAAGTGGTTTTAGGAAAATTGAAGGGATTAAAGGCAGATAAATCCCCAGGGCCAGATGGTCTGCATCCCAAGGAAGTAGCCCAGGAAATGGTGGATGCATTGGTGATAATTTTTCAAAACTCTTTAGATTCTGGACTAGTTCCTGAGGATTGGAGGGTGGCTAATGTAACCCCACTTTTTAAAAAAGGAGGGAGAGAGAAACCGGGGAATTATAGACTGGTTAGCCTAACATGGGTGGTGGGTAAACTGCTGGAGTCAGTTATCAAAGATGTGGTAACAGCACATTTGGAAAGCGGTGAAATGATCGGACAAAGTCAGCATGGATTTGTGAAAGGAAAATCATGTCTGACGAATCTCATAGAATTTTTTGAGGATGTAACTAGTAGAGTGGATAGGGGAGAACCAGTGGATGTGGTATATTTGGATTTTCAAAAGGCTTTTGATAAGGTCCCACACAGGAGATTAATGTGCAAACTTAAAGCACACGGTATTGGGGGTAAGGTATTGATGTGGATAGAGAATTAGTTGGCAGACAGGAAGCAAAGCGTGGGAATAAATGGGACCTTTTCAGAGTGGCAGGCAGTGACTAGTTGGGGTACCGCAAGGCTCAGTGCTGGGACCCCAGTTGTTTACAATATATATTAATGACCTGGATGAGGGAATTAAGTGCAGCATCTCCAAGTTTGCAGATGACACGAAGCTGGGCGGCAGTGTTAGCTGTGAGGAGGATGCTAAGAGGATGCAGGGTGACTTGGATAGGTTAGGTGAGTGGGCAAATTCATGGCAGATGCAATTTAATGTGGATAAATGTGAGGTTATCCACTTTGGTGGCAAAAACAGGAAAACAGATTATTATCTGAATGGTGGCCGATTAGGAAAAGGGGAGGTGCAACGAGACCTGGGTGTCATTATACACCAGTCATTGAAAGTGGGCATGCAGGTACAGCAGGCGGTGAAAACGGTGAATGGTATGCTGGCATTTATAGCAAGAGGATTCGAGTACAGGAGCAGGGAGCTATTACTGCAGTTGTACAAGGCCTTGGTGAGACCACAGCTGGAGTATTGTGTGCAATTTTGGTCCCCTAATCTGAGGAAAGACATCCTTGCCATAGAGGGAGTACAAAGAAGGTTCACGAGATTGATTCCTGGGATGGCAGGACTTTCATATGATGAAAGACTGGATGAACTAGGCTTATACTCGTTGGAATTTAGATTGAGGGGGGATCTTATTGAAACGTATAAAATCCTAAGGGATTGGACAGGCTAGATGCAGGAAGATTGTTCCCAATGTTGGGGAAGTCCAGAATGAGGGGTCTTGGTTTGAGGATAAAGGGGAAGCCTTTTAGGACCGAGATTAGAGAAAACTTCTTCACGCAGAGAGTGGTGAATCTGTGGAATTGTCTGCCACAGGAAACAGTTGAGGCCAGTTCATTGGCTATATTTAAGCGGGAGTTAGATATGGCCCTTGTGGCTAAAGGGATCAGGGGGTATCGAGGAAGGCTGGTGCAGGGTTCTGAGTTGGATGATCAGCCATGATCATACTGAATGGCGGTGCAGGCTCGAAGGGCCGAATGGCCTACTCCTGCACCTATTTCCTATGTTTCTATAACCATGTGTTACAACAGTGGTGTGCAGAACAGCATCTCTGAATGCACAACACGTCGAAGTGGAAGGGCTACAGCAGCAGAAGACCATGAACATACTGGCGGTACCTAATAAAGTGGCCACTGCGTGTAACTACACTGACCAATGTACTAAACACACGTAGCTTGAACAGATCGACTGTGAAAACAGAACTGAAACATGCATATTACCCATTGGCTTTACGTATAAATCACAATTATTAAAAAAAAACAGGTTGCTTTTAATGCGGTGATCTGCAAACAAATGCTGAACTAATGGTGAATTTGAAGCGTTTCCTTCAAACTTTTGTACTGTAAAGAAATTGTTAACATTATTAAAACCTTAGCCACAACTTAGATGTACTGTATAACCCTCTCTCACAATCTATTCTCACACTTCAATTAACCTTAACATTATTTTAAGATTTAAATTTGGAAACTCATCTCCGGTTCCCAGCCCACTGTAATTCATTGAAATTCATTGGAATAAAAAAGTGTTGCTTAAACCAAACGTCTGTTTAATAGAGAAGCTCCTCGTGTTACAAATGGCCTGACTTAAAGATATCTGACTTTACATTAATTCTTCCAGATAAATTAAAGCATTTTCAGGCTAGTGGTAATAATAAAATGTTTTATGCTCTTCATTAATGGGTGGATACAGTGTAGATCCCATTAGATTAATTAGTGTTAGGGCAATTATTCAATTACAGCAGGTGTATACAGAGCAATATGATATTAGTAGTAATAGAAAACAGATATTTCTGACTTATAGAGAAACCACTTTGCAGAGAGCTCTCAGGAACAGAACCCCAATGTAACCCGGAGACTGCTTGTACCAGATGAAGGGTCTCAACCTAAAATGTCCACTGTCCATTTCCTTCCACAAGTCCTGCCTGACCCTCTGAGTTCCTCCAGCAGTTTGTTTTTTAAATTGCTTGTACTGCCTATTTGCCACCACACACGAGACAGATTTCTTCCCTGACTTTCCCTCCATTTTAGACTATCCTTTGCTCACCTTCCTCGCTGTGCTGAACTCAGTACCTCTTCACAAAATCAGGGGGAGAGAGGACAATTAAACTAAAAAGCATTCTGTTACCCCATCTCTCCCCACCACCACTCACGATTCCCACTGCCTTCCCACATATCCGGCCAATATGCAGTCTGACTCAGGTAATAATACAGGGAGGTGTCTGCCCTCAAGATGCAGGGCAAGATGACCTCATTGACTTGGGGTGATGTTGTCAATGGCAGCAGTATTACAGAGTTTAGAAGAATGAAGGGTGATTTTAACAAAACATATAAGGTCTTTGATGGCTTGGGAGGGTAGATATTAAGATGCTAAAATGAGGGGGGAATCTCATTGAAACCTATAGAATATTGAAAGCCTTGTTAGAGTGGACATGGAGAAGATATTTCCTATACTGAAGGAGTTTAGGACCAGAGGGCACAGCCTCAGAGTAGAAAGATGTCCCTTTAGAACAGATATGAGGAACAATTTCCTTAGCCAGAGGGTGGTGAATCTGTGGAATTCATTGCTACAGATAGCTGTGGAGGCCAGGTCATTGGGTATATTTAAAGCAGGGGTTGGTAGGTTCTTGAGTAGTAAAAGCATCAAAGGTTATGGGGAGAAGGCAGGAGAATGGTGTTGAGAGGGGTAATCACTTATTATAGAATCGCAGAGCAGACTCAACAGGCAAACAAAATGCTGGAGGAACTCAGCAGGACAGGTATCATTTATGGAGGGAAAGGGACAGTCGTGGAGACTAGATCGCCGGAGTGTTTTAAACAGGGAGTAGGTATGCTTTTGACAGATTGGAGAAATGTGGGCAATGGGTACCTGGCACATCAGAGAGATGAGACCTACAGCAGATCAGCCATTGAATGACAGGGCAGGCTTGAGGGGCCAGGTGGCCTACTCCTGCTTCTATTTACATAAAACACAGAGGAGTACAGCACAGGGCAGCCTCTTCTGTCCACAGTGAAGTGCCAACTCATTAAACCAGAAACTCCTAATTAATCTAATTCCTCTTCCCTCGCTTCCTATTGTATTCTTTTGTCTATCTAAGGCTTTCTTAAATGTACTGACACTCTCTGCCTCTACCACCACATCAGGCCCCATCACTCTCTGTGTAAAGAACGTGCTCTGAACGTTGCCTTCGTATTTTCCCCATCTTAGATTAAATACATAAATACATTTCAATCCTGAGAGAAAGATACTGCTGTCTTTCTATGCCTTACATCATTTCACAAACTTTCCTCAGCCTCCACTACTTGAGGGAAAATGGCCCCAGCTCGTCCAAACTCTCTTTCCTTACGTTCTGACGATTGTAAAGAGGAAAGTAGAGGAGACTAGGCCCTCTCCAGCTCCGACATTCTACTCCATCAGAAATCTGGGGATTTCCACGGTTTTATAATGGTTGGCCTTTTAAAATTCTGACATGGCGTAATGTGCTGACCGCTTCCCAATTTCTCTCAGTGTGGCATCATATTGCTGATGTATGTCCCCTCACTTATGGCATTGGTATCAGTTTATTACTGTCACATATATCAAGATACAATGAAAAGCTTGCCTTGCATTCTGTTCATACAGATTAGCTCGTTACAGAGTGCATTGAGCTGGAATAAGCTGAATCTATAACAATCTATAACAATGCAGAATAAAGTGCAAAAGCTACCGAGAGAGTGAAGTGCAAGATTGTAACGAGGTCGATTGTGAGACCGACAGTCCAGCTTATTGTACAAGAGGTCCACTCTAGACTCTGATAACAGTGGGATAGAAGCTGTCCTTCAGCCTGGTGGTCTGTGCTTTCAGGCTCTTGTACCTTCTGCCCAGTGGGAGAGGGGAGAAGAGTAGGG
This sequence comes from Mobula hypostoma, assembly GCF_963921235.1. NCBI lineage: Eukaryota > Metazoa > Chordata > Chondrichthyes > Myliobatiformes > Myliobatidae > Mobula > Mobula hypostoma. The sequence continues at coordinate 151,457,459 of NC_086098.1, forward strand.
TTTTAGTTATGCTGGCTGCTTTACTGAGTTAGCGAGAGTCCATGGAGAGGAGGCTGGTTTCCGTGACGTGCTGAACTGTGCCCATAAGTTTCTCGTGGTCATGGGCAGAACAGTTGCCATGCCAAGCTGTTATGTATCTGCACAGAATGCTTTCTGTGGTGCATCAATGAAAATCGGTAAGAACAAAAACAGGATACTGCAGCAAATGGCTATCCCTCCTCCTTACTCTGCATCTCACCCTTACATCCTTGGCCTGACTGCTCTCCCTGAGAGAATATTGCTCCATCATTGATTTTATCCTCTTCTGTTTATTTTCCCAATATGTCATAGACCGCTCACATTGAACCCCATAAGCAAACAAAGTGATCAAAACAAATCCAACAGCACTTTTCATGTGTTCTGCAGGTGCAAACCTTGTTCAGAATGTTAATAATTTGTCCTGGTGGATTCAGTGTTAGGAGGAATGCAGCAGCGATAAAGTACCTCCTGTCTGGAGAGTCATTTGCCTGCCCGAGTGTATCACTTCTGGAGCATGAATGAAGAAGAGTTGATTGACTATATTGCAGACCCTGAAGTGAGATGGGACACCTTGCTAAAGGCCAGTGACGTGGACACGTGATGAAGGACAGCCGTGGATGTTGGGTTGTCTCAGGTCATTGGGTCAGATGTCCATGTGAACAGGAGGTACGAGGGCTGGAGCTAGGGGATCAAGGGTCAATACCAAAGATCGATCAGAAGCCAGAAGTCAAAGACCGATAGCTAAAGCATGGAGATTGGAGACTTAAGACTGGAGGCCCAAAGGCCTGTCCTGGGATTGAAGGACTACCTGTGCGTGTGAGTTGGTGGGAGGGAGGAAAGGGGCTTGTTTTGCTGCTGTTGTTTTGTGGCTTGTTGTGTTTTGTTTTATTCTGTTCCGTATTGTTCCACAGAGTTCTGTGGGAATGCTATGCTGGCAGCAGAATGTGTGGCAACACATACTGGCACTTTATGTCAGTCATAAGTGACTGCGAAGAGGAACCAAAGCCAGGTGGATTATGTCGTGAAATTTGTTGTTTTGCAGTAGACGTACAATGCAATACATAAAAGAAAACTATAAGTTACAATAAGAAATATAAAAAATAAATAAGTAGAGCTAAAAGAGAGCAAAATGACGCTGAAGGGTTCATAGACGTTCAGAAACGTTATGGTGGACAGGAGGAAGCTGTTCCTAAGATGTTGAGTGTGACCCTGTTCCTCCTCTCTGATGGCATGTCCTGGATGGTGAAGGTGGAAAAGAGGTGGGTTGAGACATCTTTTCCCACAAAAGGTTATTATCTAGGGTAGCAACTGGTAAAAGTAATTTGATAATAGCTTTCTGAAGAGAAATGGGATAAATATTAAGATGGAAGATGTAAATACATAATAGAATTTATGTCATTATTCACATATACCTCGAAGTTTACTTATTTATATAATTCTTTATTCTTATGTGTTGAATATTGTTTTTTCTTGCATGTCAAGCAGCCAACATACCACAGAAAATTCCTAAGACATTTAAATATATATAATGAATAAAGCTGATTCTTAATTTATAGAGTGATAAGAAAAGAGACAAGATCTTGATTAAGGAATGCTACCAAAGTGTCAGACCAGGGACAAAAGACACAACGACTTCCCCCAGCACTGCCTCACCCTCTGTATAGACACACAACTACAATCAGTAACATGTTTTTTCAAAGCTGGTGATTGTTTTGGAGTAGTTCTGCTGTTTCATCAAATTGTACTTCCAACGTGAACTGAGTCTTTAAGCGTAATTGAAGGGATTCATCTTTTAAACCTCCTGCAAAAGAGTTCATTCTCTGAATAAAGATTGGGACTTTCAAATCATTGGAAGAACAAATGAAATCTGTAATCAGCCACGCTTTAAAAGCTCCCCAGAGGTTTCGACTGGATAAATATTTGCAAAGATATATGCTTTCATATAAACTGTGATGATGTTGATGACTGAATTTACCATGAGCAGGTGACGGTGCGAGTGAGTGTGAGATTGTTATCGTCAATCACTCTGTTGCCAGATCAGTTCATTCTATTGATCAAACTGTAGGTAATCACAGGTCTTTCTTCCTCTGCTAAGCATAGGAAATAAGATCTGGTCCAATAAAAACACAATTCTTAACTCAAGTGCAAATCGCTTTGTGCAGAGCATAGAACATAAGGAAAGCGCAGGAAAACTGAAGGTTGAAGTTATCAAAAGCAGCTTGCACTCAGGGCCACTTTATCAGGTACATCTATAAATATCTAATTAGCTAATCATATGGCAGCAACTCAATGCATTAAAACATGTAGACATGGCCAGGAGGTTCAGCTGATCAGAATGGGGGAAAAGTGTGATCTAAGTGACCTTTGTTGTTGCCAGATGGAGTGGTTTGATCTCCTGGGCTTTTCACACACAACAGTCTCTAGAGCCGGGGGTCAAAGGAGGTTCACAAATATGATTCCAGGATTGAATGGCTTGTCACAAGAAGAGCATTTTATTGCTCTGGGCCTGTATTCACTAGAATTCAGAAGAATGAGGTGTGACCTAATTGAAACCTATTGAATGTTGAAACGCCTCAATTAGAGTGGATGTGGAGAGGATATTGCCTTTCTTGTGATAGTCTAGGACCAGAAGGCACAACCTCAGAATAGGGGGGGGGGGCGTCTTTTTAGAACAGACGTGAGGAGGAATTTCTTTATTCAGTAAGTAGTGAACCTGTGGAATTCCTTGCCACAGATGGCTCTGGAGGCTGTCTTTATGCATACTTAAGGCAGATCTTTGATGGGAGAGGGCATGAAGGGAGACAGGGGCTGAAATGGAAAATGGATCAACCATGATGAAATGGAGGAGCATACTCGATGGGCCAAATGGCCTAATTCTGCTACTATAACTTATGAGTTATTTTTAGTGATTTAGAAGCAAATAGTTGCAGACCTTCCTGAAAATAATTAGAGTTGTAGTGCAGTACAGCATAGAAATAGCCCCTTCAGCCCATCTAGTCAGTGCTGAACTGTCATTCTGTCTGGTCCTATTGACCCGCTCCTGGACCACAGCCCATCGTACTTCTCCCATGCACGTACTTATTCAAACTTCTCAAGTAGTTACTTAAACTTCTCTTCAATTACAATGTAGAACTACCCAATTTCAATCAAATCTGTGCAAAAAGGTACAATAACGATGCAGGACCAGGTGATGCACGGTGATAGAACTGAGAGTTACAGTGGCGCGATATTGGACTACCAGTCCGGAGATTTGGATAAATAATCCGGAAACTCGAGTTCAAATCCTACCTGAACAGGTGAGGAATTGAATTCAATTAAACAAACTGAATTTAACACAGCACAGGAAGAGGCCCTCCTGCCCTTAAAGTTTGCACTGACCATAATGCTAAACTAATCCTATCTGCCCGCACACATCTTTCTTTCCCTGCTTACTCATGTGTCTGCCTAACTCCTTCTGCTTCCACCACCACCCCAGCAGTGCATCTAAAAATCCAGCCGCACTAGTCTCCTTTTAACCTTTCTCCCTCTCACCCTTAAACCTGCATCCCCTAGGGCTTGATCCTCTCATCTTGGGCAAAGGACTCCATCTATGCCTCTCATAATCTTACATACCTCTGTGAGGCCACTGCTCCACCTCCAGAGCTCCAGGGAAAATAATCCAAGTTTGTCCAACCTCTCCTCATAGTGAATGAGTAGGGAGAAACGAGGCTTGTTTTGCTGTTGTTGCTTTGTCGCCTGGTATGTTCTGTTTTGTGTTGTTCTGCTGAACATTGTGGGCAATGCTGCATTGGCACCGGAATGTGTGGCGACCCTTGTAGGCTTCCCTCAGCACATCCTTTGAAGTGTTGGTTGTTAACTCAAAAGATGCATTTCACTGCACGTTTCGAGGTACTGTCATCATCATCATCATCATCATCATCATCAGGTGCCGTGCCCAGTTTCAGCTTTGACTGCCACGGCCCACACACTCCTGTTTCGGGTCAAGTGGATCAGTTCATTGGTATTCATTTCCAGTTCTCTGGCTGCTGTCTCCATCATCATTTGTCTTTGCCTTCCTCTTGCTTTCTTCTCTTCAATCTTTCCCATAATTACTGTGCATTCTAACTCCTCTTTCCTAATCACATGTCCAATGAAGTTACATTGCCTTTTCATGATCTCATACATTATTTCTCTTTTTGTGCTTGCTCTGTTCATGACATCCTCGTTAGATATTCGTTTTGTCCATGATATTCTTTGCATCCTCCTCACTGTACATGTGCTAAATAAATCTGAATCTGAGTTCAGGTGTACTTTCACTGGAGCCTCCACCTCCTTCCTGTTAATTATTTTGAATTTTACTTAGTGATACAACACAAAGAGTCCCTTCAGCCCAAAGAGCCCATGCCGGCCCATGTGACCAATCAGCCTACTGAACTGTATACCTTTGTAATGTGAGTGAACCGAAGCACCTGGAGGACACCACATAGACATGGGGAGAACGTATGAACTCCTTACAGTCAGAGTGTAATTGAACCCCTGTCACTGTAACTGGAATAGCATTATACTAACCGCTACTCTCCGATGCTGCCCAATTGCAGGCTGGGGAGAGCATTAAGACTTCCTATTTCAGCAAGCTCACTGGGTATCGCATCTGGAGCAACCACCAATCTGCTGGAGGAACTCAAGAGGTCGAGCAGCATCTGCGGAGGGGGAAGCTCCCAACATTTCAGTTTGACATCCTGCATCAAGACCGTAGACTCACCACGTTACTCATCTAGTTCAGTGGACAAGATGAAGCTGGAGATTATTTGTAAACATCAAACCCCAGTGCAGTGTCAGCAGAGTTCAGAGTGATGGAGAACATGGGGATGTTTTTTGAGCTAGAAGAAGAAAGTCTCTATAAGACTCCCTTGGAGGCGTCGATTCAGAGGCTTTCATAAGAATGAATGAATGAAGACAAAACCACCGAAGAGCAGGAAGACAGTGGTGGAGAGGGAGTACAGTTCAAGAAAAGAGTCATCGAGGTTCCTGATGGTGGGAGCTGATAGCTAAGGTGTCACTGTTGATGAGAGGGGTGAAGAAGAATATGCAAAAGGACTTGGTGTTGAAGGAGTGGGAGAAATGATTGGAAATAATCTTGAAGACGTGGAAGACATGAAGCATGAATGGATATGGAAGAACATAGCACATAGGCCAGTACAGCACAGGAACAGACCCTACGGCTCACAATGTTGTGCCGAACCAGTTAAAGATTGAATAAGATTGATGGCTTTCCTGAAGTAAATATTTTAGCCAGTGAGATCCAAGATTCAAGAATCAAGATTGTTTAATATCATTTCCAGTACATAAGTGTAAAGCACAATGAAATAATTGTTACTCTGTGTCCAATGCAATACAAAAAACCTGATAAGATAAAGAACATTATAATAAAAAAAACACAATAAATATAAATACAAAAGTTAGCTTATATTCACAGATGAATTGTAATCCCATCAAGTGATGCTGTCACAGGAGTGTTTCTACATAAGGTAACTCTGGCAGGAAATGATAAAGCAGTGATGCTAGGGTGCTGTAGAAAGGTGGATTAGTGGCGAAAAACCGGTGATAGAAACCTGGACGAGTGTGTTACGCCTGTCAAAGCAAGACTCTGAAAATGCAGAAATTATTCGGAGTCGTCACCTCAATAGAATCTATTTAAACTTTCGCAAACAAGAGAAACGAATCCAAGCAACACACACAAAATGCCGGCTGAACTCAGCAGGCCAGGCAGCATCCCATGGAAAGGAGTCAACAGTTGATATTTCGGACCGAGACCCTTCATCAAAGCTGGAGAAAAAAGATGAGAAGTCAGAGTAAGAAGGTGGGGGGAGGGGAGGAAGAAATTCAGGGTTGTAGGTGATAGGTGAAACCGGGAGGGGGAGTGAAGAGCTGGGAAGTCAATAGATGAAAGAGATAAAGGACCGGAGAAGGAGAGGACAGAAGGGCATGGAAGAAAGGGAAGGGGGAGGAGCACCTGAGGGAGGTGGTGGACAGGTAAGGTGATAAGGTAAATGAGTGGGGCTGGGGGGAGGGCATTCCTGTAAATTCGAGAAATCAATGTTCATGCCATCTAGATCAGTGGTCCCCAACCACCGGGCCGCAAAGCATGTGCTACCGGGCTGCGAGGAAACAATATGATTTGGCAATATGAAACGATATGAGTCAGCTGCACCTTTCCTCATTCCCTGTCGCGCACTGTTTAACTTGAACATAGGGTTGCCAACTATCCTGTATTAGCTGGGACATCCCGTTATATTGGGCTAAATTGATTTGTCCCATATGGGACCGCCCTTGTCCCGTATTTCCCCTGCTAAGGTAGGGTGTTCCTATGAAACCGTTCGTAAGCTGAAATGGCGTAAAGCGCAGAAGCAATTACCATTAATTTATATGGGAAAAATTTTTGAGCGTTCCCAGACCCAAAAAATAACCTACCAAATCATACCAATAACACATAAAACCTAAAATAACACTAACATGTAGTAAAAGCAGGAATGATATGATAAATACAAAGCCTATATAAAGTAGAAATAATGTATGTACAGTGTAGTTTTACTTAACAGAATCGGGAAGATTAAGCCAAAATCGATTTGTAAAAAATAATTGGCACGTCACGCATGCACACACAAGTGCCCGCGCAAGGCTTCATGGTCATGGTAGTCTTTCTCGGGGTAAACACAAGTGTCCCGTATTTGATTGCTACTTTTCTCCCTTATTTGGGAGTGAGAAAGTTGGCAACCCTAACTGTAAAAGACATGTTGAGGTGAGTTTAACCCTACTTGAACACTCCCCGCGCCCCCAATTGGCCGGTCCGCAAGAATATTGTCGATATTAAATCGGTTTGCGGTGCAAAAAAGGTTGGGGACCCCTGATCTAGTTGGAGGTTACCCAGATGGAATATGATGTGTCGATCCTCCAACCTGAGTGTGGCCTCATCATGACAGTAAGGAGGCCATGGACTGACATGTCGGAATGGGAATGGGAAGTAGAATTGAAATGCATGGCCACTGGGAGATCCGGCTTTTTCTGGTAGACGGAGCATAGGTGCTCAGCGAAGCGGTCTCCCAATCTACAATGAGTCTTACTGATACAGAGGAGGTCACACCAGGAGCACCAGATACAGTAGATGACCCCAACAGACCCACAGGTGCTGCTCCTGGAAGGACTGTTTGGTACCCTGAATGGTAGTGAGGGAAGGGGTGTAGGGGCAAGTGTAACACTTGTTCTGCTTGCAAGGATAAGTGCCAGGAGAGAGATCAATGGGGAGGAACAAATGGACAAGGGGGTCACATAGGGAGTGATCCCTGCAGAAAGCAGAATGTAGAGGGGAGGGAAAGATGTGATTGGAGGTGGGATCTCATTGAAGATAGCAGAAGTTATGGAGAATTATGTGTTGGACATGGAGGCTGGTGGGGTGATAGGTGAGAATAAGAGGAGCCCTGATCCTGGTGGGGTGGTGGAGGGTAGGGTGAAGGCAGACATGCGCGAAATGGAAGAGTTGCAGTTGAGGGCAGCATTGATGGTGGAGGAAGGGAAGCCCCTTTCTATGAAGAAGGAAGACAACTCCTTGGTTCTGGAATGAAAAGCCCCATCCTGAGAGCAGATGTGGTGGAGACAGAGGAACTGAGAGAAGGGGATGGCATCTTTACAAGTAACAGTGAGGGAAGAGATATAGCACAGGTAGCTGTGAAGGTCAGTGGGTTTATAAAAGATATCAGTAGATAGACTGTCTCCAGAGATAGAGACAGAGACATTGAGAAAGGGGAGGGAGGTGTCAGAAATGGACAAGGTAAATTTGAGGGCAGGATGGAAGGTCAAAGTAAAGTTGACGAAGTTGTTGAGCTCTGCATGGGTACAGGAAGCAGCACCTGTATTGGTGCCGTCTGGTTATCTGTTGTCAAAGGGGATATGGCCCAAGTTGAGAAAACAAAACACCCTACCACACTGCTACTGATGAGGGAATGGGACAAACTGGAGTTGAGGAACAAAGTTTTATATGAGGTTATGTCTCCTCCAAGCATACCTCAGCATTCCCAGCTAGTTTTGCCTGAGAAGTACCAGAAGATTGTACTGAGTCACTTCATGATGACCCAAGTCATTTGAGGTTTGACAAGACCTACAGATTGGTCCGAGATCAGTTCTATTGGCCCCAAATGCTGAGGTTGAAGAGTACAGTAAGTTGTGTATCCGATGTAGTTAGAGGAAGAGGCTGCCTACAAGAGTTGCTCCATTATCTCATTTACAAAGTACGGGACCACTTGATTTAGTGTGTATGGATTTCCTCTCCATAGAGCCTGATTCCTGTAATGTTGCAAATATCTGGGTCATCACAGATCACTACACCAGATACGCTCAGGCCTCCCCCAGAAAGGATCAGAGAGCATCCACAGTTGCCAAAGTGTCATGGGAGAAGTATTTTGCTCATATGGCCCCCAAGAAGGATACACAGTGATCAGGGAAGGTATTTTGAGAGTCGGCGCATACATGAGCACCTGAGCATTCTTGGGGTTGAGAAGTCAAGGACAACACCGTATCACCCTCAGGGGATCCTCAGCCTGAAAGGTTCAACCCGACATCACTAGCCATGCTTGGAACCCCGGATGCCATCAAAAAGAACAGTGGAGTCAGCATATTAGACATCTGGTACACTCCTACAACTGTACATAGAATGAAGGTACTGGATACTTGCCATACTACTTAATGTTTAGGTGCAAAGTGAGATTACCTGCAAATCTTTGTTTTGGAACCGGTGGTGGACTTGCTGCAGAAGACATATCTCAAGTATGAGTCTGACATGAGGACAGAACTGCAAAAATCTTATGAGCTGGCAGCAGTTTCTGCTACTAAGCAAAAACAGGGACACAAGAGATATGATCAAAAGAACAGATTCTCTCAACTAATGCCTGGAGACAGAGCTTTAATAAGAAATTTGGGGCCACAGGGGAAGCATAAGTTGGCTGACCACTGGATTTCTATGCCTTACATAGCGGAGAGACAGATGCCAAATTTACCAGTTTTCTGGGTGAAACCAGAGGATGGGAATGGTCCTGTCAAAATTCTCCATCGGAGTCATCTTTTACTACCCCGAGGGCAGGAGGCACGTGTTGACCCAGAGTCTGACAGGGAACATGCACCTAGCAGAAAGAGCAGAACAGAAAGGCAACAAGCTGACAGTAGTGTGACTTGAATGGAAAGACCTGAAGAGGACCCAGATGAACCCACTGAACACTGTACAGACTCTGAGGATGAGGACGTGGGAGTGTGTATGCTCTACCTTATGCAAATTCCCCAAGAATTGATGAAGAGATATCTGAATCTCCCAGTCCCAACGCAGATATACTGAGGAGGGCTATCAGCAGGCGGTTAGACATGATAGTGAAGGGAAACTGGGCTCCAATACAACTGGAGATGAAGCCGAGTTCAGTTGGAGGGGCGGGGGGAACTGAGTCACCGGAAGGTACGAGTGATAGCCTTGTCATCCCCAAGTAAACAGGACCAGTCACAAGGAGTGGCTGAGGCCGAAGATGAGATAAGGAGCTCTCAGAGAGTCAGGAGCCATCCCCCCACCCCAGATAGGCTGGCATATGATGCACCTGAGAAACAGAGTACAGGTGTGGCCCGCTTTTCGAACGTTCGCTTTACGAAACCTCACTGTTACGAAAGACCTACATTAGTACCCTGTTTTCGCTTTCAGAAGGCGTTTTCACTGTTACGAAGAAAGGCAGCGTGCGATAAAAAATCAGTGCGCGAAAAAAGGCAGCACGCGTCCCGAGCAGCCGCTCTCCCCTGGATTCGGAACGGCATTGCTTTAACACGTGCCTGTGAGCAGCCATTAACAAGATAAGTTCTGAGGTTGGAGAAGCCTAAAAGAGCTCGTAACGGTGTTACACAGCGTAAAACTAGACATAATTAAACGTTTCGATCGTGGTGAACGAAGCAAGGACAAAGTGAGTTTGGCTTGTGGAAGCTGATGAAGATGATGTTGAAGAGGTTTTGGCATCCCATGACCAAGAACTGATAGATGAAGAGCTGATGCAATTGGAAGAGGAAAGGATAACAATCGAAACCGGATACAGTAGCGAACTGAACGTGAAGCAACTGCGTGAGATTTTCACTGCAATGATAAAGTACGACTTTAATTCTGAAAGGGTACGTAGGATTAGGGGATATTTTCAGGATGGTTTGAGTCCTTACAAACAACTGTATGATAGAAAAATGCGCGAGGCTCAGCAGTCAAGCAAACCTTCCACATCAGCCACAGCAGACGACGAACCTCGATCTTAGACATCGAGGTGGGCAGTCATAGGAGAAGATGAGCTGCCTGCCCTGATTGACGATGAGATGACACCCCTGTGTCCCACCACCTCAACACCCGGGCCCCGGACAGGTACTGTACTGATTCGCGGAGGATGCAGCAGTAGCTGGGAGGCACACAGCCCATCTTTAAGAAAAAAGCTGAAATAAACAAGCTAATTAATTAGGTGCCGCCGACACGTAATTGTCGGTCCAGATCAGTGCCGATTTCTGATTGCATCGCCTCTGATCTGGGCCGACAATTATGTGTCAGCGGCACCTAACTAATTAGCATGTTTATTTCGGCGTTTTTCTTAAAGATGTGCTGTGTGCCTCCCGGCTACTGCTGCGTTCTTTGCGGCAATGTATCAGGTTGGCGGCCCGGAGGGTAGGGGCCACTGCACCACCCAACCTGCGACAACTCAGCCTAACACACCATCATCAGTTTGCTCGGCAAGCTGTCTTCCCGATTCCGGTAAGTGATACTACACTGTACATACATTATTTCTACTTTATATAGGCTGTGTATTTTTACGTGTTATTTGGTAGATTTGGCAGCCTCATAGCTTAAAGGTTAATGGAGAGCGCGTTTATGCCAACAGCGCTTGCATGAGATTTTCTGCCAAGAGTGCTTGCGTGAGATTTTCGCTACGGAGCTCTGTGCAGGCAATTGTTGTAGAGAAGTATTTCTACTTTATGTAGGCTGTGTATTTATCATATCATTCCTGCTTTTACTATATGTTACTGTTATTTTAGGTTTTATGTGTTATTTGTCATGATTTGGTAGGTTATTTTTGGGTCTGCAAACGCTCACAAAATTTTCCCATATAAATAAATGGTAATTGCTTCTTCACTTTCTGACATTTCGACTTACGAACCGTCTCATAGGAACGCTCTACCTGCGGATGGCAGGGGAAACCTGTATTGCGCTCATCCCAATAGTGAGATGCAGTGCCTATAAAAAATATTCACCCCAACTCCCCCGGAAGTTTTTCATGTTTTATTGTTTTACAACATTGAATCACAGTGGATTTAATTTGGCTTTTTTGACACTGGTCTGTCACAACCACGGATTTGGCAGGGCAGCAGATTCGGCAATTGCGCTTGTGAATATGCACGTGCTAGCTAATTATAATTTCATTGTAATAGTGTTTAACTCCATTCATTCCATCACATTATTTGTCGAGGCTTAAACCCAGGACAGGATACAGAAACACTTCGCTTCCTGCATTCCGCCTTGCCTGAGAAATTGGATTCTTGAGTCAACTGAATCTGAAGACTAGTGATATTCGTTTAATTCTTAGTTATTCTTTTCAGCTGCAGTGTAAGCTTCGTTTTCCATTTGAGAGTTTTAGTCAACGGCCCTGTTTGGCCTAGCATTTGTTGTTTTCTTTCTCTTTAATACTGTTCGTATTAAAGTCTGCTTTAATCGACCTGCTTCAGTGTCTCTCACTCCACATTTGGGCCATGTCCGAACCACGGTGACACTGGTCAATAGAAAAAGATTCTTTCGTGTCAAAGTGAAAACAGATCTCTATAAAGTGATCTAAATCAATTTCGGTACAAATATAAAACACAAAATAATTAATTGCATAAATATTCAACCTCTTTAATATGACACACCAAATCATCACCAGTGTAGCCATCAGGTTTTAGAAGTCACATAATTAGTTAAATAGAAATCACTGTATGCAGTCAAGGTGTTTCAATTGGTTGTTGTAAAAATACACCTGTATCTGGAAGGTCCAACTGCTGGTGAGTCAGTATCCTGGCGAAAACTACATCATGAAGACAAAAAGAATACTCCAAACATGAAATCTCGGCTAGAGTTTGCCAGAAGGCACGTGGGATACTCTGAAGTCAGCTGGAGGAAGGTTCTATGGTCTGATGAAACCAAAATTGAGCATTTTGGTCAACAGACTAAATGCTCTGGCGTAAGCCAAACACTGCACATCATCAAAAGCACACCATCCCTACTGTGAAGCATGGTGGTGGCTGCATCGTGCTGTGGGGATGCTTCACCACAGTAGGCCCTGGAAGGCTTGTGAAGGTAGAGAGTAAAATGAATGCAGCAAAATATAGGGAAATCCTGATGCAGTCTGCAAGAAAACTGCGACTTGTTTTCAAACAAGACAATGACCACAAGCATAAAGCCAAAGCTACACAGGAATGACTTAAACACATCAAAATTAATGTTTTGGAGTGGCCAAGTCAGAGACCAGACCTCAATCCAATTAAGAATTTGTGGCTGGATTGTTCACTCACAATCCCCATGCAATATGACAGAGCTTGAGCAGTTTTGTAAAGACTAATAGAAAAAAAATTGCAGTGTTCTGATGTGCAAAGCTGATACAGACCTATCCACACAGACTTAAAGTTTTAATTGTTGCCAAAGGTGCATCTACTAAATACTGACTTGAAGGGGGTGAACAATTATGCAATTAGTTACTGTGTGTTTTTGTTTTATTTTTGTAATTAATTTAGATCACTTTGTAGATCTGTTTTCACTTTGACATGAAAGCATCTTTTTCTGTTGATCCATGTCAAAAAAAGCCAAATTAAATCTACTGTGATTCAATGTTGTAAAACAATAAAACATGAAAACTTCTGGGGGGGTGGTGGTGGTGAATACTTTTTATAAGCAACGTATATTACTTCCATTTATAAATGGATTGTGGGTCCTGAAATCATGAAATTCATTTTGAATACTCTGTTATGAATAATAGTTTGATAAGCTTGAAAGGTTTATAAAGTCATAAGGACAAGACTTTGGTGGTTATGGGGGGATGGGAGAATGCAATGTCCTGTCTACACTTGGAGTATTGCATAGAGTTCTAGTCACCCCTCTGTAGGAAGGATGTCGAGGCTTTGGAGAGGGTGCAGAAGAGGTTTACCAGGATGCTGCCTGGATTAGAGGGCATGTGCTATAATGAGAGGATGGACTAACTTGGGTTATTTTCTCTGGAGTGGCAGAGGCTGAGGAGAGATCTGATAGAACTTTACAAGATTATGAGAGGCAGAGATAGAAGGCTAGTATCTTTTTCCCAGGGCTAAAATGTCTACTATCAGAGGCAGCGTGACTTCAGTCATATCAATCCGGACTAAAACAACATCCCTACCAGCTGATTTGTCACAGTGTTGCTCAATCAAAGAAGTGCAGGGCAAGTTTTTCAGATGGTAGGTGCCTGAAATGAGCTTCCCGGTGGTAGTAGAGGCAAATATAATAGAGGTATTTAAGAGGCTCTTAGATAAGCACATGAATGTTCAAAGGCTGGAGGGGTATGGGCATTAGTTTAGTGAGGCATTTAATTACTGGCTTAATTAGTTCAGTGTAACATCATGGGACAATTGTGTTTCTACTGCCAAGCTACTGGGCATTTTATTTCAGCAGTTTTCTGCAAACACAGTGTTCTGTTAATTAAACTTCATAGACTAGTGTTTAAACTTCAGCTGAGATAAGGAGTGTTGCGTCAGCCAGTCGGGTGGTGGTGGGGGCGGGAGGTGGTGGTGGTGGTAGAAATATCATGGAACATTTGAGAGAGCTGGACGGGATGAGATATCTGAAGGACAGTGGTCTGGTTTGGAGTCTTTTGTTAGGAGTGTGGAGAAGAGCACAAGAGAAGATGTTTGGAGAATCCCACCCAAAGGGGATACTCTATTGCAAGGAGAGCTTCGTGCAGATGAATGGTTCCAAGGAGGAGGTGCCAATACTTCTGAGTTAGTCAGTTTGTTCCTAACATTCTTTGAGGGAAATTCGGTCTGTGGCTGGTGATTGGGGTTCAGCGCTGTGAGTAAAGCGATAACATCCAACTACTGTGGAAATGAGCTCCAATGTTCATGTGCACATTTAGACTGGTTTTATTATAATGGGCCCTTTTTCTTTTCTTTTTCTGTTAATTGTTTGTTAAAGTTGAAATATTAGTAAACGTATTTCCACTGTAATTTTATTCTGGTGTACGATCTGTTATTTCCCGGTGAATAATAACTTTGTATGGGGGAGTATTTACACAGCATTCACCATAATATCCGTTCCCTCATCGGAACACTCCAACTTTCCCGTTCGGTTGAACCCAAATCATACCGACCCTAGGAGTGTGTGGCTTATTAAAGGTGGCCTTCTCACCATTTCCCATTCAATGCCATGTCATGTGGCTGTTAGCAGAGTTAGCTAATGAGCCAAATTTGTTATGAGCCTTGGAGAGAGGGTTACATAAAGTAGGTAATCTTTTTCCCATGGCGGAAGCGTTAAGTGCCAAAGGGCGTGGACATAAAATGAGCGGAGGAAAAGACAGTTTTTTTTTACAGAGAGTAGTCAGTGTGTGGAACACACAAGCAGGGATGGTGGTGGGAGGAGCTACGATTGCAACATTTATAAAGTATTTAGACAGGCAAATGAACAGGCCAGGAATGGAGTGATGTAGATCATGAGCAGATTGTTCCAGTGTTTTAATTGTTAATACCTTTTCAACCTTTTCCTATAACTCAGGTCTTCAAGACACAGAAGCATCTTTGTATATTTTCTCCACACTCTTTCAAGCTTTCTTGTAGGTAGGTGACTAGAACTGCACACAATACTCCAAACCCAGCCTCACTAATGTCATATACAACTTCAACATATCATTCCAGCTCCTGTAGTACTGATTTATGAAAGCCAATGTGCCATGAAACTCTCTATACAGTCCTATGATGCCACTTTCAAGGAATTATTGATCTATATTCTCAGATCTGTTTGTCTATAGCAGCCCTCACTACCTCACCAATCACTGTGTAAGTCTTGCTCTGGTTTGTCCCCTCAAAGTGCAACACCTCACACTGGTTTGATTAAATTCCATTTCCCAAGCTGGCCCAGATCACACCGAAACTTTGACAGCCCAGCTCACTGTTCAGTACATCCCCAATCTTGGTGTCATCCACACATTTGCTGATACAGTTTGCCACATTATTATCTAATGGGGTGATAGGGTGCTTATGATGGCATATGGCATGCTTGCCTGTATTAGTCAAGGCATTGGGTTCAGAAATCAGAAGGTTACAGTGTAGTTTTATAAAACTAGTTTGGCCACATCTAGAGTATTGCAATAGAGTTCCAGTCAGCCTGTCATAGGAAGGATGTTGAGACTTTGGAGAAGGTCCAGAAAGCATTGATAGAAAGTTGGTGTCTTTTCCTTTGGGCTAAGATGTCTAATACCAGAGGTATTTAAGGTCCTTCCTAGCGTGTCGCACCAGACAGTCAGCCTTTCTTGTTTGGTGTGTGGTGCCAGGATTGGTCTCCTTTCGGATTAACCGGGTCACGATGTGAACATTCCTGACTCGACCCTTGTTTTTTACGAGGCCGAGTGGCTAGCTCGACGCTCAACCCGGCACGGATGGAAAGCGTGCTCGGGGGGTGGCCCGACTTGGATTCGGACTCGGGAGCCTTCGCTCCGAAGTCCGGCACTGATGTCACTACACCACCAGCCGACCTGGTATTTAGGGTGACAGCGAGCAATTCAAAGGAGAAGTGCAGGGCAAGTTTTTCAGAGAGTAGGTGCTTGGAATGCACTGTCCTGGGTAGCAGTGCAGGCAAATATGATAGAGGCATTTAAGATGCTCTTAGATAAGCACAGGAATGTTCAAAGACTGGAGGGGTACGGACATTGTGTAGGCAGAAGGGTTTAGTTTAGTGAGGCATTTAATTATGGTTTAATCAGTTCAATGCCTCTTCCTGTGCTGTACTGTTCTATGTTCTGTGGTCTAATCCAGTCTAGCCCAATAGCGTTGGCTTTGGCAGCAGAGTGTCAGCCAAGAGAGCTGCCAAAGACAGAGCTATTGGGTTGGACTAGATAAGACCAGGTTCAATTTGGGGCACATCCACCCTGTGACTGGGTCGGCTTCCTCTGGGTGCATGGTCTCCTCCAGCATCTCAAAGCCTTGCAGGCTGCGAGTTTATTTGACCTCTGGTGTGTTAGAAGTGATGGTAATGTGGGGAGTATGGGTTGTGGGGAAAATTAATGGGGGAATGGAGTTACTCTGTGAGCTAGCATAAACTAAATGGGCTGAATTGCCTCCTCCCATGTCATGTGGAAATATGGACTTCCATGGAGACCATAGCAACATGTTGCTAAAACGTCAGCAGGAGGAAGTCTGGCTTCCATGGGCTTAATAACTTTCTATCAGTTTCAAGTCCCATTCTGGAGAATCGCCCATGAAGGTTCTGATGAGCTGCTGAGGGAACGTCGTACTGTTGGGGTGGCATTATTATTTCAACAGTGTGTGTGTCCTCTCAACCAAAGGTAGAAGTTCCTGTGACGTCACTGGGAAGGGTGCTCTTAGTATCTGGACCAACCATCACGCAAGTAACTGCCAAGTTTAAAGATAAACGCTTTATTTGTCACATATATATTGAAACATGAAGTGGTGACTTTGATCTTGCCTGCATTGTCTGTTTCACTGAAGTCTTCCTTATCTACTCTGGTCTATGACTGACCTCAGACTCACCAATGTGATTCATCCTTAACTGCCTCCTCAGTTACACTATAACACTACAAGACAGAGGTGCACAATTAGGCCATTTGGCTCATTAAATCTGCTCCACCATGTCATGGCGGCTGATTTACTATCCCTCTTACCTCTATTCTTCTGCTTTCTCCCTGTCGCCTTTCACAACATGACCAATCAAGAACTTATCAACTATACTTCAAATATACCGTAAGGCAATACGATAAAGGAGCAGAATTAGGCCATTTGGCCTGTCAAGTGTGTTCCACCATTTCATCGTGGCTGATCCATTTTCCTCTCTGCCCTAGTCTCTGCCTTCTTTGCGTAACCGTTTATGCCCTGACTAATCAAGAACCTATCAACTTCTGCCTTGTATATACTCAATGACATGGCCTCCACAGCCATCTGTGATAATGAATTCCACAGATTCACTACCCTCTGGATAAAGAAATTCCTCCTGATCTCGATTCTAAATGGATGTCCCTCTATTCTGAAGCTGTGTTCTTCAGTCCTAGACTCACTCATCATAGGAAACATCCTCTCCACATCCACTCTATCAAGGCCTTTCAACATTCAATACGTTTCAATGAGATCCTCCCTTCTTCTCCTGAATTCCAGTGAGTACAGGCCCAGAGCCGTCAGTTGGTCCTCATATGGTAGCTTTTTTATCCCCAGAATCATTCTTGTGACACTCTCCAATGTCAGTACATCCTTTCTCAGAGAAGGGGCCCAAAACTGCTCACAATACTCCCAAGTGCATATATCAATGACTTGTCCTTCACAGCCACCTGTGTCAGAGAATGCAGGCCCAGAGTCATCAATCAGACCTCATATGGTGACTCAAACACGAGGAAATCTGCAGATGCTGGAAATTCAAGCAACTCACACAAAATGCTGGTGGAACGCAGCAGTCCAGGCAGCATCTATAGGAAGAAGTACAGTCGACGTTTCGGGCCGAGACCCTTCGTCAGGACTCATGACGAAGGGTCTCGGCCCGAAACGTCGACTGTACTTCTTCCTATAGATGCTGCCTGGACTGCTGT
Organism: Mobula hypostoma; assembly: GCF_963921235.1. Lineage (NCBI taxonomy): Eukaryota > Metazoa > Chordata > Chondrichthyes > Myliobatiformes > Myliobatidae > Mobula > Mobula hypostoma. Next base: position 151,475,305 of record NC_086098.1, read on the forward strand.
GTTCCACCAGCATTTTGTGTGTGTTGCTCATATGGGGACTCTTTCATTCCTGGACTCATTTTTGTGAACCTCCTCAGGACCCTTTCCAATGCCAGAGCACCTTATCTTGGATAGGGAGCCCAAAACTGCTCACAATACTCCAAATGTGGTCTGACCAATGCTCGACAAAGCCTCAGCATTGCATCCTTGCTTTTCTATTCTAGTGCTCTTGAAATGAATGCATTTCAACTCAGGGAAATTAGGGACGGACAATAAATGCCAGATAGTAAGTATCTATATTCTGTGAACAAAGACATGGAAGACAGACTACCGAGGGGCTGAGAGGTCCATCGCGTCAATGGAGAAGCTCTCACTATGTTCAGTATGTGGCTACGTGAACAACAGTGTGTGGATCAGGAAATCCATCCTGCGTTAGCATGGAGATAAAAATATAAAGAAAACAATTAGACTTAGATCTAGATTATGAGAACACTCAGTCCTCGTTTATTGTCATTTAGAAATGCATACATGCGTTAAGAAATGATACAATGTTTCTCCGGAGTGATATCACAGAAAACAGGAGAAACCAAAGACTAACACTGACAGAACCACATAATTATAACATATAGTTACAGCAGTGCAAAGCAATACCATAATTTGAAGAAGAACAGACCATGGGCACAGTAAAAAAAAGTCTCAAAGTCCCGAGTCGATCGATTCCTGAGTCCCTGATAGCAGGCTGCAAAAGGGAGAAACTCCCTGCCATGAACCTCCAGGCACCGTCAACTTGCCAATACCTTGGAAACAACCGACCACAGCCGACACTGAGTCCATCCATTCGAAAACATCCAGCTTCCGACCAGCCTCTCCAATACGGCCTCCCGAGCGCCATCCTCTGTCGAGCGCCTTCGACCTCTCCCCGGCCACTGAAACACGCAAAGTCGAGGATTTCGGGGCCTTCAGCTGCAGAGGTTCTGGTTACCACACAGTAGCAGTGGTTTGATTTGTCACATGTACTTTAAAACACTGAAACATACAGTGAAACGTGTTGTTTGTGTTAGTTTTGTGCGATACGCGGGGGGCTGCCTGAAAGTGTTGCCATGCTTCTGGCGCCATTGTAGCACGCCTACAATCTACTGAACCTAATCGGTACATCTAGGTGTTTTTTGGAATGTGGGAGGAAACCAGAGAACCCTGGAAGAAACCCACATGGTTGTGGGGAGAACGTACAAACTCCTTGCAGACGCTGATGAGAATTGAACACTGAAAGTTTGATTGCTGGCACCGCAAAGCGGTGTGGTAAGTGGTGTGGTACCGTACGATGCCATTCTGTAGATAAGCCTGTCATTATATCAGAGCTGTCTATGGGACATTATTATGTCCTGAGTAGTACACAGTCTGACCTACAGGTTCACTTTAAGGACTCTACAAATCTTATTCTCACTATTATTACTTCCATTTGCATAGGTTGCCTTTTTTTGCACTTTGGAGGTCCAGGTACGATCTCTGGAAAGCCATCACATGGGCTGAGTGGCAAATTTGGACTAAACTTGAATCAACGTAGGATACTCGACAGTTGTGGCAAGGATTGAATGTTATCACCTCTTATAAGGTTAAGTCAAGCGACAGGCAACAACAGGGCTTTGTTTTCAGATGAGTTCAATGGCGTCTATGCTTTCTTTGACCATCAAAAGATGGAGGAACTATCATGAACTCCCAAATCTCCCAATGATCCTATGATCTCAGTCTCTGAGGGTGTCATGCAAGCAGCCTTCAGAAGAGTGAACCCCCAAAAAGCATCCAGCTCAGGCGGGGTACCTGGCCACGTACTAAAGACCTGTGCTGATCACCTGGCTGGAGAGTTCACTGAGATCTTTAACCTCTCGTGTTGGTGGTCTGAGGTACCCACCTGCTTCAAGCAGGCTTCAATTATTAGCAGTGCCTAAGATGAACATGGTGATCTGCCTCAATGACTATTGTCCAGAAGAACTAGCATCCACAGTGATGAAGTGCTTTGAGAAGTTGGTGATGAAACAGATCAACTCCCGCCTGAGAAGCGACTTAGATCCACTCCAATTTGTCCACCATAGCAACAGGTCCACAGCAGATACCACCTCACTGGGTCTTCACTCAACACTGCAACATTCGGGAAATGAGGATGCATACGTCAGGATGCTCTTCATTGACTACAGCTCACCATTCAATACCATCATTCCCTCAAAGTAATCAATAAGCTCCAAGGCCTAGCCCTCAATACCTCCTTGTGCAATTGGATAGCTGGCTTCCACACTTGCAGACCCCAGTCAGTTTGGATTGGCAACAACATGTCCATCAGCTTAGCCCCCTGCTCTACTCACTTTTCACTTGTGGCTGTGAGGCTAAGCTCAGCTCCAATGAGCTTATTTAAGTTTGCTGATGACACTACAGTTGTAGGCCGAATCAAATATGGTGATGACTCACCACGTAGGAGGGAGATTGAAAATCAGGCTGAGTGGTGCCAAAACAACAACTTCTCACTCAATGTCAGCAAGACCAAGGAGCTGATTATTGACGTCAGGAAACCAGAGGTCCAGGAGCCAGTCTTCACTGGAGGATCAGAAGTGGAGAGGGTCAGCAACTTTAAATTTCCTCAGTGTTATTATTTTGCAGGACCTGTCTTGGGCCCAGCACATAAATGTAATTATGAAGAAAGCACGGCCACTTCTTTACTGCCTTTGAGTTTGCAAAGATGTGGCATGACATCTAAAACTTCGACAAACTTCTATAGATGTGTTGTGGAGAGTACATTGACTGGCTGCATCACAGCCTGGTATGGAAACACCAATTCCCTTGAACAGGAAAACCCACAAAAAGTAGTGAATATGGTCTAGTCCATCTAGGGTAAAGTCCTCCCCACGATTGAGCAAATCTCCACGAAATGCTATCACAGGAATGCAGCATCCATCATCAGGGACAGGAGCCTCAGGACACATGCTGACAGATCAGGATAACAGTTATTAACCAATAAAAATAATAAATAAGTGAGCACTAAATATTGAGAACATGAGATGAGGAGTATTTGAACCGTTAGTTTATAGGTTGTGGGAACATTGCAATGATAGGACAAGTGATGTTGAGTGAAATTATCCCCTTTGGTTTAACAGCCTGGTGGAGTGGGACCTAAGGCTATGGTAACTCCTTTCCAATGGTAGTAGCAAGAAGAGATCATGGCATGCATGGTGGGCTATGCTGCTTTCTTCTGGCAATGCCCTTGTAAGTGTTCGAAATGGTGGGGAGGACTTTGCCTGTGATGGACTGGGCTGTACTCACCAATGTCTATAGACTTTCCCATTCCAGGCCATTTCTTCAATCAGAGGGAATTACCTCTGTGTGGAACAAAGACACTCTTGCTGGGCATGTTAAAAGCACAAGCCTATTGCAGTTTAGATGTTAAGGAAATCAAACGGAGCCAGCGTGGATAACTTCTCACCTCAACACCGACCTTACTCCACAACCTATAGATAGACTTTCAAGGACTCTACTCATGCTCTCAAAATGATTTACTTACTTATATTATTTGCACAATTTGTATTATTTTGCACATAGATTGTTCGTCTTTGCTTATGTCTTTTTTTGTAAATTCTACTATATTTCTTGATTTTTTTTGTAAAGATGTTCACAAGCAAGATGTGAACAAACAGGTATACTCAGTGGTCACTTTATTAAGTACCTCCTGTGCCTGTTTATGCATGTTTCTTTCATTAATTCTATTTTATTTCTTTTTCTATGAATGCCTACAAGAAAATGAATCTCAAGGTGGTATATACTGGCAAATACATACTTTAATAATAAAGTTTCTTTGATCTTTTGACATCTTTATTCCAGCATAGCAGAGCTTGTGGGAATAAATCTGGGATCTGAATGGAACATTGTATTGATATTAGTTCTAAACATGTTTTGAATCACTTAATATTATTCTCTGAATTTTTCTGTGAATCAGTTCCACTAACTTTGATTTACTGAATGTGTCAGGGTGCTCCACTAAAAGAATAATGGATGGAGGTTTGTTATTGGAGTATTTGATATTGTAGATCTGAAAAAGATGTTTCCCCTCATGAGAGAATCTAGACTAAACAGGCTTAGTTTTAAGAAGTGGTCCAGTTATAAATGGAGGGGAGGGGGTGGATTTTTTCTCTTTGAGGGTGATGAATCTTTGATATTCCTTACTTTCAAGGCTGAATCATTGAACCAGTTCAAGGACAAGATATTCAGGTTTATGGTGTATGGAAGAGGGGTATGGTTAAAGGTTATGAGGATCAGGGAAAAAGTGGAATTAAGACCAAAAATTGTATAAGGCATCATCTAATTTTTAAGTTGAGCATATTGTCATGTGCACAAATACAGTGAGGTACAGGCCCAGTGAAAATCTTTCTTGTGGTAGCATCACAGACATGTAGGCACAGCCAACACTGAGAGCATAAATTATACATAAATCAAACATATATCATACAGTGCCAAGACCTGACTGCTGAAGGAAACAGAGAGAGAGGCAATCAAATACGAGACTATGGAAGTGCAAGAGGTGGTCCATAGTTTTCCATTGCTGAGGTAAGATTAGTATTGAGAAGGTCGGTTCAAGAATCTGATGGTTGTAGAGAAGTCGCTGTTCCTGAACTAGTGGTGTAAGACTTCAGGTTTCTGTATCACATGCCCGATGGTAGCAGCAGTGAAGGTGAATTCCTATTCCTTATGTTTTCAAATTCTTAGCTGAGGGAGATGATTGAAGCCAAGGACAAATCTGAGTTCCTTGGGCATCCTTGAATATTTAAGAGTTATTTTCCATTAGTTGATATACAGAACCATCTCCTGCATCCTATCGATTTTAATCCCCCCCCCACCCAACACGGAGCACTGAATCAGCATCAAATACTTCTACCCTCAAGAAATTGCCCTGAGTGTTTAAAGTTGGTCATTTTAATAATGGATGATGCAGAGTTCGCAAAGAGATGTAACACCTTCACAGATAACATATATTGCCGAATAAACATCACTCATTGTTAGGCGTGGGTCTGTAAACATTTGCACAGGGCAATTGAGATAATTCTCCCACAACTTACATTGGTATTTTCCCTAATTTCTGTAGTTAAATTAGATTATTTTTATTTCTCACATGTACATCAAAACATACAGTGAGATGTGCCATTTGCATCAAAGACCAACACGGTCCATAGCAGCAGGTGCAGACAGAAGGCCTGGAAGATCATCAGGGACCCCAGTCACCCCAACCATAAACTGTTTCAGCTGTTTCCATCTGGCAAACACTACAGCAGCATTAAAGCCAGGACCAACAGGCTATGGGACAGCTTCTTTCTACAAGCCATTAGACTTTTAAATTCACATGTCTGTACATTGCAGCGGAGTCACAACGCTAAGATTTTTACTCCTTCACGTTGTGGGATGGATGTAAGAGTTAAATAAATTCTAATTATCTAATAAATGTGTGGGGGTAGGCTGCAAGTGTTGACATGTTTCCATTGCTAACATAGCACACCCACAATTTACTAAATTTAACCCATATGTAAACACGAGAAAATCTGTGGATGCTAGAAATTCAAGCAACATACACAAAATGCTAGTGGAACGCAGCAGGCCAGGCAGCATCTATTGGAAGAAGTACAGTCGACAACGTAACGTCAACTGTACTTCCTCCTATAGATGTTGCCTGGCCCGTTGCCTTCCACCAGCATTTTGTGTGTGTTAACCCATATGTGTTATGTTTTGTAACTTCAAAACGATATACTAATTCAAAGGAAGACACGCGAGTCTGAAATGTGAGTCTAGCTTCGATCTTTACTTAAGGTGATGATATGTACAATTCACATATTTAGACAGATAACCCATATTGAATTATTTAAATGAATAAGAATGCTGAATCAAACAATATATGTACAAGATTACTCAAATACTACTGAAATATTAAATACACTATACTCCTCCCAGCTTAGCTATAAACTCGAACTCAATATGGAAAACACCTGAACTATATACACAGTATACTATGTAATCCAACAACTACATACAGGCATCTACACTAGAGTATATTTAAAATTGTCCCAATGCCTGAGTAGTTAATCACTGTAGAAGATTTCTTACTCTTGTGGGATGACATCTTTCCTGACGGGGGGGGGGGGTGGGGGTGGGGTCACTCTACTCGGCAGGTGAGACGTGAGGCTGTGAAACATTCTCAGGTTCTGGGGCCTCCTCCGTGGTGGTTGTAGGAGTTGACTCTGAGACCGCAGGAGGTGGTTCTGACAGCAGCAGCCTGCTTTCTTCTCTAATAATTGACTCCTCTCTCCTCAAATGATCGCTGAGTCATCTCCAGGGGATTTCAGACACTGTCTCTGCTGTGTAGGGGAGTAGTCTAGTTCTGTCCTTAATCATTCTGCGTACCCACTTTTGATCACCTCGCCAGGACTGCTTGTTCAAGAGTGAAACTTCAATCCTCCTTGTTTGAGGAGTCTCAGGTGTCCTTCTGACGTTAGGTTTGAGGAGATCCAGGCACTGGTAAAAATGGGGGCACTGGAATTTCTGCTGTACATTCCAGCCCTTTTGAGTTGCCATGTACACCTGAGACAGTGTGGAGTTTTTCTAGTTTCGATTTGCATTAGGGAGAATATGTCGAGGAGTGTCCTCTTTTGTAAATTTTTCAGATATTTCCTTTTCCAAGGGTGAATGGGACAATCCATCAACATTTCCATGATTAGTTATCCTCTTTAATTTGATCTTGTGATTGTGTCCTCCAAGAAACAGAGCCCATCTCTGCATTCATTCTGCTGCTGTTAGTGGAACACGCTTCTGTGGATTGAAAATGGACACTAGTGGTTGATGATCAGTAATGAGGGGTAAATCCTCACCCATACAGGTATATTTTACACCCCAAACCAGACTCAAGGCCTCTCTGTCAATCTGTGCGTAATTTTTCTCTGCAGCAGCGTTAAGTGAATGTGATGCAAAGGCTATGGAGTGGTCACTTGCATCGCTCATCATAGGTTACATGACTAACATCATCATCATCATCAGGTGCTGTGCCCAGACTGAGCTTTGACTGCCATGGCCCACATGCTCCTGTTTCAGGTCAAGTGGATCAATTCATTGGTATTCATTTCCAGTTCTCTGGCTGCTGTCTCCATCATCATTTGTCTTTACCTTCCTCTTGCTTTCTACCCTTCAATCTTTCCCATAATTACCGTGCATTCTAACTCCTCTTTCCTAATCAGATGTCCAATGAAGTTACGTTGCCTTTTCATGATCTCGTACATTATTTATGTTTTTCTGCTTGCTCTGGCTGCTTGCTCTGGTCATGGCAAATGGTGGATGGATCTTTAATCAAGTTGTAGCTGTCTCAGCCAATCATGTCCTCACAATGTTGGTCCTCCTGTTTTTAGCACTTAGCTTGATGGTTGTTGTATTTCACTGTCATGAATGTCATTCCCACAGGAGCTATCTTTTCTCCAGTATAAGTTCTGAAATGGATATCTGCAGGCTTCAATTCAATATCTAAGAAATGCCATTCAAACTCATTTTGTGGCATGTCTGAAACAGCTGAACCAGTGTTAATCTGTTGTTTATTGCCAGAGTAAGCCATATTGCTTGTCTATTGCTAGCTTTCACTTTGTAAATCTCAAGGTTACACAGTCCTGTGTCACTCTCATCATTATCAGATTTTTCATCAACTGTATGTAGAATAATGCTGTACTCACTGTACACCCATGATTGTGTAGCCAAGTTTCCATCAAACTCAATATATAAGTTTGCTGATGACACAACAATTGTCGGCCGTATCTTGGGTAATGACGAGTTTGAGTACAGAGAGGAAATTGAGAGCCTGGTGGCATTGTGCGAAGACAATAATCTATCCCTCAATGTCAGCAAGTCGAAGGAATTGGTTGTTGACTTCAGAAGGAGTAGCGGACCGCACGACCCAATTTACATCGGTGGTGCGCAAGTGGAACAAGTCAAAAGCTTTCAGTTCCTCGGGGTCAATATCACAAATGACCTGACTTGGTCCAGCCAAGCAGAGTTCACTGCCCAGAAGGCCCACCAGCGCCTTTACTTCCTGAGAAAACTAAAGAAATTTGGCCTGTCCCCTAAAACCCTCACTAATTTTTATAGATGCACTATAGAAAGCATTCTTCTAGGGTGCACCACAACCTGGTATGGAAGTTGTCCTGTCCAAGACCGAAAGAAGTTGCAGAAGATCGTGAACATGGCGCAGCACATCACACAAACCAATCTTCCGTCCGTGGACTCACTTTACACTGCATGCTGTCGGAGTAGTGCTGCCAGGATAATCAAGGACACGACCCAACCTGCCAAAAGATTTTTCGTCCCTCTTCCCTCCGGAAGAAGGTTCAGGAGCTTGAAGACTCATATGGCCAGATTTGGGAACAGCTTCTTTCCAACTGTGATAAGACTGCTGAACGGATTCTGACTCAGATCTGGGCTGTACCCTCCAAATATCTGGACCTGCCTCTCGTTTTTTTTGCACTACCTTACTTCCCATTTTCTATTTTCTATTTATGATTTATAATTTAAATTTTTAATATTTACTAATTTTAACTATTTTTAATATCTTTAATATTTAATATTTGTAATCCAGGGAGTGTGAAGCGCAGTATCAAATATCGCTGTGATAGTTGTACGTTCTAGTACCAATTGTTTGGCAACAATAAAGTATAAAGTATAATGCTCTTTTTGAAACTACATCTGGACTTTTTACCTTTTGCCAAGCATGCTCATTGTATGTGTCTTACTTTGTTGCATTTACTACACGTTTCACCTTCAAATCTGTACTGATCTGGTGTATGTGAGACCAGGCCACAACAGTAACACAATTTGTTCATCCAGGCGGGTTTCTATTTAGACAATGCAATGTTGTTCATGCTCACTTTCATTACTGACTGCAACTCAATTGCATCGCTGTCTGTGGTTTCTATTGAAACAGCGAATTCAACTACTCCTTTAAATGTGAGCTGTTCTTCAGTTAGGAGCCATTTTTGAATGATTCCACAAACTAAGTGATCTCTCAGTGCATCATTAAGCCCATCACTGAACTCACAGTACTCAAGGAATTTCTTCAAATCCCCCACGTATGCTGAAATGGACTCCCCTTCCTTTTGATTTTGCTTATGAACTGTAAAGTGTTCTGCAATCAACAATTGCTTTGGTTCAAAATGTTCTTGCATTTCTTTCACAATATCAGCAAAGCTCATTTTGGATGACTTGGTTGGAGCAGGTAAACTTCGAAGCAAAGTGTCTGGCTTTGAACCCAATGTACTCAGCAAAATTAGTACTCGCTTTCATTTGCTTCAAAATACTGTTCTTTTAGCTCAGTATACATGAGCCAGCTATGTTGTGGAATCAAATGCACCAATCTTTCCAATGCAGCCAGCCATTTCTGCTCTCTTTTTTAATGATTATTATCACCCGGTACCCTATGAACTTGTGAATTCTTCCATTTTCTGACTTTTTTTTTCACTTGATAGTCTCATTATGTGCTGCACTGCGCTGTTTTTTTTTAAACTAACCGCCCTCCAGCAGGTTGATAAGTGTCTTGGGTTTGTTTTAAAATATCTTTTCACCATTGTTATGTTTTGTAATTTCAAAACAAACTTATTCAAAGGAAGGCACAGGAGTCCAAGTGTTAGTCTAACTTTGCTCCTTACTGAAAGCAAGGCAAGCATATATCACATGGTAGGGTGATGATGTATGCAATTCATGCATTTTTACATATAACCCATAATGAATTATTTAAATAAACAAGAATGTTTGATCAAACAATATACATGCAAGATTACTCAATACTACTGAAATATCAAATACACAACCCATAATGAATTATTTAAATAAACAGGAATGTTTGATCAAACAATATATATGCAAGATTATTCAAATACTACTGAAATATTAAATACACAACAGTATGCGTTGGAAATGTGTGAGGAAACAGGAACACCCAGAGACTTTGTTGCAGGAGGGACAGGACTGGCAGCTCAGTATTCTGGGGTTTCATTGCTTTAGGCACTACAGAGCGGGTGGGATTAAAGGAGGAGCTGACGTTACTAGTCAGGGAAAATGTTACAGCAGTACTCAGTCAGGACAGACTGGAGAACTCGTCTAGTGAGACATAGTGGGTGGAACTGAGAAATAAGAAAGTTAGCACAAATACGACTTCTCCTCTTCCCAATCCTGATGAAGGGTCTCGGCCCAAAAATCAACTGTTTACTCTTTCTGTGGATGCTGCCTGGCCTGCTGAGTTCCTCCAGCATTTTGTGTGTGTTGCGATAAGAAAGGTATGACCGTGTTAATGGGGCTGTATTACAGGCCAGCCAACAGTCCGCAGAGATTAGAGGAAGAAATTTGTAGAGAGATCACAGACTGCTGCAAGGTTGTTATAGTAGGTGATTTTAACTTTCCACATATTGAGTGGGACTCCCATACATTGAAAGGACTAGATGTGATAGGAATAAAGATGAGGAGTCAGAGTTAGAAGGTGGGGGAGGGGAGAGAGAAACACAAGGTGATAGATGACACTGGGAGGTTGGTGAGAGTTGGGAAGCTGATTGGTGAAAGAGATACAGGGCTGGAGAAGGGGGAATCTAATAGGAGAGGACAGAAGGCCATGGAAGAAAGAAAAGGGAGAGGAACACTGGAGAGCAGCGATGGACAGGCAAGGAGATAAAGTGAAAGAGGGAAAAGGTGATGGGGAATGGTGAAGGGGGAGGGGCGGCCATTACCGGAAGTTCGAGAAATCGATGTTCGTGCCATTAGGTTGGAGGCTACCCAAATGGAGTATAAGGTCTTGTTCCTTCAACCTGCGTGTGGCTTCACTGTGACAGTTGAGGAGGCCATGGATTGACATGTCAGAATGGGAATGGGAAGTGGAATTAAAATGGGTGGGCAGTCCTGCTGAAGGGTCTCGGTCTGAAATGTTGATTGTACTCTTTTCCATAGATATTGCCTGGCCGGCTGAGTTCCTCCAGCATTTTGTCCAGCATTGATGGGGCCCCAGTTGAGATATTTAAATCATCCTAGTCATACATGAGTTAGCAGGGGATTGGAGGATAGCCAGTGTTGTTCCACTGCTTAAAAAAGGCTTTAAACGGGAACCAGGAAATTATAGGCCAGAGAGTCTTGACATCAGTTATGGGAAAATTATTGGAAGCTATTCTAAGGAACTGGATATGTAAGTATTTGAATAGATATGGACAGGTTAAGGATAGTCAGCATGGCTTTGTGCATGGTAAGTCATGCTTAACCAATCTTACAGAGTTTTTTTGAGGAAGTTACCAGGAAAGTGAATGAAGACAAGGCAGTGAATGTTGTCTCCAAGGCCTTTAGCAAGGTATTTGACAAGGTCCCGAATGGGAGGCTGGTTGAGAAGGTTCAGTTGTTTGGCATTCAAGATAAGGTAGTAACTTGGATGAGACACTTGCTTTGTGGGAGAAGCTGGAGATTAGTCGTAGGTGGTTTGCCTCTCTGACTGGAGACCTGTGACTAGTGGAGTGCCACGGGATTGGTGCTGGGTCCATTGTTGTTTGTCATCAGTATCAATGATCTGGATGATAATATGGTTAACTGGATCAGCAAATTTGTGAATGACACCATGATGAGGGTGTAGTGTACAGCGAGGAAGGCTATCATGGCTTGCAGAGGGATCTGCATCAGCTGAAAAAATAGGCTGGAGAATGGCAGATGGAATTTAATGACGACAAGTGTTGGGTGTTGCACTTTGCTGTCACCAACTAAGATCGGTCTTACACAGTGAATGGTAGGGCACTGAGGAGTGTAGTCAAACAAAGCAATCTGGGAACAGCTTCATAATTAAATGAAAGTGTCGTCACAGGAAAAATAGGGTTGTAAAGAAAGTTTTTGGCACATTGGTCTTCAAAAATCAAAGTAGTGAGTATAGGAGATGGGATGTTATGTTGAAGTTGTGTATGACAATGGTGAGGCCTAATTTGGAGTATTGTGTGCAGTTATGGTCACTGCCTACAGGAAAAATGTACGAAGCTGGGGAAAGGTGTGTTTCTTGCCACAGAATCCAATGGCTGTTAGTGAGAGGCTAACGAGCTGGGTTTCCGGAGACGCCCAGTAAAAGGGGGTTTCGTATTAATAAATAATCTCTTTGAACATTTCAAAATTGATTCAGAGCTCGACAAGATGGAAGCAGGGCAGATCTTTTCCTTGGCTAAGGAGATTAAACCACGATTCACAGTTTCAGAATAGAGGTGGGGTGTTCAGGATGGAGATGAGAAGTTTCATCATTTGGAGGGAAGGTCCTGGAAAGCTGTGAAGGTTCGATCATATGGTCATTGAGAAGAGGGAACAGTAGGAGCGGTGCGGTAGCATAGCGGTTCACGTAGTGCTTTACAGCGCCAGTGATCAGTGATAGGGGTTCAATTCCCACTGTTGTCTGTATGGTGTTTGTATGGTTTTCCATGTGGACACGCGGGTTTCCTCCAGTTTTCTCTGAAAGACCCATGGGTTGGGGTTAGTGAGTTGAGGGCACGCTATGTCGGTGCCAGAAGCATGGCCACACTTGAGGGCTGCCCCCAGCACATGCTCGGACTGTGTCAGTTGTTGATGCAAACATCACATTTCACCGTATGTTTTGATGTTTGGATGCACATGTGACAAATGAAGGTCATTTAAAATTGTTAGATGAATTTCTGAATATGAAGATAATGAAGGGTATGGGGATAGTGCAGGGAAATTGGATAGAAGTTGAATAAACTTTATTTATGCTAAAAAAACACTTACAAGAATAAACCGTGCAATGTCTTTTTATTCTTACATCGATCGTCAATGCTTTAAGTAGTGTTCAATTGCATTCCCTGAAACCGCTAGGACTGTGGACAGTCATGTGGCCTCTCAGGGTGGTACATCACCACAATAAATGAGGGGCTTCTTACCCACCATGGCCCATCCTTGTTCCTCATCATGTGTTAGTGGAGGTGAAGCTCTCTTGTCATGCAGTCATACAGCACTATGACCCACTGACCTATCTTCACACTAATCCTGCCCAAAACCATTTTACTCTCCCCACAGTCCCATTCATGCCTCCCACCTGATTCTACAACAACACGTACACTAGGGACAATTCACGGTGCCCAATTAACACACCTACCTGTATGTGTTTGGGAAGTGAGAGGAATCAAGGGCACTGGAGGGGGAAGCCCATGTAGTCACTGGGGGAGTCTGAAATCTCAGATTGAGATCGAGATTCAGATTCTGTTATTATCCAGGCTGACACTCCGGTACGCTCAGAGGGGTGTGCCACACGCTGGGTGAGCTGTCAACTGGATGTAAGAAATCCCATGGCATGATAATTAAGAACAACATCAAAATTCCCCTTATCCCCTTCAGCCTTCAGCCAGCATCACACAAAACACACCTCCGTTGTTGACAGCATGAATTACGATTTCTCCAACTTCTGGTAATTTCTGCCCTATACCCCTTCTCCCTCTTTCCATTCCCCGTACAGGCTCCTCTCTTACCCCTTCTCTTCTCCTCAGCTGCCCATCACTTCCCTCTGGTGCCCCTCCTCCTTCCCTTTCTTCCACGCTCCACTCACCTCTCCTATCAGATTCCTTCTTCTTCAGCTTTTCCACCTACTGGCTCCCAGCTTCTCACTTCACCCATTTCCCCCCTCACCTGCCTTCACCTGTCTCCTGCCAGCTTGAACTCCTTACTTCCTTGCCCCCACTTTCTTATTCTGACTTCTTCCTCTTTCCTTTCCAGTGCTGATCAAGTGTCTGGGCCTGAACTGTCGACTGCTTTTCCCTCTCCATAGGTGCTGCCTGACCTGCTAAGTTCCTCCAGCAGTTTGTATATTACTCTGGTGCATCTTACTGTGTGCAAAGTGTTCTCGATATCACGCTTCAACAGTGCTGTAACTTTAAAATTGCTTCAGCCTGCTCCGGATCTGATCACATTATATCCCTGTCGGCCAAGTCATAGCTCAGTATGCACGTCTCACCTGAGACGCTGGTTACCTGCTCTGGGAATGACTACCTGCTGATGTCAAGCCTGAAGTTCCCATTTGTAAATATTTGAAACTGGGCCTCGCACATTCAAATAATGGAACCCAGGTAAACATCCACTGGGTCAGGGGTCTCCAACCCTTTTTTCACTGCGGACCGGTTTAATATTGACGATATTCTTGCGGATCAGCCAACGCAGGGGTGGGGGTGGTGGTAGGGTTGCCAATGGACAAGGGTAGCAGTGAAATACGTTGGGTTTACTCCGAGAAAGACTACAATGACCATGAAGCCCTCCACGGGCACCAGTGCGCATGCATGTACGTCCCGATTTTTTTCTACAAATCGTTTTTCGCGATTCTGTTCGGGGTGGGGTGGGGTGGTGTTAATCACAACCAGAATATAGGTGATAAGTGGCTAATGCACTCAATTTCGTTTCTAAAAGGGTTTATTTAACAAATTTACCATTAAACACACTGCGCATATTTTCCTCGCATGAATATAGTGATAAGTCAATTATCGGGGAGGACAGGGGAACCTGAAGTAACTGTTGAATGAACTTCCAGTAGAAGTGGTAGAGACAGGTTCGGTATTATCATTTTAAGAAAAATTGGATAGGTACATGGACAGGAAAGGAATGGAGGGTTATGGGCTGAGTGCAGGTCGGTGGGACTAGGTGAGAGTAGCGTTCGGCACGGACTAGAAGGGCCGAGATGGCCTGTTTCTGTGCTGTAATTGTTATATGGTTATATAAGTCAACAGCATCATAACATTTTAAGTAATGTTTGGATATTAAACACACAGCACATATTTTCTCCGTATGAACACATAAAATCATTGCAACACACCAATATCGCTGAATCAGTGGGAGCTCTGGGCTTGTTTTCCTGCAAGAAGACGGTGCCATCGAGGGGTGATGGGAGACAGTGATACTCGAAGGGGTTCCTTATGTCCAGTCTATTCCGCAATTTAGTTTTCGTTGCATTCATTGCAGAGATATGTTGGAAATGGAAGCAACGTTTTCAGTGCTTCCATGGCTATCTCAGGATATTCAGCCTTGACTTTGATCCGGAATGCCGGCAGAAATGTTATGTCAAACATACTTTTCAGCCTGCCGTCATGTGCAAGCTCGAGGAGTTGATCTTCTTCCCGCGCTGACATGGATGACACGTGGGTAATGAGCTCGTGTGCGTTTAAGCTCAACAGTGGGCGTGACAGGGAATGGGGATAAGTGCAGCTGACTCATATCGCCAAATCATATCGTTTCCTCGTGGCCTGGTAGCACATGCTTTGCGGCCCGGTGGTTGGGGACCGCTGCACTGAGTGATAGAATGCTGTGGTTCATAATGCAGGGGTCATTTTCTATATAACGCGAATGATAAATGGGGGACAGTGACCACCGCTCCCTGGCCTTTAGCATTATCATGGAAAAGGATAGAATCAGAGAGGACAGGAAAATTTTTAATTGGGGAAAGGCAAATTATGAGGCTATAAGGCTAGAACTTGCGGGTGTGAATTGGGATGATGGTTTTGCAGGGAAATGTACTATGGACATGTGGTCGATGTTTAGAGATCTCTTGCGGGATGTTAGGGATAAATTTGTCCCGGTGAGGAAGATAAAGAATGGTAGGGTGAAGGAACCATGGGTGACAAGTGAGGTGGAAAATCTAGTCAGGCGGAAGAAGGCAGCATACATGAGGTTTAGGAAGCAAGGATCAGATGGGTCTATTGAGGAATATAGGGAAGCAAGAAAGGAGCTTAAGAAGGGGCTGAGAAGAGCAAGAAAGGAGCATGAGAAGGCCTTGACGAGTAGGGTAAAGGAAAACCCCAATGTATTCTTCAATTATGTGAAGATAAAAAGGATGACAGGAGTGAAGGTAGGACCGATTAGAGATAAAGGTGGGAAGATGTGCCTGGAGGCTGTGGAAGTGAGCGAGGTCCTCAATGAATACTTCTCTTTGGTATTCACCAATGAGAGGGAACTTGATGATGGTGAGGACAATATGAGTGAGATTGATGTTCTGGAGCATGTTGATATTAAGGGAGAGGAGATGTTGGAGTTGTTAAAATACATTAGGACGGATAAGTCCCCGGGGCCTGACGGAATATTCCCCAAGCTGCTCCACGAGGCGAGAGAAGAGATTGCTGAGCCTCTGGCTTGGATCTTTATGTCCTCGTTGTCCACCGGAATGGTACCGGAGGATTGGAGGGAGGCGAATGTTGTCCCCTTGTTCAAAAAAGATTGTAGGGATAGTCCGGGTAATTATAGAACAGTGAGCCTTACGTCTGTGGTGGGAAAGCTGTTGGAAAAGATTCTTAGAGATAGGATCTATAGGCATTTAGAGAATCATGGTCTGATCAGGGACAGTCAGCATGGCTTTGTGAAGAGCAGATCGTGTCTAACAAGCTTGATAGAGTTCTTTGAGGAGGGGACCAGGCATATAGACGAGGATAGTGCAGTGGATGTGACCTATATGGATTTTAGTAAGGCATTTGACAAGGTTCCACAGGGTAGGCTTATTCAGAAAGTTAGAAGGCATGGGATCCAGAGCAGTTTGGCCAGGTGGATTCAGAATAGGCTTGCCTGCAGAAGGCAGAGGGTGGTGGTGGAGGGAATACATTCAGATTGGAGGATTGTGACTAGTGGTGTCCCACAAGGATCTGTTCTGGGACCTCTACTTTTTGTGATTTTTATTAACGACCTGGATGTGGGGGTAGAAGGGTGGGTTGGCAAGTTTGCGGACGACACAAAGGTTGGTGGTGTTGTAGATAGTGTAGAGGATTGTCGAAGATTGCAGAGAGACATTGATAGGATGCAGAAGTGGGCTGAGAAGTGACAGATGGAGTTCAACCTGGAGAAGTGTGAGGTGGTACACTTTGGAAGGACAAACTCCAAGGCAGAGTACAAAGTAAATGATAGGATACTTGGTAGTGTGGAGGAGCAGATGGATCTCGGGGTACATGTCCACAGATCCCTGAAAGTTGCCTCACAGGTGGATAGGGTAGTTAAGAAAGCTTATGGGGTGTTACCTTTCATAAGTCGAGGGATAGAGTTTAAGAGTCATGATGTAATGATGCAGCTCTATAAAACTGCATCAACTTTTTTCCCTCTTTTTCGAGGTACTCGACAAGGTTGTCCTCTTAGTCCTCTATTATTTGATATTGCATTAGAACCTCTTGCAATTGCCATTCGAGAATCTCCAAATTTTACTGGGATAACTCGGGGCTTAAAGTCCCATAAAATATCACTCTATGCTGATGACTTACTTTTATATATTTCTAACCCCCAAAAATCCACCCCGGCTGTTTTAGAGTTATTAGCACAATTTAGTTTCTTTTCTGGTTATAAATTAAATCTTAGTAAGAGTGAACTTTTCCCGATTAATAAACAACTTCCCTTATATCATAACTTTCCATTTAAATTGATTAATAATTATTTTTCATATCTTGGGATTAAAATTACTTGTAAATACAAAGATTTATTTAAGATTAACTTTTTACCATTAATAGACCATATTATTCAACTTTCTTTTCTTTTCAAATCTTTTTATTGAATAAGTATACAAAAAGGTAAGCCATATAAACATTAATACAATGTTAAAATATAATAAAATTCCAGAAGGTATCAATACAAAAAAAAATACTACAAACAATGTAATTTAAACATAAGAAACCAAGATAACATAATAGTATACTAAATTTTATATATATCAATGGAAAAAAGAAAAAAAAACCCCCAAAAAAACCCACGGTGCAACTAACTAAAAGCAAAGCAAAGCAATGGGCTAACTTGAAACCAAACAGATTTAAACTTAAAATCACGTCCTCAATCCCGACCTCCATTAAAAACAGTGAAAAAAAAAACAAGAAGGGTATATATTACATTAAATGAAAATATCGAATAAAAGGTCCCCAAATCTGTTCAAATTTAAATGAAGAATCATAAAGGTTACTTCTAATTTTCTCCAGATTCAAACATAAAATCGTCTGAGAGAACCAAAAAAAGGTAGTTGGAGCATTAAGCTCTTTCCAATGTTGTAAAATACATCTTTTCGCCATTAAAGTAAGAAATGCAATCATTCTACGGGCTGAAGGGGAAAGATTACTAGAAATTTTAGGTAGTCCAAAGATAGCAGTAATAGGGTGAGGAGAGATATCTATATTTAATACCTTAGAAATAATATTAAAAATATCTCTCCAAAAAGTTTCCAAAGTAGGGCAAGACCAAAACATATGAGTTAAAGAGGCTATCTGCCCCGAACATCTATCACAAAAAGGATTAATATGCGAGTAAAAATGCGCTAACTTATCTTTGGACATATGTGCTCTATGAACCACTTTAAATTGAATTAGGGAATGTTTAGCACAAATAGAGGAAGTATTAACTAATTGTAAAATCTGCCCCCAATCATCCACAGAAATGGTAAGCCCCAATTCCTGTTCCCAATCTACCCTAATCTTATCAAATGGAGCTTTCCTAAGTTTCATAATAATATTATAAATCATAGCCGATGCACCTTTCTGACAAGGATTGAGGTTAATTATCGAATCTAAAATATATGTAGGAGGAAGCATTGGAAAGGAAGGAAGTATAGTACTTAGGAAATTTCTAACTTGTAAATATCTAAAAAAATGTATTCTTGATAAGTTATATTTATTAGATAATTGTTCAAAAGACATAAGGGAACCATCTAAAAATAAATCCAAAAACCGTAAAATACCCTTAGTCTTCCAAGTTTGAAAAGCGCGATCCGTAAAAGAGGGAGGAAAAAATATGTTACCTAAAATAGGAATCGCTAACCCGAATTGATTAAGATCAAAAACTTTTCTGAATTGAAACCAAATGCGCAAAGCATATTTAACTATCGGGTTAGAGACCTGCTTAAGGCGTTTCGAATCAAAAGGGAGAGAGGAGCCTAAAATGGAGCCAAGTGTATAACCCTGAACAGATTGTAGTTCCAATGCTACCCATTTAGGAATAGATAGTATATCCTGATCAAGTAACCAAAATTTCATATGTTGAATATTAATAGCCCAATAATAGAATCTAAAGTTAGGTAATGCTAAACCTCCATCTCTCTTAGCTTTCTGTAAATGTATTTTACCCAGTCTCGGATTCTTATTCTGCCAAATAAATGAAGAAATTTTAGAGTCAACTTTGTCAAAGAAAGATTTTGGAACAAAAATTGGTAATGCCTGAAACACATATAAAAATTTTGGCAAAAAAAACATCTTAACTGCATTAATACGACCAATCAAAGTTAAATATAAGGGAAACCATTTAGATGAAAATTGAGTAATATGGTCTATTAATGGTAAAAAGTTAATCTTAAATAAATCTTTATATTTACAAGTAATTTTAATCCCAAGATAAGAAAAATAATTATCAATCAATTTAAATGGGAATTTATAATATAAGGGAAGATGTTTATTAATCGGAAAGAGTTCACTCTTACTAAGATTTAATTTATAACCTGAGAAAAAACCAAATTGTGTTAATAACTCTAAAACAGCAGGAATAGATTTCTCAGGATTAGAAATATATAAAAGTAAATCATCAGCATAGAGTGATAATTTATGGGACTTTAATCCCCGAGTTATCCCAGTAATATTTGAAGATTCTCGAATGGCAATTGCAAGAGATTCTAATGCAATATCAAATAATAGGGGACTAAGAGGACAGCCTTGTCGAGTGCCTCGAAAGAGAGGAAAAAAAGGTGAGTTTAAAGAATTAGTACGAACCGAGGCTACAGGGGAATGATATAACAGTTTAATCCAGGATATAAATTTCAAGCTAAAATTAAACATTTCAAGCACCTTAAATGAATAAGGCCATTCTACTCTATCAAAAGCTTTCCCGGCGTCTAAAGAAATAACACACTCAGGAACATTTTGTGAGGGAGTATAAACGATATTTAACAATGTACGAATATTATAAAAAGAGTAACGACCTTTAATAAAACCCGTTTGGTCTTCCGAAATAATAGAAGGGAGTACTTTTTCTAGTCTATTTGCTAATAACTTAGAAAAAACTTTAGAATCAACATTTAATAAAGATATTGGTCTATAAGATGCACATTGAGCAGGATCTTTATCCTTCTTTAGTATTAAAGAAATTGACGCTCTATTAAAAGATTCAGGAAGTTTACCAAGTTTCAAAGAAGCCTCAAAAACCCTACAGAGCCAAGGAATCAATAAAGAAGCAAAACATTTATAAAATTCAACGGTAAACCCATCCGGGCCAGGAGCTTTCCCCAGATTCATAGAAAAAATAACATTCTTAATCTCATCCATAGTAATGGAAGTATCTAATATAGAAGACATATCCTGTGAAATCTGAGGGAAGTCTAACTTATCTAAAAAATCATTCATATATTTAGAATCTCGAGGAGACTCTGATTGATATAAAGAAGAATAAAAATCACAAAAGGTTTGATTAATCCCCACATGATCCAGTATCAATCGATCATTTTGGTTATAAATCTGATTGATTTGAGATTTAACGTAATTAGATTTCAATTGATTAGCCAGCAGCTTGCCAATTTTGTCACTGTGAACATAAAATTCACTTCTTGTTTTCTTTAATTGGTTTACAATCGAGGACGAGAGTAGTAAACTGTGCTCCATTTGAAGTTCAGTTCTTTGTTTGTATAACTCCTCAGAAGGAGCCATAACATATTTCTTATCAATTTCTTTAATCTTGTCCACAATTGCCATCTCTTTCTGCTTCTGTTTCTTCCTCAAAGCAGCAGAATACGAAATAATCTGACCACGAATATAGGCTTTCAAAGTGTCCCAAAGAGTGTTAACTGAAATATCCTCTGTATGATTAATTGTAAAAAAAAGCTCAATCTGTTCATTCATAAAGTTAACAAAGTCCGAGTCCTGAAGCAACAGCGAATTAAAACGCCATTGTCTATTATTTTGTATATTGGCCATAATTTTAATAGAAAGCTTAAGTGGAGCATGATCCGAAATGGTTATAGAATCATAATCACATTTAATCACTGAAGGAATAAGACGAGAATCAATAAAAAAATAATCAATTCTTGAATAGGAATGATGAACATGTGAAAAGAAGGAAAAATCTTTTTCCTGAGGATGCAGAAAACGCCAGATGTCCGTCGACCCAGAATCAGAAAGGAAAAAGTTAATCAAAGTTGCAGATTTATTAGGTAAGGTCCGTAAAGGAGCCGAACGGTCCAAAGCTGGAGACAGACAGGTATTAAGATCTCTGCCCCAGATCAATGAAAACTCGTTCAAATTCGGAAACTGATTAAACAATGATTTATAAAATTCCGGACAATCCATATTAGGAGCATAAACATTAACCAAAACTACTTTTTTATTAAATAGTAAACCACTAACCAATAAAAATCTACCATTCGGATCAGAAATAATATCCTGTTGTATAAAAGTAACTGAGGAATCTATAAAAATAGAGACGCCTCGAATCTTAGCATTGGAGTTCGAATGAAATTGTTGCCCCTTCCAGAATTTAAAAAAACGTAGTCTGTCCCCCCTCCGTACATGGGTCTCTTGTAAAAATAAAATTTGTGCTTTAAGTCTCCGGAACACTTTAAAAACTTTTTTCCTTTTAATAGGATGATTAAGACCGTTAGTATTCCAGGAGACAAAATTAATAATAGACTCCATAAATCCTAAAGTCAACCCACAGCGAGGAGGATTGACGATAGGCTCGACCCACGAACCCGGAGAGGAAACAGAACATACAAAAGATACCGGGAAAAAGGACGCAACCAGTACTTCAATAATGTATATAGCCCAAAGAGAAAAAAACTAAAACGTGAAGCCCCTCCCACCACCTCCCGCCCTAAGACCCCAAGGCAAAATCTAAAGCAGACCCGCCCGAAAGGAGCAAGCGCGAATACTACCCCCATGACTTCTGGTATACGCTCCCTAAAAAAAAGGTATAAATATGAAAAAGATCAGCTAATTGTAAAACAGTAAAAAAGTAAAAAAAAAGGTAACTCAATTAAAATACACACACAACAGAACAAAAGCCAGAAAATATATATTAAAAAAAACCACAATAAACCCCAAACCCATGAATAGACAAAACAACAACAAGAAAAAATACGATTATTAACATAAACTAGTTATAAAAAGCAAAACAAAATAAAATTTAAAAAAAACTACAAAATTTGAGACCACACAGGAAATACGTAAGATGACAAAAAGGAAGTAACCACCCAGAATCCCCTGGGAGAAGAAAGAAATGACGCAGTTAAAAAGAAAGTTTAACAACCATATTAAGAAATCAAAAATAAACTTTTCTGCCCAAATAGGGCTCGAAAAAGTTAAGACCAACCAATTCACAGCCTCCGATCAACGGAGATAATTAAAAAAAAGCAATTAAGATGTTGAAGATGAAAGTTGATCCAGATAACTCTGGGCATCCGATGGAGAATCAAAAAAACGAAGGACTCCATCTGACATGCGAATCCTTAGACGTGCAGGGTACAGCAGCGCTGGTCTTAAATCCATCTTATAGAATTCCGACATCACAGATCTATAGCGAACTCAACTTTCATCTAAATGGTTTCCTTTATATTTAACTTTGATTGGTCGTATTAATGCAGTTAAGATGTTTTTTTTTGCCAAAATTTTTATATATATTTCAAGCATTACCAATCTTTGTTCCAAAATCTCTTTTTGACAAAGTCGACTCTAAAATTTCTTCATTTATTTGGCAAAATAAAAAAACCCGAGACTGGGTAAAATACATTTACAGAAAACTAAGAGAGATGGAGGCTTAGCATTACCTAACTTTAGATTTTATTATTGGGCAATTAATATTCGACATATGAAATTCTGGTTACTTGACAAGGATATACTATTCATTCCTAAATGGGTAGCATTGGAATTACAATCTGTTCAGGGTTATACACTTGGCTCTATTTTAGGTTCCTCTCTTCCTTTTGATTTGAAACGCCTTAAACAGGTGTCTAACCCAATAGTTAAATATACCTTACGTATATGGTTTCAATTCAGAAGGTTTTTTGATCTTAATCAATTTGGGTTAGCGATTCCTATTTTAGGTAACATATTTTTTCCTCCCTCTTTTACGGATCGCGCTTTTCAAATTTGGAAGACTAAGGGTATTTCACGGTTTTTGGATTTATTTTTAGATGGTTCCCTTATGTCTTTTGAACAATTATCTAATAAATATAACTTATCAAGAATACATTTTTTTAGATATCTACAAGTTAGAAATTTCCTAAGTACTATACTTTCTTCCTTTCCAATGCTTCCTCCTACATACATCTTAGATACTATAATTAACCTTAATCCATGTCAGAAAGGTGCATCGGCTATGATTTATAATATTATTATGAAACTTAGGAAAGCTCCATTTGATAAGATTAGGGTAGATTGGGAACAGGAATTGGGGTTTATCATTTCTGTGGATGACTGGGGGCAGATTTTACAATTAGTCAATACTTCCTCTATCTGTGCTAAACATTCCCTAATTCAATTTAACGTTGTTCATAGAGCACATATGTCCAAAGATAAATTAGCGCGCTTTTATTCTCATATTAATCCTTCTTGTGATAGATGTTCGGGGCAGATAGCCTCTTTAACTCATATGTTTTGGTCTTGCCCTACTCTGGAAACTTTTTGGAGAGACATTTTTAATATTATCTCCAAGGTATTGAATATAGATATCTCTCCTCACCCTATTACTGCTATCTTTGGACTACCTAAAATTTCCAGTAATCTTTCCCCTTCAGCCCGTAGAATGATTGCATTTCTTACTTTAATGGTGAAAAGATGTATCTTACAACATTGGAAAGAGCTCAATGCTCCAACTACCTTTTTTTGGTTTTCTCAGACGATATTATGCTTGAATTTGGAGAAAATTAGAAGCAATCTTTATGACTCCTCATTTAAATTTGAACAGACCTGAAGATCTTTCATTCAATATTTTCATTTAATGTAATATATACCCTTCTTGTTTTTTTTACTGTTTTTAATGGAGGTCGGGATTGAGGATGTGATTTTAAGTTTTTTAACTCTGTTTGGTTTCAAGTTAGCCCATTGCTTTGCTTTGCTTTTAGTTAGTTGCACGGTGGGTTTTTTTGGGGTTTTTTTTTCCTTTTCTCTTTTGATATATATTTAAAAATTAGTATACTATTATGTTACCTTGGTACGTTATGTTTAAATTACATTGTTTGTAGTTTTTTTTATTAATATCTTCTGTAATTTTATTATATTCTAAGTGTATTAGTGCCTATATGGCTTACCTTTTTGTATACTTATTCAATAAAAAGATTTAAAAAGAAAAGAAAAGGAAAGGGTATAGAGGAGATTTACCAGGATGCTGCCTGGTTTAGAAAGTATGCATTATGATCAGAGATTAAGGGAGCTAGGGCTTTACTCTTTGGAGAGAAGGAGGATGAGAGGAGACATGATAGAGGTGTACAAGACAATAAGAGGAATAGACAGAGTGGACAGCCAGCGCCTCTTCCCCAGGGCACCACTGTTCAATACAAGAGGACATGGCTTTAAGGTAAGGGGTGGGAAGTTCAAGAGGGATATTAGAAGAAGGTTTTTTACTCAGAGAGTGGTTAGTGCGTGGAATGCACTGCCTGAGTCAGTGGTGGAGGCAGATACACTAGTGAAGTTTAAGAGACTACTAGACAGGTATATGGAGGAATTTAACGTGGGGGTTTATATGGGAGGCAGGGTTTGAAGGTCGGCACAACATTGTGGGCCGAAGGGCCTGTACTGTGCTGTACTATTCTATGTTTCTATGTTTCTAAATAAGACTGCTTGGACCATAAGAGCATAAGACTTAGGAGCTGAATTGGGCCATTCTGCTCTGCCATTCAATCATGGCTGATTTATTTTCCTTCTGAGCCCCATTCATAGTCATAGTCATACTTTATTGATCCCGGGGGAAATTGGTTTTCGTTACAGTTGCTCCATAAATAATAAA
Organism: Mobula hypostoma; assembly: GCF_963921235.1. Classification (NCBI taxonomy): domain Eukaryota; kingdom Metazoa; phylum Chordata; class Chondrichthyes; order Myliobatiformes; family Myliobatidae; genus Mobula; species Mobula hypostoma. The sequence continues at coordinate 151,500,268 of NC_086098.1, forward strand.
TAGTAATAGAACCATAAATAGTTAAATAGTAATATGTAAATTATACCAGTAAATTATGAAATAAGTCCAGGACCAGCCCATTGGCTCAGGGTGTCTGACCCTCCAAGGGAGGAGTTGTAAAGTTTGATAGCCACAGGCAGGAATGACTCCCTATGACGCTCTGTGTTGCATCTCGGTGGAATGAGTCTCGGGCTGAATGTACTCCTGTGTCCACCCAGTACATTATGTAGTGGATGGGAGACATTGACCAAGATAGCAAGCAACTTAGACAGCATCCTCTTTTCAGACATCACCGTCAGAGAGTCCAATTCCATCCCCACAACATCACTGGCCTTACGAATGAGTTTGTTGATTCTGTTGGTGTCTGCTACCCTCAGCCTGCTGCCCCAGCACACAACAGCAAACATGATAGCACTGGCCACCACAGACTCGTAGAACATCCTCAGCATCGTCCGGCAGATGTTAAAGGACCTCAGTCTCCTCAGGAAATAAAGACGGCTCTGACCCTTCTTGTAGACAGCCTCAGTGTTCTTTGACCAGTCCAGTTTATTGTCAATTCGTATCCCCAGGTATTTGTAATCCTCCACCATGTCCACACTGACCCCCTGGATGGAAACAGGGGTCACCGGTACCTTAGCTCTCCTCAGGTCTACCACCAGCTCCTTAGTCTTTTTCACATTAAGCTGCAGATAATTCTGCTCATACCATGTGACAAAGTTTCCTACCGTAGCCCTGTACTCAGCCTCATCTCCCTTGCTGATGCATCCAACTATGTCAGAGTCATCCGAAAGCTTCTGAAGATGACAAGACTCTGTGCAGTAGTTGAAGTCCGAGGTGTAAATGGTGAAGAGAAAGGGAGACAAGACAGTCCCCTGTGGAGCCCCAGTGCTGCTGATCACTCTGTCAGACACACAGTGTTGCAAGCACATGTACTGTGGTCTGCCAGTCAGGTAATCAAGAATCCATGACACCAGGGAAGCATCCACCTGCATCGCTGTCAGCTTCTCCCCCAGCAGAGCAGGGCGGATGGTGTTGAATGCACTGGAGAAGTCAAAAAACATGACCCTCAAAAAAATGGATAGAATTGCTGATTTGGAAAAGGTAAAATGTGCTGGTGTGTGCTTCGTGATAAACTCTCAGTAGTGTTCTGATGTGGCTCTTTTGTCAAACTCGTGTTCCCCCTCCATGAACACCTAACTGTCAAATACTGGTTGTTTTATTTGCCTACGGAGGTCCTGTCCATAATCATGACCGCAATTTACATACCACCAACGTCCAATGATAATCAAGTGTTTGACATAATGCTTAATTATGCTATCTCCAAGCAAGAAACAATACACTCCAACACATTTGAAATCATAGTCGGGGACCGATGTTCCCTCTAATTTGTAATGACCAGTGTGTGCAAAAGTCTTGTGCTGTGCAATTTTTTTGTCTAGTGATAACAACATGTATGCAATGAATTTTATATATAGAGGTCTTCATTTTAACAGCTAGCTAAACACTCAGTAAGAATTTGATCTCTTCTGGATTTGATCGTTTTCTCTCTTGTTCATCTGCATTCTCAGAAACATATGTAGCAGACCTGTAGCAGGTAATGAAGGATTTTCACGTTGGAGTTATTGCACACTGTCCATATGATTTAGTTGCTAAATGACACTTTAAAAAGTCAAGTTTCCAACAACTAGGCTTGTATGAAGAAAATCCTGCCCATTTACCATCAGCATGTAACCTCTAACACCAGAGATCTCAACACATTGGACTACTATTATATTAAGATATGGAATGCCCTGCCCAGACCACATTTCGCTAAATCAGATCTCTTGACAATCCTTCTCCTACCTGCATACAGGCAGAGGCTAAAGAGCTGAGCTTCAGAGATTAGAACAACAAAGAGGTGGTTGCACGAGGCAGAGGTATGGGATTGCTTTGAGTCAGTGGACTGGGTCTGTCCAAGGACTGATACATGGATCTGAGTGAACACACCATGGTTGTAATGGACTTTATTAAAATAGTTGTAGACCAATAACATCATTCAGAGTCTTCCCCAATCAGCATCCCTGAATCCACCATGAGATCCACAATCTGCTGAGAGCCAAATCAGAGGCATCCAAGTCTGCTGACCAAGAACATTACAAGAGCTTGTGGTACGATCTCTGGAAGCTATCTCAGGGGCGAAGTGGCAATTCTAGACTACACTTGAATCAACAAAGAAGGCTCGACAGTTGTGGCAGGGCTTGGATACCTTCACCTCTTATCTAGTTAAAACAAGCGACATAGGTGAGAGGAGGGCTTCACTTCCAGATGAGCTCAATGCCTTCTGTGCTCGCTTTGACCATCAAAACATGGAGAAACCATCCTGAGTTTCCACATTCCCTGATGATCCCATGACTCCAGTCTCTGAGGCTGATATTTGAACAGCCTTCAGGTGGCACAGACGGGGCACCTGGCCAAGTACTAAAGACCTGTGCTGATCAAGTGGCTGGAAAATTCACTGAGATCTTTAATCTCTCTCTTCGACAGTCTTCTTCAATTATAGCAGTGCCCAAGAGCATGTGACCTACCTCAATGACTATAGCCCAGTAGCACTTACATCCACAGTGTTTTGGGAGGTTGCTGATGTAACACATCAACTGATTGAGAACCTACTTAGATCAACTCCAATTTCTCTACTGGAGTGTCAGGTCCACAGCAGATGCCATCTCATTGGCTCTTCACTTAACCCGGGAACATCTGGACAGCAAAGATGCAAACATCAGGATGTTCTTTATCGACTACAGCTCAGCATTCAATACTATTGACCCCTCAGAACTAATCAATAAGCTCCAAATACCTTGGCCTCAATGCCTCCATGTGCAATTGGATCCTTGATTTCCTCATTTGCAGACCACAGTTAGTAGGGATTGGCAACAACCTCTCTGCCACAATCTCCATCAGCACAGGTGCACCGCAAGGCTGTGTGCTTAGTCCCCTGCTCTACTCACTTTACACTTATGACCGTATGGCTAAGCATATTTAAGTTTGTTGATGACACCACTGTCAAAGGCCACATCAAAGGTGGTGATGAATCAGCATACAGAAGGGAGATTGAAAATCTGGCTGAGTGGTGCAAGAACAACAACCTCTTACTCAATGTCAGCAAGACCAAGGAGCTGATTATTGGCTTCAGAAGAAGGACATCAGGGGATCAGAGGTAGAGAGGGCCAGCAATTTTAAGTTACTCTGTGTAATAATTTCGGAGGACCAGTCCTGGGCCCAGTCACAAGTGCAATTATGAAGAAAGCATGGCAGTGCCTCTACATCCTTAGAACTTTGTGAAGTTTCGGCATGATATCTATAACTTTGACAAACTTCTATAGATGTGTAATGGAGAGTATATTGACTGGCTACATCACAGCCTGGTATGCCCTTGAACAACCAATGCTCTTGAGCAGAAAGTCCTACAAAAAGTAGTGGACACAGCCCAGTCCATCACGGGGACCCACTGAATAATCTTCAGCCAATATCCATCCCTCACAGAACATCATCGCAGCTGGTGACCTGTCGCTATAATGTCAGTGGGTTCTGGTGTGTAAAATGCTGCTCTGTTTCCCATCAAACCACAAACTACACTTCGAAAAGTAATTTCTCGATTGCAGAAATACTTTGGGATGTCTTGGGGCATCACAGATGGTGTGACAGGTCCATGTTTCTGCTATGCCGTGTTTTCCTCCTTATTAGATTATTAGATTATGAGGACACGCAATCCTCTTTTATTGTCATTTAGTAATGCATGCATTAAGAAATGATACAATATCCCTCTAGTGTGATATCACAGAAACACAAGACAGACCAAGACTGAAAAACTGACAAAAACCACATGATTATAACATATAGTTACAACAGTGCAAAGCAATACCGTAACTTGATGAAGAACAGGCCATGGGCACGGTAAAAAAAGTTCAAAGTCTCTCAAAAGTCCCACATCTCACGCAGATGGGAGAAGGAAGAAAACTCTTCCTGTCATGCCCGACCACAGTCCGACTCTGAGTCATCCGAAAACTTCAACCAGCCCTCTGACACCGAGCACTGAGTGCCATCTCTGCTGAATGCTTCGACTCCAGCCCCAGCCACCAGCAGCAGGCAAAGCCGGGGATTTGGGACCTTCCCTCCGGAGATTCTCAATCACACAGTAGCAGCGGCAGCCAACTGGGCATTTCAGAAATTTCTCCAGATGTTCCTCCGTGCTTCTCACGGCTGTCTCCATCAAATCAGAATTATGCTCGGCCCCTGTAACGCTCAGCTATATCAACTCGTATATATCTGGGGAAAACCTCATCTGCTGCCCACCTGGTCTCCCGGTTATGTCGGTTGCTGTACAACTGCCACCGAAATCAGCTTCAAACATCAATCATCAGCCAGCACACACTGTACGTTTTACCAATTACGCTTCATAGATATTACTAAGCCTATGAGATTAATATAAGTTCAATACAAAAAAAGGGAATGGAAAAGGCGCCAGACTTATCAAGGTTCAAGTTCTTCGTGCACACGTTGGAGCTCAGGAATTTCTTCGGGACCCCTCTGACCCCGGCGACTCGCGGCTTGGGACCGCCCGGAGTGATCAACCTGAGCTTTCTCGCACGTCCGTCATCCTCACAGTCTCGCCTCCAACTCCCCGCCAAAACCCCCTGGTTCCCAGTTATATGAGACAGTATATCATCCCAAGAAAGAGTAACATGGACACCCATTGGCTGATAGGACCTCTGCTATCTGTAGTAACCCAAGCAAATTTCTAGCTGCAGAATTTCTCAGCATTTAACATAACATAGAAGCCATTTTAATCCACATACGCAGCAGTTTAAAAGATTAACGTAACAAAGAAGCCATTTAAAATTGAACATAACAAAGAAACCCCGTACACCCTTATTTAACAAATACGATATCATTTCACTGAAGAGGCTACACGCACTGTATCGCGCCGCCATCTTCTTCTCCCGCCTTTAGTTTAATTTTGATCATAATGAGAAGCAGATTGTGCATAAATAATGAAAAGCATTGAAAATTTAATGCACGGCTCAACCCTGGCTACAGTGTCAACAAAATTGAGAGAGTACAGAGAAGATTTACTAGAATGTTACCTGGGTTTCATCTCCTAAGTTACAGAGAAAGGTTGAACAAGTTGGGTCTTTGTTCTTTGGAGCGTAGAAGGTTGAGGGAGGACTTGATAGAGGTATTTAAAATTATGAGAGGGATAGATAGAGTTGACGTAGACAGGCTTTTTACATTGAGAGTGGGGGAGATTCAAACAAGAGGACATGAGTTGAGAGTTAAAGGGCAAAAGTTTAGGGGTAACATGAGGGGGAACTTCTTTACTCAGACAGTGGTAGCTGTGTGGAACGAGCTTCCAGCAGAAGTGGTTGAGGCAGGTTCGATGTTGTCATTTAAAGTTAAATTGGATAGGTATATGGACAGGAAAGGAATGGAGGGTTATGGGCTGAGTGCAGGTCGGTGGGACTAGGTGAGGGTAGGAGTTTGGCACGGACTAGAAGGGCCGAGGTGGCCTGTTTCTGTGCTGTTGTTATATGGTTATATGATGTAAATCGCATTTGAAGAGATCGCAGGATTCCTCTTCTCAGACATTTCGGTGCTGCATTCTTACCCATCGGTTAATAGTTGCTTTACTCTAGTTGTATGTTGGTATAGATGGGAAGTAAAAGTGTCTGGAAATCTCTGCTCTGTGTTGGGGATAAAATATGTTAAGAAGAGTAGTTAAGGTTTTGTGCCAATTAATTTTCTCACTATTTACACTTACCTCCTTAGCCCAGGCAATTACTTAACTTTGGCACCTTCAACTAGAAACAGCTCCTACGTTGTTCCTTTCAAGGACTCTACAACTCAAGTTCTCAGTATTATTTGTTTAGTTATGAGGGGTGATTGATAAGTCTGTGGCCCAAGGTAGAAGGAGCCAATTTTAGAAAACCTAGCGCATTTATTTTTCAACATAGTCCCCTCCTACATTTACGCACTTAGTGCAGTGGTCGTGGAGCATACGGATCTTGGACCTCCAGACAGTGTCCACAGCAGGAGTGATTGATAAGTTCATGGCCTAAGGTAGAAGGAGATGAGTTATTAACTTCAAACTTTCCGCATAATCACTCAAACAGTTGAACTGCATGTGTATGTAACGAGAGCTGTATAACTCATCTCCTTCTGCCTTAGGCCATGAACTTATCAATCACCCATCTGTGGACACTTTCTGGAGGTCCAAGATCCGTATGCTCCACGATTGCTGGTCTAAGTGTGTAAATGTAGGAGGGGACTATGTTGAAAAATAAATGTGCTAGGTTTTCTAAAATTGAATCATTCTACCTTAGGCCACAAACATATCAATCACCCCTTGTATTTATTTACTAAATTTTTTTGTATTTTCACAGATTGTCTTATTTTGCACATTGGTTGCTTGTCAGTCGTGTGTAGTTTTTCATTGATTCTATTCTTTTTCTTTGTTCTGCTGTGAATGCCTGCAAGAAAGTGAATCTCAGGTATACATATATGGCGACATATAGTGCCTATAAAAAGTATTCAACCCCCCCCACTTCATTATCTATTCTATTGTATTTCTTTGTTCTACTGGGAATGCCTGCAATTAAAGGAACCTCAGGGTAGTAAATGGTGACATGTATGTACTTCAATAGTTAATTTACATTCAACTTTGTTCCCTTTGTTTGGGAGGGAGATGATTTTGACATTAAAATTAGGAGAGAACTCAAACAAAACTTGGCCCAGATTCAGAATCAGAATCAGGTTCATTATCACTGACATCCTATATGTCATGAAACTTGTTGCTTTGTCACAACATCACAATGCAATACCTAAAATATACTTCAAATTACAGTGAGAAATATACTGTATATCTAACATTAAATACATTGTGCAAAGATAGTGAGGTAGTGTTCATGGATTCATTATCCTTTCAGATATCTGATGACGAAGGGGAAGAAACTGATTCTAAAACATTGGGTGGTACACAGGGAGATCTTTGGAGATCTGATCAAGTTGCAAGATATGAAGATAAGGATGAGTGAGCTAAGGGGGTGGAGCAATACAGCAGGGAAGTTCCAGGGCTTTGGAAGCTGAAGACATGCCCATCAAAGCTGGAGAGATTTGACACACATGCAAGAATTCGAGGAGCTCAGAGAGCGTGGGGAATTGTGGAGGAGTTGAGGATTCTGCGATAGGGAGTGGTCACACGGAGGGCAGTGAGTACATGGATCGAGCTGCCAGAGGACGTGGGGAATTGTCGGGGAGTTGAGGATTCTGCGGTAGGGAGTGGTCACACGGGGGGCAGTGAGTACATGGATCGAGCTGCCAGAGGACGTGGGGAATTGTCGGGGAGTTGAGGATTCTGCGGTAGGGAGTGGTCACACGGGGGGCAGTGAGTACATGGATCGAGCTGCCAGAGGACGTGGGGAATTGTCGGGGAGTTGAGGATTCTGCGGTAGGGAGTGGTCACACGGAGGGCAGTGAGTACATGGATCGAGCTGCCAGAGGACGTGGGGAATTGTCGGGGAGTTGAGGATTCTGCGGTAGGGAGTGGTCACACGGAGGGCAGTGAGTACATGGATCGAGCTGCCAGAGGACGTGGGGAATTGTCGGGGAGTTGAGGATTCTGCGGTAGGGAGTGGTCACACGGGGGGCAGTGAGTACATGGATCGAGCTGCCAGAGGACGTGGGGAATTGTCGGGGAGTTGAGGATTCTGCGGTAGGGAGTGGTCACACGGAGGGCAGTGAGTACATGGATCGAGCTGCCAGAGGACGTGGGGAATTTTCGGGGAGTTGAGGATTCTGCGGTAGGGAGTGGTCACACGGAGGGCAGTGAGTACATGGATCGAGCTGCCAGAGGACGTGGGGAATTGTCGGGGAGTTGAGGATTCTGCGGTAGGGAGTGGTCACACGGAGGGCAGTGAGTACATGGATCGAGCTGCCAGAGGACGTGGGGAATTGTCGGGGAGTTGAGGATTCTGCGGTAGGGAGTGGTCACACGGAGGGCAGTGAGTACATGGATCGAGCTGCCAGAGGACGTGGGGAATTGTCGGGGAGTTGAGGATTCTGCGGTAGGGAGTGGTCACACGGGGGGCAGTGAGTACATGGATCGAGCTGCCAGAGGACGTGGGGAATTGTCGGGGAGTTGAGGATTCTGCGGTAGGGAGTGGTCACACGGGGGGCAGTGAGTACATGGATCGAGCTGCCAGAGAGGACGTGGGGAATTGTCGGGGAGTTGAGGATTCTGCGGTAGGGAGTGGTCACACGGAGGGCAGTGAGTACATGGATCGAGCTGCCAGAGGACGTGGGGAATTGTCGGGGAGTTGAGGATTCTGCGGTAGGGAGTGGTCACACGGGGGGCAGTGAGTACATGGATCGAGCTGCCAGAGGACGTGGGGAATTGTCGGGGAGTTGAGGATTCTGCGGTAGGGAGTGGTCACACGGAGGGCAGTGAGTACATGGATCGAGCTGCCAGAGGACGTGGGGAATTGTCGGGGAGTTGAGGATTCTGCGGTAGGGAGTGGTCACACGGGGGGCAGTGAGTACATGGATCGAGCTGCCAGAGGACGTGGGGAATTGTCGGGGAGTTGAGGATTCTGCGGTAGGGAGTGGTCACACGGAGGGCAGTGAGTACATGGATCGAGCTGCCAGAGGACGTGGGGAATTGTCGGGGAGTTGAGGATTCTGCGGTAGGGAGTGGTCACACGGAGGGCAGTGAGTACATGGATCGAGCTGCCAGAGGACGTGGGGAATTGTCGGGGAGTTGAGGATTCTGCGGTAGGGAGTGGTCACACGGGGGGCAGTGAGTACATGGATCGAGCTGCCAGAGGACGTGGGGAATTGTCGGGGAGTTGAGGATTCTGCGGTAGGGAGTGGTCACACGGGGGGCAGTGAGTACATGGATCGAGCTGCCAGAGAGGACGTGGGGAATTGTCGGGGAGTTGAGGATTCTGCGGTAGGGAGTGGTCACACGGAGGGCAGTGAGTACATGGATCGAGCTGCCAGAGGACGTGGGGAATTGTCGGGGAGTTGAGGATTCTGCGGTAGGGAGTGGTCACACGGGGGGCAGTGAGTACGTGGATCGAGCTGCCAGAGAGGACGTGGGGAATTGTCGGGGAGTTGAGGATTCTGCGGTAGGGAGTGGTCACACGGAGGGCAGTGAGTACGTGGATCGAGCTGCCAGAGGACGTGGGGAATTGTCGGGGAGTTGAGGATTCTGCGGTAGGGAGTGGTCACACGGAGGGCAGTGAGTACGTGGATCGAGCTGCCAGAGGACGTGGGGAATTGTCGGGGAGTTGAGGATTCTGCGGTATGGAGTGGTCACACGGAGGGCAGTGAGTACGTGGATCGAGCTGCCAGAGGACGTGGGGAGTTGTCGGGGAGTTGAGGATTCTGCGGTAGGGAGTGGTCACACGGAGGGCAGTGAGTACGTGGATCGAGCTGCCAGAGGACGTGGGGAATTGTCGGGGAGTTGAGGATTCTGCGATAGGGAGTGGTCACACGGGGGGCAGTGAGTACGTGGATCGAGCTGCCAGAGAGGACGTGGGGAATTGTCGGGGAGTTGAGGATTCTGCGGTAGGGAGTGGTCACACGGGGGGCAGTGAGTACGTGGATCGAGCTGCCAGAGAGGACGTGGGGAATTGTCGGGGAGTTGAGGATTCTGCGGTAGGGAGTGGTCACATGGAGGGCAGTGAGTACGTGGATCGAGCTGCCAGAGGACGTGGGGAATTGTCGGGGAGTTGAGGATTCTGCGGTAGGGAGTGGTCACACGGAGGGCAGTGAGTACGTGGATCGAGCTGCCAGAGGACGTGGGGAGTTGTCGGGGAGTTGAGGATTCTGCGGTAGGGAGTGGTCACACGGAGGGCAGTGAGTACGTGGATCGAGCTGCCAGAGGACGTGGGGAGTTGTCGGGGAGTTGAGGATTCTGCGGTAGGGAGTGGTCACACGGAGGGCAGTGAGTACGTGGATCGAGCTGCCAGAGGACGTGGGGAATTGTCGGGGAGTTGAGGATTCTGCGGTAGGGAGTGGTCACACGGGGGGCAGTGAGTACGTGGATCGAGCTGCCAGAGGACGTGGGGAATTGTCGGGGAGTTGAGGATTCTGCGGTAGGGAGTGGTCACACGGAGGGCAGTGAGTACGTGGATCGAGCTGCCAGAGGACGTGGGGAATTGTCGGGGAGTTGAGGATTCTGCGGTAGGGAGTGGTCACACGGAGGGCAGTGAGTACGTGGATCGAGCTGCCAGAGGACGTGGGGAATTGTCGGGGAGTTGAGGATTCTGCGGTAGGGAGTGGTCACACGGAGGGCAGTGAGTACGTGGATCGAGCTGCCAGAGGACGTGGGGAGTTGTCGGGGAGTTGAGGATTCTGCGGTAGGGAGTGGTCACACGTGGGGCAGTGAGTACGTGGATCGAGCTGCCAGAGGACGTGGGGAATTGTCGGGGAGTTGAGGATTCTGCGGTAGGGAGTGGTCACACGGAGGGCAGTGAGTACGTGGATCGAGCTGCCAGAGGACGTGGGGAATTGTCGGGGAGTTGAGGATTCTGCGGTAGGGAGTGGTCACACGGAGGGCAGTGAGTACGTGGATCGAGCTGCCAGAGGACGTGGGGAATTGTCGGGGAGTTGAGGATTCTGCGGTAGGGAGTGGTCACACGGAGGGCAGTGAGTACGTGGATCGAGCTGCCAGAGGACGTGGGGAATTGTCGGGGAGTTGAGGATTCTGCGGTAGGGAGTGGTCACACGGAGGGCAGTGAGCACGTGGATCGAGCTGCCAGAGGACGTGGGGAATTGTCGGGGAGTTGAGGATTCTGCGGTAGGGAGTGGTCACATGGGGGGCAGTGAGTACATGGATCGAGCTGCCCGAGGACATGGTTGAAACAGGTACAGTGGTAAATTGGGAACGAGAATAAGACCATTGATTTCCACAAACCAGCCTCCCCTCGCCATTCACTGATCTTTACCTTAAACCAATCTACTAACAACCTTGTCTATCAGCTTTAAACTTTGTTGGCTCAGTTTTTATGTCATTTTCTGAGGGTAGTGGGTGGGGGAGGGGAGAGAGTTAAAGATTCTTCTTCTTCTTCTTACGCCCTTAACTTCTGGTGGAGTCGTCGGGGCACCGTCATGACAAGCTTTGCACCAGCTTTTTGGTATGCTCATCATGCAGCGTGTCTTGGGCATCTGAGATCTGGCGGAGCCCATCCCTCTCCAGGTTTGACCACAGCCGGTTTCCTCCAACTAGGTGGCTCGCCTTGGTCGTGAACACGTGGCCGTTATAGTTCATCTGAGAACTTTTCCGCAAGGGCCGCTGACTTCATTATGGAAGTCATTCGCCCAGTGGTGCTGTGTTAACACCACCCCCTCACATGGTTTAGCCCGCCAGCTGAAGTGGTTTACCGGGGTATGGTGGTTGGAGCCAACACGTGAGAGGTTTAGGAGATGGATGAGGACCAGTGATGCCCGTCCACGCTGTCTGGTAGGGAGCAGCATGCCAGACATCAAAGATACTACCTCTATCCAGAGCCCCCTATACCCCGGTTAAAGATTACTGCTACTCATTACCATCAGTTGATTCCTGTGCAGCCAGACTCAAACTATGAGCCACTGTCCCATGTGAGATCACTCTGTAACTTTCTGATGTAACATTTTTCCAACAAGGCTCCGTAAAAAGGTGAGGATCAGCAACTCATTTTCAAACTATGGTTACAATCTCTGGTACTCAGCATTGAATTAAACCATTTCAAATAAACAGCCTTCCCCATCAGAAACACAGGAGATTCTGCAGATGCTGGAATCTCAGAGCAACACATACAAAATGCTGGAGGAACTCAGCAGGTCAGGCATCATCTGTGGAACTGAATAAACAGCTGACATTTCAGGATGAGAAGGACTGGAGAGGAAATGGGAAGAAGGTGGGGGAGGGGAAGGAGTGGAAACTCAAAGGTGGGAAGTGAAACCAGGAGGAAGAATAGCCCTTTACTCGGCAGTGGAGTTATCGGGGCACCTTCATGACAGTGTTTCCGTAGCAAGCTATTCTTGTTTTTACGAGGCCGAGTTGCTAGCTCGATGCTCAACCTGACTTGGATTCGAACTTGGGAACCTTCGCTCCAGAGTCCGGTGCTGACATAACCAGGAGGGATATGAAGTAACAAAAGAAGATAAGACGTGATAGTTGGGAACGGGCTGGAGAAGAAGGAACCTGATAGGACAGGGGAGTGGACCATGGGAGAAAGGGAAAGAGGGGCACCAGGGACCTGATAGACAGGCGAGCAGAAGAGAAGAGGTAAGGGTTGGGGGCGGGAGAGTGGGGAATTGAAGAAGAGGGAAGGGTAAGAGGGAAGGGTGAGGGGGAAATTTACCAGAAGTAGGAAGACTTTGTGCATTGTGCTTTATCGGATTGCTTTTATATTTATAGTGTTTTTTATGCTGCATCGGATCTGGAGTAACAATCATTTTGTTCCCCTTTACACTCGTGTACTGAAGAATGACAATAAACCATCTTGAACCTTGAATCTTCAGTGTAAGCAAGCATAGTCTCAAGGTGTGGGGAGGACAGCCATGTCAGAATCAGTTTTAATAACCCTGGCATATGTTGTGAAATTTGTTGTTTAGTGGCAGCAGCACATTGCAGTACATAATAATAAAATAACTACAAATTAAATAATGAGGCCCCCTGATGGCATGAACACTGACTTCTCTAACTTCCGCTAATGCCCCACCTCCCCCTCGTATCCCATCGTTATTTATTTTTATACACACATTCTCTCACTCTCCTTTTTCTCCCTCTGTCCCTCTGACTATACCCCTTGCCCATCCTCTGGGTCCCCCTCCCCTTGTCTTTCTCCCCGGACCTCCTGTCCAATGATCCTCTCATATCCCCTTTGCCAATCACCTGTCCAGCTCTTGGCTCCATCCCTCCCCCTCCTGTCTTCTCCTATCATTTTGGATCTCCCCCTCCCCCTCCCACTTTCAAATCTCTTACTAGCTCTTCCTTCAGTTAGTCCTGACGAAGGGTCTCGGCCTGAAACGTCGACTGTACCTCTTCCTAGAGATGCTGCCTGGCTTGCTGTGTTCACCAGCAACTTTGATGTGTGTTGCTTGAATTTCCAGCATCTGCAGAATTCCTGTTGTAGGCCCTCTGTTGATTGTGGTTGACCATGGATGTTCCTCCCAGCTGTCCATGTTGTGTATGCAAGCCAGGGACGTATGATATGGAGTGCAAGCTGTTGCCCATGTGGCAAGCTCCCCCTCTCCATGCAGCTGATGAATCCAAAGGAACAGCAGAGACCGATACAGTTTGGCACCAGCAGCATCGCAGGAGTTGCCAGTCAATGTAGGGCTGCCTGAGGGACTCCAGCTCTGGAATTTTCCTTGGGGATTGCTGCTGAAGCCTTTCCCACAAGTGCATGTAGCTGAAAGGCAGCGGAGGTTTGAGATCAGAGCTTCCCTTTTCCTAGGTGAGCTGGAACCACGGCTGATGAGCTCCATCTGCCCGAAACGACTGTTTTTAAGGTGCCAGTAAACCCGCCTTTGCCCCTGATTCTGTCAGTAGAAGCGCGGTCGCTGGGCTTAGCAGCTAGGTCACACATGAAAGCCAGGAGCTGGACTTGATTGTCAGAGTCTACTTGAGACACAAGCCTTTGGGATTTATTTGATAGGTATTGGGAGCTTATCACCACTACCACCCCCCAGCTATAGCAAACTTAAGGAACCACAAATTACAATAAGAAGTATATATGCATAATTAATTATTTGCATAATTAAAATTAAAATTAAAATTTAATTAAATATCTTAAATTACCTAAATCATTAATTAAACAATCAGTTCCTTGGTTTTACTGATGTTGAGTGTAAGGTTATTGTTGCAACACCACTCATTCAGCTGATCTACCTTACTCTTTTACACCCACTTGTCACCGTCTGAAACTCTGCCAACAATAGTTGTGTCATCAGCAGATTCTTGGATGGTGGTTGAGCTGTACCTAGCCATACAGTTGTGGGTGTAGAGAGAGATCATCCATACTGCATTGGAGGGACTTTTATAAAGACCTACAAATCACTGATAATATAATCTTCTCTTGTGTTTACAAAGGGATTTGTTTCCTCGTCCAAAATGAGAACATTTTTCCAGTTTTGCTTTCCTAGTGAGTGAGAAGTAAGATTCTCAACGGTAAAAGAATTTAAAAGGGGAAGAACGTGATCCTCAGCCAACTGGCAATTCATGAACACTGGTAGCATTCAAGCCAAGTTAATTGTCGTGTGCACAAGTACGGGCGCAGTGAAAAACTGGATTGCAGCAATACCACTGGCATGTGCAGATAATATACTGTATATTATGGACAAGTCATACAAGACAGTGAAGACAAAAAGAGAAAATTGTGCAAAAAACAAGACATCCGTGCAAGGTAAAAGGCATCGAGGCAAGTCCATGGTAGTGCAAGAGGTGGTCTCTAGTGGTCCATTGTTGAGGTAGGGTCAGGGTTGTTCAGGTCAGTTGAAGCACCCGATGGTTGGAGAAAAGTAGCTGTTCTTGAACTTGGTCATGTGACTTGATAGATGCGTCCAAGATGATAAGAGGCGTTGGTCGAACAGATAGCCGGAGGCTTTTTACCAAGACAACAGTGGCTACTACCAGGACTCATAATTTTAAGGTTGATTGGAGGAAAGTATAGCGAGGATGTCAGAGGTAGGTTTTTTTTCTCTCAGTATGGTGGCCACATACGCTTTGCCAGAGGTGATGGCGGAGGCAGATATGTTAGGGACATTTAAGAACCTCTTTGATAGGCACAAATGGAAGGCTAGGATTGATCTTAGAGCAGGTAAAAAGGGTGAAACAACAGTGTAGGCCGAAAGGTAGTGTAGTGTTCTAAGCTTCAGTGGCCAAATTCTGCTCCTCTGTGTTATGGTCTCATGGGCTTCTATTGAATCAGAATCAGGTTTAGTGTCACTGCCATATGTTGTGAACTTTGTTGTGATGCAGTAGCAGTATATTGTAAAGTGATGTGGGACTTCAGTGTTAATTACCAACGTGTATTTCTCTTTACTTCAGTGGATCAGAAGTGTGGCTTTAGGTACAAATGTCAACATATGCTCAGTTAGCATTGTCACTGAAACATTAATTTCCTGCAATTCAGAACTTGAGGGATGAAGCTTCCATTGCATGGGAAATGAATGACCGCTTGCCAACTGGAATGCTTGAGGATGGTTGTTAATGATGACAAGAAGCTTCTCGGTCGATGTTTTGGATATTAAGGGACTGAAGAGGTTTGGTATTAGTGCAGGAAAATTGGTGTTGGGTTAGAAGAACAGCAACGGCCTCTTGCTTTGTGCTCTTAAAGGCATCTCTTGGTTTGAAGTAAGGATGTGGAGGGTAATAATTACGACAGAAGTTGATAGATTCTTGATTGGTCAGGATATTGGTCAGGGAGAAGGCAGGAGATTGGGGCTGAGGGGAAAATTAGATCAGCTATGATGAAATGGTGGAGAAGACTTGATGGGCCAAATGGCCTAATTCTGCTCCTATATCTTATGATCTTATGGTAATCGCATCACATCATGGATTAGATATCATTCGAAGCCGAGAAGAGCAGCACTCCTGTGTGTACATTCCTGAGGGTGTAGTTAATGAGAACATGCTGGGACTGGGGAGGACATGGTATTGACAATAGATGAATATAAGATGTGCTATTGATCTCTCTGAACAGTGTGATGAATCATCGGATTGTGTCGTTTAGCACAAACTGTTACACTGCTCTTGTACAGCACTGGACTGTGCAATCTAGCTGCTGTGCAAGAGGACAGTGTGAGTGGACCGTGGAGAAGCCCGTGGTGTTCCAGTAAATTTACTAAACAATGTAAAACAGCACAAAACTGTGAATGTGTGCAAGCATTTCAGTGATATTTGATTAGTTACACTACCAGTCTATCACCGACCAGAAACAGTTGCAACTAATTTTCTTTTAAACTTACAGCTCAGAATCAAAATCAGGTTTATTATCACTGGCATGTTTGGTGAAATTTGTTAACTTAGCAACTTAACTTAACTTAACTTATCATGTAAATGCAATACATGATAATATAGAAAGAAAAATAAATACAAGTAAATCAATTACAGTAAGATATATATGTATATTAAATAGTTAGATTAAAAATAGTGAAAAACAGAAACAATATTTAAAAAAAAGAAAAAAGATAGAGTAAGTAAGACGAAAGAGTTGACTGGACTTCAGGAAGGGTAAGACATAGGAACACATACCAATCTTCATAGAGGGATCTGAAGTGGAGAGAGTGAGCAGCTTCAAGTTCCTGGGTGTCAAGATCTCTGAGGATCTAACCTGGTCCCAACATATCGATGTGGTTATGAAGAAGGCAAGACAGCGGCTATACTTTAGGAGTTTGAAGAGATTTGGCACGTCAACAAATACACTCAGAAGCTTCTATAGTTGTACCATGGAGAGCATTCTGACAGGTTGTATCACTGTCTAGTGTGGAGGGGCTATTGCACAGAACTGAAAGAAACTGCACAGGATTATAAATCTAGACAGCTCCATCCTCGATTCTAGCCTACAAAGTACCCAGGACATCTTTAGGGAGCGGTGTCTCAGAAAGGCAGTGTCCATTATTAAGGACCCCAGCACCCAGGGCAGGTCCTTTTCTTGCTGTTACCACAAGGTAGGTATAGGTCGGAGGTACAGAAGCCTGAAGGCACACACTCAGCGATTCAGGAACAGCTTCTTCCCCTCTGCCATCCGATTCCTAAATGGACATTGAAGCTTTGGACACAAGCTCACTTTTTTTAAAATATACAGCATTTCCGTTTTTGCACATTTAAAAAAAATCTGTTCAATATATACGTAATTGATTTACTTGTTTATTTATTACTATTATGTTTTATTTTATTTATTATTCTTATTTTTTTCTGTGCTAGATTATGTATTGCATTGAACTGCTGCTGCTAAGTTAACACATTTCACATCACATGCCGGTGATAATAAACCTGATTCTGATTCTGATTCTGACGTAGTGTTCATGGGTTCAATCTCCATTTCGGAATCGGACGGCAGAGGGAAAGAAGCTGTTCCTGAATCGCTGAGTGTGTGCCTTCAGACTTCTGTAGCTCTGAGAAGAGGGCATGCCCTGGGTGATGGGGGTCCTAATAATGGAAGTCACCTTTCTGAGGTACTGCTCCTTGAAAATGTCTTGGATGCTACAGATGCTGGTACCCAAGATGGAGCTGACAAATTTTACAACTTTCTGTAGTTTCTTTCTGTCCTATACAGTAGTCCCCCACCCCCGCCATACCAGACTGTGATACTGTGCTGCAGCCTGTCAGAATGCTCGCCACGGTACATCTATATAAGTTTTTGAGTGTTTTGGGTGACAAACCAAATCTCTTCCAACTCCTAATGAAGTATAATCGTCGTCTTGCCTTTGTACATCAGTCTGTTGGGACCATGTTAGATACTCAGATCTTGACACCCAGGAACTTGAAATTGCTCACTCCCTCTACTTCTGATCCCCCTAGGAGGATTAGTTTGTCTTCCCTCATCTTGCCCTTCCTGAAGTAACAGACCTTTCTGGCCCAAAGACCCTGTGCTACCCAAATATACCTACGTGACCAATTAACCTACGAGTGTCTTTGGAAGGTGGGATAAAACTCAAGCTCCTAGAGGAAATTCACATGGGTGTAGGGAAAACACACAAACTCCTTGCAGACAGCAGTAGAGCAGAACCCAGGTCATTAGTGCTGTAGTACTGTTACGCTAACCACCGTGCTAAATATTACAGACTTGCACGCCTCGAAATTGTCGATCCACGAATGGTTATTAAGATGTTGATTATTTCATGACATTTTATTTTAGGTTAATTCACTTCCTCTCCATTTCTTTCATTAAAGCTGGAATCTGGTTCTTGGGGAGCACAATCCTTCGAAGTGTTTGTGTTTCACTTGAGATAGTGAAAGCCTTGAGGATGTTCAATCAACATGTGTTCAGCTGTCCTAACTTACGAAGATAGAAATCAGCAAACGTAATGAAGACCACCCCGCCTCCCCCGCTGTGTCATTTTCCTGTGAAATGCATTTTCCTTTGTCACTGTTGACCATAGATATTGTATTTAGGCTGCCTACTTTAAGTGTTGGGTGTTTGATAGTTATCATGAACTTGCTGGGCTGAAGGTCGTTCAGAGGCCCGGATCAAAGCCAGTGGCTGATCGGAAGTCCAGAACTCGACGCCTGATGGCCGAACCTCTGCGAGTCCGCTGCAGAAGTTGGGGCCAGTGTCTTGAGAATCCATGTGTCTGCTGGAACATGGAGAAGACGACCCTTGCTGGGGTTGAGGTCTGTGTGTATATGTGTGCGTGGGTAGGTGGTTCAGGGCTTGTTAAGCTGTTGCTGCTTTGTTGATTGGTACATTCTGTTTTGTCTTGTTCCATGTTGTTCTGCTGAGCATGTTTGGAATGCTGTGTTGGTGCCGGAACGTGGGGTGGCACTCGCAGACTGCCCCCAGCAAATCCTTGTTAACGTAAATGACACATTTCACTCTATGTTCTGATGTACACGTGATAAATAAATCTAAATCTAAATCTGAATCTGAAGTCCTGTGAATCTGCAAGTTGGTGTTGATTCCCAGAGAAACAACTGGATGTTGATCACAGAATTTTTGGAAACTCAGGTCACTTCCTCCAAATCTTCGGTCATTCTGCCTTGAGGTAGCCAGCTCTATAAAGACTGGGGTTAATGCCTGGGATCTTCCTGCCTTTGGTGGCTTTCTGTGCTATGTGTCAATGTTATTTGGAAAAGGATGCCTGGATGCACTTCCATGGGCTTCAATTTCGCACCTCCAACCAAAGTTCAATGCTCAAAGTCCATATACACAATATTCATTTTCTTGCAGGCATTTACAGAAAAATATTGAAATATAATTGAACTCATGAAAAACTATACCTAGCAAAAACTGATAACATGCGAATGAAGACAAATCATGGAAATAATAAAAAAGTAGGTAAATGATACTGAGAACATGATTTGTTGAGTTGTTGAAAGTGAGTGCGTAGGTTGTGGAGTGAGTTCAGAGTTCAGGTGAGTGAAGTTATCCATGCTTGTTCAGAAGCCTGATGGTTCTGCGTCTGATGGTTGAGGGGTAATAACTGTTCCTGAACCTGGTGGTGTGGGACCTGATAGTTGTAGGATAATAATTGTTCCTGAACCTGGTGCTGTGGGACCTGATGGTTGTAGGGTAATAAATGTTCCTGAACCTGGTGCTGTGGGACCTGGTGGTTGTAGGGTAATAATTGTTCCTGAACCTGGTGGTGTGAGACCTGATGGTTGAGGGGTAATAACTGTTCCTGAACCTGGTGGTGTGAGACCTGATGGTTGAGGGGTAATAACTGTTCCTGAACCTGGTGGTGTGGGACCGAAGATTCCTGTATCTCCTGTACAACAGTAGTGGTGAGAAGAGACCATGGTCTGGGTGGTTGGGGTCCCTGATGATAGATCATGCTTTCTTGTGGCAGCGCTCCTTGTAAATGTGCTCAGTGGTGGGGAGGACTTTACCAATGATGGACTTGGTTGTATCCACCACTTTCTGTAGACTTTACATGAGTTCTGAGCAATCCACAAATTTTACATTGTGTTCAAGTTACTCCGTTAGGCTTATCACAGCCTTGCGTCTCTTAAGTTGACTTTTAAACTTCCGGGAACTTCAGCATAGCTCAAGCGGTGTTCACAGCCGGGATTCACTTTACTAGTCCTAATAACTTCTGCTTTATTGCTTGGAAGTCACAGAATCTGCCATCTGGAAGGCCACGTGATTCAGCACATTTCTGAAAGAAAAATAAGACTGCTTACAAACCATCTGGTAGAAATGAACAATTCACATTTACACTCTGTCGAGGTGCGAAGACGGGTCACTCAGCTAAACAAAAGCACAAGAGAATCTGTAAATGCTGGAGAACAAGAGTAACAGATACAGAATGCTGGAGGAACTCAGCAGGTCAGGCAGCATCTACAGAATAGAATAAACAGTCGATATTTTGGGCTGAGACTCTTCATCAGGACCCTTCATAAACCCCATCACTGAGCATGTTCACATGGAGTGCGGCCAGAAGAAAGCTGCATCCATCTTTAAGGCCTCCTGTCTTCTCACTACTGTCATCGGTCCTGATGAAGAGTCTCAGCTTGATGCATTGATTATTCATTACTTTCCATAGATACTGCTTGACCTGCTCAGTTCCTCTAGCATTCTGTATGTCTGACTAAGATAACCATCCATTTCTCGGTGACAGATATCGGCTGCTGCAATTCGCCTCATGTGTATCAGTTGCTGAGAATTCTTCCAATTCCTGATGCATCATCTCCCTTGACAAAAAGTAGGCAAAAAATTTCAATCCTTCAGCACTTGCTTACAAAGAGGCCACTAAGTGTCTGATTTGTGCAAGTGGATCTAGATGAGACAGTTGGTGAGCAGCCAGTGTAATAAATAGTGTTTACAATCTATTGATTTGTAAAGGACTTTTTTGTCTATTAGTGCTTCAGTGTGATCATTAGGCTCTAATCTCTATGTATATCTCTTGTATACTAAAACATCAATAACATGTCAATTGAAACTAATCAGGTTTCCCAGTTGAACTGCTAGTGGCAGCTTCAGTATTGACAGCTGGGAATGTAACCAGGCTGAAGAAATTATTTAATTGCAGTTCACATAGCAACATAGTGATTAGCAAGAAGAAGTTCTGAGCTCTGCTCTTTATATAAATGACTTGGACCAGCATGTGGAAGGGTGGCCTAGTGCGATTGCAGATGACATGGAGGTTGGTGGTGATGTGGACAGTGGAGAAGATTGTCGTAGATTACAACAGGACGTCGATAGGATGCAGAGCTGGGCTGAGAAGTTCAATGCGGAAACTGAAATACTTTGGAAGATCGAACTTGAAGTCAGGGTACAATGGTAAGGGGTAGGATTGTCAGCAGTGGTATCCTAGAGTCCACATTCATAGATTCCTCTAAAACAGAGGTTCCCAAACCATGGAGCCTTACTGTTAATGGAGGAGTCCATGGACCCCAGATTGGGAACCCCCGCTCTAAAATTATAGGGTGACTTAGAAGGTGTGCAGTGTGTTGACCTTCATTAATCAGGAGAATAAGTTTAAGAGCCGCAAGGTAACACTGCAGCTCTGTAAACCTCTGCTTTGTCCACTCTTGGCGTATTGGGCTTAGTTCTGGTCACTTCATTATAGGAAGGACGTGAAAGCTTTAGAGAGGGTGCAGAGGAAATTTACCAGGATGCCGCCTGGACTAGAGAGCAGGTCTTATGAGGATAGGTTGAGTGAACTAGTGCCTTTCTCTTTGGAGGGAAGGAGGGTGAGAACTGACTGGATAGAGGTGTATAAGATGATAAGGAGCATAGACAGCTAGCACTCTTTTCCCAGGGTGGACGTGGCTAATATGAAAGGGAAAATTTTGAAGAAGATTAGAAGGAAATATAGGGGATGATAGAACTATGTTTTTTTTAACAGAGCGAGTGGTAAGTGGAGAAGATGCTTCCAACACTGTGGCAGGCATAGCCTCAGAATACACCTTTACAACAGAGATGAGGGGGAATTTCTTTAGACAAGTGTGGTGAATCTATGGAATTTATTACCTGAGATGGCAGAGTAGGTCAAGTCATTGGCTATATTTAAAGTGTATATAGGTTCTTGATTAGTAAGGGCATCAAAGATTACAGGGAAAAGGAAGGAGAATAGGGTTGAGAGGGAAAATAAATCAGCTATGGTTAGATTGTTGAATGGCCAAATTCTCCTCCTGTGTCTCTATGGTTTAAGGAATGCACCACCTTACAGACTACCCACTCATCCACATTGGCAGGTACTTATTGTGAAGAACCTGGAGATCCTCGACCAGCTAGATTTGAACTAAGTCACCATTGACATTGAGGGACGAACTGTAGGTGGTCCTTTTCCAGCTAAAACAGAGAATTAAGTCTTTAAGTGCCATTCCTGGGTATTTTAGAATTGTCAACCAGTACTGTGCCCCTTGTGTTTTGTCTAGATCTTGCAATAGTAGAGTAGTGTAGATCTTCCAGGTGTAAAATGCAGATGTGAAGTAAAAACATTAGCTACTGTAGTAAGGCAGTAGGCATCTACAAAGAAACGTAACGACTTGAGTAGATTTGCTGTTTTCATATCTCCCTGACTAATCCCTAAACCACATTATAAAAATAATAAACACAAGCGACACTCACAACACGCTGGAGGAACTCAGCAGGTCGGGCAGCATCCGTGGAAATGATGAGTCGACGTTCCGGCCCGAAACGTCGACTCATCGTTTCCACGGATGCTGCCCGACCTGCTGAGTTCCTCCAGCGTGTTGTGAGTGTTGCTTTGACTTCCCCAGCATCTGCAGATTATTTTGTGTTTATAAACACAAGCGATTTTGCAGATGCTGGAAATCCTGAGTAACATGCACGTGCTGAAGGAACTCAGCAGATCAGGCGGCATCTATTGAGAGGAATAAGGAGTCAACTTTTCAGGCTGAGACCTTTCATCGGGACCCTGATATACAGTCTCGGTCCGAAATGTCAACTATTTACTCCTCCCCATAGATGCTGCATAAAATGCTGGGTTCCTTTCATGTGTGCTACTCACATAAGTTATGTCTGAGCACCACACGCAAAATTCTGGAGGAACTCAGCAGGCCAGGCATTTTGTTCCTCCAGCATTTTGTGTGAGTTGCTCGGATTTCCAGCACCTGCAGATTTTTTCTTGTTTGTAAATAATAGCTGGGTCATTTTCTCACAGATTCCTTTTAGATTTGCCCATGCTTTGGCATTTGTGTCATTGTCAAGGGATGTCTTCAGAAGATGGTGATGAGCCATTTTCTTGGGCAGTTTGAGGGGTTATTTAAGGATAAATTAGTAAATTAGTTTATTCTTGTCATATGTACCAAAGTACAGTGAAAAGCGTTTTGCCCGCTATCCATACAGATAAAGTGAAATGTAATGGGACTGGAGTCACATCTAAGGATGTCTACTGAAGGACAATGGATTTCTTTTCCATAAGGTAATTCATGAATCCAATGGGATTTTGCTGTCAATAACTCTTTAATAACTTTTCATAGATTATTAACTAAAGTTAAACTTCACAGTCGCCTTGGTGGGATTTAAAACCAAGGCTCAGGATTGTGTGGTCAGATCTCTAGTCCAGTAACATGACCACTAAACCAACTTTGTGTGATGCCAGAGCTGTGTGCCAAATGGCTGCTGCGTTTCTTATGAAACAAAAGAGAGGAGACAATTGGTAGTGAATTGCCTTGGGATGATCTGAGGTGATAGAAAAATGCAAGTACTTTTAATGACCAAAAAAAAAAAATCACTCAGGCACAGGCTAAATTATCAAGCACCCAACCAGTCTCTGGTGACATAGGTCTTGCATTAACCAAGGTGAACTGTTGGAACAGGCAGCTGAGCTGCCCTCAGCTGGGGGAGGTTTTAAAATTATTTTAAAGTGGCTTGCGCCATTGCTTTAATAAAGGTTTTATTTTTAACATCTACTGCCTTTGCTTATTGGGCCTCAGGAGAAGCAGCAGCAGAAGGGAGGTGAGGAAGGTTGCTTCCGTCAGTACCTTCACGGAACTGTTTGAGCGTCAGTAGTCATGAGGGCTTTTCCCCATCAATCACTGTCAGACAAGTCCTTGCACACTGCTTCCCTGCGACCCCTACAGTCAGTCTAACCCCTTCAGTGTGCTCTTCCTCCACCGGATGACTGAGCCCTATCCTCACTCTGTCTTCTCTCCCGCTATGTTCCCCAACCTGTCCCCCCGTGAGATTCACCCTGCAATGCCCCCTCCCCTGGATGACCCACCTTCTTGTGAAAAACTATCCGAACAACAGGTTTTTCAAAATAATGCACACGCCGGTGCATACCCCTGCCAGTAGAGCCACTGCATCATAACGCAGATTCCCCAGTTCAAACCCGACCTCGGGTTCCGTTTTGTGTTTGTTCACTCCCCCGTGACTACCTGCGTTTCCTCTCTCCCAGATGTGCAAAGGTTAAGTTCAAAGTTGAAAGTATAGCTTTTCATCTTTTATGTCAGCGGTCCCCAACCACCGGGCCGCGGACCGGTACCGGGCCACAAAGCTTGTGCTACCAGGCTGTGAGGAAACGATGTGAGTCAGCTGTACCTTTCCTCATTCTCTGTCACGCACTGTTGAACTTGAACATACGGTTGCCAACTGTCCCGTATTTGCTGGGACATCCCGTATATTGGGCTAAATTTGTTTATCCCATAGGGGACCGCCCTTGTCCCGTATTTCTCAAACCTTCCGTGCCAAAATGGTGTGAAGAGAAAAAGCAATTATCATTAATTTATATGGGAAAGATTTTTGAGTCTTCCCAGACCCAGAAAATAACCTAACAAATCATACCAAATAACACATAACACCAAAAATAAATAACACTAACATATAGTAAAATCAGGAATGATATGATAAATACACAGCCTATATAAAGTAGAAATAATGTATATACAGTGGAGTCGGGAAGATTAAGGCAAAACCGATCTGTGGGGGAAAAAATCGGCACATACGCACGTCACGCATACACACACAGGTGCCCGCGCAAGGCTTCATGGTCATGGTAGTCCTTCCTGGAGTAAAGTGTTCCAGGATTTGACAACTACTTTTGTCCCTTATTTGGGAGTGAGAAAGTTGGCAACCCTAACTGTAAAAGACATGTTGAGGTGAGTTTAACCCACCTGAATACCCCCCACCCCTGGTCAGCAGGTCCGCAAGAATATTGTCAATATTAAACCGGTCCGCGGTGCGAAAAAGGTTGGGAACTCCGGCTTTATGTTACCACATACTATCTTGAGCTTCATATTTTGTAGGCATTTGAAGGAAAAAAAATAAATACAATTGAATTTATGAAAGAAAACTGTACATAAACAAGTACTGACAGACAACCATTGTGCAAATAAAATATAATATTGAGAACATGATTTGTAAAGTGTTGGATGAGTGAAGTTACCCATGATGGTTCAATAGTCTGATGGCTGCAGTTTATTAACAGTTCCTGAATCTGCTGGTATGGGACCTAAGGCTTCTGTACCTCCTGCCAGGTGGTAGTAGTGAGAAGAGACCATGGCCTTTATGGTGGGTCCTTGATTAAGGATGTTGCTTGTGCCAGAGCTTCATGTAAATGTGCTCAGTGGTGGGATAGGCTTTACCTGTGATGGACAGGGCTGAATTCACCACTTTCTGAAGTCTTTTCCATTCCGAGGCATTAGTACCTTAGCTGGTCACTGTCGATTGCCCCTCAAGTGTAGATAGTTGATAAGAATGTCACTAACTTCCCTCTGTCAGGCAGAGCTTGTCCTCACTCTTAATAATTTCACCTTCGGCTCCTCCCACTTCCTTCAGACAAAAGTTGTAGGCGTGGGCACTTGCACGGGTCCCAGCTATGCCTGCCTGTTTCTCAGCTACGTGTACACTGGCATCACTCCTCTACTTTTCCTATGCTATGTTGACAACTTCATTGGTGCTGCTTCCTCCAACCATGTGGACCTCGTCGACTTCATCAATTTTGCCTCCAACTTCTAACCTGGTCACATTTACCTGGTCCATCTCCGATACCTCCCTCCTCTTTCTCAATCTCTCTGTCTCCATCTCTGCAGGCAGTTTATCCATTGATGTCTTTTATAAACCTGCTGACTCTCACGGCTATCTGGACTATACCCCTTCCCACCCTGTTACTTGTAAAGATGCCATCCCCTTCTCTCAATTCTTCTGACTCCACTGCATCTGCTCTCAGGATGTGTTCAGGAAGGATTCTTGACACAATATTGTAGATAAGCCGACAAGAGGAGAGGCTGTACTTGATCTGGTATTGGGAAATTATCCTGGGCAGGTGTCAGGTCTCTCAGTGGGAGAACATTTTGGAGATAGTGATCATAATTCTATCTCCTTTACCATAGCGTTGGAGAGGGATAGGAACAGATAAGTTAGGAAAGTGTTTAATTGGAGTAAGGGGAAATATGAGGCTTTCAGGCAGGAACTTGGAAGCATAAATTGGGAACAGATGTTCTCAGGGAAATGTAAGGCAGAAATGTGGCAAATGTTCAGGGGATATTTGCGTGGAGTTCTGCATAGGTACATTCCAATGAAACAGAAAGGATGGTAGGGTACAGGAACCGTGGTGTACAAAAGCTGTTGTAAATCTAGTCAAGAAGAAAAGAAGAGCTTACGAAAGGTACAAAAAAACTAGGTATTGATAGAGATCTAGAAGATTATAAGGTTAGCAGGAAAGAGCTTAAAAATGAAATTAGGAGAGCCAGAAGGCGCCATGAGAAGGCCTTGGCGGACAGGATTAAAGAAGACCCCAAGGCATTCTACAAGTATGTGAAGAGCAAGGGGATAAGACGTGAGAGAATAGGACCAATCAAGTGTGACAGTGGAAAAGTGTGTATGGAGCCGGAGGAGATAGCAGAGGTACTTAATGAATACCTTGCTTCAGTATTCACTGCGGAAAAGGATCTTGGCGATTGTAGGGATAACTTACAGCAGATTGAAAGGCTTGAGCATGTAGATGTTAAGAAAAAGGATGTGCTGGAGCTTTGGGAAAGCATCAAGTTAGATAAGTCACTGGGACCGGACAAGATGTACCCCGGGCTACTGTGGGAGGTGCAGGAGGAGATTGCTGAGTCTCTGGCGATCATCTTTGCATCATCAATGGGGACGGGAGAGGTTACGGTGGGTTGGAGGGTTGCGGATGTTGTTCGCTTATTCAAGAAAGGGAGTAGAGATGGCCCAGGAAATTATAGACCAGTGAGTCTTACTTCAGTGGTTGGTAAGTTGACAGAGAAGATCCTGAGAGGCAGGATTTATGAACATTTGGAGAAGCATAATATGATTAGGAATAGTCAGCATGGCTTTGTCAAAGGCAGGACATGCCTGACGAGCCTGATTGAATTTTTTGAGGATGTGACTAAGCACATTGATGAAGGTAGAACAGTAGATGTAGTGTATATGGATTTCAGCAAGGCATTTGACAAGGTTTTCCATGCAAGGCTTATTGAGAAAGTAAGGAGGCATGGGATCCAATTGCTTTGTGGATCCAGAACTGGCTTGCCCACAGAAGGCAAAGAGTGGTTGTAGACAGGTCATATTCTGCATGGAGGTCGATCACCAGTGGTGTGCCTCAGGGATGTGTTCTGGTACCCCTACTCTTCGTGACTTTTATAAGTGACCTGGATGAGGAAGTGGAGGGATGGATTAGTAAATTTGCTGATGACACAAAGGTTGGAGGTATTGTGGATAGTGTGGAGGGCTGTCAGAGTTTACAGCGGGACATTGATAGGATGCAAAACTGGGCTGAGAAGCGGCAGATGGAGTTCAACCCAGATAAGTGTGAAGTGGTTCATTTTGGTAGGTCAAATATGATGGCAGAATATAGTATTAATGATAAGACTCTTGGTAGTGTGGAGGATCAGAGGGATCTTGGGGTTTGAGTCCATAGGACACTCAAAGCTGCTGCGCAGGTTGACTCTGTGGTTAAGAAAGCATACGGTGCATTGGCCTTCATCAATCGTGGGATTGAGTTTAAGAGCCAAGAGGTAATGTTACAGCTCTATAGGACCCTGGTCAGACCCCACTTGGAGTACTGTGCTCAGTTCTGGTCGCCTCACTACAGGAAGGACATAGAAACCATAGAAAGGGTGCAGAGGAGATTTACAAGGATGTTGCCTGGATTGGGGAGTTTGCCTTATGAAAGCAGATTGAGTGAACTTGGCTTTTTTTCCTTGGAGTGACGGAGAATGAGAGATGACCTGATAGAGGTGTATAAGATGATGAGAGGCATTGATTGTGTGGATAGTCAGAGGCTTTTTCCCAGGGCTGAAATGGCTAGTATGAGAGGGCACAGTTTTAAGGTGCTTGGAAGTAGGTACAGAGTGGATGTCAGGGGTAAGTTTATCATGCAGAGAGTGGTGAGAACATGGAATGGGCTGTTGGCGACGGTGGTGGAGGCGAATATGATAGGGCATTTTAAGAGACTCCTGGATAGGTACATGGAGCTTAGAAAAATAGAGGGCTATGGGTAACCGTAGGTAATTTCTCAAGTAAGTACACGTTTGGCACAGCATTGTGGGCCAAAGGGCCTGTATTGTGCTGTAGGTTTTTCTATGTTTCTATGAAGCTTTACATTCCAGGAGATGTCCATCTTCTTCAAAGAAAGGGGCTTCCTATCCTCCACCATCAATGCTGCTCTCAACTGCATCTCTTCAAATTCGTGCGCATCTGCCCTCCCTTACCCCATCCTCCTGTCAGCCCACCAGTGATATGGTTCCTCATGTCCTCACCTGCCACCCAACCAGCCTCTGCGAACAGCATAAAGTTTTTTGCAGCACCTTACTTTCCATTTTTCTACTTTCTATTTATGATTTATAATTTAAATTTTTAATATTTACTAATTTTTACTATTTTTAATATTTAATATTTGTAATCCAGGGAGCGGGAAGCGCAGAATCAAGTATTGCTGTGATGATTGTACGTTCTAGTATCAATTGTCTGGTGACAATAAAGTATAAAGTATAAAGTAAAAATTCTCCGGAACCTGCCATCTCTAGCGGGATCTCATTACCAAACACAACTTTCCCTTCCCCCCCTCCACCCAACTTTCTGCAGGGATTGCTCCCTACGCGACTCCCTTGTCCATTTGTCCCTCCCCACTGATCTCATTCCTGGCACTTATCCTTGCAAGCCAAACAAGTGTCACACCTGCCCCTACTCCCCCTCCCTCATTACCTTCCAGGTGAGGCAACACTTCACCTGTGAGTCTGTTGGGGTCATCTACTGTATCTGGTGCTCCCGTGTGGCCTCCTGTATATCGGTGAGACCCGACATAGCTTGGGAGACCGATACTCCGCCCGCCAGGAAAAGCCGGATCTCCCAGTGGCCACCCATTTTCTTTCCACTTCCCATTCCCATTATGACATGTCAGTCCATGGCCTCCTCTACTGTCGCGATGAGGCCACACTCAGGTTGGAGGATCAACACCATATAATTCCGTCTGGGTAGCCTCCAACCTGATGGCATGAACATCGACTTCTGAAACATCCGGTAATACCCCACCTCCAAACCCCCTGCCCCCATACCACTCCTTCACCATTCCTCATTCTCATTTTCCTCTCTCACCATATCTCCTTATCTGCCCATCACTTCCCTCTGGTGCTCCTGCCCCTTCCCTTTCTTCCATGGTCTTCTGTCCTCTCCTATCAGATTCCCCCTTCTCCAGCCCTGTCTCTCTTTCACCTATCAATCTCCCAGCTCTTTACTTCACTCCTGCCCCCATCTAGGGTTTCACCTATCGCTCTGTGTTTCTTCCTCCTCTCTCCCCAATCCTTTACTCTGACTCCTCATCTCCTTCTCCAGTCCTGACGAAGGGTCTCGGCCTGAAACGTTGACTGTACTTTTCTCCACAGGTGCCGCCTGGCCTGCTGAGTTCCTCCAGCATTTTGTGTGTGTTCGTTAATGGAGGATTAGTGTAAATATGTGGTTGATGGTTGGTGGGCTGAAGACCCTTGTTTTCCTGCTGTATCTCTCTGTGACTCTGTGCTCTCTTCTCATTGGCTGTTTCCATGCCTGGGGGAGAAGTCAAGACACGGCCAGTATCATGTGGACTAGCCAGTTACCACCCCCAAGGCATAGTACCACATAGGCCCTTTGACCTTGTGTGTTGTCCCCAGCACATTCTTAGGCTGTGTTGGTTGATAATGCATTTCACTGTACGTGTGATAAATAAACGAAACTCAATCAATCACCGATTTATATCAGCTCTCAACTCTCCCCAGATTTAACTACTCACTCACACACTGGGGGACATCTTTGTATGGGCAATTAATCCACTGACTTGTCTGTTTCTGGGATGCAGGAGTCTGGAGCACCCATGTGAGACCTGCATGGTCACGAGGAGAGTGGGCAAAGTCCGTGTAGATGGGGATTGAACCCAGCAGCTCTACCATCTGTGTCAATTGTGTCGCCCTGATACTTGCAGCTACCTTCTCATCCTGATGTCCGCTTTAAGGCTTACCATTATAGACTGCCAACAACTGCCAATCGTACAGACATGAGGGGCATTTTTCCCTCGATGATCGATGTACTGAATTATCAACAGAGGATGTGGGGTTCATTTCCACCACTGTCTGAAAGGAGTTTGTACGATCTCCCCGTGAATGTGTGGGGTTCATTTCCACCACTGTCTGAAAGGAGTTTGTACGATCTCCCCGTGACTGTATGGGTTTAATTTCCACCACTGTCTGAAAGGAGTTTGTATGATCTCACCGTGACGGTGTGGGTTTAATTTCCTCCACTGTCTGAAGGGAGTTTGTATGATCTCACCGTGACCATGTGGGTTTAATTTCCTCCACTGTCTGTAAGGAGTTTGTACGATCTCACTGTGACTGTGTGGGTTTAATTTCCTCCACTGTCTGTAAGGAGTTTGTACGATCTCCCCGTGACCGTGTGGGTTTAATTTCCTCCACTGTCTTTAAGGAGTTTGTACAATCTTCCCATGACTGTGTGGGTTTAATTTCCTCCACTGTCTTTAAGGAGTTTGTACGATCTCCCCGTGACTGTGTGGGTTTCATTTCCTCCACTGTCTTTAAGGAGTTTGTACGATCTCCCCGTGCCCCTGTGGGTTTCCCCCGGGTACTCTCCTTTCCTCCCACAATCCCAAATGTTAGAAAGTAAACTGGTCACTTGGGTGTGATCGGGTGGAAGGGCGTGTTACTGCGCTATATACCTAAATAATATGAAATATGCCATGAAATTTGTTGCTTTGCAGTGCAGTATATGCAAATGACTGATTTTCTGTAGGAAATATATAAAAAATTAGTGCAAAAAGAGAGTAAAATCGTGAGGCTGTGTTCAGGGCTCGCGGACTGTACAGAAGTCTGACGCCAGGCAGGAGAAAGCTGTTTCTAAATCATGGAGTGTGTGCCTTCAGCCTCCTGTACCTCCTCCCTGATGGCAGTAAGTGGGCACACCCTGGGTGGCAAGGGCCATTCATGGTAGATGCCGCCGCCTTGAGGCATTGCCTTTTGAAGATGTCCTTAATGGTGGGGAGGCTGGTACCTATGAGAGGGATCAGGGTAGATAAGGTTGGCCGATTTCCTTCATTAAAGGGCATTAGTGAACAAGATGGGTTTTTATGACAAACCTCTCATTTCATGGTTTTTAAAATTCAGATTTATTTTCATTAGCCAAATTTAAATTTCACTGTGGGATGGAATTGCACGTCTCTGGATCAATAGTCTGTGCCTTTAAATCCAGTAGCTTAACCACTATGGAACATTCTGTACGATGTTTGTGTGATGATACAGTCAGTTCATCGGAATGATTTTATTCTGTGAAGTATACTTGAAGATGTTCTGATCAGTTACTGGGTTGGTGATCTTGCATTTAATCAAATGGGGATGAAACACTTTGTCCCGGAATGCCTGATGTTGTTACAGAGGATAGACATGTTTTACATCTTCTCCAACCTATCCCGGCTGAAAAATAAATAAGAACTACAGCTGCTAGAAATACAAAGTGAGAAAGAGAAAATGCTGGTAATACTCAACAGTTCTGGCTTCATCTGAAGAAAAAGAAACAAGAGTCATTGTTTTAAGAAGTTAAGTTCAAGTTTAATTATCGTTCAACAATACATGAATACCCGTGAATACAGCCAAATGAAACAGCGTTCCTCCAGAGCCAAGAGCTAAATCCAGCACCCACAGTCATACAAGCACAAGGCACATATCGCATGTATAAGGTTAGAGTAAGCATGCAGTCACATGCACAAACAAGTATGTAGCCAAATGTAATGAAGGCTAAGTAAACCCAAAGATGTAATGTTAGAAAGCTCCACCTGTGGAGGGATGAAAACGAGGGTTACCAATTTTATTAAAACAAGAGAACTTGCGAAAAAAAGTTACGTGAGAATGAGGTGTGGCTGACACAGGATCGAACAAGCGATAGAAACACAGCAAACTATGAGAAACAGAAGATATAAATTGTTAAACGTGGAATTAGTAGTGATTATCTCTACTTGAAAACCTCAGAGTGAAACCCCTGGAGGAGAGACTGTGCTGAGAAAGGGCCATAACAAGCAGCTGCTATAGAGAGACAATATCAGCAGAGACAAGTGTCCAAGATCTCTACCGTGTAACTGGGAATTAGTTCTGTTAAATTATACCAAGGGGTTTGGTCAGTTGTTTATTTGTATAAGTTTTGTGAATTGATCTTCTGTGGATGACCCACTATTTCATCCAACGAACCAAGAAAGAAGATGACAAGTCACCCAAGATGAAGAACCAGTGCAGGAACAAAATGTTTCATGATGTAGAGGATTTAATACGGTTGGATGTATAAGCTTATTTTTCATTTGAAGGATCTGAATTTGATTTTGTCAGAGTGTGGCGACCAGTCACACGAGATAAGACAAGCACTACACAGGTGTCACATGAAGTTTCTATCTCAGCTTCACTCCTCAGCTGCCATCGGTCATGTCTACAGAAGATGTAGCCTCAAGAAGGCAACTTCCATCATCGAAGATCACCACCATCTTCCTGCAGTTACCACCGGGCTGGAGGTACAGAAGCTTCAAGTCCCACTAACCAGGTTCAAGATCAACTACGTCCCTTCAACCATTCAGCTCATGAACCAAACTGCACAACCCTAATCACTAGATCATTAATGCAACACTTTGACCACTATGCCCACCCACCTAATCCCTCCCCCCCACCTGAATTCACCTATCATTTTCCAGCTGGTACACCTTCCCCCCTTCCCCCATCTCCTTATTCTGTTTCTGTTCCCGCCCAGATGAAGGGTCTCGGCCTGAAATGTTGACTGTTTATTCCCCTCCATAGACGCTGCCTGACCTGCAGGTTTCTTCCAGCATTGTGTGTGTGTGTTGCTCTGGATTTCCAGCGGCTGCAGAATCTCTCGTGTTTGTCACTGTGATCACTTTGAACACTTAACACTACAATGGACATTTTGTTTCTTCTAATTGTGCTATTGCTCGTAAAAAATTGTGTATATTGTAATTTATGCTAATTATATGTTTTTCTTGTCACTGTTGCTTAAATGATGCTACAAGCCCTGGAAGATCAAGAATAAAATAGATTTTTTGTTTCATAACATTGAGGAAGAGAAGACTCGCGAAATTGAATTTACAGTGTCTCTATTTGTAACAACAGTTTATTAATGCCTTGCTGAATCTGTATTGTAGATTATCTGTGATGCTGCTATTTTCTCCTTAGAAGTACACGACTGTGGGGGTTTCCATGAGCATGTCACCTCTCCACTCTCTGTCTTGCTGGTGGAGAGTGGTCTAGGAAAGGTGATGTCCTGGCAAGGGAGCCAGAGTGGGCTTTCACAACCATATCACCTCTCCACTCTCTTGTCTTTCTGGTAGAGATTACAGTGCAACAGGCTGAGTTAACTCTACCTATTGTACTTCCAAAAAATTGTTCCATTACATTGTGCTGAACCATTTTAGAATTAGGCAGTAATTGTAAAGGTGGAGTGCAAATGCAGATACAGAATTGTGTATGTGGGTCCCTGCATCTGTGCACATGGGCGTATGTGTGTGTGCATATGCACGCATGTGTGTGAGTGTCACTTCTAACAATTATACTAAATAATATTAGAATTATGCAGTAATAATTTTTAAAGTCAGTGCTGATGCAGATACACAAGTGTGTGTATGTGTGTGTTGAAATGAAATTTCTAACAACTATGTTGAATCATTTAACATGAGTGTATATGTGCGTGTGAGAGTGTGTGTTGTGTGAGTGTAGTCTGTGAGAGTGAGTGTGTGTGTGAGTGAGTGTGTGTATATCTGTGTGTGGGTGTGAGAGAGTGTGTGTCTGTGTCTGTGTGAGTGTGTATGTGTGTGAGTGTGTGTGTGAGCGAGTGTGTGTATATCTATGTGTGTGACAGTGTGTGTCTGTGTCTGTGTGAGTGAGTGTGTATATCTATGTGTGTGAGAGTGTGTGTCTGTGTCTGTGTGAGTGAGTATGTGTGTGTATGTGTGTGAGTGTGTGTGTGAGTGAGTGTGTGTATATCTATGTGTGTGAGAGTGAGAGTGTGTGTCTGTGTCTGTGTGAGTATGTGTGTGAGTGAGTGCGTGTATATCTGTGTGTGTGTGTGAGAGTCTGTGTGTCTGTGTCTGTGTGAGTGAGTTTGTGTGTGTATGTGTGTGAGTGTGTGTGTGAGTGAGTGTGTGTATATCTGTGTGTGTGTGTGTGTGTGTGTGTGAGAGTGTGTCTGTGTGAGTGAGTTTGTGTGTGTATGTGTGTGAGTGTGTGAGTGAGTGTGTGTATATCTATGTGTGTGAGAGTGAGAGTGTGTGTCTGTGTGAGTATATGTGTGTGTGAGTGTAAGTGTTTCTGTGTGTGTGTGTGTGTGTGTGTGTGAGTGAGTGAGTGAGTGTGTACATGATTGTTTGAGTGACACTTGTTCCAACAATTACACAGTGACTCACTGCAGAGGAAGCACACCCTTAGACTTCTCCACGGCCTTTCTCAGTGACTAGCAGGGGTCCCTTTTCTGCTGATCACTTAATGGTGATGTAATCAATATTAATCAAGCTGATCTATACTAGGCAACTCCAGCGGCTGCATGTATAAAATGGAAATAAACTCCTGATTCACATTTGATCTGTACCTTGTTATATGAACTGCCCACCAGTATCACAGGGAGCAGGCAGCAGCACAGAGCAAAAGCCTGTCAGGAGTTAATTAATTCTGGTATGATCAGCTAATATTTGCTATGTCTTGACAGCAGAGAGGGAAGCATGGGTTGCATCCTTCTCAGAATTTCAGGACAAGGAGGCACTAACGAGCTTCTAAACTTTCATTTGAAGGAGGATTGAAAGAGTTATCCCTTAGATGCAGAGTAATTTGAAAGCTCAAATAAGAATTTCTCACTGTGCATGATCTAATCATCAACTGAAGTTTTTCAGCACATTTTCTCTCTTTAGTGTAGAGCATTATTAGGTTCAGGCTTATCCCTGTAGAGATTGATCAAAATTGCCCTTGTCCATCACTATTCTTAGCTCCTGCTGTAGCTACCTCTTCAACAGAACGGTGTGGATCACAGCAGTTCCAGTTTACTGCACACTCAGTGGCCACTTCATTAGTTACGCTTGTAAACTTGGTCGTTAATGCAAATATCCAATCAGTCAATCATGTGGCAGCACCTCAATGCATAAAAGCATGCAGACACAGTCAAGAGGTTCAGTTGTTGTTCAGACCGAACAACAGAATGTGGATGAGTTGTGATCTCAGTGACTTTGACCGTGGAATGATTGCTGGTGCCAGACAGGGTGGTTTGAGTATCTCAGAAACTGCTGATCTCCTGGGATTTTCATGCACAACAGTGTTTAGAGTTCACAGAGAATGGTGCAAAAACAAAATAAACATCCAGTGAGTGGCAGTCCTGTGGGTGAAGACACCTTGTTAATGAGAGAGGTCAGAGGTTCAAGCTGACAGGAAGGCGACAGTAACTCAGATAACCACGCGTTATAACAGCGGCGTGCTGAAAAGCATCTCTGAATGCAGAACACACTGAACTTTGAAGTGTATGGACCACAGCAGCAGAAGACCACAGACATGCACTCACTGGCCACTTTATTAGGTACGATCAGTGTACGTGGTCTCATCTTGTAAACAGTTCCCCCTCCCATGTTAGGACAGGAGCAGTACACACAGGATGCTGGAGGAACTCAGCAAGACAGGCAGCATCTATGGAGGGAAATGAACAGAGGACGTTTTGGGCCAGGACCTTTCATCAGGTTATGGATGCTGCCTGACCTGCTGAGTTTCACCAGCACCTTGTGTTTGTTGCTCAATATTTGCAGTATCCGCAGAATTTCTTGTGTTTAGCGCAGGAACTGACCCTTCAGCTCACACTCCTGTGCTGAACTATTTAAATTTGTAATCAGCTGTCCATCTAAACTAATCCCTTCCGTCCACATAGTGTCCCTGTCCTTCCATTTCCTGCACATTCTCGTGTCCCAGCTAAGAGTCACTCAAATGCCTCTATCCATAAGAAAATAAGACATAGGAGCAGAATTAGGCCATGCAGCCCATTAAATCTGCTCCGTGATATTCAAATCAAATCAAATCAAGTTTAATTGTCATTCAAACCATACATGGATACAGCCAAATGAGACAATGTTCCTCTGAGGCCAAGGTGCAAAAATATAAAATATTGGGAGAAGTAAAAAAAAACAGTCAGGAGAGAAAACAAACTTTTAGTCCAAGTCCCCCAAGCAACAAGTCCCTCAAATTGATGGTTCCTGGCAATTCAGCCTGTAATTCTACCGATCCAACACCGGAGGGCAGCACTGATAGGACAGGCCACCCTCCAACCAAGCCCAGGCAAGCCCAAGGACTGAGGCCTAGTCCTAGCTACAACTGAGGTGATACTGCTGTCTCGCCTCCTGTCTCTGCGGCAATCAATGTCCAACAGGGTCTTGTGGTCGCAAAAGAAATGTCGAAGGCATTCACTCACTGTTTCACTGCACACTGACTTTGTGCCAATCTGGTGCCTCCGAGCAGCAGACAGCAGCAAGGTCTGTACCCAGGTCAGCTCTTCTGAGCCAAATGCGGCTTCTCCTGTGGCCCGATGGTCCACCTTGAATCCCCGCCCAGACGGGCGGTTTTGAATCACCGCCCCGATGAGTGGTCTCGAATCCCCCGGTTCGACAGGCAGTTTTGAATCCCCACCCCAACAGGTGGTCTCGAATCCCCCAGTCCGACGGGTGGTTTTGAATCCCTGCCCCGATGAGTGGTCTCGAATCCCCCGGTTCGACAGGCAGTTCTGAATCCCCGCCCCGACGGGTGGTCTCGAATTCCCCGGTCCGACGGCCTGTCTCGACATCATCAGCCTGACTCGACTTCTCTGAACCACCAAATAGTCTATCATGGCTGATTTATTATTCCCTTCAACCCCATTCTCCTGCCTCTCCCCATTACCTTTGAGATCCTGACTAATCAGGAACCTCAAACACGAGGAAATCTGCTGATGCTGGAAATTCAAGCAACACACATCAAAGTTGCTGTTGAACACAGCAGGCCAGGCGGCATCTCTAGGAAGAGGTACAGTCGACGTTTCAGGCCGAGACCCTTCGTCAGGACTAACTGAAAGAAGAGTTAGTAAGAGATTTGATACTGAGACATTAGTAAGAGATAAGAGAATCTCTTACTATCTCTTCTTTCAGTTAGTCCTGACGAAGGGTGTCGGCCCGAAACGTCGACTGTACCTCTTCCTATAGATGCCGCCTGGCTAGCTGCGTTCACCAGTATTTTCTGTGTAATCAGGAACCTATCAACATCCGCTTTAAATATACCCAGTTAATGGGCCTCCATAGCCGTCTGTGCCGGTAAATTCCACAGATTCACCATCCTCCGACTAAAGAAATTCCTCCTCTTCTCTGTTCTAAAGGAGCATCCTTGTATTCTGAGGCTCTGCCCTCTGGCCTGAGGCTCCCCCACTATAGGAAACATTCCCTCCATGTCCACTCTATCCAGGCCTTTCAATATTCGATAGGTTTCAAAGAAATCCCCCCCCCAGTGCATTTACCTCCACCACCATTCCCAGCAGCTTAATTATTCTGTGCAATTTCAGCAGAGATGTTACAGGCAGTACCGGGGTCAGCAGAGAGAACCCCTGTCTCCCTGCTCAAGTGACTGGGTTCAGTCCAGACCTCTGGTGCCACCTGTGCAGAGTTTGCACGTTCTCCCTCTGAGTTTGTCAGGTTCCTCCAGGCGCTCCCACCATGTCCTCCCACATCCCAAAGACACGTGGGTTTGTAGATTTGTTGACGACTATAACTTGGAGGGAGAGTTTAAGAGATAAGTTTTACACACAGAGAATTCTAGGTGCTTATAAAGTCACAAACAAGAGAAAATCTGCAGATGCTGGGAACCCGAGCAACACACAGGAAACACTGGAAGATCTCAGCAGGCCAGGCAGGATCTGTGGGAAAGAGTACAGTCGACGTTTTGGGCCGTACTCTTTTTCCATAGATGCTGCCTGGCCTGCTGAACTCCTCCAGTGTTTTGTGTGAGGTGCTTATAAAGTGCAGCCAAGAGTGGTGGTGGAGGCAGAGACAGTACCCCTGGTTGTCCCATTGTAGGAAAGACATGGAGGCTCTTGCGAGGGCATGGGAAATGTTTACCAGGGTCATGCCTGGATTACAGGGCATGGGCTACACAGAGAGGCTGGACAAACCTGGGTTATATTCTCTGGAACGTTGGAGGCCGAGGGGAGACTTGGCGGAATTGTACAAGTTTATAGATAGAAAATCAGAGTCTTTTTCACAGGGTAGAAATTTCACGTAATCAAAGACAACCATTTAAAATGAGAGAGCGATAATTTAAAATAATTCCAGGATTGAACGTCTTGTCATGTGAAGAGTAATTAATGGCCCTGGGCCTGTATTGACTAGAATTCAGAAGAATGAGGGGTGACCTCATTGATGCCTATCAAGTGGTGAAAGGCCTTGAGAGAGTGGATGTGGAGAGGATGCTTCCTATGGTGGAAGAGTCTAAGACCAGAGGACACAGCCTCAGAATAGAGGGGCATCCTTTTAGAACGGAGGTGAGAAGGAATTTCTTTAGCCCGGGAATGGTGAATCTGTGGAATTCTTTACCACAGGTGGCTGTGAAGGTCAAGTCTTTATGTATATTTAAGGCAGAGGTTGACAAGGCATGAAGGAGTGAGAGGAATATTGGATCAGCCATGATGAACTGGTGGAGCAGACTCGATGGGCCAAATGGCCTAATTCTGCTCCTATACCTTATGGTCTTAAAGGAGATGTGTGGGGTATGTTTTTTTTTGCACAGAAAGTGGTATATGCCTGGAACAGACTGCCAAGTGTGGAAGCAGATAAATTACTGGGGTTTAAGAAGCTGTTAGACAGACACGTGGATATGTGGGGAATGGAAGGATATGGATCATGTGCAGGCAGAGAGAATTAGTTTAATTTGGCTTCATGTTTGGCACATACATGTAGAACATAGAATAGTACAGCACAGCACAGGCCCTTCAGCTCACAGTGTTGTGCTGAAAGGCCTGTCCCTGAGCTATACTTTGTTCAATGATAATTACCCTTACTGTGGGTAGTAGTAGCATTGCCTACTAAGCCACTGGCATTTAGGGCAGCAGTGAAGGTTCTCCATCTCTGGCTGTGTTCAGGGCTTTCTTCATCCTGTCTATGTGTTAACACCTGTGTAGCACGGTCTCATCGCGTGTGACTGCGCGTCACACTCTTTGAGAAAATCAGATTACCCCAGGTGCTTGTAGGCCATCAGACAATTCTAGGTATCGGAAGGAGGCAGTGAATAGAAACTACACACTTTTGGAGATAAGGTTGTTTATAAGAAAAAAAACTATGTACAAAATATTTACATGATCAAGAACAATTCAAGGTTCCAACATTCTGTTTAGGTTCCAAATCTTAGATTTCAAACCAAAACAAATTCTTTTAAAATTAGAAGCAGTGAGATTCCTTTATTACTCTAATCTCTCTGACTAATTAGATTTAGTGTTATTGCCTATTTAAAAGTTTACAGACTAAGCTTTCCTTTTTACTTATCCCTAGTTAGAAAACCAAATATATATTATCAAGTATTATTGTTAACTTCAGTTTCAGTTCCAGGCAGTATATCTACAAGTTTAAATTCAAATTAAAAAATTACATATACATAGGCCGAATCTGGAGTATTGTGTGCAGTTTTGGTCACCAAATTACAGGAAGGATATAAATAAGGTTGAAAGAGTGCAGAGAAGGTTTACAAGGATGTTGCCGGGACTTGAGAAACTCAGTTACAGAGAAAGGTTGAATAGGTTAGGACTTTATTCCCTGGAGCGTAGAAGAATGAGGGGAGATTTGATAGAGGTATATAAAATTATGATGGGTATGGATAGAGTGAATGCAAGCAGGCTTTTTCCACTGAGGAAAGGGGAGAAAAAAACCAGAGGACATGGGTTAACGGTGAGGGGGGAAAAGTTTAAAGGGAACATTAGCGGGGGCTTCTTCACACAGAGAGTGGTGGGAGTATGGAATGAGCTGCCAGACGAGGTGGTAAATGCGGGTTCTTTTTTAACATTTAAGAATAAATTGGACAGATACATGGATGGGAGGTGTATGGAGGGATATGGTCCGTGTGCAGGTCAGTGGGACTGGGCAGAAAATGGTTCGGCACAGCCAAGGAGGGCCAAAAGGCCTGTTTCTGTGCTGTAGTTTCTATAGTTTAACTCCTTTCCTAACAATTCTCCAACATCATAACTTTTAAATAAAGTAAACCTCATTCAGTAACTTATCAAAGTCTTTGCAAAAATAATCAGTTCTTGCAGAAAATGAAATTCGGATTCTTCGAATGAAAATAAATTTATGCATCCAACCATATTAAATCCTCTGTGTCATTACACATTTCGTTCCTGCGCTGGTTTTTCACCTTGGGTGGCTCACCATCTTGTTTCTTGGTTCATTGGATGAAATGGTTGATCGTCCACAGCAAGTCAGTTCATAAACTTGTACAAAAACTTGACCAAATCCCTTGGTATGATTTTACAGAACTAGTTCCCGACTACACAGTCGGGATCTTGGACACTCGTCGCTGCCGTGCTGACGAAGGGTTTCGGCCTGAAACGTCGACTGCACCTCTTCCTAGAGATGCTGCCTGGCCTGCTGCATTCACCAGCAACTTTGATGTGTGTTGCTTGAATTTCCAGAATCTGCAGAATTCCTCGTGTTTGCGCTGCTGATAACGTCTCGTTATAGCTGCTGCGTGTTACAGCTGTAGCTTCAATAAATCTTTTATCGCTATTGTCTCTCCTCCAGGGGTGTCACCCTGAGGGTTTCAAGTTAGTAAGGTAAAGATACTCACTACTAATTCCACTCTTAAACAGTTCATGTCTTCAGCTTCTAATCATTGCTGCGTTTCTCTCCTACTTCGTGGCTATGCCTGCCCTCCCCCCCCCCGCATAGCGTGTTTTTTTTCAAATTCTCTTTTTATTTTAAAAAAATTGGTAAAGCTCGTTTTCATCCCTCCACAGATAGAACTTTCTAACATCACCTGGGTTGCAAATAGCTTCCTCTCAGTTTTTACTACTGCCAGTCGTGCAAGTCCAGGGGAGAGCTCAGGAATACCGTCGTACTCAGATGTGAAAGGATTCTTCATTGCTGTATCCGTAACAATTTTGTTTTACTAATGGGGGTTGTTAGCCCCGAGCTGAACCCCTGAACCCGGAGGACCAGTGGATCGCTCTTAGTCTGGCCTCTACCCTTTGACTTGTTGGGCATGGGTGACCCTACCAAGTGCCAATTTGGCCTCTACCCTTTGACCTGTTGGGCGTGGGTGACTTTACCAAGCGCCAAAGCATAAAGCCCTGTCTCCAGCCAACATAGCTCTCTGGATTATTCAGGCACACAAGCCTCCAAACCCAGTGACAAGGTTGTGGACCTCTTGCAGGTCTCATGTGGGTAGCTGGTAGACAAATCAAGGTCAAGGAGGGACCTGCCAGCTTGTACTCCCCCACCACCCCCCGCCCCCCCCCCCGGCTTCTGCCCCCTTCCTTTTCAGTCCTGATGAACGGTTTCATCCTGAAAACATCAACTGTTCATTTCTCTCCATAGATGCTGCCCGACCCACTGAGTTCCTCCAGCACTTTGTGTGTGTTGCTCAAGATTTCCTGCAAAATCTGTTGCCTCTCCTCTTTCCAAATGAGACTTAGACTGCAGCAGTGCCGACACACCACTGGAGGGCAGTGTTTCCCTGATCTGAACACCCAGATCTTCTGCAGCCAGTAGCAAGAGAAATGGGAGAATTATTTGCTTTCCTGCCCTGTTTTCTGCCCAGCTGAAGGCTTGCCCCCGGCCAGACATGGTTATTTTCATTGCTGCTCTTATAAGATGCACGGCGTGTAGAAAGAGCCCTATAGTGGGGCAATTGGCTCCAGAGACCCAAGTTCAATCCTAATCCCGTGTACTGTGTGTGGAGTTTGCATGTTTTATCCATGCCCATGTGCTTTTCCCTCGGCCACTTTGGTTTCCTCCCCCATCCTAAAGAAATACTGACAGTCTACAAATACACAAGATTCTGCAGATGCTGGAAATCCAGAGCAACACACACAAAATGCTGGAGGACAACTAGCATTGACCCGGGGGCTGAATGGCCTTTGTGTGTGGTATATTAAGTAAGTAAACTCAATGAAAGCTCATGGACCTGAAAACATTCATTCTGCTCTTCTCTTCACAGAGACTGCCTGACCTCCAAGTTCATGTTCAAGTTTTTTGCTGCAGGCAAACCTCCTGTTGTGTAGATACCAAGAGAAGTAGTTTTATGCAATAGCAGCGCGGTGCATGACAAACAGAAATTGCATAAAATTAAATTAACATAATTTATACACAACTTACCCAACAAAATAAACAAAAACAAAACATAATAACATTAGTATAAGTTGTGGGAAATATAGTCCAAGATATTGTTAAGATTATTCCAGTTGGTTCAAAGAACCAGATGGCAGTGGGGAAGAAATTGTTGCTGAATTTTGAGGTGAAGATCTTCAGCGTCCTGTATCTCCTGCCAGATGGTAGCAGCGAGAAAGGGGCATAACCCAGATAGTGGGGCTCCTTGATAGTGATCTCACCTTCCTGAGACGTCACTTCGTGTAAGTCTCAATAGCGGAGTGGGCCGTAACTGTGATGGAACTGGTGGCGTCCACCACCCTTTGTAGCCTTTTGTGTTCCTGTGCATCGGTTTTCCCATGCCATTTGGCCTGTCGAGTCTGGCTGCTATTCCATCATGGCTGATTTGGTATCCCTCTCATCCCCATTCTCCTGCCTTCTCCCTATAGTTTTTGATGCCCTAACAAATCAAGAATCTATTAACTTCCACTTTAAATATACCCCAATGACTTGGTCTTTGCAGCAGTCTGTGGCTATGAATTCCAGATTCACCACCCTCTGGCGATAGAGATTCCTCCTCATCTCTGTTCTAAAGGGACGCAATTGTATTCTGAGGCTGTGCGCTCTGGTCCTAGAATCCCCACCACAGGAAACATCCTCTCCACATTCAGGTTGTGAGTGTCTTCAGCATTTTCTGTTCTTTTTTTGATTTTAAGTAGTGTCTTTTTTAAAATTTTCAGTTACTGATCAGCAACCGCTCTGCTCTGAAATGTACATTTCCATGTGCAAGGAATCTAATTGGCTCGGAATAAGATTTGCAGAAATCAACAGGTATTAAAATCAGAATTACTTTCATTTGCTTTCATTTAGGTTTATTTAGACTTTGCCTAAAGCCATTTAAAAATGCCACAATCAATTTTGTTCTTCTGTCAAATTGTTAAAATTTACAACATTTGACGTTATTTTTATTTAGCTTGGCATGATGCATGTCAGGAGACTTTAATCTAATTGACTCTTCAAACCACTTTTGATTGGCAGCTTAGATTTCCAACCGTATAATTTCTTCGTGAATGATGTTTTTTGTTGCAATTCATGCCAACATACCACAGCAGTTTCCTAATACATGTAAATTTCTGTGGTGAACAAAATTGAACCTTGGCCCTTGATCCTTAATTTACTATTTCTCTTTTGCACTATTTTTAAAAGTTTTATTACTTACTGTAACTCAGTTGTTAATTTTTCTATTATCACTGACATATGGCATGAAATTTGTTGTTTTGCACTGTGCTGCTGCCACAAAACAACAGATTTCACGATACATGTCAGTGATAATAAACCTGATTATGATTCTGAAACTCTGTTTTTGTTCCGCAGTCCACAAGCACTGCCTCTTCTGCTGAGTACCCACAGCGTTTTCTACCTTTATTCAATAAGTGCACTACCGAGTGAAGTAACCTTAGCAATTAGATCTGCAGCAGTGTTCTCCACTGTTACAATTCAATAGTAAGGCACATTTGCACTCATAAGTCCCCGTACTTCAGTAAAATGTAATTGGTTATTGACTTTTTGAGAAGATCGGAGATTTAGGAGTGAAGGTGCTTTGGGGATATTAACTGCAAGGTCCCCACACTCACCTCATTTCGTTTAAATCAATCATCCTGATAATAAGGCAGTGTTTTTATCCCCAGCAATGTGGAGTTAGGAGTATAGCACATAAAAGCTTTCCCTCTTTCCCCTTGCAGAG
Organism: Mobula hypostoma; assembly: GCF_963921235.1. Taxonomy (NCBI): domain Eukaryota; kingdom Metazoa; phylum Chordata; class Chondrichthyes; order Myliobatiformes; family Myliobatidae; genus Mobula; species Mobula hypostoma. The sequence continues at coordinate 151,544,489 of NC_086098.1, forward strand.
ACAGAAGGATACAGTGAATTGTTCTCTTTCTCTACATGCTCATATATTCATTTATTCTTTTCTTGCAGGTCGTGGACCTGGCTGGCAAGGTCAGCATATATCGCATAGACCAGAGGTGTCTGAAAGAGGCTTAGGTTGGGGGTTAGGGTTAAGAATTTTAGAAGGGATATCTGGAGAATTTTTAGAGGGTGCTTACAATCTGGAGTGTGCTGCACGAGGGGCTGTGCAGGCAGGTATCTCATTACATTTAAGAAATATAGGAAAGATGTCCTGATGAAAGCGCTCAGCCCAAAATGTCAACTGTTTATTCATTTCCACAGATGCTGCCTGACCTGCTGAGTTGCTCCAGCATCTTGAGTGTGTTGCTTTGGATTTTCCAGCATCTGCAGAATCTTCTGTGTTTAAGATGCCATTAAGCTAGGACAAATGCAGATACATGTGAGGAAATTGCTGGAAATTGAGTGTCTGAATTCTAGAGAGAGATTGAGCAGGAATATGAAGGGAATGGAGGAATATGGATGAGGAGGAAGATATTTAGTTTCAGTTGGCATCAAGATCAGCAGGATATCATGGGCTGAATGGCCTGTCACCGTTCTACGGTTCTGTGCTCTAGGTTGGGATCTTTTCCACTGAAGTGTAGGAGAACAAGGGGTGATCTTATAGAGGTGTTTGAATTCGTGAAGGGCATCGATGGGTGATTGGGAATCAAGAACTCGAGGGCTAAGGTTTAAGATCAGAGGGGAGAGATTTAACAGGAACCTAAGGGCCAACTTCTTCACTCAGAGTGTGGCCAACTTATGGAATAGTTTACCAGAGGAAATGTTTGAGATGGGAACATTAACAACATTTCAAAGGGATTTAGACAGGTACATGCATAGAGGGAAAGGGGCCAAAGGCAGGCAAGTGGAGCAAGCTCAAGACTGGAATCTTGGTTGGCATGGACTAGTTGGTGTTTAGGGCCGTTTCCATTCTATGATGGCAACTGTATAAAACTCGCTACTGTGTGTAGCTCTGATTGCCTCATTGTAGGAAGGATGGAAAGAGCGCAGAAGAGGGTTACCAGCACACTGCCTGGATTAGATGGTATGAGGTATGAGCTAGAAGGAAAAGTTGGACAGACTTGAGTTGCTCTCCCTAGAGCTCTAGAGGCTGAGGGAAGTTTGCAAAATTATGAGAGAATAGATGGATACCCAACAGCATGAACACGATGGGCTGAAAGGCCTTCTTCAGTGCTGTGTGACTCTGTGACTACTTGTCCTTTGCAGAGCAGCCTCCTTGAACTGCTGCAACCTTTCGAGTGAAGATATTTCAAACAGTCCTGTTGGACACTGCTCTGCCATTTGATCACGACTGATTTATTATCCCCTTGAACCATCTTCTCCTGCAATCTTTCATGCCCTTACCAATCAAGAACCTATCAAACTCTCTTTAAGTATACCCAAAGACTTGGCCTCCACAGCTGTTCAGACAATAAATTCACAGATTTAGCACACTCTGGCGAAAGAAACTTCTCCTCATCTCTGTTCTAAAGGGACATCGGGAGGAGGAGAAGATGGCGGCGCGACGCAGCGGGGGTGGTCACTCTGGTGAATGATATCTGTTATGTGTCAAGTAGGGTACTGTGCACAATTCTGATCTGATGGAGACAGATGTGAGAGTACGGAGGAACATCTGGAGAAACTTCTGAAATGCCCACTTCGCTGCCGCTGCTACTGTGTGGTAACCGGAATCTCCGGAGCAGAAGGCCCCAAATCTTGGCTTTGCTTGTTTCAGTGGCCGGGGAGAGGTTGAAGGTGCTCGGCAGAGGATGGCGCTCGGGAGGCTGTATTGGAGGGGCTGGTCGGAGGCTTGAAGTTTTTGGACAGACGGACTCAGTGTCGGCTGGGGTCGGCTGCTTCCAATGCATCGGCAGTTGTCGGTGCCTGGAGGTTTATGGCAGGGAGTTTCTCCCTTTTGCCACCTGCTATCGGGGACTATCGGGAGTCGATCAGGACTTTGAGACTTTTTTTTACCGTGCCCATGGTCTGCTGTTTATCAAATTATGGTATTGCTTTGCACTGCTGTAACTGTATGTTATAATTATGTGGTTCTGTCAGTGTTAGTCTTTGGTTTGTCCTGTTTTTCTGTGATATCACTCTGGGGGAACATTGTATCACTTCTTAATGCATGTATGCATTTCTAAATGACAATAAACGAGGACTGAGTGTCCTCATAGTCTAATCTAATCCTGTTCTGAGACTGTGCCTTCTGGACCCTCCTAGACTCCCTGCCCCCCCCCCATAGGAAACATCCTCTCCACACCCACTCTGTCTAGGCCTTTCAATATTTGATATGCTTTGATGAATTCTAACCCCACCCCCATACCCTCATTCTTCTAAACCCCAGTAAATCCAGGCTTAGAGCCATCAAATACTCCTCATATGTTAATCCTTTCATTCCTGACACTGGAAGTGTGGCCAATTGACGATGTCGGCCATTGATGCAGACAATGCATTTCACTGTATGTTTCAATGTTTTGACAAACGTGATAAATAAGGTTAACCTTGATCTTTAATCTTTAGAATACAATCAAGATGATGATCTTTGATGAGATGTCGAGGTGTTGGAGCAGATGGAGTCGAATAACTTAAACAACAGGAATTCTGCAGATGCTGGAAATTCAAGCAACACACATCAAAGTTGCTGGTGAACGCAGCAGGCCAGGCAGCATCTGTAGGAAGAGGTACAGTCGACGTTTCAGGCTGAGACCCCTCGTCAGGACTAACTGAAGGAAACGTGAGTAAGGGATTTGAAAGTTGGAGGGGGCTAAGGCCCCACCTCCCCCTCGTACCCCATCTGTTACTTATTTTTATACACACATTCTTTCTCTCTCTCTCCTTTTTCTCCCTCTGTCCCTCTGAATATACCTCTTGCCCATCCTCTGGAATTCCCCCCCCCTTTTCTTTCTCCCCGGACCTCCTGTCCCATGATCCTCTCATATCCCTTTTGCCAATCATCTGTCCAACTCTTGGCTCCATCCCTCCCCCTCCTGTCTTCTCCTATCATTTTGGATCTCCCCCTCACCCTCCAACTTTCAAATCTCTTACTCACTCTTCCTTCAGTTAGTCCTGACGAAGGGTCTCGGCCTGAAACGTCGACTGTACCTCTTCCTAGAGATGCTGCCTGACCTGCTGCGTTCACCAGCAACTTTGATGTGAGTCGAATAACTTTGTTCTTTTACTTCAGGCCTGTCTACTGTGTGATGCACTTCTCAGCAAAGTGCAAGCTTTTTTACACAAAGGGTGATATCTGTGTGGAATCAGCTGCACGAGGCAGTGTTTGAGGCAGGAATAATAACAACTTTTCAAAAAAGTGTTGGACAGGTACGTGGATTGGAAAGCTTTAGAAAGTTATGAGTCAAACACTGGCAAATGGGACTGGCGTGGATGGGGTTAGCAGAGTGCAGGATGAAAAGAGCCAAAGATAGAGTGGACAGCCAGACACTATTTTTTTCCAGAACCTGAATGGCTAATACAAGAGGGCATAATTTTAAGGTGGTTGCAGTGAAGTATAGGGGAGATGTCAAAGGCAGAGTTTGGTGGGTGTGTGGTATGCCATGCCAGTGGTGGTGACAGAGGCAGATACATTAGGGACATCTAAGAAACTTATGATAAGAGGCATAGATAAAGTGGACAGCCAGGGACCTATTCCCCGGATAGACCCGGCTAATATGGAGGGCATAATTTTAAGGTGACTGGAAGAAGGTATAAAGGTCAGAGGTAGGTTTTTTACACTGAGAGTGGTGAGTGTGTATCACGCTGTGCCAGACGTGGTGGTAGAGGCAGATACATTAGAGACATCGTAGATAAGCACATGGGTGAAATAAAAATGGACAGCTATGTTGGGGGGGGGGGAAGTTAGATTGATCTTGGAGTAGGTTAAAGGGTCAGCATAGCATTGTGGGCCGAAGGGCCTGTACTATTATATGTTCTATGTCCTATATGTGCATGCAGCTGAGAGTGATGCAGTTTTCATCTTAACTCTGGGCAATCGCAGACTTGGAATCTTTTCTCAAAGCAGCACATCTAAAGGTTCAGTGCTTTAACCCAGCAGTCCCCAACCACCGGGCCGCAAAGCGTGTGCTACCGGGCCGTGAGGAAACGATATGAGTCAGCTGCACCTTTCCTCATTCCCTGTCACGCACTGTTGAACTTGAACCTAGGGTTGCCAACTGTCCCATATTTGCCGGGACATCCCGTATATTGGACTAAATTGGTTTGCCCCATACGGGACCGCCCTTGTCCCGTATATCCCCCATTAAGGTAGAGCGTTCCTATGAAACCTTTTGTGCCGAAATGGCGTGAAGCGAAGAAGCAATTACCATTAATTTATATGGGAAAAATCTTTGAGCATTCGCAGACCCAAAAAATAACCTACCAAATCATACCAAATAACACATAAAACCTAAAATAAAACTAACATATAGTAAAAGCAGGAATGATGTGATAAATACACAGCCTATATAAAGTAGAAATAATGTATGTGCAGTGTAGTCGGGAAGATGAAGGCAAAACCGATTTGTGGGGGAAAAAAATCGGCACGTACGTGCATGGGCACATCACACGCGCACGTCACACATGTGCACGTCACATATATGCATACAGGTGCCCACGCAAGGCTTTATGGTCATGGTAGTCTTTCTTGGGGTAAACACAGATGTCCCGGGATTTGACTGCTACTTTTGTCCCTTATTTGGGAGTGAGAAAGTTGGCAACCCTAACTGTAAAAGACATGTTGAGGTGAGTTTAACCCTACTTGAACACACCGCCCCCTGGTTGGCCGGTCTGCAAAAATATTGTCAATATTAAACTGGACCGTGGTGCAAAAACGGTTGGGGACCCCAGCTTTAACCAACTCCCTTGGAGGTGATTGGGCAACTTCTCTGTCAATCAGACTCGCTGACCACTGTATCTCTGCACATGTGACAAAAATAAACCAATTCCAATTCCTATTTATGATAAAACATTAACTCTGTTTCTCTTTTCACAGATGCTGCTTGACCTGCTGTGTGTTTTCTATTTTCAGTTCAGATTTCCAGCATCTTCATGTTTTTGATTCTCATTTTCCTAGTTATTTCTGTCACTTCTCAATATACAAATGTTATTTGAAGCCCATTGAAATATTCACACGCAAATGAAATTAGTATAGAAAATCACACTAACTACAGAAAAAACCTGTAGCACTAAAATGCTCTACCCTGACCCACAAGACAATATGTTGGACAGAATTATTCAGCTGAATCTGTAGCCCAGAGAATACCTCGACTGAAGAAGTTACTCTGCTTTTTGTAGGACAGTATGCAGCATTTGGTATAACTTCTTGTGTAAATGATATGCTTCAGATTTAATTGGGATTCTCTGGTAGGTCTCGGGGACAAGTTATACTTCTTATAAGAAAAGTGTCGCTGGATTTTTTTTGAACAAGAGATGATGTGTGATATCCAGGGCTGCCTTAGCAGCAAAAGATTTAATATTCAATGACTTGAACTCAGTTTCTGACTTGTCAAGGAAATGTTCCTGTCTTCCTTCACTGGAAATGAAAACTTTCCTGCTGGTTGCTCTGTTGGGGCCCCTCTCACTTCTGGGAGAGCGAATTAACGGCTCAAAATGTATGTTTAATAGAAACATAGAAAATAGGTGCAGGAGTAGGCCATTCGGCCCTTCGAGCCTGCACCGCCATTCGGTATGATCATGGCTGATCATCCAACACAGAACTCTGTACCAGCCTTCCCTCCATACCCCCGATCCCTTTAGCCACAAGGGCCACATCTAACTACCTCTTAAATATAGCCAATGAACTGGCCTCAACTGTTCCCTGTGGCAGAGAATTCCACAGATTCACCACTCTTTGCGTGAAGAAGTTTTTCCTAATCTCGGTCCTAAAAGGCTTCCCCTTATCCTCAAACTGTGACCCCTCGTTCTGGACTTCCCCGACATCGGGAACAATCTTCCTGCATCTAGCCTATCCAACCCCTTTAGGATTTTATACGTTTCAATCAGATCCCCCCTCAATCTTCTAAATTCCAACGAGTATAAGCCTACTTCATCCAGTCTTTCATCATACGAAAGTCTTGCCAACCCAGGAATCAGTCTGGTGAACCTTCTTTGTACTCCCTCTATGGCAAGGATGTCTTTCCTCAGATTAGGGGACCAAAACTGCACACAATACTCCAGGTGTGGTCTCACCAAGGCCTTGTACAACTGCAGTGTACCTCCCTGCTCCTGTACTCGAATCCTCTCGCTATAAATGCCAGCATACCATTCGTCTTTTTCACCGCCTGCTGTACCTGCATGCCCACTTTCAATGACTGGTATATAATGACCCCCAGGTCTTGTTGCACCTCCCCTTTTCCTAATCGGCCACCATTCAGATAATAATCTGTTTTCCTATTTTTGCCACCAAAGTGGATAACTTCACATTTATCCACATTAAATTGCATCTGCCATGAATTTGCCCACTCACCCAACCTATCCAAGCATCCTGCATCCTCTTAGCATCCTCCTCACAGCTAACACTGCCGCCCAGCTTTGTGTCATCCGCAAACTTGGAGATGCTGCATTTAATTCCCTCATCCAAGTCATTAATATATATTGTAAACAACTGGGGTCCCAGCACTGAGCCTTGTGGTACCCCACTAGTCACTGCCTGCCATTCTGAAAAGGTCCCGTTTATTTCCACTCTTTGCTTCCTGTCTGCCAACCAATTATCTATCCACATCAATACCTTACCCCCAATACCGTGTGCTTTAAGTTTGCACACTAATCCCCTGTGTGGGACCCTGTCAAAAGCCTTTTGAAAATCCAAATATACCACATCCACTGGTTCTCCCCTATCCACTCTACTAGTTACATCCTCAAAAAATTCTGTGAGGTTCGTCAGACATGATTTTCCTTTCACAAATCCATGCTGACTTTGTCTGATGATTTCACCGCTTTCCAAATGTGCTGTTATCACATCTTTGATAACTGACTCCAGCAGTTTCCCCACCACCGACGTTAGGCTAACCGGTCAATAATTCCCCGGTTTCTCTCTCCCTTTTTTAAAAAGTGGGGTTACATTAGCCACCCTCCAATCCTCAGGAACTAGTCCAGAATCTAACGAGTTTTGAAAAATTATCACTAATGCATCCACTATTTCTTGGGCTACTTCCTTAAGCACTCTGGGATGCAGACCATCTGGCCCTGGGGATTTATCTGCCTTCAATCCCTTCAATTTACCTAATACCACTTCCCTACTAACATGTATTTCACTCAGTTCCTCCATCCCACTGGACCCTCTGTCCCCTACTATTTCCGGAAGATTATTTATGTCCTCCTTGTGTTCAAAGACATAACTCTAGGGTAATGGTAGTGTACCAGCTGGCGTAATGCTTAACAGTGCCATCGATCTGGGTATTGGTTATTCACAAAATCAATGTGATTATATCATACTTTATTCAATACAGTTCACCTTTATTTATTTATTTTGGGGTACAGTGTGGAACAGACCCTTCCAGCCCAATAAACCATACCGTGCAAACATCCACCTACTAACACGAGCCTAATTACATGGCAATTTACAACGACCCATTAACCTACTAACTAGTACGTTTTTGGACTGGGGGAGGATACCGGAGCACCTGGAGGAAACTCACACAGTTCATGGGGAGAACGTCCAAACTCCTTACAGATGGTGCTGGAATTGAACTCTGGACTCTGGAACGTCCCAAGATGGGATAGCCTTGCACTAACCACCGTGCTACCATGGCGCCTTCACACTCCTTTGTCGGAAAGAACTGCATTTGCAAAGAATCTAATGCATCGTAACTGGTTACATTTCCTTTATAATTACCGTAAGTGATTATACAAAAGGAGAATTAACGAGAGACAGTGTGATACTGCACAACGGCACAGTGCGGTAGCTGTTATAGCACCAGCGATCGTGATTGGGGTTCAATTCTCGCCATTTTCTGTAAGAAGATTGTACACGCTCTCCATGACTGCGTGCGTTTCTTCCAGAAGCTCCAGTTTCCTCCCATATTCCAAAGCCATACAGGTTAGTATGAGGATTCTACCAGTCATCTACGCACTTGGGTGTGTAGGTGACTGCCCTCAAATACTAGAGGTCAGGCATTTGAGATAAGGGGGAAAGTTTAAAAGAGATTTGCTGAGCAAGGTTTTTACACAGAGTGTGGATGGGTGCCTTGGACACAGAGCCAGGGACGGTAGTGGTAGAAGCAGATATGACAGTCGCATTCAAGTGGCTTTTAGATAGACATGTGAATTTACAGGGAATGGATTGAAACTGATCACGTGCAGGAGAAGAGATTTAGTTGAATTTGGCATCATGCTTGGCACAGGTAGAGCATAGAACAGTACAGCACAATACAGGTCCTCTCAAGCCATGTTGCTGTGCCAACATTTTAACCTACTCTAAGATCAATCTAACCCTCCCCTCCCACGGAGTCCTCCATTTGTCCTTCATTCAAGGCCTATCTAGGAGTTCCTTATATGTCTCTAATGTATCTGTCTCTACCACCACCCCAGGCAGTGCATTACACACAATTGCCACTCTGTGTAAAAAAACCTACTTCTGACATCCCCTTTAACACTTCCTTCAATCACCTTAACTTTATGCCACTCCATATTAGACAGACCTACACTGGGAATATGTCTCTGACTGTCCACTCTATCTACACTGGGAATAGGTTTCTGGCTGTCCACTCGATCTGTGCCTCTTATCCCACTTACACTTCTATCAAGTCAACTCTCATCCTCTTCACTGCAGAGAGAAAAACCCTAGCTCATTCAACCTGTCCTTATAATTCAGTACATGCTCTCTAATCCAGGCAGCATCCTGGTAAATCTTCCCTGCACCCTCTCTAAAGCATCCACATGCTTCCTATAATGAGGTGACCGGAACTGAACACAATACTCCAAGAGTGTTCTAAACAGAGTTTTATAGATCTGCAATATTACTTCACACATCACACTTCTCCAGGTGGAATGCCATCTGCTACTTCTCAGCCCAACTCTGCATCCCATCCATGTCCTGTTGTAACCTATGGCAACCTTCTACACTGGGGTTTCTCTACCGTGGTTCCGTGAGGGGTCGCTAGGGGTTCTGCAAGAGATCGTGACTTTAAAAAGCATCGTTTTTTGAACTTCACACAACATGTGATGCCAGCGCTCGCTGTGGTGGGCCATGATCGAGCATCCCTGTAAGCAATCTCCTTCGAGGTGTCTCAGTCGGGTGTGGCAGTGCACGGTAGAATCTTGTTTCTCAGTTTTTGACGTGAGATAGGGATGATAATCGGTGGGTGCTGTATTGCACGGAGGGAGGACGGTAGGCTAATTGGTTTGCGCTGTATTGCACGGAGAGGAGCACGGTAGGCTAATTGGTTTGCACTGTATTGCACGGAGGGGAGGACGGTAGGCTGATAATTGGTGAGTGCTGCATTGAATGGAGGGGAAGATGGTAGGCTAATAATTGGTAAACACTATATGGCACAGAGGGGAGGAAGAACTTTGTGAGTTGCACTCTGATCATGCACTCAAGATCAGATTTACTGACTTGTCCCTGGACAAGTTCTAGATTTCTGTGAAAGAAGAGTATCCTGCCATTCATAGGAAAGCAAAAAACATTTTGCTGCAGTCTTCAACTTCTCACATATGTGAGCAAGCTTTGTCTTGTTTGACCAGCATCAAGAACAAGGATAGAAATCGAATCATTTCAATTGAAGGAGTGATCTGTGTGTGCTTATCTCAAGTTCAACCCAGAATTGATAAATTTGTTATGTTTTCCTTATGAGTTTTTAAAATTTATGAAAGAGAAAGTAAGAGTAATTGCAAGAAGGGTAAGCTAAGCTTAACTATCTGTTATTTTTTCCAAGAAAAGTTGGCTCAAAATTCATTCTCTACTCAAAAGAGCATTGCCAATTATTTTTGGATTATTATGTCTACAACTTGCTGTATGCTAATGTACTGTGAGCTGTAGATATAATCATTTTTACGCAGGGGTTCCCTGAGTCCTAAAAATTATTTCAAGGGTTCCTCCAGGGCAAAAAGTTTGAGAAAGGCTGCTCCACACAATCCACAACACCAATAACCTTTAACAAACAAGAGAAAATCTGCAGATGCTGGAAATCCAAGGAACACACACAAAATGCTGGAGGAACTCAGCAGGTCAGGTAGCATCCATGGAAAATAGTACAATTGATGTTTCAGGCCGAGACCCTTCATCAGGACTGTTTGTGTCATCTGCAAACTTACTAACTCACCCTTCCACTTACTCATTCAAGTCAATTATTAAAAAATCACAAAGGTACTTTCTGTGAATGGCTTTAGTTGCAAGGAGGGATTGGAGAAATTGGTATTGGAATTGGTTTATTATTGTCACACACACTGAGATACAGTGAAAAACTTGTCTTGCACACTATTTATACAGATCAGGTCATGACACAGTGCACTGAGGTGGAACAAAGTAAAACAGTAGAGCTACTAGCACTTGATGTTTCAATCCCTATGGTAAGTCTGCACTCTCGATGTTGGGAGTAGGCTTGGAATGGTGACAAGGAGGGAGAGTAGGTACGTCATCGGGGTCATCAGGTGGGCACCCTCCTTCTTTGACATTTTGTCGATAAGCCCACAATGTCTCCAGAGGGCTCATCGGTGCTACCTGGCATCCCAGATACACCCCCCTCAGTTCCATACCCTTCTGTCTTCATCTTACAGCCCAGTTGTTGTCTTTCCTTTTAATCCAAATCCAATTGCTGCTTTCTTCTGCTGCGTTTGACAAGGACTTGATTGCTTGTTGGAGGGAGTGACCCCTCACCCCCATCTTCTTCAATAGACTGGTCGTAGATGTAGCAACGAATCCCCTGCATCCCACTTCTACAGGGAAAATCTTGGTCTTCCAGCCATTCTGGGCAGCTTCAGTTGCCAGTTCAGAGTACTTGGTCTTTTTCCTCTCATAAGCTTCTTCGACACCATCTTCCTATGGTACTGTCAATTCCACAACATATGCCAGCTTGGCTGTTGTGGACCACAGGACCATGTCTGGCCGGAGTGTTGTAGCTGCAATGTCTGGGGGAAACACAAGCTTTTTTTCCAAGTCCACGTCCATTTTCCAATCCCGACAGCCTGCAGAAAGCTTACATTTTTTGATGTTATATGGTGCTCTGGAGGTTGGCCCGCTGGTACAAATCGTGTAATGTGGACATTTCCCGCCGATGCTTGTGGGAGAGCATTTGTGAAGATTCGCCTCTTTTCAAGGTTGATGCCAGCTGTCTGAGATCTTGGTTATGCCGCCAAGTGTACTGCCCCTGGGTGAGGCTCGTGGTGCATCCTGTTAAAATGTGCCTTAGTGATCCAGGTGCTTGACAAAGAGGGCAAGCGGGGTCTTCTCCCCACCACTGGTTCAGGTTCTGGGGTGTGGGTAAGAGGTCATAAGTGGCTCTGATGACAAAAAAATTACAATACAGAATAAAGTGTTACAGCTACAGAGAAAGTGCAGTGCAGGTAAACCATAACGTAGAGGACCACAACGAGTTAGATTATGAGGTCAAGCATAATCTTATCATACAAGAGTCTGGTAACAGAAGCTGTCCTCGAGCCTGGTGGTATGTGCTTTCAGGCTTTTGTGCCTTCTGCCTGATGGGAGGGAGAAGAGAGAATGCCCAGGATGGGTGGGCATCTGTGATTACCCTGGCTGCTCTACTGAGGCTGCAAGAACAATACAGAGAGTCCAACAGAGAGTGGGTGGGGGGAGGTAGCACTGGCTTATGCGATGTGCTGAGCTCCGTACTGGAGTTCTCACTGGAGACCAAGTGGGGACCTGAAAAAGGTCTATAATATTATGTGGGGCATAGACACGGTGTTTTTCCAGGGTTTGGGGAGTCTAATAGGTGAGACGGGGAAGATTTGAATCAGAGACCCTGTTGCATGATTTGCTGGGTCACCTGGCCACTGTAAATTCCGTGGTCGGTAGGTGACTGAGGAATTAATGGGATTGTAGGGAGTGACTGGTGTAAGTGGGTGGTTGATGATCACTGTAGGCCTTGGAATCTGAATGAACATCATCACTGGCGTATGTGGTGAAATTAGTTCTTTTGCAGCAGAGGTACAGTGAAATACATTTAAAAGTACTATAACTTGCAATAAGAAATATTTTAGAAGTAAATAAGTAGTGCAAATGAAAACAAAATACTGAGGTAGTGTTGATAGGTTCATGGACCGTTCAGAAATCTGATGGTAGAGGTGAAGAAACTGTTCCTAAAACATTAATTGCATGTCTTCAGGCTCTTGCACCTCCTCCCTGATCATCAGGGACCTCCACTACCCAGGACACACTCGCTTCTCGCTGCTGCCATCAGAAAGAAGGTACCGAAGCCTAGGACTCACATCATCAGGTTCAGGAACAGTTATTACCCCTCAACCATCAGGCTCTTGAACCAAAGTGGCTACCTTCACCGTCACTGAAATGTTCCCACAACCTAAGGACCCACTTTCAAAGACCCTCTATCTTATATTCTCAGCATCCACACAAACAAGATTTCTCAGTTTGTCTGGGCCAGAGGCAGTCTCCCCCTAGACAAATGCATGCTGGCTGAACCTCAGGGTTACATTTAGTATCTTGCTCAAACGTGCATTTAGCAATCCCAGTCCTTCTAATTTCAACATTGGCCCTACCATGCTATCATGCTCCCTAATGTATTAATTTACCTACTGCCCATACGCCACTGAAGGTCCTCCATCTCTGGTGGTGTTCAGGACTTCATTACGTCAGTAGCTTCCTCTCAGTTTTCACTACTGTCAGTCACACAAGTCCCGGGTGGAGACTCGGGAATACTGTTGCACTCAGATGTAGAAGGATCCTTCATTGCTGTTTCCATAACAATTTTGTTTTACCAGTCAGGGTTGACAGCCCTGAGTTGAACTCCCAAACCTGGAGGACTGGTGGACCACTCTAAGTCCAGCCTCTACCTTTTGACCTGTTTGGCATGGGTGACCCTACCAAGAGCCAAAGCATAAAGTCCTGTCTCCAGCCAACAATACAGAATAAAGTGTTACAGCTACTCTGGGTCAGGCATGTTGGGTCTGGTGATATTGTTCCAAGGTTCTTTGGCTATCAAGAATGAGGTGTATAACTTGGTGATTACGGACATTTATTAAGCCTTATAAGAATGAAGAATGAACCAAGAAATGTAGTCGTAGTCATCTCGTACTCAGAGTAGAGATAAACAAAATTCTAGTGACAACAATTAACCTATAAAGTAGCCAGGTTGAAGTGTTACGACACCTGCTTCGGGAAGAACGGAGAAGCTTCCAGAGAAATACAGGATAGGCTCTACCAGTTACTGACAAACTTACCACACATTTGGATATATGTATCCAGGTGATTATATAATAGTATAAGCAAGTATAGGAAAGTTAAACTAACATATTTTAAAAATAGCAATTCTAACCTTAATCTAATAGGCAGCATTTTTGGTGGGGAATAAACAGTCGATGTTTTGGACTGAGACCCTTCGTAAGGAAGGGGACAGAAGACAAAAAAAGTATCGTCCTCTTGTCAGTTTTTATGTTTTTCATATACCTGTGACAGTGAACATAAGTGACTGCTTGTGGCTGACATTCATCGGAAAACACAACAAGAGTATCTAGGCTTGATCTAGAAAAAAAATGAGATCTGTTTGGCTTTCATCAATAGTCTGATCAATGTTAAGAGCTGCAGTTATTTATAAGTCAGGCATCTGTGCAACAACCTGATGCCTGAATATTTTGTGCAATTATCTTACAAAACAAGAAACATTCACCAAGTGTTCTGATTCATATTTCTCACTGAGAAGCTTTTTGTTGATGCATAAACAGGACTGAGTGGAGGGAAGCTTACTGCCAGAAATTACAAGTCCATTAGACCGAGGCCAAATGAATCAGCTGAAGGAACCACAGTGCTTTGACCCTGCCAGATAATAACCCCAGCACCCAAAGAGAAATATTCACTCTGGATGCAACCACACTAAAGGTACTTTTGTCTTATTGACCTTCAGAATTATACACTCAATTGCCACTTCATTATCTCCCTACCTAATAAAGTGGCCACTGAATGCATGTTTGTGGTCTTCTGTTGCCGTAGCCCATTAACTTCAAGGTTCAATGTGTTGTGTGTTCAGAGATGCTCTTCTGCACGACATTATTGAAATACATGTTTTTTCAGTTAATATCACCCTCCTGTCAGCTTGAACCAGTCTGGCCATTATCTTCTGACATCTCTCATCAATAAGGCGTTTTTGCCCACAGAGCTCCTGCTCACCAGATGAGTTTTTTGCTTTTCACACCATTCTCTGTAAACTCTAGAGACTGTATCGTGTGAAAATCCAAGGAAATTACCAGTCCCTGCCTGGCAGCGACAATCATTCCATGGTCAAGATCACTCAGATCACATTTCTTCCCGATTCTCGTGTTCAGTTGTTGTAGAGATCAAACATCTTGACCATGTCTGTATGCTTTTATGAACTGAGTTGCTGCCACATGATCACTGATGAAGATATTTGCATTAATGAGAAGGTGTACAGGTGTACCCCGCAACAAATGGTGAGGTACTCTTCAGCAACACCTAGAACAAGGTGGAAGAGTGATCCTGAGTCAGTTTGAGGAGCGTAGAGCACAGCGGACAGCGGACAACAATTCCACGATGCCCTACACATGCAGCAACTGTGGCAGAGCCTGCCGTTCCAGGATTGGCCTCAATAGCCGCAGTCGACGTTGCTCGACAAACCAGTGACTGCCAGAGGCGCATGACCGACGAAGGCAACACACACACACTGGTGTACCTAATGAAGTGGCCACTAGGTGTAAATAAACATGACAATGAAGAAGAATTGGGCCACCCTAAGTCCTTCTGCAGACTGCCTGATTCCTCAACACTACCTGCCCCTACACCCATCGTTGTCTTGTCTGCAAACCCAGTCGCAAAGCTATCAATTCTGTCAAGCAAGTCATTGGCAAATAACTTGAAAAAAGGCAATCCCAACACAGACCCCAGTGGAGCACTACTAGTCACTGACAGCCAACAAGAAAAGGTCCTGACGAAGAGTCTCGGCCCGAAACGTCAACTGTACCTCTTCCTAGAGATGCTGCCTGGCCTGCTGCATTCACCAGCAACTTTGATGTGTGTTGCAAGAAAAGGCCCCCTTTATTCCCATTCTTTTCCCCCTGCCAGTCAGCCAATCTTCTATATCATTATCAATAATGCATAAGACGACATCACTGGAAGAAATTTTTCTTTTATAGATGTAGTACAGTAGCAAAATCAGCATCTGTTGCCTATTCTTTATTGCTCTTGAGGTCATGATGAGCCATCTTCTTGAACCTCTACAGCACTACAGTAAAGACTCTGAGCAGGTGAAGATCCAGGACCAGCAGCATATTTCCAGGTGTGGAACTTCAAGGAAACCCTGATTATGGTGTTCCCATGTCCTTGTTGCCCTTGTCCTTCCTGGTGCAGATGGTCGCCAGCGTGAGTTCTCCAGGTGGGAAGCTGCTGTACATTTTGGAGATAAATTGGTAAATACATTCTTGATTAGTAAGGGCATCAAAAGTTATGTCACAGAATCACATCAAAGGTTATGTCATAGAATCTGGTTGAAAAGGAAAATAAATCAACCATGCCCTTATTGCAGAGCAGAATCAATAGGCCTAATTCTCCTCTGATGTCTTATAGTCTTATTACTGTCACATGTACTGAGGTACAGTAAAAGGATTGTCTTGTATATCGTTCATACAGACAAGTTTTTGAACAGCACGTTGAGGTAGCACAAGGGAAAACAATAACGGATTGCAGAATAAAGTGCTACAGTTACCAAGAACAAGCAGGGCAGGCAGACAATGAAATCCAAGACCATATCCCGGTAGATTGTGAAATCACGTCAGCCACTGCACTGGACCGACCAACCAACCCTGCACTGGGGTTCCACTCAAACAAAAGTGCTGAGGTAGAGAAGGCTGAGAGCTTCAAATTCCTAGGTGTAAACATCACCAACAATCTGTCCTTGCACACTCACGTGGATATCATAGCCAAAACAAACACCAGCACCTCTAATTCCTCACAAATTTGGCATATCCCTGTTGACCCTCACTAATTTTTACAGATGCACCTAGAATTAAAACGTATTATATCCAGTGGTATCACAGCTAGGTACGACAACTGTTTTGCCCAAGACCACAGGAGATTGCAGAGAGTTATGAATGCAGCCCCGGCTAACATGAAAATCAGCCAGCCCTCCATTGACTCTGTCTACACTTACCACTGCATTAGGAAAGCAGCTAACATAATCAAGGACCCCTCCCAAACCCAGTCATTCTTTCTTCTTGTCCTTCCATTGAGCAAAAGATACAAGAGAATGAGAGCACAAACCACAAGAATAGTTTCTACCCTGTTTTATCAGACTTTTCAATGAACCTCTGAAGATGAACGCTTGATCTTTCAATCTACTTCATCAGGGCCTCAGTAAACTAGTCAGCAAAATCAAAGACAACACCACCCTAGACGTTCTTTGTTCTCTCCACTTCCACTGGGACAACTGGCACGTCGTCTTTGACCCTCACCAATTTTTGTGGATGCACCATAGAAAGCATCCTATCCAGATACACACGTCAAAGTTGCTGGTGAACACAGCAGGCCAGGCAGCATCTCTAGGAAGAGGTGCAGTTGACGTTTCAGGCCGAGACCCTTCGTCAGGACTAACTGAAGGAAGAGCTAGTAAGAGATTTGAAAGTGGGAGGGGGAGGGGGAGATCCAAAATGATAGGAGAAGACAGGAGGGGGAGGGATGGAGCCAAGAGCTGGACAGGTGATTGGCAAAAGGGATATGAGAGGATCATGGGACAGGAGGTCCGGGGAGAAAGACAAGGGGGAGGGGGGACAAATCCAGAGGATGGGCAAAGGGTAGAGTGAGGGGGACAGAGGGAGAAAAAGGAGAGAGAGGAAAAGAATGTGTGTATATAAATAAATAACGGATGGGGTACGACGGGGAGGTGGGGCATTAGCGGAAGTTTGAGAAGTCGATGTTCATGCCATCAGGTCGGAGGCTACCCAGACGGAATATAAGGTGCTGTTCCTCCAGCCTGAGTGTGGCTTCATCTTTACAGTAGAGGAGACTGTGGATAGACATATCAGAATGGGAGTGGGCCGTGGAATTAAAATGTGTGACATATCAGAATGGGAATGGGACATGGAATTAAAATATGTGGCCACTGGGAGATCCTGCTTTACACATTCTTTTTCTCTCTCTCCTTTTTCTCCATCTGTCCCTCTCACTATACCCCTTGCCCATCCTCTGGGCTTCCCCCTCCCCCTTTCTTTCCCCCTAGGCCTCCTGTCCCATGATCCTCTCATATCCCTTTTGCCTATCACCTGTCCAGCTCTTGGCTCCATCCCTCCCCCTCCTGTCTTCTCCTATCATTTTGGATCTCCCCCTCCCCCTCCCACTTTCAAATCTCTTACTAGCTCTTCCTTCAGTTAGTCCTGGCGAAGGATCTGGGCCCGAAACGTCAACTGTACCTCTTCCTAGAGATGCTGCCTGGCCTGCTGTATTCACCAGCAACTTTTATGGCTGTTGCTTGAAATTCCAGCATCTGCAGATTTTCTCGTGTTTGCTATCCAGATGCATCATGGCTTGGTGTGGCAACTCTTCTGCCTGTGTTTGTAAGAGACTGCAGATGGTTTTAGACACAGCTCAGCACACCAGGGAAACCAGCCTCCTCTCCATGGACTCTGTCTGCATTTCCCACTGCCCTGGTAAAGCAGCCAACATAATCAAGAATCCCACCTACCTCGTACGTTCTATCCTCTCTGCCACCAGGCAGAAAACACAGAAGCCTCGAAGCATGTACAGTACCACTGTTTGCAACACAATGTGCTTTTGATTTCTGACTTTCTCATGTTTATGATATAATGTACCACCATGCTCAAGAGCAATTACTACCCCACGGTTGAATGATTCCTGAGATCAATCTCTTCCAGTATTCTGCAACTTTAATCCTCCACAGGTCTCAGCAGATTCAAAGTTCGACTAGTTCAGCAGTGTTGTGCATCCACCGTTCATTGACATTGATACTCATTCTGCGTCTCGGTGAGATAACCTACCTCCGCATCACTTTTCTGCGGTAAATTCATATCTCCCAATTCCTTTAATATCAAAAAATTGACTTCTGTCTTGAATATACTCAGTGACTGAGATGCCACAGTCTTCCCGGGAATTGACTTTGGAAGGTTCTCCACACTCTTGGTGGAGAGGTTTCTCATCGGAAAGGCCAGTCCCTTATCTTAAGACATTGACATGTAGTTCTATCCCTCGGTCAATGGAATCAGCCTTCTCATATCTACCTTCTCTACCCCGCTCAGAATTTCATATTTTGTCAGAGAGATAAATGTATCTCCAGCTCTCTGGTGGTCCTGGGTGAAAGATGTTCTTCTTATTTTCAAAATCTTTATGGCCTTGTCCCACTCCATCTCCTTAACCTCAGAAAAGAACAATTCAAGAAGCTAAATAACATCTTGAATAAAGCAGCCCACTTAACTGAAATCCCATTCAACTCCCTAAATATTAATTCAAGTTCAAGTTCATCATTCAACCACACACACATACACAGCTAAACAGAACAGTGCCCCTCCGGCGCTGCCTGTATCACTGGATTTGGTGGCTGCGTGTGGTACCATTGACCAACCCCATGTGAGTGAGTGGGTGGGGATGGGGTCTAGGACGGTAGCAAAAGCACTTGTTTTGCTGTCGTTGTTGTTGTTGTTACTGTGGCATGTTTTGAGGTATGCATGATAAATGAATCTCAATCTGAATATAGAGAGTAACATCTATTCGTAGAGAAAAGTCTTTTGTGTATCAATATTTTAATACCTTCTCTGAATGCATTATTGGACAATTTTCTAGACCTAACGTCCGGAATAAAGAACAGACTCAGACTGCAGTGGTCTCCCTCTTGCTTTATGCACGTCCTGAATATTTTGCTTCTAGCCTTTGGGTTAGTATGAGCTGTGGTTCAGGGACCGCAGAGCACTGGCAGGTCAAGGCTGAAGGGTGACATTTGAAGTGTTTCACTCGGCAGGTCTTCTCAGCATCTTCCATCATGACCATTAAATATTTAGCAGCCCAGCGACTTCCTTCTGACAGGGCTGAATGGAGGAGAAAGGAATCACAGAAACAGCTTCGTTAAAACAGAATCATTTCCCACTTACTATCTCCTCCCTTGGAGATAGAACCATAGAGGATGCATTCCCTTTAATCAATCTGCATCTATATCCATTAAATCTAAACTTTCCATTGGTACATAACACTGCAGACATCTACTGTAATTTCTCGCCATTCAGAGGGGGACGGTTAGTATGACAGGGGCTTCACCTTTAAAGCAGTGACAGGTCACACTAATTTATTAAGAGTGTATGTTAAGCTACTAAGTATGCTTTTCTGTTAATTTTATACAAAATTTTGTGACATTTCATTGTCATCTGGTGTCAACATGACATGCCCACAAATTACTAACCTTGGACCCTTTGAACCTGCCCCAGGATGAATCTAACCCTCCCCTCTGACATTCCTCTCTATTTTTCTATCCACAATATGCCTTGCTCTGACTTGCTTAAATGCCCCTGAGGTACTGTATCTGCCTCTACAACTACTCCTGATGGGAAGTTTCATGCACTCACCACTCTCTATGTAAAGAACGTAGCTCTGTCATCCCCCTATACTCTCCTCCAATCACTTTAACGTTATGCCCCTTGGTACTATTCAATACCACCCTGAGAAAAGGTCTCTGACTGTCCACGAGATCTATGCCTCTTATCAAGTACCTCTCATCCTCCTTCACTTCAAGGAGAAAAGCCCTAGCTCAGAATCAGAATCAGGTTTATTATCACCGGTATGTGATGTGAAATGTGTTAACTTAGCAGCAGCAGTTCAATGCAATACATAAGCTAGCAGAGAGAGAGAAAAAAATAATAATAAATAAAATAAAACATAATAATAAATAAATAAATCAATAAATAAATCAATTATGTGCAAAAATAGAAA
Source organism: Mobula hypostoma (assembly GCF_963921235.1). Taxonomy (NCBI): domain Eukaryota; kingdom Metazoa; phylum Chordata; class Chondrichthyes; order Myliobatiformes; family Myliobatidae; genus Mobula; species Mobula hypostoma. Next base: position 151,564,589 of record NC_086098.1, read on the forward strand.
TACTGTATGTAACGTTCCGTTATATTGGCTCGTATATGTCTAGGGAAAATCCCACCCAGCACCTGCCTCAACACTCCCCACAGGGTTGGTCGCCGCCCGAATCAATCCCAAACATCAATCATCAGCCAGCACACCTAGTAAATTTTAACAAGTACACTTTATAGATGTTACTAATTCTATGACATTAATATAAATTTGATACAGAAGAAAGGAAGCAATGAAAAAAAAGGCACCAACACTTATCAAAGTCCAAGTTCTTCGCGCGCTACCGTTGGAGCTCAATCAATTCGTGACAACCACCCGAATTCCGTCAATGACTGGAGCCTTTTCGCACGTCCGCCGTTCTCCTTGTCTCTCCTCCGACTCCCCGCCAAAACCCCGTCCACCATCCTCCCCGTCTCTCCTCCGACACCCCGCCAAAAACCCTGTCCACCGTCCTCCTTGTCTCTCCTCCGACTCCCCGCCAAAAACCCCGTCCACCGTCCCCTCCGTCTCTCCTCCGACTCCCCGACTCTCCTCCGACTCCCCGTCTCTCCTCCGACTCCCCGCCAAAAACCCCGTCCACCGTCCTCCTCGTCTCTCCTCCGACTCTGCAACAAAACCCCCCTTACATCCGCCGTCCTCCTCGTCTCTCCTCTGACTCCCCATCAAAACCCCCGCACGACCGCTGTCCTCGTCTCTCCTCCGACTCCCCGCCAAAAACCCCGTCCACCGTCCTCCTCGTCTCTCCTCCGACTCCGCAACAAAAACCCCCTTACATCCGCCGTCCTCCTCGTCTCTCCTCCGTCTCCCCGTCAAAAACTCCCGTCTGCCGTCCTCCTTGTCTCTCCTCCGACTCCCTGCCAAAAACCCCCGCACATCCACCATCCTCCCCGTCTCTCCTTCGACTCCCCCCAAAAACCCCATCCACGGTCCTCCTCGTCTCTCCTCCGACTCCCCCCAAAAACCCCGTCCACCATGCTACTCATCTCTCCTCCGACTCCTCGTTTCTCCTCCGACTCCCCACAAAAACCTGTCCACCGTTCTCCTCGTCTCTCCTCCGACTCCCCGCCAAAAACCCTGTCCACCGTCCCCTCCGTCTCTCCTCTGACTCCCCGACTCTCCTCCGACTCCCCGTCTCTCCTCTGACTCCCCACCAAACACCCCATCCACCGTCCTCCTCATCTCTCCTCCGACTCTGCAACAAAACCCCCCTTACGTCTGCCGTCCTCCTCGTCTCTCCTCTGACTCCCCATCAAACTCCCACACGACCGCTGTCCTCCTCGTCTCTCCTCCGACTCCCCACCAAAAACCCCCGCACGTCCACTGTCCTCCCCATCTCTCCTCCGACTCCTCGTCTCTCCTCCGACTCCCCCCAAAAACCCTGTCTGCCATCCTCCCCGTCTCTCCTCCGACTCCCCGTTCCTCGTCTCTCCACCATCCTCCCCGTCTCTCCTGCGACTCCCCCCCAAAAACCCCTGCATGTCCACCGTCCTCCCTGTCTCTCCTTCGACTCCCCGTCTCTCCTCCGACTTCTCGTTTCTCCACCATCCTCCCCGTCTCTCCTCCGACTCCCCCCCAAAAACCCCTGCACATCCACCGTCCTCCCGGTCTCTCCTCCGACTCCCCGCCAAAACCCTGTCCACCATCCTCCTCGTCTCCCCACCATCCTCCTCGTCTCTCCTCTGACTCCCCGTCTCTCCTCTGACTCCCCGCCAAAAACCCCGTCCACCGACCTTCTCGTCTCTCTTCCAACTCCCCGCCAAAAACCCCCGCACGTCCACCGTCCTCCTCGTCTCTCCTCCGACTCCCCGCCAAAAACCCCGTCCACCATCCTCCTCGTCTCTCCTCCGACTCCCCGCCAAAAGCCCCCGCACGTCCACCGTCCTCCTCATCTCTCCTCCGACTCCCCCCAAAACCCCTGTCCACCGTCCTCCTCGTCTCTCCGCCAAAAACCCCCGCACGTCCACCGTCCTCCCCGTCTCTCCTCCGACTCCCCCCAAAAACCCCGTCCACCGTTCTCCTCGTCTCTCCTCCGAGTCCCCGTCTCTCCTCCAACTCCCCCCAAAAACCCCGTTCTCCATCCTCCTCTTCTCTCTTCCGACTCCCCCCCAAAAACCCCCGTCCACTGTCCTTCTCGTCTCTCCTCCGACTCCCCGCCAAAAACCCCATCCTCCGTCCTCCCCGTCTCTCCTCCGACTCCCCCCAAAAACCCCGTCCACCGTCCTCCTCGTCTCTCCGCCAAAAACCCCCGCACGTCCACCGTCCTCCCCGTCTCTCCTCCGACTCCTCCCAAAAACCCCGTCCACCGTTCTCCTCGTCTCTCCTCCGAGTCCCCGTCTCTCCTCCAACTCCCCCCAAAAACCCCGTTCTCCGTCCTCCTCTTCTCTCTTCCGACTCCCCCCCAAAAACCCCCGTCCACTGTCCTCCTCGTCTCTCCTCCGACTCCCCGCCAAAAACCCCGTCCTCCGTCCTCCCCGTCTCTCCTCCGACTCCCCCCAAAAACCCCGTCCATTGTTCTCCTCGTCTCTCCTCCGAGTCCCCGTCTCTCCTCCGACTCCCCCCAAAAACCCCGTTCTCCGTCCTCCTCTTCTCTCTTCCGACTCCCCCCCAAAAATCCCCGTCCACTGTCCTCCTCGTCTCTCCTCCGACTCCACCCAAAACCTCCGTCCACCGTCCTCTTCGTCTCTCCTCCGACTCTCTGCCAAAAACCCCTGCATGTCCACCGTCCTCCCCGTCTCTCCTCCGACTCCTCGTCTCTCCACCATCCTCCCCGTCTCTCCTCCGACTCCCCCCCCAAAAACCCCTGCATGTCCACCGTCCTCCCCGTCTCTCCTCCGACTCCCCGTCTCTCCTCTGACTTCTCGTCTCTCCACCATCCTCCCCGTCTCTCCTCCGACTCCCCCCCAAAAACCCCTGCATGGCCACCGTCCTCCCCGTCTCTCCTCCGACTCCCCGCCAAAACCCTGTCCACCATCCTCCTCGTCTCTCCTCTGACTCCCCGTCTCTCCTCCGACTCCCCGCCAAAAACCCCGTCCACCGTCCTCCCCGTCTCTCCTCCGACTCCCCGCCAAAACCCTGTCCACCATCCTCCTCGTCTCCCCACCATCCTCCTCGTCTCTCCTCTGACTCCCCGTCTCTCCTCCAACTCCCCGCCAAAAACCCCGTCCACCGTCCTCCTCGTCTCTCTTCCAACTCCCTGCCAAAACCCCCGCACGTCCACCGTCCTCCTCATCTCTCCTCCGACTCCCCGTCTCTCCTCCGACTCCCCGCCAAAAACCCGTCCACCATCCTCCTCATCTCTCCTCCGACTCCCCGCCAAAAGCCCCCGCACGTCCACCGTCCTCCTCATCTCTCCTCCGACTCCCCGCCAAAAACCCCGTCCTCCGTCCTCCCCGTCTCTCCTCCGACTCCCCCCAAAAACCCCGTCCACCGTCCTCCTCGTCTCTCCGCCAAAAACCCCCGCAAGTCCACCGTCCTCCCCGTCTCTCCTCTGACTCCCCCCAAAAACCCCGTCCACCGTTCTCCTCGTCTCTCCTCCGAGTCCCCGTCTCTCCTCCGACTCCCCCCAAAAACCCCGTTCTCCGTCCTCCTCTTCTCTCTTCCGACTCCCCCCAAAAACCCCCGTCCACTGTCCTCCTCGTCTCTCCTCCGACTCCCCCCAAAAACCCCGTCCACCGTCCTCTTCGTCTCTCCTCCGACTCCCCCCAAAAGCCCCCGCATATCCGCCGTCCTCCTCGTCTCTCCTCCGACCCCCCCGTCTCTCCTCCGACTCCCCCCCAAAAACCCCTGCATGTCCACCCTCTTCCCCGTCTCTCCTCCGACTCCCCGTCTCTCCTCCGACTTCTCATCTCTCCACCATCCTCCCCGTCTCTCCTCCGACTCCCCCCCAAAAACCCCTGCATGTCTACCGTCCTCCCCGTCTCTCCTCCGACTCCCCGTCTCTCCTCCGACTCCCCGCCAAAAACCCCGTCCACCGTCCTCCCCGTCTCTCCTCCAACTCCCCGCCAAAAACCCCGTCCACCGTCCTCCTCGTCTCTCTTCCAACTCCCCGCCAAAAACCCCCGCACGTCCACCGTCCTCCTCATCTCTCCTCCGACTCCCCCCAAAAACCCCGTCCACCGTCCTCCTCGTCTCTCCGCCAAAAACCCCCGCACGTCCACCGTCCTCCCCGTCTCTCCTCCGACTCCCCTCAAAAACCCCGTCCACCGTTCTCCTCGTCTCTCCTCCGAGTCCCCGTCTCTCCTCCGACTCCCCCCAAAAACCCCGTTCTCCGTCCTCCTCTTCTCTCTTCTGACTCCCCCCAAAAAACCCCCGTCCACTGTCCTCCTCATCTCTCCTCTGACTCCCCCCAAAAACCCCGTCCACCGTCCTCTTCGTCTCTCCTCCGACTCTCCGCCAAAAACCCCTGCATGTCCACCGTCCTCCCAGTCTCTCCTCCGACTCCTCATCTGTCCACCATCCTCCCCGTCTCTCCTCCGACTCCCCCCCAAAAACCCCTGCATGTCCACCGTCCTCCCCGTCTCTCCTCCGACTCCCTGTCTCTCCTCCGACTTCTCGTCTCTCCACCATCCTCCCCGTCTCTCCTCCGACTCCCCCCCAAAAACCCCTGCACGTCCACCGTCCTCCCCATCTCTCCTCCGACTCCCCGCCAAAATCCTGTCCACCATCCTCCTCGTCTCCCCACCATCCTCCTCGTCTCTCCTCTGACTCCCCGTCTCTCCTCCGACTCCCCGCCAAAAACCCCGTCCACCGTCCTCCCCGTCTCTCCTCCGAGTCTCCGCCAAAAAGCCCCGCACGTCCGCCATCCCCTTTGTCTCTCCTCCGACCCCCCGTCTCTCCTCCGACTTCCCGCCAAAAACCCCGTCCACAGTCATATGATATAGCATTGCATCCGAAAACAAAACGATACATGACCACCCACTGGTTAATAGCAGTCTGCTATCTATAATAACCCAAGCAACTGTCTAGTTAGAGACTGTCTCAGCATTCCTCAGTATAACATAACAAGAGAAGCCATTTTAAATTTAACAAAAAAGAAAGACCCTGTACATGTATATTAAAAAAATGAGGTAGCGTTCACAGATTCAACGTCCATTTAGGAATCAGATGGCAGAGGGGAAGAAGCTGTTCCTGAATCACCGCGTGTGTGCCTTCAGTCTTCTGTATCTCCTGCCTGATGGTAACAATGAGAAAAGGGCATGTCCTGGGTGCTGGAGGTCTTTAATAATGTACGCTGCCTTTCTGAGACACCACTCCCTAAAGATATCCTGGGTACTTTGTAGGCTAGTGCCCAAGATGGAGCTGACTAGATTTACAACCTTCTGCAGTTTCTTTCGGTCCCGTGCAGTAGCCCCTCCATACCAGACAGTGATGCAGCCTGTCAGAACGCTTTCCACGATACATCTATAGAAGCTTCTGAGTGTATTTGTTGACATATCAAATCTCTTCAAACTCCTAATAAATATACCTGCTGTCTTGCCTTCTTTATGACTGCATCGATATGTTGGGACCAGGTTAGATCCTCAGAGATCTTGACACCCAGGAACTTGAAGCTGCTCACTCTCTCCACTCCTGCTCAACTAATCCTCATAAGACATGCTTTCCAATCCAGGCAGCGTTCTGGTAAATCTCCTCTGCACCCCCCGCCCCCCAAATCATACACATCCTTCCAATAATGAGGCAACCAGAACAAAGCAGAATTTTTCAAGTGTGGTCTGAACACAACCGAGCACAACATTCCAAGTTGTGCAGAGGTTGTCAGGAGTGCGGGGAGAATAAAGTACAATTGGTTTACAGAGGGGTCCGATGGTCAGCACAAATTCAATGGGCCGAATGGCCCATTTCCAAATTGTGCAACTCGATTGCTTCTCGCAGGGCTTCTTTCCAAAGCATCAATAATTCTCTTGTCCCCCAGATGCTGCCTGACTGGTTGAGTTCCTCTGGCAGATTGTGTGTTGCTCCAGATTCCAGCATCTGCTGCTTTTGTGTCTCGATCGTTCTCCCAAAACGAGGGCACCAGCCCGTGCACGTTGGGCCCAGAGACACGTGCTCTGCTCTCTGTAACATGCAGCAAACCCCAGGCACAGTAAGCCCAATGTTCCTGCTCTTCTGCCTGCCACAACTCCGCCTGATGCAGAAGGTCACCCGCGTTCTAAATATTTTTAAGTGGAATTTGCTGCTTTGCCTGAAGGGTTTAATCCATCACGGCCGCATTAAAAAACAGTTGGCTTTAAGGGAGAGTCATGATGTTTAACTTCCGTCGGTTACAGCTGATTTTTAAGAATCCAACCAGTAAAAGTTGAATGAGATGCTCGCTACATGTATGCAGTCCAGGAACAAAACCTTCAATGCTCGGTCTCAGCTGAGTAACCAAGTGCAGTTATGTGTTTTGTGAGGCAAATGGATCAGATAAAAGAGGCAAAACTGAATGATTTGTCAAAGAATTCTGTGTTATAATTTGACCGTTATTGTACCATAAAAGTGATAGTGGGATATTGCCTCATAAAAGCCATCTTGTGAATAATTTGATGCAGTAATTGTATTCAAATGATGTGGGAAAATGAAGCAGTTTTCTCCTTAATGGGTCCAAGGTCTCAGAAAGGAACAAATTTAAGTCTCTATCAAATAAATGAGTCATAAAAGCTATTTGGATTTGATCTGTGCACTGATGCTGTAGAAAGCCAGCATTGGTTGTCCACCACAAGCTGTCAGTCCCGATGGAGAACGTTGTATAAATAGGCCCCTGAAAACCAATGTAAAACAGGTCTGCGGCTGATGAAGCAATCGAGACCAGACCTGAGTTAACCCAGTAATCATAACCAATGATTCATCGCTAAAGACCCTCACCATCTGAGATATGACCCCCTTCTTGTTACTGCCATCAGGGAGGAGGTACAGGAGCCTGAAGACATACACTCAACGATTCAGTAACAACTTCTTCCCCTCCACCAGCAGATTTCTGACGTTCATTGTCATGGTGCCGAGCTTAAGCTGGCTGCCACATTTCCTACTTTACCTGAGTGACTTCACTTCATTCCCTGTAAATTGGCGGGGTGGGGGGGGGGCGTTGAGAACATTAAAGGTGCAAGAGATTTCAGAACTGAAAGATTAACTTGGCTTATCTTACAACAGATGCCATTTTCCTGTTTTTATTTCAGTTTTCCAGCGTCTGCAGCTGTTTATTTTACTTTCTTTACATCAATGGTGCTGAGGCTGAGAGAATTCTTAGGACTCGAATAGTGGGTCCTGGTCCAAATGCCTTGATGCCACAGCTCAAAAACCTCAGCTGCACCTCCAGTTGCTCAGCAGCCTGGAGAAGTTTGATGTCCCACACCGATTGTCATTGATGCACCGTAGAAAGTGTCCAATCTGGATGTATCACGGCTTGGTATGGCAACTGCTCTGCTTCTGACCACAAAAAACTGCAGAGCGTTGTGGACACAGCTCAGCACATCACAGAACTAGCTTCCCCTCCGTGGACTCTGTCTACACTTCTCATTGCCCAGGCAAAGTAACCAGCGTAATCATGGATCAAATAGATGCCTTTATTTTTTAATCCTGATACTCCCTCCTCTCTCTGCCACTGGGCAGAAAATATAAACATTTGAAAGCACATACCACAAGGGCTATCAATAGCTCCTATCCCATGGTTATCAGAGTATTGAATGGTCCCCAGTACAATAAAATCGATTCTTGACATTACAATCTGCCTTATTATGGTCTTGCACCTTATTGTGGGCCTGCACTGCATTTTCTCTATAGCTGTAACATTTTACTCTGCAGTCTGCTATTGTTTTCCCTTATACTATCTCCAATCACTGTTGTAACGAAATGATCTCTTATGGATCAAAGTTCAAATTAAAATTTATTATCAGAGTACATGCATGTCACCACACAGAACCCTGAGATTCTTTATCCTGTGGGCATGGATAGCAAAGCAATAGAACAGTAACTGTAACACACATAAAAATTGCTGGTGAACGCAGCAGGCCAGGCAGCATCTCTAGGAAGAGGTGCAGTCGACGTTTCAGGCTGAGACCCTTCATCAGGACTAACTGAAGGAAGAGTTAGTAAGAGATTTGAAAGTGGGAGGGGGAGGGGGAGATCCAAAATGATAGGAGAAGACAGGAGGGGGAGGGATGGAGCCAAGAGCTGGACAGGTGATAGGCAAAGGGGATATGAGAGGATCATGGGATGGGAGGCCCAGGGAGAAAGAAAGAGGGAGGAGTGAAGCCCAGAGGATGGGCAAGGAGTATAGTGAGAGGGACAGAGGGAGAAAAAGGAGAGAGAGAGAAAAATTTAATAATAATAATAAATAAATAAATAATGGATGAGGTACAAAGGAGAGGTGGGGCATTAACGGACAGAGAAAGCAGGATCTCCCAGCGACCACACATTTTAATTCCACGTCCCATTCCCATTCTGATATGTCTATCCACGGCCTCCTCTACTGTCAAGATGAAGCCACACTCAGGTTGGAGGAACAACACCTTATATTCCGTCTGGGTAGCCTCCAACTTGATGGTATGAACATTGATTGTTCTAACTTCTGTTAATGCCCCACCTCCCCTTCGTACCCCATCCGTTATTTATTTATTTATTTATTTATTTTTTCTTCTCTCTCTCTCTCTCTCCTTTTTCTCCCTCTGTCCCTCTCACTATACTCCTTGCCCATCCTCTGGGCTTTTCCCCCTCCCCCTTTCTTTCTCCGTAGGCCTCCCATCCCATGATCCTCTCATATCCCTTTTGCCAACCAACTGTCCAGCTCTTGGCTCCATCCCTGGGAGGGCTTCGCCTGTGATGTACTGGGCTGAATCCACTACCTTTTGTAGGATTTTCTGCTCAAAGGCATTGGAGTTCCCATTCCAGGCCATAATGTAGACAGTCAGTACATTTTCCACTGCATACCTATAGAAATTTGCCAAGGTTTTTGATGACATGCCAAATCTGTGCAGACACCTGGGGAAGTAGAGGTGCTGTCATACCTCCATATTTAAATGATGGGTCCAGGACAGGTGTTCTGAGGTGTCCTGTCTTCTCCTATCATTTCAGATCTTCCCCTCTCCCTCCCACTTTCAAATCTCTTACTAGCTCTTCTTTCAGTTAGTCCTGACGAAGGGTCTCGGCCTGAAACGTCGACTGTACCTCTTCCTAGAGATGCTGCCTGGCCTGCTGCGTTCACCAGCAATTTTTATGTGTGTTGCTTGAAATTCCAGCATCTGCAGATTTCCTCGTGTGAACAGTAACTGTAAACAGGATCAATGAACAAATGCAACTATAAATATATAGCAGTAAACAATGAGAACATGAAATAATGAGATGAAATAAACCATTGGTCGTGGGAACACCAGAAATGGAATGTGTAGTTATCCTCTTTTGTTCAAGAGCCAGATGGTTGAGGGGACCATCTAGACCCTGCTAATGTGAGTCCTGAGGGTTTTGTACCTTCGACCTGATGGCAGCAGTGAGAAAAGAGCATGGCCTGGGTGGCAGGGGTCTTCGATGATGGATGCTGCTTTTCTATGGCAACATTTCATGTAGATGTGCTCAACGGTTGGGAGGGCTTCGCCTGTGATGTACTGGGCTGAATCCACTACCTTTTGTAGGATTTTCTGCTCAAAGGAATTGGAGTTCCCATTCCAGGCCATAATGTAGACAGTCAGTACATTTTCCACTGCATACCTATAGAAATTTGCCAAGGTTTTTGATGACATGCCAAATCTGTGCAGACACCTGGGGAAGTAGAGGTGCTGTCATACCTCCATATTTAAATGATGGGTCCAGGACAGGTGTTCTGAGATAGCGATACCCAGGAATTGAAAGTTACTGACCCTCTCCACCTCTGATTCTTCGATGATTACTTGCTCATGGACCGCTGGTTTTCCTCTTCTGAAGACTACAACCAGTACAATCAGATGACATGCAAGACAAGAATTTCACTGTACCTCAGCACGAGACAATAGTAACCCGATTTGCCAATTAATCTATCAATTTATCTTGCTGCTTCTTACAATTGTGATCAGACTTGCTTCCGCACATCTTTTTACTGTAAGCTTGGACTCCTTCAAAACACTTTGCATTGTGAATTACTACAGCCAACCTGTACACACGGAGGAAACGGGGGATCATTGATCATTGTGTTAATGGGCTGAATCCTGAAAGAGGTCTTCATTCTTTATGCCAATGGTTATGATACTGCCTTCCTTAACTGTGCTAGAGGCTATGTCTTACACCTCATTACCAAGAAAACAGTGAAGTGTCAGATAGACTATGCACCCAAGTGGGAATTGAACCATCCAGCCTTTGACTTAGAGGTAAGACACATGGATCAAATGAAACACCTTTATATTTTTTTACTTTAAACTGTTACCCTCTGGCAAAACTCTGTCTGGGATAAGGAAAGCTACTTTTAAAAGCTGAAGTTACTATTATGTGTTGCCAATGAAGTGTTTTTGAAATGTATTCGTACCTCTAATGTGTAGGAAATGCAGCAGCAATTCTGTGCATTGCAAACCCTTTCAAACAGCAACATAGCAATAGCTCAGTAATACTGAGTGAGAGAACATGGGGAGAGCAGATCACGGAGGACACAAGGCCTTTTCTTTGGAGAAATACAGTGGGATCTTTTCACTCTGATTCTGAGGCAGAAGGTATGCTAGTTTAATTCCTCAATACTACTCTGATAATGTCAGCACAAGCCTTTGGAGTGGGATTTAAAAGATTAAGATTAACTTTATTTGTCACATGTGCAGTACATCAATACATACAGCCGGATGCGTTGTTGGCGTCAAATCGGCAAGGATTGTGCTGGGCTTCTGGTGCCAAGACAGCATGGGCATAAACTACTAACCCTAACCTTTGGAATGTGGGAGGACACTGGGGTATCCGGAGGAAATCCATGTGGCCATTGGTAGGACGTACAAACTCCTTACAGACAGCAGCAGAAATTGAACCCAGATCTTACAGCTAGCGTTGTAATAGTGTTACGCTACCTGTGTTATTATGTGTGCATAATAAAGAACTTAATTTCCCAGTGGGCAATGTGGGCAGTTTACCCGGAACTGGAAGCTACAGTGGTTGAGGGGTGTGGGGGTGGTCGCGCACGCTCGAGTGTTGAACAGCAGTTCAGTAATAAAATGTTCTAGCTAAACCCCACGCCAAGTCCGTATTTATTAAGAATGAACCCTAATATGCCACTTATAAGGCCATAGGGCCGAGACAAAGTGGCAGAATTAGGCCATTCAGCCCATTGAATCTTCTCCGCCATTCCACCTTGGCTGATTTATTATCCCTCTCAACCCCATTCTCTTGCCTTCTCTCCATAAACTTTCATGCCCTTACTAATGAAGAAGCCATCAATCTCCAATTTAAAAATACCCAATGATTTGTTCTCCACTGCTGTCCATGGCAACAAATTCTACAGATTCACTGGCTAGAGAAATTCCTTCTCATCTCTGTTCTAAAGGGATGTCTTTCTATTCTGAGGCTGTGCCCTTTGGTCCTAGACTCTCCCACTATTGGAAACATCTCCAGTCTATCTCGGTCTTTCAATCCAAAAGGATTTAATGAGATCTCCCTTCATTCTGCTAAACTCCTGTGACTACAGGCCCCGAGCATTCAAATGCTCCTCAGATGTGCCACCTCTAACTACAGCATTCTTGACATACAGTGGTGAAGTACAGCTTTTGGCTTATGCAACCTAATGTTTAATTAAGTCAGGACAGCTATTTCACTCCTCAGCAGAATATTATTACGATAACCACAATGGAATTACTGTCAATTGCAGCGTGAATGAGCAGCGACCCCAGCTCCTTGGAATCCACTGCTTCCGGCTGTGAAGTACTTAATGATTGATTGTACACTGCCTGCAACTTCTGAATACACCTTCTTTCAAACTGCTTATTTCAGACAATCATCAGTGAGAAAGTAGTTCAATTTGTGTTAAGTGCCAATCTTGCTTGAGTGACCAAGCAAAGGTGGTAATATTTCATTGGATTGCAGCATCCTTGAATGAACTGGCAAATTGGTGTTGAGTGTGCAGGCATTTCAAATTCTTTACCAAACTTAACCTCACTGCCCTCTCTGTGTCTTCTCTATAATTTCTTCCATTTCAGGAGTGCTTGTAGTTGCAAACAAGATCCTTGGCTTTACTGACAGAATATAAACAATACAGTGATACAAGAAGGAAGCGATTCTGCACCCCCATCTAACAAGCTGCAGCTGTATAGGGACATCAAAATTTTGAGAAAGATGTCAAGGAAGGGGGATCCTGTAAGGTGACAGAGGCACTGTTCTCTTTAGATTAAGGGAGATTTGATGGAATAATGGACACATTTCTCTGACAGAAAGCAGGGAGTGACAGAAAGAGGAGTGGATTTGAATTTGCTACTTTTTGATCCTAATGCTCTTGCAATCCAAAGGTTCTTCGGAAGTCCAGAATGCAATATACAATTTACTGGTTCTGATTGTTTTAGTAAGTGTTACAAGAGCTGAAAATGAACAGGAAAGAGGAGCCAAGTCAACAAAGAAAAGAAAAAGGAAAAAGAAACAACTGTGGTCATCTCACACTCAGTCTGAGATAACAAAACCCTAGTGATAACAATTATTCTATAACATAGCCGGATTCAAGTGGCGAGACAGCTGCTAAAGAAAACTGTTTTAGAACAGCACTGTGAAAGAGCTGGAACCTCAAGGCTCCTCAGACCTATGTTCAATCCTGATGTCCTGTTCAGTCTATGTGGGGTTTGTGCATTTTCCCTGTGACTGTGTGGGTTCCCTCGGCTCCCTTCGTACATCCAAAATGCCTGGCTGGTAGGTTGCTTGTCCTGATCAAGTTCCATGCAGAGAGTTGGGTAAACATTGATTGTTCATCTGCTCTTGTACCTTCCAATCTACCTCGCCATGTCCTCTTACTTTACTTGTTTAACTGCCTGCAGTTTCTCTGGGACCTAAAGCAGGATTCCGTGCTCTGTTTCCACTTACACCCCCAATGTGATTATGTGTGGGATGATCTGTTTGGATGGAAGACAAACAAAGCCTTTTGTGGTATGTCGGTACACATGACAATAAGAACCTAGTTCCAATTCTGGATGCAGACCCTGCTCAGTCTGAAGGCAGCACAGGAGCTAAGGGCCCAGTGGCTGGATGGACACAGCTATAGGGAAACGGTCGAGTAGGTTAGGGCTTGATTCGCTGGAGTGCCAGAGAATGAGGGGAGATCTTATAGAGGTTTCTGGGAGGGGATAGATAGGGTGAATACAGGCAGTTTGTTCCACTGAGGATGGGTGGAGCTAGAACTAGAAGTCATTGGTTTGGGGTGAAAGTGAAATATTTAAGGGAACGCTTGGGCTGGGTGACGGTACAGATGCGCGCTATTTTTTTGCTGGTGGGGGGAGGGGGGATTGTTGCTCGCTGCCACTTATGCGTGGGAGGGGTGAACTGTGGGGGGACTTTGGAGTTCTCATATTTAATTGTCGATCATTCTTTGGGGCACTTCTCTGTTTTCGTGGATGGTTGCGAAGAAAAAGCATTTCAGGATGTATATTGTATACATTTCTCTGACATTGAATTCGACCCTTGAACCTTTGAACAACAAGAGATTCTGCAGATGTGGGAAATCCAGAGTAACACATGCAAAGCTCTGGAGGAACTCAGTAAGACTATCGAAAGGAATATAAGGGGTATCTGTGGGGAGCTCCTTCACCCAGAGAAGGGTGAGATTGTGGAACGAGCTGCCAGTGGAAGTGGTAGATGCAGGCAGGGTCAATTGTAATAGTTTGGATAGGTACATGGATGAAAGGGGTATGGAAGGCTACGGTCCAGGTGCAGGTTGATGGGACCAGACAGAAGACCAGGTCAGCACAGGTTTGATGGGCTGAAGGTCCAGTTTAACTCTATGACTTAGAAGACAGTGTGGGAACTGGGGGTTAGTGAGTGGGGGGAATTTGTGTAAAATGGGGCCCTGGTGAGGTGGCATATATTACCTGCTGATCCAGATGCCAACCATCAGTATTTCTTGAATAATAGATTATTTTATTGCAGCTAATTATGTGTACTTTGAAATGCATCTGTTATAAAACTCCATTTTCAACTTGTGGAAAGTTTTGCAGGAAAAAGAATAAATCCTTTGCTGATTCAAGTCAGGAGTTGCAGTAGAATTGGCTGGGGAATGAAAGACTCTCAAACATTTTTGAGATGTCAGAACTCTTTATTCTGCTTGAAGCAAAATAGACCAGTGAACTGCAAAGAGAGGTAATAGGAGCCAGCATTTACGTAGCATCTCTCATCATCTCTTAAGATGACCCTCCGTGCTGTACATTTAATGAAGTGTTTTTTGAAATGTAGCCTTTGTGGAAACAGTGCATAGGGAGGATGTCAGAGGAAGATATTTTTCACACAGAGTAGTAGTTTGTGGAACAGCCTGCCTGGGGTGGTGGTAGAGTTAGATTCATTTGGGACATTTAAGAGACTCTTAGATAAGCACATGTATGAAAGATAATTGGAGGGCTCTGTGGGAGGGAAGGGTTAGATTGACCTTAGAGTAAGGTAAGGGGTCAGCACAACACTGTGGGCCGAAGGGCCTGTATTGAGCTGTATGAATCTATGCTCTCAAAAAATTATGCAATAGACAACGACAGAGGAAAGAACCTGTGCTTGTTCTCGCAGCACAGAGCACTGAAAAGAGACCTGGCAGACCTCAGGTTGATCACAGCAGACGGTTGAAACGGAGAGGCTTTTCCTATTAGTGGCTGCTTCAAGGACCAGGAAACACAGATCTAAAATAATGAGCAAAGGATTTGGGGGAATATGTTAGAGGTGAGAATGATTTGGAACTCTCTGGCTGAAGATAGAGTCGATCTGGGCCTTAATAAAGGGAACAGCATTGAAAGGAAAATTAATTTCTGAGCTGGATTACTCCACAAAAAACTGATGTAGGGCTGAATCATCTCTCCATGATATTGCAATTCTAGCAGTCTTTGACATTAATTCAAAAATAGGTTCCACCTTAAAAAATGAGAGTAGCTCTGAATTTTCTTTTATTTAGGAAAGTCTTCATTTGCTTGTTAGGGCTTTTGAAGTTCCGGAATCCCTATGTTTGTTGGTGTGTTTTAATCTTTGGTCTGAGAGAAGTGTAGCATCATCGACCTTGATTATTTATGGGTCATATTGGTCTTTCTCTCACATTTATTACTTCACCTTCTTCATGTCTATTTCTAATCAAAACTCTACCACTTCTCTGCACAACAAAAGCTATCAGTGTTTGTAATTTACAGTCTGCTTTCCCAAAATCAATACAAATTCATTCTTAATCTTAAAGGATATAAAGGTGACAGCAGCACCACTTTATATCCGTGACTACTCTGCCTCTCTCTCTCTTATTCACTCTCTCTATCTGTGATGCCTCTGCATCTCTCTCTCTCCCTGCCCCTCCCTCTCTCTGCCCCTCTCTCTCTCTGCTCCCTCCCTCTGCCCCTCTGTCTCTCTGATCCTCACCCTCCCTGCCCCTCACTCCCCCTGCCTCTCCTTCTGTTCATCTCTGTCTCACTCTCCTTCTCATTCCATATCATTCCTTCTCTTTCACTCCTCCCTCTCTCTTTCTTCCTTTCAATCTATATCCTTCCCTCTTGCATACTTGCACCCTGCCTTTCTCTCTCTCTTTCCTGTATCTCTCTACGTCTCTCCTGTTTCCCTCTTGCATACTTGCACCCTGTCTTTCTCTCTCTCTCTTTCCTGTATCTCTCTACGTCTCTCCTGCATGCTTGCATTCTCTGTCTCTCCCTCTCTTGCTCTACCTCACCCTCTGTTTCTCACACACACCTTGCACTTTATGTCTCTCTTCACACTTCTTGCACTCCATCTTGCCCTCATTTTGCCTTTCTCTCTCACACATACATTCTCTCTCTCTCTCCCTTATTCTATATCCCTCCCTCTCCTTCTCTCACTCACACACATGCACATGTACGCACATACACATCCACATCCACGTACACTCTTTCTCTCTCTCGCTCACACACACACACACTCACACACACACACACCCTATTTCAGATTCAGACTTATTTATCACACGCACATCAAAATGTACAGTGAAATGTGCCATTTACGTTAACAACCAACGCAACCCAAAGCTGTATTGAGGACAGCCCACAAATGTTACCACACATTCCAGTGCCAACACAGTGTGCCCATAATGTTCAGCCGAACACAGGCAACATCTGCCTGCACTTGCACTTGAGCTGTGTCTTAACGCAAGAAGATTTCCTAAGGCAGCTCTCAGCAACAGAAATTAGTCAGAAGCAAATCTAAAGGGGGTTTTAAAGGAAGAGAGAGAAACACAACAGTTTAGAGAGATAATTCCAGACTGTATGGACTATAGAGTTGAAGAGGGAACCACCAGTGGTGAGGTAAAGAGGATCTTGCTTGTTCTTCATTTCTGTTTAGATGTGTGTTTATTGCACGCTGCCAGTGTAGTTAATGTAATTCTCTTGAAGTTCTGCTTCATTGGCTTGACCACAAGATTGCTCTAATTTCAAAAGACAAAAATCTCCATGATCTCTCTGCTGTAATCACAAAACAGTGGCCAGACGCGTTGGGTTTGATCATTTACAGGATGTGAAAGGCTCGGTTTAAAGTGGGGTCGGAATTGTACACTGACAGGGAGCTGATTTTAATCTTGTTCATAAACTCTAACCAGAAGTATCAGCCACTGAAACCTACAGAAGGGACAACCTCTCAGTGTGTAAAGCAAACTGATTCATTATTGCCTCCTTTATGTCCAGCTACAGAATTCATTTCCCTACTGCATCTTAGCACCAAGCTTATAAAAACGAGAGGGAGGCACAAGAGATTGCAGATGCTGGAAACGTGGGCAATAAATAAGATGCTGGAGGAGCTCAGTGGGTCAGGCAGCAAAGCAACAAATAACTTCCACAATTTCAGGAAAACTCACACTCTGTCCCTTTCTCTCTACTCCTATTCCACCCAGTTCCACCGACACCTGCCTCAGCCCCCATTCTTCTTGCTCCATCATCCAGACACTCCTTCCCCTGGTTCCCCTTCCCGACCCTTCCCATTTGTCCACCCCACCTGCCTACTTGGTTCCATACTCCACCTTCCTTTCAGATTAAATCCCATCATCTCCAGCCCTTTGTTGCCTCCACCTGTCACCTCCCAGCTTCTGTCCCTATTTCCACTCTCCCCTATATTTTATACATTTTAACAATATGAGATGAAGAGTCCTTGAAAGTGAGTCCATTGGTTGTGGGAACACTTCAATGATGGGGCAAGTGGAGTTATGCAACACGAGGAAATCTGCAGATGCTGGAATTTCAAGCAACACACATAAAAGTTGCTGGTTCCTGCTGCGTTAACCAGCAACTTTTATGTCAGTTGAGTGGAGTTATCCTCTTTGGTTCAAGAGCCTGATGGCTGAGGTGTAATAACTGTTCCTGAACCTGGTGGTGTGGGCCCTGAGGCTCCAGTACCTTCTTCCAGATGGTGGCAGTGAGAAGAGAGTGTGCCCTAGGTGGTGGATGTCCCTAATGGTGGAAACTGCTTTCCTGCGACAGCATTTCATGTAGATGTGCTCAATGGTGGGGAGGGCTTTACCCGTGATGGACTGGGCTGTATCCACTACTTTTTGTAGGAATTTCCGTTCAAGGGCATTGGTGTTTCCATACCAGGCCATGATGCAGCCAGTTAATATACTCTCCACTACACATCTATAGAAGTTTGTCAAAGTTTCGGGTGTCATGCCGAATCTATGTAGACTTCTAAGTGAGTAGAGTGCTGGGCCCAGGACAGACCATCTGAAATGGTAACACGGAGGGATTTAAAGTTGCTGACCCTCTCTACGTCCTCCCCCCCCCACCCCCATGAGGACTGGCTCATGGACCTCCAGTTTTCTCTCCTGAACTCAATAATCATCTCCTTGGTCTCACTGACACTGAGTAAGCAGTTGTTGTGGCACCACTCAGCCAGATTGTCAGTCTCCCTCCTATATGCTGATTTGTCACCACCTTCGATTTGACCTAAGACAGTGGTGTCATCAACAAACCTGGATATAGCATTGGAGCTGTGCTTAGCCACACAGTGGTAAGTTTAAAGCGAGTAGAGCAGGGGGCTTAGCACACAGCCTGTGGTGCTGATGGAGATCATGGAGGAGCTGCTGTTGCTAATCTGATCTGACTGGGCTCTGCAAGTGCGATCGAGGATCCAATTGTACAAGGAGGTACTGAGGCCAAGGTCTTGGAGCTTATTAGATTAGATTATGAGGACACTCAGTCCTCATTTATTGTCATTTAGAAATGCGTGCATGCATTAAGAAATGATACAATGTTCCTCCCGAGTGATATCACAAAAAAAACAAGACAAACCAAAGACTAACACTGACAAGTCCACATAATTATAACATATAGTTACAACAGTGCAAAGCAATACCATACTTTGATAAAGAGCAGACCATGGGAACGGTAAAAAAAAGTCTCAAAGTTCCGATCGACTCCCGATAGTCCCTGCTAACAGGCGGCAGAAGGGAGAAACTCTCTCTGCCATAAACCTCCAGGCACCGACAACTGTCGATGCATTGGAAGCACCCAACCACAGCCAACTCTGAGTCTGTCCGAAAACTTCGAGCCTCCGACCAGCCCTTCGACACTGAGCACCGAGCACCATCTCTGCCGACTGCTTTGACCCCACCCCGGCCGCGAGCAAAAGCAAAGCTGAGGATTCGGGGCCTTCCCCTCCAGAGATTCCGGATCACACAGTAGCAGCGGCAGCGAAAAAGGCATTTCAGAGGTTTCTCCAGATGTTCCTCCGTTCTCTCACATCTGTCTCCATCAAATCAGGATTGTGTACGGCACCCTACTTATTTATTAGATCTGAGGGAATGTTGGCATTTCGAGTTGATGTGAAAGTTTTCAAGCTGAAATGTCATCTAACCATTTCTCTCTGAACCATTGAGCACCTAAAGCATCACACATAGAAGTTGCTGGTGAACGCAGCAGGCCAGGCAGCATCTCTAGGAAGAGGTGCAGTCAACGTTTCAGGCCTAGACCCTTCGTCAGGACACAGGTCTCAGGTCTCGGCCTGAAACGTCGACTGCAGCTCTTCCTAGAGATGCTGCCTGGCCTGCTGCATTCACCAGCAACTTTTACGTGTGTTGCTTGAATTTCCAGCATCTGCAGAATTCCTGTTGTGAGCACCTAAAGAATGTTGTTTTTTTATCTTAAACTTTTTTTCTCCCCTGTTTTCAAACCCCCGTGGGATCTTGTTAAGATCATGAACAATGAAACCATCTGATGTTGATGAGTGGGTCACCCCTGCAGACATTTGGTTATTGGACTGACATCAAAGCTTTGCAGTCTACGCAGAGGTACAATGTGAATTGGGAGAGGGTCAGTGTAAACAAGACCCTCTATCCGCTATACATCAGCTTCAATAGTTCCATTTAATATCAGAGAATGCATACACTATACAACCTGAAATTCTTACTCTCTGCAGGCATCCTCGAAACAGAAGAAAACCCTCAAAGCCCCCTGCAGCAGCAATGCTCCTCCCTTCCCTGTCTCTCTCTCCCTCCGCCCTCCCCCTCCTCCCACTTATTCTGGCATAAAGCATCACCATTCCCACCACCTACCATGCAGTCAACAGCAAAGTCCCCAAAGAGAGATCACGGTCCACAGTCCATCAAAAACTAACTTTTCACTCCAACATCTCAACATCCTACAGAGTCTCCCTCTCACTGACAAGGGAGAGACAGATACCGCTTCTTCCACAGTGACAGGGGAGACCACAGGTGTTACAGTCAGTCTGAAGTGTTGCTTCTTTATTTTAAGTTCCTCGACTCGAGAATTGGCCAGTCGATTACCAAGTGCAGAGCCCTCTGACAGCCACTCTCACTGTCTTCAGCGTTCCAGCTCCTGCTAGTCATGGTGCTTTCAATGAAAGTACAATAACAGCACAGTACAGGCCCTTTGGCCCATGATGTTGCACTGGCCTCTTAACCTACACTACCCTGTGAGGCGTCATGGCAGCGTACTGGGGCACCGTGGTAGTGCAGGGTGTGCAACAATAGTGTAGTGGCCAGCGTGACACTTTTACAGCTTGGGGCATCAGAGTTTGGAGTTCATTTCCAGTGCCAGCTGCAAGGAGTTTGTACGTTCTCTCCGTGATCTTGTGGGTTGCCTTCAGGTCTTCTGTCTCCTTTCATGGTCCAAAGATATACCAGTTAGGAGGTTAAATGGTCAATTTTAAATTGTCCCATGATTAAACTAGTGTTAAATGGGTGGGTTGCTAAGTGGTGCGGCTCGTTGTGCTGGAAGGGCCTGTTCCTCACTGTATCTATAAATAAATAAAATATCAATCTCATCCTTCCCTCCCAAGTATCCCTGTTGTTGAAATCCTTTGAAGAAATAACAAGCAGGATTGACGAAGAAGAATAGGTTGATGTTGTATACCTGGATTTTCAGAAGGTTTTTGACAAGGTGCCACACATGAGGCATACATGCGTAAAAAGCTATGAGTCGTTGGATTACAGGACAGATACTAGCATGGATAAAGCAGTGGCTGATTGGCAGGAGGCAAAGAGTGAGAATAATGGGAGCCTTTTCTGGTTGGCTGCCGGTGTCTAGTGGTGTCCCACAGGGATTTGTGTTGGCACCGCTTCTTTTTTACGTCATACGTCAATGATTCGGATGACAGAATGGATGGCTTTGTTGCAAAGTTTATGGATGATATGAAGGTAGGTGGAGGGGCAGGTAGTTTTGAGGAAATGGAGAGGCTACAGAAGGACTTAGACAGATTTGGAGAATGGACAAAGAAGTAGCTGGTGGAATATAGTGTCAGAGAGTATATGGCCATGCACTCTGGTAGAAGAAATAAAACAGAAGACTGTTGTCTAAATGGCAAAAAAATTCAAAAATCTGAGGTGCAAAGGGACTTGGGAGTCCTTGTGCAGGATTCCCTAAAGGTTAATTTGCAGGTTGAATCAGTGGTGAGGAGAGAAAATGTTATGTTGGTGTTCAAGAGGTCTAGAAAATAAAAGCAAGGATGTAATGGGGAGGCTTTATAGAGCACTGGTAAGTCCTCACTTGGAGGGTTGAGAGCAGTTTTATCTTGTAAAGGATGCGCTGGCACTGGAGAGTGTTCAAAGGAGGTTCATGAAAATGATTCCAAGATAGAACAACTTGCCTTATGCAGAGTGTTTGGTGGCTCTGGGCCTGTATTCACTAGAATTCAGAAGATTGAGGGGATGCCCAATTGAAACCCGTTGAATGTTGAAAGACCTTGATAGAGTGGATATGGAGAGGATATCTCCTATGGTGGGAGAGTCTAAGACCAAAGGGCACAGCCCCAGCATAGAGGGGCATTCATTTAGAACGGAAATGAGGAGGAATTTCTTCAGTCAGAGAGTGGTGAATCTGTGGAATCCTTTGCCACAGGCAGCTGTGGAATCCAAGTCTTTAAGTATATTAAAAGCAGAGGTTGATAGATTCTTGATTGGTCAGGGCATGAAGGGATACAGGGAGAAGGCTGGAGATTGGGGCTGAGAGGAAAAATGGATCAACCATGGGGTAATAGACCAAATGGCTGAATTCTGCTCCTACATGTTATGATCTTATAGTCTTAACTTTCATCCATGTGCCTCTCTAAGAGTCTTTTAAATGTTCTTAATGTATCTGCCTCTACCACCATCCCTGGCAAAGTGTTCTATGTGCCCTCAATTCTTAACTCCCCCCATTACACTTTCCTCCAGCCACCTGAAAATTAGACCTACATCCTTTAGACATTTCTGATCTGGGAAATAGCCATTAGCTCTCCACTCTTTTTTTATTGTCTTTTATCATCTGCTATACCTCTATCAAGTCACCCCTCATCCTCATTTCAACCAGCAATGTGACCCTGCAGATGTATTTTCTGGCTGAAGATCGAGAGGAGATAGCCAGTATGAAGAGGTGAAGGGTAGCAATGGAACAAGAGCTGGGGTATCTTCCCTCCATCGTTCAGTACAGAAGAAGGGTCTCTGTTTGAAATATTGCCTTCCCATTTCACTCCACTGGTGCTACCTGACCCAATGAGTTCCTCTAATGTCTTTTTCGTTGCTCACCAAACAGGGGGTGGGCAGATGGCAAGTGAGGAGGATGGGGCATTTTAAACTAACTACAAAGTAATTCCTGTTGCAGAGGGCAGTGAATGTATTGAATACTCTGCCCCAGAGAGCTGTGGAAGTGGTTAAAGTGCAGGTAGATAACATTTTTGGACGGTCAGAAGTTTCAGGTCTACCGTGGTCCAGCGCAGAGGAGGAGTTGAAGTATGTGCTAGATCAGCCATGATCGTAGTGAGTGTTAGGGCTGGTACGATGGGCCGAGTGGTTTATCTTCACTCTCTTGTTTAACTTTGTATAGCTCGTGTTCCATGTGTGTTGTAGGCTCAGTTAGCTCCAGCAATGGGCACAGGCTGGATGAGATGACCCACACTCAAAGTTTCAGGAGCAACTCTTTGCCATTAGATATCTGAGCAGTCCATGAACAGATGAAAACTAACTTGCTATTCCTCTTTTGCTCTAGTTACTTCTTACTATAAATTATATGTTTTTAATGCATTGCACTGCACTGCTGTCACAAAACAGGAAATCTCACGATGTATGCCAATGATAATAAACCTGATTCTGATTCTGATTTTGGATGTCACCTATGTGCTGCAAGGGTGTTTTTCATTGTACTGTACCTCACAGCACATGTATTCACAATGATAAACTTCAAAGTTCAAAGTAAATTTATTATCAAAGTACATCTATGTCACCATATACAGCCCTGAGTTTCATTCACAGTAAATAGAAAGAAATGCAATAAAACCAATCTTCACACAACAAAGACAACAAGCAACCAAAGTGCAAAAGACAATAAATTGTGGAAATACAAAAAAAAAGTAGTAAATATTGAGAGTATATTGAAAGTGAGCCCATAGATTGTGGAATCAGTTCAGTATTGAGGTGTATGAAGTTACCCATTCTGGTTCAAGAGCACGATGGCTGAGCAGTGATAACTGTTCCTGATCCTGGGGGTGAGGGACTGAAGGCCTAAATTTGACTAACCCCATCCAAGCCAGTCACAGTTCTGTCCACGTTAGACAAACTTCCTCTCAAACTTCTCGTGAGAAGAGCAACCTCAGTTTCAGCCTTGCAAGTGAAAACCTCCATCCATGAAATGGTTCAAATAAATCTTCTCTACAACCTCTCTGGGACCTTCACATCCATTCTAAAGCATGTGATCAGTTTGCCGCTTCCCCTCTCAAGTGGTAAGTGCCCTGATTGGAGAGATTGGATTCAATGTAAGCTTTAAGTGAGTGCATCAATTTAGGTTGACATTGCTCTATATATCTCCTTGAATAAGTAATGGATACTGAGGTCAGAATCTCTAATTGCTTGGTCCCTGCAGTCTTCATTACATTAGAGTGGTCTGTGCATCTTCAAGTATTGGCAGCCTTAATTCTTCTACACATATGTGAATAATGTGAGCAGTGGATAATCTTTTTTCCACCTCAGTTCAATGCTGGCTGGAATAGATTTCAAATGTTGATAATTTAGGGCTGAAATACATGGTGGGTTATTAGTCTCTCTGGCAGTACATTCTTTAGGCAAGCCAGTGAAGCAAGAATAATGTGTTTCTAAAATTTGTCACTCAGAAAGCTGCCTAACCTGGGTTCAATTGCAAAACACAGACTGTAAAATTCTTTGCTGCAAAGGTTGGCAAGAGCAGTAGAGAGCAAAGTGCATCAGGTAGTTTGAAAATTGGAATGAAGGGAAACAAAAGAGAAAAGGGACAGGAAAGGTTACACCCAGAACTACAAGCAAGATGGAAGGGATGGTAGGAGATTCTTATTATATCATCTTTCCTTCTTATATCGATATAATAAGCTCACCAATTCTCATTATGTCTCCAACACCCAACCACACAAAAGGGTAACTTACAATAGCCAATTAACCAACCACATGTATACGGTATCATATACAGTCAGCCCTCCGTATCCGCGGGTTCCACCAACCGGGGATCGGGATTGAGAAAAAACCTGGAAGTTCTCTCTCCAGCACTCGTTGTTTGAGCACAGATCCTGACATTAGTATCATTGAGCCTCCTCCAAAGTGTCCTTATTCCCTGAACAATACAGTGTAACAACTATTTACATAGCATTTCCATTGTATTAGGTATTATAAATACTGTAATCTAGAGAGGATTAAAAGTATTACTCATTGTTTGAGCATTGTTCACCTTGCGTCTCATTCGTTCACTACTTGTGAGCGAGAGGAAGGAGTTTAAGGCTAGTAAGGGATGGCTGGCTGGCTATGTAAAGCGCTACAGCCTCAAGAACTTAAAGATCATGGGAGAATCGACATCAGCTGATGTCGAGGCATCATCAGCGTTCCCAGAAGAGCTACGATGGTTGCGTCTGTACTGAACATGTACAGACTTCTTTTTCTTGTCATTATTCCCTGAACAATACAGTATAACAACTATTTACATAGTATTTACATTGTATTAGGTATTATAAGTAATCTAGAGATGATTTAAAGCAGTGGTCCCCAACCACCGGACTGCAGACCGGTACCGGGCTGCAAAGCATGTGCTACTGGGCTGCGAGGAAACGATATGAGTCAGCTGCACCTTTCCTCATTCCCTGTCACGCACTGTTGAACTTGAACATAGGGTTGCCAACTGTCCCGTATTTGCCGGGACATCACATATATTGGGCTAAATTGGTTTGTCCCATACGGGACCACCCTTGTCCCGTATTTCCCCCGCTAAGGTAGAGCATTCCTATGAAACCTTTCGTGCCGAAATGGCGTAAAATAAAGAAGCAATTACCATTCAAATCATACTAAATAACACATGAAACTGAAAGTAACACTAACATATAGTAAAAGCAGGAGTGATATGATAAATTCACAGCCTATATAAAGAAGAAATAATGTATGTTCAGTATAGTTGGGAAGATTAAGCCAAAACCGATTTGTGGAAAAAAATTGGCACGTACGTGCATGCGCACGTCACGCATACACACACAGGTGCCCGCACAAGGCTTCATGGTCATGGTAGACTTTCCTGGGGTAAAGTGTCTTGCGATTTGACAGCTACTTTTGTCCCTTATTTGGGAGTGAGAAAGTTGGCAACCCTGACTGTAAAAGACATGTTGAGGTGAGTTTCACCCTACTGAACAACACCCCCCACCCACCCCGGTCGGTCAGTCCGCAAGAATATTGTCAAATTAAACTGGTCCGCGGTGCAAAATAGGTTGGGGACCCCTGATTTAAAGTATACGTGAAGATGTGCCTAGGTTATATGCAAATACTACGCCATTTTATATACGGGACTTGAGCATCCGCGGAATTTGTTATTCACGAGGGTCCCGGAACCAAACCCCCACGGATACGGAGGGCCTACTGTATGTCCTTTGGGAATAAATTTATTTTGACTGACTTCGTAATCAGCGCATCTTCGAGATGTGGAAGGAAACTGGGGAACCTGAAGGAAGTCCACATGGTCACAGGAGAATGTGAAAATTTCACG